>NC_140413.1:29007500-29632500 GCF_965140295.1 Lepidochelys olivacea
TTTTAGTTCAGAACTAGGGGTCTGTTCCAAAGCTTATCAAAGTCAATAGAAAGACCTCTCGTGATAGCAAGGAGCTTTCAGTGAGTCCCTAGATGTTCAGAGGATTAGGTTCAGCACTCTTGATCTGGAGAGCAGCAAAAGGGAACAAGAGAATGTAGTGCCTACTACAATGCCGCTGCACTTGTAGCTGTTTTCATTGCTGCCTTCAGACCTGATGCTGTCGCACCTGCTACTATCACAGCAACATGCCTGCTTGCTTCCTTTTGCCCTGTAACCTGGAAATTATATTCACATTTTTTCTGGGATTGGTGCTGGTAGAAGGCAGAGTGGGGTGTTGTGCCGTACCTGTAGCCTAGCTTGTCGTCCTCTTTTCTTTGAGTGGTGTTATCACTAGACTTGAACATTTCTTGTTCTGTCCTTCTATCCACTACAGATTCTTCTTCTTCTTCCTCAAAACAGATGAAAACCCTTTAAAAATTGTCATAAATGGCCAGATTCTGAGGTGCACAAATAAGGAAATACTGACTCAAGCAACACACCACACTAACCAAGGGGTAAACCAGAATTTTTTAAAAATTTTAAAAGTATATACAATGGAAATAGAGGAGCTATAATTGTGTAACTCCAACTGGTTCTGCTACATTTCAAGGACAGAACTTTAAGGAAAATACAACTGGCACCTGCAAGAGCTTTGTATTTACAAGATTACCAAAACAAGGAAGCAAACAAATTTTGGTCATTCCGAAGAACATTTGAAATGCCAAATTGAAAATAGACTAGCCACACTTATAGATTATAAGGCCAGAAGGGTCGTTGTGGTCATCTAGTCTGATCTCCTGTATAACACAGGCCACAGGACTTCCCTGAATTAAGTCCTGTTTGAATTAGATCATATCTTTTAGAAAAGCATCAAATCTTGATTAAAATTTTTCCAATAATAGAGAATCCACGACAATCCTAGATAAATTGCTCCAATGGTTAATTAGCCTCATTTTTGAAAATGTGTACATGATTTACAGTCTGACATTGGCTCTCGTTATATGGTTGTATGGGGCCAGACCCACATCTCTTTCTGATGCCTTGCACCGCTCTGGCACAAACTATCTCTGAAGCTGCTTCATCAGCCATCTGATGATTCCCTTTACCTAAGGGAATCCCTGAGTGGCACAGAACCTCCAGAAAGGCTCCTATAATACTTTCTCATCAGGCACTGTACAAAGGGTGTGGCCAAGGAAAGGCGGGCATGGCCAGGCATATCTATACTTTGATTATATCCAGCTACTTCAATAGTCCCTTGGGGTTCCAAGTGGAACTTGAACCACTAGACTGACCACTGGAAGGCTCTAGGACCTGTAGGATGCAAAGGCAACTTTACTGCCTCCTTTGAACTCACCGAGCTCTGTCACAGCTCAAGATTTGGGATCATCCCTCATACTTTATGAAATACATGGAAAATCAATTTTTATTTTTAAAGGATTGCCCCGTCACACTAAGGACAAATGAAGATGCAGTGCAGA
Source organism: Lepidochelys olivacea (assembly GCF_965140295.1). Classification (NCBI taxonomy): domain Eukaryota; kingdom Metazoa; phylum Chordata; order Testudines; family Cheloniidae; genus Lepidochelys; species Lepidochelys olivacea. The sequence goes on from NC_140413.1 coordinate 29,009,018, forward strand.
TGGGAGATAAATGGGTCGTTAGTGAAGAGAGAAGCAAGGTGGAGGAGCTGAGTCCCTGTGAGATAAATGGTAACTTTCCCTTTATATCCCAAGGAGCCACTAGCTGAGAAAGTTGTGCTTGCAGCCTATCTCCTCAATCCCCTCCCCATTGCAGGGAAACTTTGAAAGAAACTACACAAAGTCTGTCTCATAAATTTTCATGGCTTCTAAATTTCCTTTCTGCAGGATGGTCTATGGGATATTCCAGTAAGGTCCATTGCATTTAAATGTGCCTCTTTCATTTTACCAGCTATGGGATGTCTGTCAATTTGTGGAATTTTGCATGAATATTGACTATATTGAAATAATTTAGAAGTCTCAGCCTTACATTCTGAAAGCAGCTGCATTCTGTGATAGAGGTCTGCACTCTTATCTGCAGATCACCTTAGCATTGACTCCACAGCTTAGAAATGACCATTTAGCCTGTGATAATCATCCAGTCGTTCCCCCGACATTACCCTCACTGAACTGTCTGTCGATTGCATTCCCATCTCTGAAACCAAAATTTATCATTTTTTTCCATTTCATGCAAAACAACATAATTAACCTAGTTTCTAATATAAAATGACAGCTCTAGTTCAGGCTATGAATTAAATTGCAAATTGAGGCTGCGGATCGTATACATGTGGTTGACCTTGAATGTGGTTGACCTTGATTCAGTTTATAATGAGATTCAGAAACTCTGAAATTGGGTTCAGTACATCCTATAATATTTGGATTTTATTCTAAAATACAGTATTGGCTGACTGTTTTCCTTTTCTAAAATTCCATATCTAATCACTTCCCTACTCCCAGGTATTGTGTTGATAAGCAAGTAGACAGAGCATTTAGATTAGACACTTTGGGGGCATCTGAAATCTAAATCCAAGCTCTGAATTTTCTGACTGCATGACTGGGCTGCTATATTTTTGTGACCATTTTGAATGGAAGTCTTCTCTATTTTCCCTTCAATGTGTGCATGTAACTTCCACTAATACTGATGGGAGCGTGTGTGCACATACAGGGTTAGCTTATGGCATTTATGCCACCATCTTGTGTTCAGGGAGATATAGAGCTGCACTGCCCCAACAGGAGCACTAAGGGGATTGTGCCTCAGTCAGGCAGATTGTTCTCCATTGTGTACTGGCCAGACTCTATGGGCCAGTGTAGAAGGGGTTGGTCCAAGGCCCTGCCTCCCATCTACCTCATTGTCTGCCTCCTGAACTCCGGAGAGCAAAGAGCCCAGACGCTGCTATTGTGGGAAATGCTTGTGCAGCCATGTAAGGTAGAAGTCTCTTGCAGTCCCTCTACCTTTTCATGGTGAAGCACAGGCCTCTCTCAATCTGGCCCCCAGCACGAATTTATGCTTCTGGTATATTCATATAATTATACCATGTACATACAGATTCATGGGATTCCTACCACAAGTGTAAAATTTGGCTTAACATATTATCAAAATCAGGGGATTACAATGCAAACAGAATTGTTTTGAGAAAATTATTGTTTAACCATATCAGTCCACTGTACCTGTAAGCAAAGAGCATTTTGCCCATTGTCCAATGACAACAGTAGTACCAGGCTATGTAAGAGAGCACAGAACATAATAATCAGCTCACTGGTCACCTAAGGTTTGTGCACAAATAAGCATTGAAAGCAGCACCTACTGAAATACTAATCTATTTATGCTCTGGTCTCTGAGTCCCTGTGTTAGCCCTTTGTTCATTTCAAAGTAAAATACCAAAATCAATTATTCTTTCAGCAAAAAATACTAGAGCTGTGCAAACTTCTGTTAATTAATCCAGAAATTACCTGATAACTGGAAGCATTTGCTTACAGAAAAACCTCTAAGTTTGCTGATGGGATCTCACAAGGCACTGAGAGCCAAGAGGGTTCAGTTGAGGTGACACAGTAAATGCAGAAACATGCCGCATTAAAGCTGCATAGAATTTCAACTCACATATTTAGCTTCAAGGATAATAACTGTGAACTCCAAGGCTGGCTTTCCTTAGAGAAAACTAATGAGTTTTTGCAATGCCTCAGAACATCCTGTATCTGCTGCTGAGCCCTGAGTTACTAAGCAGGAAAGAAAGTATCTGTCATCTTGCCTGTAGTCTTCCAGTTACAAAGTGATATGCTATTTTATGGAAAGTCATGTTAGAACTAGAGAGTTCTTTAGAGTTCTATGATTATGAGACACTGGACCAGAGTCTCATATTACACAGATGTAAAATGGAGTTATTTCAGATTTAAAGTGAATTTGGCCCTCTTTCTCTGTTGTTTTTCTTCCCCCACCCACTAGTCAATTTCAAATGCATAATGTTTATTACTAGAGCTGGGGAAAAAACTTAGCTGGCACAATTTTCCATCAAAAAATGCATTTCTTGGGAACATGGTGATTTTGATGAAAGTTTCGTGGAGAAGAAGTCAAAACATTTAAATTCATTTTGTTTTGACTATGACTATAGAGAGAGTCTATATTATATATAATTTTATATAACATACACATTGAAATGAATCAACATGATTGAAACAAAACATTTGGATGGTTCTGAAGCAGATAATTTTTGTTCCATGGGAAGATTTGGTTTATGACCTGTTCTTTTAACTGTGAGTCTCACTGACTCTACTAGGGCTACAGTGTTGTTCTGAAGATGTACAGTGACTCAAGGTATACAGCTGATACTAAAACACAGACTATATCATGACCTGGGTGGTAGCCATGACATTCTTATACTTACTTTGCAGGGGGAGAAAGTGCATGATGGAGCTGTATTTTTCATATACAGATAAAATCTATGGACAGTGCTGCAGTCCTTTTGCAGGCAAGGCTTTCATTTACTTTATTGGGTGTTTAGCCTTCACAGAGTGCCAATCTGTGGCATTTATCCACTGGCCCAGGAAGGTGACAGTGTGGATGTACCGTTCAACAGGCAGCTTGGGGAGGGATTCTGTTTCAGAGCTGTGTCTACTTTAGAGAACGGAAGGCTTGGTAACTGAAATGATGGGATTGTACAATGATGCAGTGTACCCACATTAGCCATGATGTTTCAGTGGTACAGATCCTTGAAGTGGTGGCTTGCAAGGAGTTTTAAAAAGCTTTCTGTAGGAAGGCCCAGTAGAATTTGGAGGGGAAAGGTCAATTCCAATAATTTGCTGGGAAACTGCCACATACCTCTGGGAACTGGCATCACTTCGAAGTCCTGTTCTCAAAACACAGACCAGGTTGACAGTTTAGCCCTTGCTTGGTGAGCAAAGCTTTAACTGGAACTTTTGAAAAATAGTTTCAAGGCATGTAAGGTGGCTGTCGCAAAGCAATAGAGGGTGTTCTGGCAGGATAGAGAGAGAGCAAGACAAGTTCATGGTGGTATGGCTTCAACAGTAACATACCTCCCATCCCCTAGGTAGCCAGATCCATGTAGTGCTCAAGGATGATATCTACCAAGTGGAGTGCTACATTTCAGTTTAAACCATAATCACAGACTGGTGGGCCTAAGTTGTTGTCAAGACCTGAGGTGAGTAGCAATGGCTGCATAACTTTAAAATGAGAAAGGAGGCTTTCTTGTACCTCTGTGATGAGCTATGCCAGACTAATGGGATGACAGCTCCAATGACATGGAATGGAAAGAGGTGATTACCTGGTGGAAGGTGGCTATTCTTGGTACATTCTGGCCAGTCAGGCATCAGTTTGGGAAGTCCATGGTGGGAGCCATTGTCATGGAAGTGTGCATGACTATACATCATTTATTGCAGCAGCAGGTGATCTAGGTTCATATGTGCCAGAGATTTTAAACCACAGGATTACGTGAATTGTGTAGAAGCTATTGATGGACACACCCCTCCCACAAACAAGCCCAGGAGCACATTAAAACATAGGAGTACAACTCAATGACCATGCAAACCTTAGTGGCTTCTCAGGGTACCTACTTCAACATGTACCTAGGGTGTCCAGACAAAGCACAGGATGCCAGAATTCTAAAAAATTCTAGACTTTTCAAAAGCAGACAAAGGGGACCTCTATTTACACTAAACAATGTGTACATTAACAGTGTCTCTATCATCGCTGCATACCCACTTTACCATAGCTCACTGAATCATACCTAGATTATACAAACCCAGAGAAATGCCGATTCAGCTATATATTCAATCTGGGTCTGAAATATGGATATTTAACCTCTGCAGCAGCTGAGCAAGATACTCCGTTTAGTTTTCCTTCAAGAGCTGAAGAAAACTATGTTTGATCATGGGCTTTCAGTCAACCCAAGGGGAAAAACAACAAAGATCCTCAGTTTCTTAGCTGTGAATTAATATGAAACGAAGATTACTGGTACTGGTGCCAACTCTTAAAGATTATCTAAAAGCTGTGGAACAGATTATTATGTTAAATATGGGTTAGAATAAGAAACAGAAAATTACACAGATTGAAGAAGTATTTGTTTCCTATCTAAGTTTTATCAGCTTTTAAATAAATAAACATAAGAGAAGGCATGCCATGAAGGTATAATCAATTTCATAAACTTGTTCACAGATCTATGACTTCTTAAAAAACGTAGGCCTCTAAAATAGCAACATGCACATTTCATTTATAAAATTATAATACACGCTAGCCCAAATGTCTAAAAGACCTTTTCATGCAGACTTCCACCTAACAACATTATCTGGAAAGGGTATGGTCAGAGATATAAAGCATTAAGAGTACATTCCCCTTCCTACATGGAGTAAATTTATGTGATAACTTCCTGCGTTTTCTTGGGAGTAACCAGTGATTTCTCCTATCACCATTCTTCACACTAAATTATCATTTTTCAGTAGCCTTTTTGATGTATTACTTAAACCTCCCCGTTTAAAATATTTCTAATCTTATGTATGTACTGAGAATAAGGTATTAGTTCAAGAGTGAGAAATCAGAGACTCAGTACCAGAATTGTAACTGAGGCATGCTGTGCAGCTCTGAATAGTTTGTTATTCAAAATGCTCCCATATAATTACATCCAGTTATATTAAAAATGCATATACAAAGGATTGAATGCCCTCTCCAGTCCAGTCTCTATTCAAGCAGATAGGGGCTTGCACGTTTCCAGGCCAGGCTGACTTAGTGGTGTCTCTCACACAGGGGCCTTTCTATGCTGTCTCTCTGCCCAATCACTTCTGCTCTCCCATAAGTCCCACAATACCTACACCCAGCTGTAATTTCTGGCCCTACACATAGTTCTGCATACAGTTCCTGGGCGGTTCTCTCTTCATCTGACTTCTCTGCAGCTCCTGGCTGGCCATGCGTTTGCTGCTGCCCAACGGTATGTCTACACTATGATATTAGGTCAAATTTATAGAAGTCGATTTTTTAGAAAGCGATTTTATACAGTATTTTGTGTGTGTCCCCACACTAATGCATTAAGCGCATTAAGTCGGCGGAGTGCATCCACAGTACCGAGGCTAGCGTCGACTTTCAGAGTGTTGCACTGTGGGTAGCTATCCCACAGTTCCAGCAGTCTCCACCACTCATTGGAATTCTGGGTTAAGCTCCCAATGCCTGATGGGGCAAAAACATTACAGCGGGTGGTTTTGGGTACATGTCATCAGTTGCCCCTGCCTCCAGCAATGGCAGACAATCGTTCCGCTCCTTTTTTCCGTGCAGGCGCCATACTGCTTTCAGCAGATGGTGCAGTAGGACTGGTAACCGTTGTCATCGTCATCCACCGCTTCTGCTGCCATTCTGCACTCCTGCTCTCCTGGTGGTCTCGCAGGGCTGCTTCCGCTGCAGCTCTGCTCGGCTGCTCTTGTCTCGCCATACCATGGCAAGCGTGCAGCCTGCTCAGCTGTTGTGTCCTGGCAGCAGATGGTGCAGTAGGTCTGCAAAACTGGTCATCCAACCACTGCTTCCCCTACAACCCTGCTCTCCTGCAGACACCATACCACGGCAAGCATGGAGCCCGCTCAGATCACTGCGGCAGTTATGATCATTGTAAACACCTTGCACATTATCATGCAGTATATGCAGAACCAGAACCTGCAAAAGCAGGCGAGGAGGCAATGGCAGCACGGTGATGAGAGTGATGAGGACATGGACACAGACTTCTCTCAAAGCACGGACCCCGGCAATTTGGCAATCCTGGTGGCAATGGGGCAGGCTCATGCTGTGGAACGCCGATTCTGGGCCCGGGAAACAAGCACAGAGTAGTGGGACCGCATAGTGTTGCAGGTCTGGGATGATTCCCAGTGTCTGTGAAACTTTCGCATGCGTAAGGGCACTTTCACGGAACTTTGTTACTTGTTTTCCCCTGCCCTGAAGTGCAAGAATACCAAGATGAGAGCAGCCCTCACAGATCAGCAGGAGAGTGGCGATAGCCCTGTGGAAGTTTGCAACCCCAGACCAGCTACCTGTCAGTCGGGAATCAATTTGGAGTGGACAAATCTACTGTGGGGGCTGCTGTGATCCAAGTAGCCAACGCAATCACCGAGCTGCTGCTATCAAGGGTAATGACTCTGGGAAATGTGTAGGTCATAGTGGATGGCTTTGCTGCAGTCGGATTCCCTAACTGTGGTGGGGCAATAGACGGAATGCAAATCCCTGTCTTGGGACCGGACCACCAGGACAGCCAGTACATAAACCTCAAGGGGTAATTTTAAATAGTGCTGCAAGCACTGGTGGATCACAAGGGACGTTTCACCAACATCAATGTGGGATGGCCGGGAAAGGTTCATGTCGCTCACGTCTTCAGGAACTCTGGTCTGTATGAACAGCTGCAGGAAGGGACTTACTTTACAGACCAGAAAATAACTGTTGGGGATGTTGAAATGCCTACAGTTATCCTTGGGGACCCTGCCTACCCCTTAATGCCATGGCTCATGAAGCCATACACAAGCAGCCTGGACAGTAGTCAGGAGCTGTTCAACTATAGGCTGAGCAAGTGCAGAATGGTGGTAGAATGTGCATTTGGGCGTTTAAAAGTGCGCTGGCGCAGTTTACTGATTTGGTTAGACCTCAGTGAAACCAATATTCCCATTGTTATTACTGCTTGCTGTGTGCTCCACAATATCTGTGAGAGTAAGGGAGAGACATTTATGGTGGGATGGGAAGTTGAGGCAAATCTCCTGGCCACTGATTACGCGCAGCCAGACATCAGGGCGGTTAGAAGAGCACAGGAGGGTGTGCTGCGCATCAGAGAAGCTTTGAAAACCAGTTTCATGGCTGACCAGGCTACGGTGTGCTAGTTCTGTTTGTTTCTCCTTGATGAAAATCTGCCCCCTTGGTTCACTCTACTTCCCTGTAAGCCAACCACCCTCCCCTCCCGCCTTCGATCACCACTTGCAGAGGCAATAAAGTCGTTGTTTCAAATTCATGCATTCTTTCTTAATTCGTCACACAAATAGGGGGATAACTGCCAAGGTAGCCCGGGGGGTTGGGGGAGGAGGGAAGCACAGGGTGGGGTGGTGGATGAGGGGAGGAGAGAAGGATAAGGCCACACTGCACTTCAAAACTTATTGAATGCCAGCCTTCTGTTGCTTGGGCAGTCCTCTGGGGTGGAGTGGTTGGGTGCCTGGAGCCCCCCTACCTCCCTGCATTCTTGGGCATCTGGAAGAGGAGGCTATGGAACCTGGGCAGGAGGACGGTTGGTTACACAGGGACTGCAGTGGCGGTCTGTGCTCCTGCTGCCTTTCCTGCCACTCCACCAGACGCTGGAGCATATCAGTTTGATCCTCCAGTAGCCTCAGCATTGCATCCTGCCTCCTTTCATCACACTGCTGCCACCTCTCCTGTTGCTCCAGACATCTATCCTCTCTCACGTCCCTCCTGTCCTCGCATTCATTTTGTGCTTTCGTGGACTCTGCCACTGTCTGCCTCCACGCATTCTGCTGCGCTCTTTCAGTTTGGGTGGACTGCATGAGCTCAGAGAACATTTCATCGTGCATGCGTTTTTTCACCTTCTTATCTGAGCTAGCCTCTGGGATGGAGATGCTAGTCGCAGCGTTGAAGCATTTGCAGCTGCAGAAGGAAAAAAAGGGAGATTAAAATTGAAAAAGACACATTGGCCATTTAAAAGGAGGGGCTGATGTTTTCAGGTTAACGTGCAGCACAAACCCAACTAACCCCCCCCCCCGCCACACACACACACCCAGTTGTCTGGGATAATCGCTTTCACCCCTCCCCCCACCGCATGGCTAATGGCCGGGATGATTTCTTTTCAGCCACAGGCACACAGCCCAGCAGGAATGGCCACCTCTGATGTCCCCTTAATAAAATTCTCCTATTTCAACCAGGTGACTATGAATGATATCACTCTCCTGAGGATAATACAGAGAGATAAAAAACGGATGTTGCTTGAATGCCAGCAAACACTGGGACCACATGCTGCCATGCTTTCTTATGCAATGAGTCCAGACTACGTGCTACTGGCCTGCCGTGGTAAAATGTCCTACCATGAAGGGCTCAATAAGGCTGCCCTCCCCAGAAACCTTTTGCAAAGGCTTTGAGAATACCTCCAGGACTGCTTCATTGAGATGTCCCTGGAGGATTTCTGCCCCATCCCCAGACAAATTAACAGACTTTTCCAGTAGCTGTACTGGCTGTGAATGCATCCCAAGTTTTCAGGGCAAATTAATCTTTAAACACACTTGCTTTTTAACTGTGTGTAAGCAGAGTCAGGAAGAGTTCTACCCTGACATCTAGTGGCAAGTCATGGTGGGTTGTGGAAAAGAACTTCAGGGGCTGATCTCATTTGCATAGACACACCCACCCCGCCTAGATGGTCACTTTGGCTGCTGTAGGAGCCCCAGTTTCTCTGTTATTGGTGCAGGAATAAAGTGTTATTATCCTGAGTATGTGAATCAAGGACAGTGGAACTGTACTTGGCCTTTTGTTATGATGGAGGGACTCACCATCAACTAAGCAGCACTCGCTAGGCAAGCATCATGGGTTCCAAAACCCAGTGAATGGAGAGAGGCTGGGGACAGGTATTGATACTGGTGGTATAGGTCCCCCTGGTGGGGGCTTTACATGCTAATTGCACTTCCTCCTCTCCCCACTGTGGAATATCAGAGCTATTTTTGATTCTACTAGGAATCTAGTTACAGGCTGCTGAGCTGAATTCACTTTGGGCCAATGGTGCCCCAGCACTGAGGCTCCCCTACTAAAAGCTGAAATCACAAAAGAGCTAAACTTACTAAGAGCTGAAATCACTGAGTGTTGTGTTAAGTAGTGGGGGAGCCTGAAGATATAGTGTGGAGCAGTTTGCGGGACGGCTGGCAGAGCAGAGCGGCTGGTGGAGTGGAGCAGTTTGTGGGATGCCTGGAGCAGCTCATGAGGGTGGCTGGCAGAGCGGAGCAATTTGTGGGACTGCTGGTGGAGCGGAGCCCCATGGAGAGGTGGGACGATCGACTTTGGACCATGTAAGGTGCCCCTTAAACCCCCCTCCCCCATCTCCACCCAGGTTGGGAGGTAAAACTCTGCTGATAGCCTTTCGAACTGTAGGACTGCACTGACCAGGGGCAGAGACTTTTGGGTTGTTGGACTTTTGGGACTTTGGTTTCCTGGACTCAAGAACCAAAGGGAAAGGACACGCCCCAATTTGCTTGGGGTGGGTTTTTGCTCATGGGTTGTGTTATGAATCCTGTTGGTGGTGTTTCTCTCTGTTATTAAAAGGTTTTTGCTACACTCAGACTCTGTGCTTGTGAGAGGGGAAGTATTGCCTCTTGGAGGCGCCCAGCGGGGGTGGTATATATTTGTCCCAGGTCACTGGGTGGGGGCTCGAGCCGGTTTTGTATTGTGTTATTGGAATGGAACCCCTAGATACTGAACCCGGCCCTTGATGCTGCCAACTGTGACAGGCAGAAGGAGTTACACGTGTATTATATTTACAAAGGTACACTCACCAGAGATACCTTCTCTGCCTTCAAGGTCCGGGAACCCGGGTTGGGAGGGTATTGGATCCAGGGTGATAAACAGTTCCTGGCTGTCAGGGAGAATGGTTTCTCCGCTTGCCTGGCGTGCGCTATCTTCAATCTCCCCCTCATCATCATCTTACTTGTCCCCAAAATCCTCATCCTTGTTGTGTGAGATTCACCCTTTGCAGGAGTCCACATACAGGGGTAGGGCAGTGGTAGGGGCACCCCCTAGAATTGCATGCAGCTCATCATAGAAGCAACATGTCCGGGGCTCTGACCCTGAGCAGGTGTTTGCCTCTTGGGTTTTTTGGTAGGCTTGCCTAAGCTCCTTAAGTTTCACGCGGCACTGCTATGGGTCCCTGTGATAGCCTCTTTCCTTCATGCCCTTAGAGATTTTTTCAAATGTTTTCATAGAATCATAGAATCATAGAATATCACGGTTGGAAGGGACCCCAGAAGGTCATCTAGTCCAACCCCCTGCTCGAAGCAGGACCAATTCCCAGTTAAATCATCCCAGCCAGGGCTTTGTCAAGCCTGACCTTAAAAACCTCTAAGGAAGGAGATTCTACCACCTCCCTAGGTAACGCATTCCAGTGTTTCACCACCCTCTTAGTGAAAAAGTTTTTCCTAATATCCAATCTAAACCTCCCCCACTGCAACTTGAGACCATTACTCCTCGTTCTGTCATCTGCTACCATTGAGAACAGTCTAGAGCCATCCTCTTTGGAACCCCCTTTCAGGTAGTTGAAAGCAGCTATCAAATCCCCCCTCATTCTTCTCTTCTGCAGGCTAAACAATCCCAGCTCCCTCAGCCTCTCCTCATAACTCATGTGTTCCAGACCCCTAATCATTTTTGTTGCCCTTCGCTGGACTCTCTCCAATTTATCCACATCCTTCTTGTAGTGTGGGGCCCAAAACTGGACACAGTACTCCAGATGAGGCCTCACCAATGTCGAATAGAGGGGAATGATCACGTCCCTCGATCTGCTCGCTATGCCCCTACTTACACATCCCAAAATGCCATTGGCCTTCTTGGCAACAAGGGCACACTGCTGACTCATATCCAGCTTCTCGTCCACTGTCACCCCTAGGTCCTTTTCCGCAGAACTGCTGCCTAGCCATTCGGTCCCTAGTCTGTAGCTGTGCATTGGGTTCTTCCGTCCTAAGTGCAGGACCCTGCACTTATCCTTATTGAACCTCATCAGATTTCTTTTGGCCCAATCCTCCAATTTGTCTAGGTCCTTCTGTATCCTATCCCTCCCCTCCAGCGTATCTACCACTCCTCCCAGTTTAGTATCATCCGCAAATTTGCTGAGAGTGCAATCCACACCATCCTCCAGATCATTTATGAAGATATTGAACAAAACCGGCCCCAGGACCGACCCTTGGGGCACTCCACTTGATACCGGCTGCCAACTAGACATGGAGCCATTGATCACTACCCGTTGAGCCCGACAATCTAGCCAGCTTTCTACCCACCTTATAGTGTATTCATCCAGCCCATACTTCCTTAACTTGCTGACAAGAATACTGTGGGAGACCGTGTCAAAAGCTTTGCTAAAGTCAAGAAACAATACATCCACTGCTTTCCCTTCATCCACAGAACCAGTAATCTCATCATAAAAGGCGATTAGATTAGTCAGGCATGACCTTCCCTTGGTGAATCCATGCTGGCTGTTCCTGATCACTTTCCTCTCATGCAAGTGCTTCAGGATTGATTCTTTGAGGACCTGCTCCATGATTTTTCCAGGGACTGAGGTGAGGCTGACTGGCATTTCGTCTTTTGGAACGGAGTTCTGATAGCATGGATTCGTCTCCCCATACAGAGCTCAGATCCAGTACCTCCCATTCAGTCCATGCTGGAGCTCTTTTGCGATTCTGGGACTCCATCATGGTCACCTCTGCTGATGAGCTCACCATACTGGCCAAACAGGAAATGAAATTCAAATGTCTTTTCTTGTCTACCTGGCCAGTGCATCTGAGTTGAGAGTGCTGTCCAGAGCGGTCACAATGGAGCACTGTGGGATAGCTCCCAGAGGCCAATACCATTGAATTACTTCCACACTAACCCAAATTTGACCCTGCAAGGTCGATTTCAGCACTAATCCCCTCTTCGGGGGAGGAGTACAGAAATTGATTTTAAGAGCCCATTAAGTTGACAAAAATGGCTTTGTTGTGTGGACGGGTGCAGGGTTAAATCAATCTAACACTGCTAAATTCGACCTAACCTCATAGTGTAGACCAGGGCCAAGAGTGCCCAGTCACTTCCTGGTCAGGGTCCTTCCTCCTACCTGGTCAAGAGAAAGGGCTACAGTGGGGAAGTGACTGGTGAGAAATGAAGTCCCCTGCTTAGCAGGTTGATCACATGATATTGTAACATCAGGGTTATCCAAAGGAATGAGGCCAGACCACACTGTGTGAAAATCTAACACACTTTTAATTAGAGGTGAGCAAAATTCAGAATTTCCATCCCATGTATAATTCTGATATTTCAACCTGTCTCTTCATCCTGAAATACAATGAAAAGTTGAAATTTCCAAATTTTCTGTCAAAAAGAAATTCCAAAAAATATCTATTCAGAAATGTCAAAATGTTTTGTTTTGAGACTTCCAGTTGAAATGAAAATCACAGCATACAGGCTGCTTAGCTGTTTTAACTCTCTTTTCTAGAATTCATGCAAAAGGCCAGCACAATGGCTATGAAAAAATGAAGGTTACCCCCTCGTGTTGTAGTCCTTTAAGATGGGTTTTGCACAGTCACATGGCAACATTTCTGAAATCAAAATGTTTTAGGTCATTTCAATATTAAACTATATTTGCTTTTACAATATATTGCCTTACTGGAGTTACAGTGTGGGATCCTGATGCACTTTCAATCCCTCATGGGCCAGTCATGTGACTTCCATGATGAATTGTGTAGTTCGGTCAGAGTGAAATCAGAACATTGCTACATCCGTGCTTCCGTCCTAAAAAGAAGTTCTGGAATGTATGTGCACTACTTCTGGTAAGTGATAGCACTGGAACGACCGGAATGCCATTACAGATCCTCAAAAATATACCAGAACAGCATTCCAGAGTGTCCCTGTGCCTCATGGAAGATGTCCTCCAGAAAGCTTCATTCATTGGAGAGAATAGGGACCAGAATTACAACCCCATATGGCAATGTATTAGGAGGAGCATTGCCAGCAGATCCAGGGAAATGATTATTCCCCTCTATTCAGCATTGGTAATGCCACATTGCGTCCATTTTTGGGCCCCCCACTAGAGAAAGGATGTGGACAAATTGGAGAGAGTCCAGCAGAGGGCAACGAAAATGATTAGGGTACCGGGGCACATAATTTATGAAGAGAGGCTGAGGGAACTGGGGTTATTTAGTCTGCAGAAGAGAAGATTGAGGGGGGATTTGATAGCAGCCTTCAAGTACCTGAAGGAGGGTTCCAAAGAGGATGAAGTTAGACTGTTCTGAGTGGTGGCAGATGACAGAACAAGGAGCAATGGTCTCAAGTTGCAGTGGGGGAGGTCTAGGTTGAATAGGAAAAACTATTTCAGCAGGACGGTGGTGAAGCACTGGAATGGGTTACCTAGGGAGGTGGTGGAATCTCCATCCTTGGAGATTTTTAAGGTCTGGGTTGACAAAACCCTGGCTGGGATGATGTAGTTGGGGTTGGTCCTGCTTTGAGCAACGGGTTGGACTAGATGGCCTCCTGAGGTCTCTTCCAACCCTAATCTTCTATGAGTCTATGATTCTAATGTGCCACAAAAGGAGAATGAAGTAGAATGTTCTGAAACAAAACATTTCAGGTCTGTTCAAAAATGAAATATTCTGATTTGGGTCAAACAAATGGATTGTTCAGACAAATGAAATATTTCATGTCAATTTTCCTAAGAGAAAATTGATTTGGGGGGGGGGAATCAAAACTTTCCTATGAAAAGTTTCAATTTTGTGGAAATAGCATTTTCCATCGAAAATTACCCCAATGGAAATTCTACTTTTAATGCAGTCAGAGCCCTAACAGCACCCTTCTCCCTAGCAAAAAGCAGCACCACCCACCAAAAGAAGACTATTTGTTTCAGTCCTATTACCCCAGGATACCTTAAACCACACCCACCTGCAGCCCTGCTAAAGGGGGACGAGTAGTCCATTACAATGTGCTTGAAACTACATCAACACACAAACACATTAACAGGGTGGTCTGCCCTTTTAAGGGCCTAGGGTAAGCCCTGTTTGACTGTTAGACCCAGTAGGGGAAGCAGGGTCGGGTGTAAACTGTAAAGGGCTGAGAAAGGAGCTCCAGGAGAGAGGATGGTGCCTGTGATTGGAGCAGACAGAGGGGTGCAGAGTGTAAGGCCTCTAGGTTCCTAGAGCCTGTGCTGGTCAGGAAAATAGCTTTGTTTTGTGTTGCTTTGTGAGTGTTTTATATTAATTAACAAGCCATGCCCTGAGGGAAGGACCTGAAGGAGATCAGAGCTTGGTGTTTAATCTTTCCTGGGCTGGGGGAAAAAGCCAGCAACCCAATATGCAGCAGCAGTTATTGCGGTTCCAAAACAGCTGTTTTTCATAGACCTGCAGTAATGATATGCATTACTCACATTTCATCTTTTCCATTTCTTGTTCATTTATCAAATGCCAGTGAATTTTTTAACCTGAATCTGTATTTGTGTGTCCTAAAAATTGTATCTAAAAAAAGACATTTTTGAGAATCTTCCTACAACACCTGTGAAGAGACAGCTGGTAATGAAATACTCATGTAGGCATCACTCAAATACCTAAAGGTGATCTGAAGGGGCGGGGTAGGAGAGAATTTGTAATCCTAATAAGGACAGCTCTTAATGGATGACATGGTTAAAGGTAGCAGAATCTGGATCTAGAATGAGTCGGGCCCTAAATGGTGGAAGCATCTGTCTGTAAAACAGTAGGTGATTTAACTCTTGTTTTTTACCCCCATACTAGAAATTCCATTTGTTTTTCTTTCACGAAAGGTGAAAATGTGAAGAGCTACAGATGTACAGGTATTGAATAGGAATGCCGTTCATTAAAATTCAGGTAACAAAAACTGATCTACCTACAATTTCTTTCATGACTGTGAAAGATAGATATAAATTATGTCCTAGAATTAGTTCTATCAAAAATTCCCTTCACTTGACTATTTGACTATACACTATAATCTCTCAGAGGAATAAAGACACATTCAATGTCATTCTAAAATATCCTTTGCCTAGAGACATCTGTTCCAGTTACAGCATAACAAAGCCCAGTAAATTTGATTTTTTTCTCCCTATCAAGCTGATCAAAATAAAGTTTGTAAGTGACTGCAAGTGACACAATACATTTCAATAATGAATGTCCACAGGCACCAAAAGATATTAAATTAGGATGAGGAAAAGCAAGAAAATAGAAACACTTTGCTGAAGTAATTTATCTCCTACTGCTACTTTCATTCTTTATATAGCGAATACCGTTGTGATTTGCTGCCTATATATGAAACTGATACCATCTATGACTCAAAGGCTCTAATGAATGACTCACCAGTACTGAGAATAGCTATCAAAGGGTCACTCTGGGACTGGAAGGTTCCTTTCAGGAAACAGCAGGAATAGAAATTCATATCAGTTCCTGCCTTTTGCTATAATACTTTTAACTGCTAAATGGAATGTTTAAGTGTTAGTTTTACATTGAAATAAATCATTAAAATAAAGATAATCACCAATGAGTAAGAAACATGTTATTAATTTCTGAATGGTAGCTTTAGGAAAAAAGTGTATGATTTTAGATTTTACCTCTGAAAGTCCTTGCCTTTCAATCATGCTTTGACAGTACTGTTGGATATTAATACAAACAAATTACCATCTGTATTAAACCTGTAAGGAGATATATAATGGATTGTATCACTTGCATTACATTGCTCAACAATATATTGGCTTTAATAGCAAAAAAAAAATAAAATAAAATAAAAATAACCCACCTTCCTACTATTGCACAGTTATTTATAACAACTGTGCAGGTCGAAATGTCTGCTTATATTTATTTTAATTTTAAAAAACACATGGGGACAAATGGTTATCAGAGGTTATAGACTTGGAAGTCAATGTGAAAAACAAGTAGAGCTGTTTTGTTAGTAAGATGGTGATATTGAAGGAAGGGACGACAAATGTATTTTCTCCAAATGTGTCCAGGAGCAGAGGAAACATGCTAAGTATGTGCCAGGGTTCGGTGTAAGTGTGATGGCTGGAGTACTGGGGGAGAATCAGCAGTGGAGAATTAACCCTGGAATTCCTGGAGATGAGAAAGGAGGAGGTCAAAGAAAGAATGGAAAGAAATTAGGGATGTAGATTGGGTGGATACCACAGAAGGGGGCAGATGAGCGGGCTGGGGACAGGATGAGCATATGTAATGCAAAAGGAACTGACTTGATGATCAAAAAGAGAGAACATGGCAAGTGAGAGATCAGAGAAGAGGCAGCTCTTAGTAAAGAAAAGGCCTAAGGCACAATCCAAGTGGTGGGTGGGAGAGTGGTCCAAAGCTGAAGGCCAGAGGTAGAGATTAGAGGGAGGAAATGGGAGTCAGAGGGTGTGATCATCACCTTTGTGAAAGTTGATCTCAAAAGGGAGGAGAATGGGAAATGTTCTGCAAGGAGATAATCTTTGACGTAGTAGATCTTTTCTAGCTCTAACATATGTGATCTGATACAGCCTTATTACTATTACAGCACATAAATGGATGAATACTGTAATATAGTATAGCAAAGCTCCAGCTTCCATCGTCATCAAACAATAAAAGTTTTCTCTCACTCATCATCTCTCACTGTTGCCCTACTAGGTTGAAATTGCTGATCCTTCTAAGTAAGCAGGACAGTATGTGTAGAAGTCTGAAAACACAAAGAAAGTGCAATGGAATTTTAGTATAAAAGGCTGACATTCTACATTCTACCAAAGGCACGGGTTCCTGACTCAAGAAATGTTTATCTTCTGCTTTAGGACAATAAAGAATAATGAAGGTGGGGCATGACATGTTGGAAATAATTTCATGCTTCTGTCAGTGTAGTCTGTATTATTATTGCTCCAAATATAAATCAACTTGCTGAAATACTGTAAAGTGCTCCGATGTTTTGAGAATGAATCAACAAGTCCCCTTTTGCAGGAATCATTTTTAAATCTACACTTATGGAAATAATGTTTGTCTGCTGCACATAGGTGTCAAGAGTTTACTGTAGCTAGTAATTCTCTTGGGGCTGACATCACCTACTGTTTTGGCCTGTGAGTCCCTAAGATGGGAGATGGGGAATTTATAGACGGTGAGTATGAAGTCTGAACACACAAAACCCAGTGCTTTTCCTAGCCCAACATTTAAAAATGAAATTGGCAACATTCCCTGTTGATTTTTTTCTTACTTCAGCTTTCAGCGTACATAAGGAATTCAGAAATGTGCTGCAAAAGGTCAGAACTAAGAAAGGAAAGCTTTATGAATGAGGCAGAAGACTGGGAGTTCAGAGATCTGAGCCTCAATTCAGCAAAACACTTAATCATGTGCTTATGTACCATTGACTTAAATGGAACTAAAGTAGATGCTTAAATGTTTTGGGGCCTTGGTTCCTCAGTTTTAACACAGACTGTCTCTGATTTTGGCCAACAGACGTAACCTTGTGTCATAAATATAAAGGGAAGGGTAAACACCTTTAAATCCCTTCTGGCCAGAGGAAAAACCGTTTCACCTGTAAAGGGTTAAGAAGCTAGGATAACCTCGCTGGCACCTGACCAAAATGACCAATGAAGAGACAAGATACTTTCAAAGCTGGAGGGAGGAGAAACAAACGTTCTCTCGGTCTGTGTGTTGGCTTTTGCCGGGACCAGAGCAGGAATGCAGGTCAGCACTCCTGTAAAGGGTTAATAAGCAATCTAGTTAGATATGCGTTAGATTCTGTTTTGTTTAAATGGCTCATAAAATAAGTTGTGCTGAATGGAATGTATATTCCTGTTTTTCTGTCTTTTTGTGACTTAAGGTTTTGCCTAGAGGGATTTTACAGAGGTGATTCTTTTACTTTTTCTTCAATTAAAATTCTTCTTTTAAGAACCTGATTGCTTTTTCATTGGTCTTAAGATCCAAGGGCTTGGGTCTGTGTTCACCTATGCAAATTGGTGAGGATTTTTATCAAGCCTTCCCCAGGAAAGGGTGGGAGGATTTTTTTGGTGGGGGGAGATGTTTCCAAGCGGGCTCTTTCCCTGTTATTTATTTGTTAGACACTTGGTGGTGGCAGCAATAAAGTCCAAGGCCAAAAGGTAAAATGGGGAAGTTTAACCTAAGATGGTAAAAATAAGCGTAGGGGGTTTTTCATGCAGGTCCCCACATCTGTACTCTAGAGTTCAGAGTGGGGAAGGAACCTTGACACCTTGTGATGCCTCAGTTCCCCTAGCAGTAAAGTTATGATAAAAATTCTCATCTATATCAGAGGGTGGTTCTGAAACTACATTCACTAACGTTTGTAAAGCTCTCTGACACTGTAGATACAATACCTGTGCAGAGTGTTATTAATCATTCAGAAGAAAATTTTGACTCAGACTGTACTTTTGTTATTTTTGTTTGTAATCTGGCAGTAGTGAAACACTCTCCAGTTCATATATGCTGCTGGGGCCAAATCTTGTTGGAAGTTTTCTCTGAGTAAGGAGAGAAAAAAAATTGAGTAAAGGACTTCAGGATTTGATACCTTAATAATTAAAAGGTATTGGAAGGAAAAAACACAAACAAAAATAAAAGTGCCATTCTTCTTTTTAAAATGAGGGATCAGTGCTTTAGACTCGTTCATCTCCCTTCAAATGGAAACATGAGCTCTTGTAATACATTTCAATTAATACATGAAAGTTTAGTATTTTTCACATAGTTATTGCTGTTACTATTCCAGAATTATTTTATACACCTCCCTCATACTGTCCTTTTTATGACAACACCATAATTATTTTAAACAGCTCCTGTCCTCTATGTATTTTATAGTGGGAGTAATGAGAATGATGATTAGCATTATTGGTCCTATATATGGAAAACTGAGCTGGTGATGAAAAGAACATTGTAAGGAGCAGCATAAGGGACCTGTTTCACAGGGATTAGATCAGTTCCTTGCACTTTCCACAGTGTTTTTCATTAACCTATTGATAACCAACCCATTAGTTTCACATTTGAAGCAGCTATGCTGGCTCATTGGGTTGTTAGTATGATTGATTGCTCAAAAAGAGCCCAGTTAGTTGTGAGCAAAGGTAGGTAGCCATCTCAGGACTGTTTGTTTGGTGAAGATCAGTTTAGTAGTTTCAATCCAGTACCCAATGACAGGGGTCCACATCCCCCCAAAACCCCTGCATTTGGCACTAGCACTGGAATGCTGCTTATTGCTAGTTTCAGTAGAGAAGTCAAGGATTGACTGAGCATGATGGAGACTAAGCCTCTTTCTACACTGCAGCTAGGAAGTGTGATTCCCAGTTTGGGTAGCCAGACTCGCATTAGCTTAGCTCAAGCTATCACGCTAAAATAGCAATTGCAGATGTCACGGCACCGTCATCTACTCTAGTCAGCTGCCCAAGTCCAAGCCCACCCAAGTGAGTCTGAGCTTGGGTGGCTCACCTGAGCACTGCCCATGCTACAATGTCCATGCTTCTATTTTTAGCTTGCTACATCGAGCTGAGCTACTGCAAGTCTGGCTACCCACCCTAAAAGGGCCTAGTTCCTCACCCACCTACATGAGTGCAGCTACCAGCACCCCACATATTGGGACACATTGGCAGAGGAGTGAGAAGAAACTTGTGCTGCTGTTCATGCTTTACTAGATATGCAGATACAGATAGGACTTAAATCCCTAAACCTCGCAACCGGCTGTCCTCAAGCAATACATTTCCAAACACAATTTTTTTAAATAGCTGTTGTTTTAAGCACAGTAACGAAAATACTGTGGTAATGGATAAAGTAACTTGCACCAATATGGTATTTGAGGGCAGACCAATGTAACTTGTACACTGAAGAGTTGGAGGAGATGTGCATAACTCGGAAAACAAGCAACTGGGGATTACACAGTAAAACAGATCCCTTCCACTCTATTGTCAGCTTCCTGTTTTTCCTTTTGCAGCCTCTTCCATCTCCTAGTATAAATTACACTTGTTTTATGTACCCACTGAATTCCATATAATCCATGTTACCCTATTATACCATTTACTCCTCTTTCCCAGACTCACTATAATTCACAACTCAACACCTCTAACCCAAATTAATTTGGCTTCTATCCATGGGACTGCCCCAACTCCCCTCTCCCAAGTGCAGAAAGGAAATGTTTTTTAAAAAACCCTTAGATTGCCCTATAATACTATTTGCTGCTGTATTAAAACTATAGGACTCAGATTTGTAAGTGCCAACTCACTAAAATGAATAAGAAAGCCCTTTATATACTCAAATTGCCATTTGACTGCAGTTATCAGAGGTAATTATAGGTTTTATAAACCCATAATAGAAGTATTTTCTTTTGAAAAAAGTGTAATTAAAAGCCAAGCAGGCCACTACTAATACTTTCTGTTAAAAGCTACAATCGTGGAAACTCCTAAGTAGCAAGAAAGAGATAAGCAGGAGAGGCCACTCAGAGCAGGAAGGGAGAAAGAAACAGAAAGATGATGGGCCTAGGGCTGCTGGAGAGGAAGCTGAAAAGAAAGGGACTAGGTTAGGAAGGAGACACATGCTG
Organism: Lepidochelys olivacea; assembly: GCF_965140295.1. Taxonomy (NCBI): domain Eukaryota; kingdom Metazoa; phylum Chordata; order Testudines; family Cheloniidae; genus Lepidochelys; species Lepidochelys olivacea. Next base: position 29,029,620 of record NC_140413.1, read on the forward strand.
AAAGAAGAACAACCAGAATAATAGGTGGCATCTGAAGAAGAAGAGATTAGCTAGCATAGGTGAATGGTCTTTGTCATAGGTACATAAATGTAATATTAATTCTTATACAGCAATAGCCACCACTTACAGAGCTCTGCTCCCATAACAACACAAACTGTTCTTTTAATAAGGTGCTCTTGTATCAGGATAATATTCAAATATTGTGCTGTGCAAGGATAAAGCATATATTCGGAGTGAATAGTAATATTTATCTTGAGTTTCCTGAATTGTACTATGAGACAGCTCGCCTTCTGTTTCATAATGATGTTCACGTTAACAAATCTACTGAACTCCTCTGCTGGCATGTTTTACTTTCCGAGGACTGGAACACTGTGAAGGTTACATGTTGGCTCAGCTTCAAGTTTCATGACAGACTTCCAGTCAATGACCCAAGATGACTCTTGCTTTACAAGAAGCAAACTAATAGGCTTTAGCTATCTTCACCTGTACGCAATGAGTGTGAGGCAAACCAGAGAGGCCTAAGAATGAGAATCCATTACTTTATCCATCTGTCTGTTGGGGACCAATCCTGTCAAAGAAAGGAGGGAAGGGAACTATGCTCTTCAAAGTGGAAAGGTACCATTGAAAACTACACACTGGAAGCCAGTTCCATGGACTAAAATAAGGAGAATGGTGTTGGATCAGGAAGCTAACAAATAGTCTTCCAGCATTCCCCCTTGCACACATTTCTAGTGTCATCCAACAAGTATGGTCATGAAGAACCAGAAGTCTCGGGGCACTGGTAATGGAAGGTTCTTTACTTTTATGTAACGATTTAAAATCCAAGCCAGGTCCTTAGTGATTTAAAAAGCTGTTAACCCTGATGGCTGTTTGGTGACCTCTACTGAATGAGTTGATCTTCTCATGTGACTTCCTGGTGCTATCCACAGCATAAAAACTAACAAAATTGGCACTCGCTGGCTGCCTTCTTGGCAGTCTCAGTACGGAAGCCAGGAAACTGAATGAGAACAGGCTGAATTACCCTCTCAACACTTATGGTCAGGGTTGTATGAAGGAATTTTGCATTGTTCATGTTATGCCTCTTGAGTAAATAAATGGAGAAGAAGGTCATTCCTCAACGCTATCACCCAGGAGTAGGTGTGGAAGATATCTTTACCCCCAGGACCTCTTTGTCATTCTCCCTGGATAAACTCCATTTTGAAGCTTCCTGCCAGGGAGATATTGTTAGACCACATGGCCAGTTGGAGTAGGACTTGGGAGCCCTTGGTTTGATTACCTGTTGTCTTATAGGCTTCCTGTGTGATACTGGGCAGGTCACTTAGTCTCTTTGGCCCAGATCTTGAAAGGGAAGATGGGAGTTAGGAGCCTAAATACCGCTGAGGCTGTGTCTCCATGCCCTGTCTGTAAAATGAGGGTAACAGTACTTCCCAATGTCACAGGGGTGTTGTGAGGAAAATACATCAAAGAAGCGCTCAGATACTAGGAAGATGGCAGCTTTATATGTTCTATAGATAGAATTAGGCTGCTTATCTGTGGAGTCCAGGTATATTTCTGAACTCTTGTGGGCTTTGCATTATGTATATTGCTACACCCAGGATTGGACTCAGCGTGGCCCAGGCAATAATTATATTAAAGACTGGTATCACATACCAGGCAATCTGGAGCATAGGCTATATGGCTTTAATGAAGCATTTTGGATCTACTGTTGAAATGGTAATATTTATGATACTAGCACTGACAGAAATTTGGCTCATTGCTAGTGATTTTTAGGAGGTAGTAGGTTACCGATTGTGTTGTTAGTCCTTTGGTACAGATTTGCCTGAAGGTGCAGAGAAGGAGGTCTTCAGAGAAGCAACCTGATACATAAGACTTTGCATGCAGGGAGTGGGCATTAGTAACCACAGTTTTAAAGCAGAAGCCAAAATACCCGGTGCGGTTTTGTGGGCTAGCCATTTACTAATTTGGCACTTCTTCCATTTGCTGGGCCATTGGTACAAAGAATGGCGTCATATGAGATCTGTCTTTCACAAAGCATGGGTGCAAATTCCATGACCTCTGTTATGCAGGAGGTCAGGCTAGATTATAATAATGGTCCATTCTGGTCTTAAAATCTGAGTCTATTTAGAAATGTGTCAGACAAAGTAGATAAAAATATTTAGATCTAAATCTGCACTTTGCATTACATCTCAGGTAATTATATCTTCTTTTTATTCATTTTATATGGAATGGTCATCCTGGGTTCTGCAAGAGGGATGGAAGACAGGATCATGATTCTGTAAGTATTTTGTGTAGTAACCAACACACATTATAATATTCTACTCAGTCCACAGTGTGTAAATTCCATATTTCTGAATTTTTTTCTTTCCTCTATTTTTCTTTCCCTGCCAGGCTGAGAATGAGCAAGTACCCTGATTGAGCTACACAATAGCTATGCAACAGCCTGGCTATGCATGATTTATCCTAATATAGCTAGGTAGAGTACATTGCCCATATAGAATTTACCATTTTATCTCTGCAGAAAAAATTAATTTGGTTGAGTCTGAGTGACCTTCATCTCTTTTGTATGTTGTACTGGTATTAGCTGATAAGGGTGTTCTGGCAATCTACCTTGGTATTGAGTGATGTTTCCAATGCAAAACTCATTCATTTATGCATCAAAGCCTAGTGGTTTAGCTGTCCAGATTCCTAATCCGAACGCACACACAAGATACATTGGTATGTTGTGCTTCACCTTCCTGGAATCCTCTGTCTAGTGTTACGATTGATGATGTACCTGTCAAAATTTAAATGGCTGCTGTATGAACATCTGAGCTGAAATAGTTGTCCAACTATCCTAATTAGTTCTACAGTTGTTGCATGAATGGTTTCACTATCTTCTGTAGGTCAACCTTGTTTGTTGTATGAGGCTGGTCCTTTCCGTATATCTGATGTGTTAATTACATGAATGCTGTCTTGAAAGAACACCCTCATAAATTAAATGTTTGCCTTCAAAGGTTTATTTTATAATAAATATAATAAACTCCTTAGGTAAGGTTGAAGCTACTGTAGGTTGGTCTAGAGGAAACCTGGCTTCTATTCACATCTCTGCCACTGTCTGCAAAGTGACCTTGGGCAAGTCACTTCTATGTCTATGCCTGAGTTCCCCCATCTGTAAAATGGGGATAATGATTCTGTCCTCCTTTGGAAAGGGTTTTGAGATCTATGGAATTATTATTATAAGGCCAAGGCTTTCCCCCTCCCCCCGCCTTCTTCCCATCCACCAGCTTCCCCAAAAAGAAAACATTCCCTCTGAAATTAAATGCTAAATCTTATTCCAAGATAGAGAGATTCTAGGAAGTTGTGTATGGCAGACATAGCACAAATCCCTGATTAGAGACACAGACTCATACACAAGGTTGGAGCCATGATGGTTGACTCTCTCTTGTAGGAAAGACAAGAAAAGCTATTATATAACAATAGATTCAACATACATAACTTATTAAAGAACTGTAACTGTGAAATCATTTAAACAGATTCAACATTCCACCCAATACATTCAGATATATCACATCTATCCTCCTCCAGGAAATGAAATGGGCTCAACAGAACTATGAATAGGATAACCACCCAAAAGTCCTTCAGAACTATGTATGGGATAACCACCAACAGTCCAGTTACAAGTCAAGTCTTTCAGGAGGCTTGCGTTTTCTTTTGGGAGAGCATCTGCCACTATTTTCAGCACTCTCCTGAGGAAAGACATGTTTTCAGCAATGTCTGACTCAAAACATTCTCTCAGATGATGCAGGTTGTTCACCACTGCTGCTTCCCAGTACAAAATTATTGCTTGTTGCTTCAAGTGAGGGTGCCAATGTCAGAGCAACTGGCATTTCCCTGAATTTTGCTTCTTTTGTCAGTCACATCATCACCCCCTAATTTTGCAACTGGTCAAAGTGGTGGAGTCACTTGTACTGTAGAAGACAAAGGGCCTGTTTGTGCACTAACAATTGCCAGAAGCCGTGTACTTGGTTTCCGATAACCACGTATCGGCACTGGCCCACTTGTAGCTGACAAGGTACACTGATCCCTCTCACTATGACTTCTGACATGTAAACATAGATCGGGCTTTAATAAGTCCAAGCATGACCTGAGACTTTGCCCATAAACAGCACTGCAGGTGTTTGGTTCATTGCTGAATGTACTGCATTTCTATATGCTAGCAAGAAGCATGCCAGCTTCTGCTGTAATGGCCCCTTCTCATCTTTCATGGATCACAAGGTTTATTTAAAAGTTTGTTCAAACCTTTCAACTAAGCCATTTCTGCTGTGTGGTATGGTGGTGAGGTGATATGTCTAATACTGCTTTTCTTCTTGAACCACCAAAACTCTCCTGAACTAAACTGAGGACCACTACACTCGCAACTTGTCCTGGCAGTCCAGTTCTTTCAAACAAACTTTGAAGTTTGTCTTCTGTCTATGCAGCTGTAGTGATTTTGATGCAAAAAACTTCTGGCCATTTAGACTTGGCATCGACCACCACTAGATACATCATTCCCAAAACTGGTCCTGCAAAAATCAATGTGCAGACATTGCTAGGGAGCTCATGGCCATTCCTAAGGATGTAATGGTGCTGATTTAGGCATGCACTGTGCCTACTGGCATCCTGAATATTCCTTAGCAAACTGCTCCATTTGTTGGTCAATGCCTGGTCACCATACAAAACTTCTTGCAAATGCCTTCATTTTTTTGTACCCCTAGGTGACCTACACGGAGCTCCTCTAAGATTGTGTGCAGTTTTTTGGTATAACAATAGGAATTCCGCACAACACATCCCTGATATTTGGTAAGATCATGTTTGAGTGCATAAAAGGGTGCCAGATTAGGGTTGTCAGTATATTCCCAGCCCTTCAGAGTAGCTTCATAAACATAAACTAGTGTGGGATCCCTCTGGGTTTTTGTGTTTTTTTTTTTGCTTGATTTAAACTACAAGTCACTGCGGCACACTCAATCTGAAACAAGTTGGCAAATTCAACAGATTCTCTCTCTTACAGGGTTCTCTTCAACTACCAGGGGCAGGAGGGAAAGCCCACCTACATTTGCTGGATTTCTATACTTTTGAATTTGATAACACAGATGTAAGCAGATAAGAAGTGAGCCCAGTTGCATATGTGCACAGAAACTCCCTTCCTCAGAGAAAGGATTGCTACTAGGGGTTGGTAGTCCATGACAAGGGTAAATTTACTCCCATATAGATAATGGTTGAATTTCTCTACACCCCATTCCAGACTTAAAGCCTCCTTGTCTATTTGTGCATAGCTACATTCTGATGCTGTGAAAGATCTGGAGGCAAATGCTATCTCACTGCCATCTGCCATAATGTGTGATACAACTGTCCCAATTCCATGTGAGGAAGCATCACATGCTAACTTGATAGGCAAGATTGGGTTAAAGTTCATTTAGCATGCTGTCTGAGGTGACCAATTGTTCGGTCACAGGTTCCAGGAAAGCTTTTTGACATTCACATGACCAGTCTGCAGAAAACCGTTCAGCAGAAACAATACAGTTGGTAGTTTAGGTACAAATCAGCTACACTAGTTAATGAATTCTAGAAATGATCTAAATTGTGACACACAATTTGGTAGTGGAGGTTCCAGGACTTCTTTAATCTTCTGCTGAGATTTATGCAGGCCTTTTGCATCAATAACATGTCCACAATAACCTATTGAGTCCTTGAAAAATTAGCATTTTATGCAATTGGCTCATAACCCATATTCATCTAGACATTTTAATATCCTTTACAGGGTTTCCAGATATTCTTCATCACTTCCACTGGTCACAATAACACCATCCAAATAACACTGTGTTCTCTGAATACCTTACAAAACTTGGTCCATTGCCCATAACCATGTAGCAGGAGTTCAAGAAAAACCAGACACTAGCCTGTTGTACTGGTACAGATCCTTTTGTGTGTTGATTGTGAGGAATGCCTTTGACTGTTCCTCAACTTCTATCTAAAGGTAGGTCTGTGACAAATCATTGTCACTCTGGCAGTGTAGCAAAAATGTCTTCAATTTAAAGCCGGGTTTATTTTTCAACGTTCAGTACAGGGTTTATGGTGAACTTAAGATCTCCACACACCTGTACTGCACCACTTTCTTTTTTTTATTATTAAACAGTCGGAATGATAGATGTTCCCCATTCACTCCAGGCTACTTTTGAAACTATGCCCTCTCCTCTCAGGCATTCCAATTCAGCATCTACCTTCGAGCAACAGGTTGAACTTTGTGAAGTTTGTGCTGTGCTTTCTTGGCTATGACTATTTTAACATTCATGTGTTTTGGACTTCCTATGCTTTCCTTGAATACCCTTCATGTCTGACTTAGTATCCTCCCAATTGCTGTTCAACTGTTTTAGTGGGGTCTGCTGAAAGTACCTGCAGCATCTTTATAGATTTCCAATCCGGAGAAACCTTATGTAACCATTCATAGCCCCCTTATAATGTCAGTCCCCCTTATAATGACATATAAGTCTAATAAACATTGCTTATTGTGTACTCTATATTCACTTGCATTAATCCAATTGGCACCATCTTTTCTCCCATATAAGTTTTTTGTAACATTGGTGTCTCCCTCAATTTGGTATTTTTAGAATTTTTCTCATATTCCAAATGTGAGATTATGGGCACTGTCCAATTCCATTTTAAGCATTTTTCCCGTGACCTGGGATGTTAACCAGATTGCTGACTTGTCATTTTTTCCCTCACACTATATATATTTATATATCCAGGCTGGCTAGGGTTGCCAACTTTCTGACTGTAGAGAATGAACACCCTTACCCGCCCCCCTGCCCCACCCCTTCTCCGAGTCCCTGCCCCACTCACTTCATCCCCCTTCCCTCCGTCACTCACTCTCTCCCAGACTCATGCATTTTCACCAGGCTGGAGCAGGGGGCTGGGGTGCACGAGGGGGTGAGGGCTCCGGCTGGGGGTGGGCAGGATCTGGGGTGGGGCTGGGGATGAGGAGTTTGAGGTGTAGGAGGGGGCTCCAGGATGGGGCCAAGGGATTTGGAGTGAAGCATGGGGTGCAGGCTCTGGGAGGGAGTTTGGGTGCAGGAGGGGGCTGCAGGGGGTTGGGGTGCCAGAGGGGGTGTGGGGTGCAAGCTCTGGGAGGGAATTTGGGTGTTGGAGGGGGCTCAGGGCTGGGGCTGGGGGGTTGGGCACAAGACCAGGTGCGGGCTGTGGGAGGGAGTTTGGGTGCGAGAGGGTGCTGGGGCAGAGGGTAGAGGTGTAGGGTGTGAGCTCCACGCAGCTCTTACCTCAGGCAGCTTACGGAAGGATCCAGCATGTCCCTATGACCCCTAGGCACAGGGGTGGCCAGGCAGCTCTGTGCGCTGCCCCCAGCCTCAGGCACCATCCCTGCAGCTCCCATTGGCCATGGTTCCTGGCCAATGGGAGCCTTGGAGCCGGCGCTTGGGGTGGGGGCAGCATGCAGAGCCTCCATGATTGCCCCTGCACCTAGGGGCTGCAGGAACAGGCTGGCCACTTCTGGAAGCCATGCAGAGCCAGGGCAATCAGGGAGCCTGCCTTAGCCCCGCTGTGCTGCTGACAGGAGTTTTAATGGCCCGGTCAGCACTGCTGACTGGAGCCACCAGGGTCCCTTTTTGACTGGGTGTGCCAGTTGAAAACCGGACACCTGGCAACCCTAAGGCTGGCTAATCCACTCTTGCAGTCTGTGTCATTGCTGCCTGTCTACAAAGCGTTCATTGATACTCCTTCTATATCCTGATTTGGTCTCTTCCTTATTTTTTAGTGTGACAAACCACTCGGATATGCCCTTTTTTTTTATTACAGCTTCTGCACTATGCATATTTTAATCAGCAATCAGAAGGAGCAGGAAACCCTTTTCCATACCAATAACATGTCTGTCTGCTGAGTAGACAGGCTCTTAGCTTGGATTACAGACAGTTTGTGTTCTTACTTCTATTTTCGCTCCAGTATGCAATTCTATTGCAGCCCTTGCTGCAGTTTGCATTACTACCCCAAGTTCTGCGGCACAGGTGAAGATAAAATTTTCCTCACTTAAGAGCCTTTTCTGTGTGCTTTCGTTAAACAGTCCACACAGACACGTCTCTCTTAGGCCCTTGTTAAGCTCATCCTTAAAAGCACAGTGTTCTGATAATCTTTTTAACCCTGTCGCAAGAAGGAAATAGATTCACCATCAAGTTGATTCTGCTTATGAAACCTGAACCTTTCTGCTATAATCTGGGGCTTGGGTGCTCTCTCTCCCTTTAAAGGTTTTGCTTTCTGGCTTCTCTGGGGTGATCAGAATGAACACTAAACTATATGTTTTTCCTCCCATCACACTCAGTAATGTTGCTACATGTTTTGTTTTTCTGAGGGAATCTCATTTACTTCAAAGTGCTGCTCCAGTCTTTCTATATATGTGGGCCAGTATTCCATGGCCCTGTCACTGGACTTCATTTTTCTGTAGAGCATCTCATTTCACCTCACTGCTGTTTTTTCAGTAGTTTGGAGTGCTCACAGGTGTAACAGACTCCCCTAGTCTATCCTAGTCCTACTCTTCTGACCAAGCTGGGTTCTGATGAAAGCTGGAAGAGAACTGTTGGTGAGAACAGACCAAAGATGGGGACCCCTGATGAGAAGCAGGCTTGAGCAGTGGACCTTGGGCAAAAGGAGAAGATCCAGCTTGGTCAGAAGGAGCCGAGCCTGAAAGCAAGAGGGTTGGTGCAGGAAAGTGGATCCCCTGGGCAGGGATAAGACTCCTAGGCAAGGAGGCCTGGAGAGTGTAATCTCACAGGGAGCCCTTTTGTGCGAGACCCGATTTGTATGTTGTGGTAAAAGCATTATGAGACTGGCTGCTCTCAGGTAGAGAGACCTGGAGAGTGGGACCCAGGGTCACAGGCAAAAAGGAAATGGAAATAAAGTTCTTCTATTAACTCTTGGGTGGATTATTTGGAGATGATGTCCCTGGAGATGGGAATGGGAAATCTCACTGCAGCTTTATATGTTTTACTATAGGAATTGGAGGATGGTATTTACTACAAGGCTTTTGGGAATCTGCTACACTGGCATTTATGAATAAATTATGCCCAGAGACGCACTTTGTATCAGCCACTGAAATACTATGTTCCTTTCATGGGCAGACAAAAAGGGAAACTAAAGCTGGGTGCACGTCATGATGCTGCCAGACACTGGAGGGTGCTCAATGCATGGACACCCTGCCATAAACATCGCAAACTTTGTTTTGGAGTGGGGTGTCTTCTGCATATAGGTCAGATGTAGACAACGTGGTTATATGAGAAACATGGCCTCTTTTAGTTTATGCTGAACTGGATGCCCATATGGAGAAAACTAGCTCAGGGCTGGTTGAGTCACCAAACCAGGACTCAGTTATATGAGCGAAGTCAGAAGCTCCACGCAGGACTAAATCAGGGAGCTGGAATTATCTTCAGGTTATGCTGCTTCAGCTAACATAGCCTGAGGCCCAAAACCCATATGGTGCAGGAGAATCTGTCAGGAAGACAGTTGCAGTGGTGCAAAGTCTCAGCATTATTCTGCACAGTGGGACCTACTCAGAGACCTCTGCATAGCCTGCAGTGTGCCCCCACAGCAGGGATTAAATGGTGCGGGGGACTTTGTGCTGCCTCTCTGCACTAGGATCAATTTCACCCTTAATACATCCATCCCAGGCTAGTGTAACACATTTTAAATTCAGACTCTAGTCTATGGATTCTTTATTACCTCAGATAGCATGAACACCAGTAATGCAGAGCAGAGAGAGACTCAGTGGCCTCTCTAAAATGGGCTCAAACTAAAATGTCTGCCCCTACACCCCCAACTACCTCAGGCAGCAAGAGCAGGGAACGTTGAGAAATTACAACCTCTGGGAACACAGTGAGGGTGGGGGGGTGTCCAAAAAGTTCAACCACCATGAAAAACTTTAGTGATCAGCGTATACACTCATAGCACTCCCTTTATCTCTGGATAAAGTCAGAAGCTATTAGTGGTGGTGTGTTGTTCCTGTGGGCCAAGACTCATGACCAAAGAGGCAAACGATACATTTTGAATACTCAAGCACCATGTGAAAGTGATTAGAGGCGACTCTTCCAGAATTATTATTATCATAGTGCCATAGAATAGAAAAGGAGGTGTTGACAGAGCTATCTCAGGCATGATACACAAAAGCTAGCACAGGTGGAGATCTGCTAGGAGGAAGCATTCACAGCATCTGCAAACTCCGTAAAGACTGTAGAACAAATGAAGTTGGTGAGAAATAGAAAATAGCATGAGAAGTGAGGGGGGCAAAATTGTAGATGACTTATCAGACAGTAGCCTGATTTCATTGCGACTACTGGCATCATTATAGTAGAAAAAAAGTTTCAGCACAGACACAACACACAGTGTAGGGCCAAGTGGGCCTCAAATCTAGGCCTGCAGAGCTGCCAAGCAACAAACACCTCATGCTGCCACCCAGCAGCAGCTGTAACCAGCTCCTGCTCCACTAACTACAGTCTGCTGTGGACACAGACCCTGGGAAGTCCCGCATCAAGGGGTCTGACAGGCAGCAGCCTCATGGTTCCTGGTTGGCTCCTAACCTGTATAAACCCGAGGGGCAATCCAGGAAGTATCCAGGCAACAGTGTAGATCTCCTGTTGCTCCCATGACCATTCCTGCTCTTGAGTTCCTGACTTTTACCTCAGCTTTATTTGGACCTCAACTCTTGACCCAGATCCTGAAACCTGACTCTGATTCTGATCCCTGGTATCAACCCAGGCCTGGGAGTTGGCTACAAACTCCTCTGTTACTCTGACCCTCAGGTCTAACCCTGCTATGACCCTTGGTCCTGACTGCCCTCATCGGGATCCTGACAGATAGTTACTAAATATCAGTTGTACTATTTTAAGTGTGAAAAGATGGTTCAGTTGTTAGGCCACTTGGGGGATCTGCATTCAGTTCCCTTCCTATATGACTTTGATCTAGTCACTTGGAGTAGGAACCATGAAGGGACTTAGGCATTGCATTTCTGAGCATCACAATGCCTAACTTTTAGGGGCCCAAAAAATTAGAGAAACAACACTGATGGGCATCTAACTCAGTTTTGTGGACAGGCTCTCTATACAATGAATGGGGAGAAAAATACAATCCAGAAAAGCCAGCATGCTAGGTAGGGTTATGCCTAAACTAGCTAAAGGGAAATGCAGACTAGAGGGTGTGCGCTAAGCCCTGCCCCTCTCTTAGAGATAGGCATGTCCCTGCAGCCTAGACATACACACTTGTCTCTGCTTAGTGATCCACAAATGGGAACCCATCTCCTAGAGTCAGACAGCTTAAGCACCTAAGCAGTTTCTTGTGGGAATGAGTTAGGTGCCTGCCTTGCTCCACACAAAACAGCCAGAGGAGGAGACAGCCTAATGACTGTTCCTCTGTGGATAAATGCTTAAATAGTCATGGGGGGGGGGAGAGGGGGATGGGGGCTGACTCACTAATCCAGTGGTTAGAGCACCCACCTGGGAGGTTGTGACAGAATTAACCTGAGGCTGACTCACCACTCTGTACACTTTGTAAATGTCCCTGCATGGGACAAATTGAGGGAGATAAATTATTAGGACTGGATGATTAATCAGTTAAGGAGGGGATTCAGCTCACCAGCTGGGGACTATTAAATGGGAGACAGGAAGGATTACAGGAAGGCTGGAAGGAAGGGCAAAGAAACTCAGGATCTCAGCTAGGTAAGAGCTCTCTCCCCCTTTGCCAAGGGTTATACTGGGGCTTGAGAAAAAGCTTTATGGTGATGGGATGCTACACAAGATGCTGTAAATAAAGTACACTATAGTGAACATACATAAGAGTGTGTGAGGATTCCTTGTAAAGAGAAATCCAGCATGAGGGACCATGCCCTGTGATGGAGATGGGAGACTCTAGCCCTAATCCCCTTGTTCCAATTACTCTCTCGTTAATTATCCACAATGGAGCAGTTCCAACAGGAGAGCCTGAGGGAGCCTCATGTCTGAATATCCCATGGTTCTGTGGTTAGATCACTGTTCCTGAGAGGTGTTCAAATTCTTTCTCTCCCTCCCATCCATTTTCCCTTCTCCCCCTGGGGCAGAAAGCGGATAATTGAACCTGGGTACCCCACATCCCAAGTAAATATTCTAACCACTCTGCTAAAAGGTGACCACCACCACCTCTAGCCAGAATTTGAGTGGGATCTGGTCTAGTAGGGCTCTTAGCATGCCTACCAGATTGAGCCCTGCACACAGCTTAGGTAGACAAACTCCCATCTTTCCTGGTTCATGAATCACTCTAGGATTTAGGCGAGATAGGTGTTCAGAAACCAAGAGTGAGGCACCCGCACACGTACTCAGAGGCAGAAACATAGGTGCTTAGGGAGTTGTTGTAGTGGAGCCACCTGTGGGACTTAGGGACCTACACCCAAGATCTTGGTGCCTAGGTCTGGGGTGTAGACATCTAAGTACCTTTTATAGATCCCATCCTTAACCTTTCTGTGCCGCCCTCTGTGAAAGGGAATAATCGTGCGTCCTTACCTCACAGAGGTGTTGTGAATATAAATGCATTAAAGATTGTGAAGTGCTCAGATGCTACAGCAATGGAAGCTGTGTGAGTACCATAAGTAGATTTTTAAAATTGAGATCTCAATGTATTTTTCTTTATATTAAAAAAAAAAAAAAAAAAAAACCCCACCACCACTGTGTGGAAATTCTGAACATACTTTCAGTGCATAAGGAACAGTATTTCTATAATAACTGGAGCTCAGGAGACCTGAGGCCAGATCCTCAGTTGGTGTAAATCAGTTTAGCATGATCGATTTCAATAGATTGATTATTCCCCTCCACCCCCTAGTTTTTATTCCTAGCTCTACCCCTAGCTCTGTGACCCTAAGGACCTTCTGTTTTCCCCATCTATAAAATGGGAATAATACTTGCCCTTCTTTGCAAAGTGCTTTGAGCTCTATAGATGAAATGCTCTTATTCATAGTCTCTCTATCATTTAATTATTGTCTATTATTAAATTGCATGTAATTACTGTAGCCAAAATCAGTTTTCTGGGAGTAACATGAAACAACTTAAATCATTGTTCTGTCTGACTTGGGTGTCAAACCAAGTACTATGCTAACAGACATCTAATGCTGTCTATAGCTAGTAGAGTGGCTGACTGCTATTCATTGTGAACATAGTCCCCACTGGGATCAATTTAGTTCTTCATTCACACCACACAAAAGAATGTGTCAATATCACTAGTGATGACGTCAGTACAGTCAGCTGCAGAGAACCCTGAAGAGTGCAAGAGCTCTAAATTAGAATAGCCACCAATAACCACGCTTCTCCAATTCAATCATTTTGCTCAAAACTAGGGGGTGACATTTATTAAAGCTATGCTAAAAACAGTGTAAAAAGAGTTTAAGAATATTCAGACTTTCAAATAAGCTCAGGAATCCTGAGTATAGGGAAACCTCTAGCTCAGAACGGTTATTTTGAATAAATATTCAAATCTTATGATATACATCAGTAATAGTGCATAATTCATTATCTATGGTACATTTTTTGGGGGGAGGGACAAGTGCTATAAGGAAATGGCATAAACTCAGCTCTCTGTTATACTTGGGCAACACTAGGGAAGTCAGTGGGGTTGCCTGGTATAACTTGAGGGCCAGATTTACCCTAGTTTTTAAAAAAAATTGGCATTTGGTATACATTTCTCATGAGCATTCCGCATCATCTGCTCGATTGTGTCCTTGAGATTCTTGTTTAAGTGATAAGCTGTCAATCTTCTTAATCACAGGTTTCAGAGTAGCAGCCGTGTTAGTCTGTATCCACAAAAAGAACAGGAGTACTTGTGGCACCTTAGCAATTAACAAAATTTATTAGAGCATAAGCTTTTGTGGGCTACAGCCCACTTCATCAGATCCATATATATATATATATATATATATATATATATATACACACACACAGATAAGCTGGAAGTTTCCATACAAATTGTGAGAGGCTAATTAGTTAAGATGTGCTACAGCCTAGCCTGAAAAATGATTCCTCCCTCTCTCAGATCTTGGGAGACAGACCAGTCCTCGCTTACAGACAGCCCCCCAGCCTGAAGCAAATACTCACCAGCAACCACACAACAAAAACACTAACCCAGGAACCTATCCTTGCAACAAAGCCCGATGCCAACTCTGTCCACATTTATTCAAGTGACACCATCATAGGACCTAATCACATTAGCTACGCCATCAGGGGCTTATTCACCTGCACATCTACCAATGTGATATATGCCATGTGCCAGCAATGCCCCTCTGCCATGTACATTGGCCAAACCGGACTGTCTCTACGCAAAAGAAATAAATGGACACAAATCTGACATCAGGAATCATAACATTCAAAAACCGGTAAGAAAACACTTCAACCTCTCTGGCCACTCAGTAAAAGATTTAAGGGTGGCAATTTTGCAACAGAAAAGCTTCAAAAACAGACTCCAACGAGAAACTGCTGAGCTTGAATTAATATGCAAACTAGATACCATTAACTTGGGTTTGAATAGAGACTGGGAGTGGCTGGGTCATTACACATATTGAATTCTATTTCCCTAAACTTAAGTATCCTCAGACCTTCTTGTCAACTGTCTAAATGGGCCATCTTGATTATCACTACAAACCGTTTTTTTTTCTCCTGCTGATAATAGCTCATCTTAACTAATTAGCCTCTCACAGTTTTGTATGGCAACTTCCAGTGTGTGTGTGTGTGTGTGTATTCATACTATATGTTCCATTCTATGCATCAGATGAAGTGGGCTGTAGCCCACGAAAGCTTATGCTCTAATAAATTTGTTAGTCTCTAAGGTGCCACAAGTACTCCTAATCTTCTTAATACAGAAAAAAGGGAATCAGTTACGACTGTAGTAGAGAAAGGGTCATAACTAACACAATTTCATCAGTTATTTAGACAAGCTCTTTGGAGCAAGTATTGCATCTTTGTGTCTTGTATAGCACCAAACAGTAACTAGTTTAAATAATTTGACTGAATTTAGTGTTCATTAAGGTGCCTCTCCAGCAATGTGCTTAAAACATGCTTAACTTTAAATATATGGGTAGTCCCACTGACTTCATTGACACTACCCACTTGCTTTAAGTTAAGTAAGTGCTTTGCTGTACTGGAGTCTAGAGCCAGATTCAGTGCCCACTTTAATCAATGGGAGCCCTTCAACTGACTCCATTGGATCAGTCGCTAACAGTGCTGGATTGACTGTCTTAGAGACTGAAGTCCTCTATTTAGCTACAAGAAAGTTAAATCACAGGCAGCAGCAAAAGCTTTGACACCTGAGGGGACCAATTTTAAAGAGCAAGACAAAGTCTGCATGTTCACTCAAGTCTATGCTAGAGTGCTGAAACTTCCAGCAAAGGTGCCAACTTGTGCCCACTGAGAGGGATAGCAATTTAGAAAACCTAGCTAAATCCATGTTGGTTTGAATGTGATCAGACAGATAAGCAATTGTTCTCTCTCTTTTCCTTTTAAATAAAAAAAAAAAAAAGCCGAAGCCTACTGAAATCAATAAAAAGACCCCTATTGACTCCATTGGATTTTGAATCAGGTCTAAACTGTCTAAAGGCCTGATCTTATGCACACTGAAGTCAATGGGAAAACTCCCATTGCCTTCAAGGGCAGCTGGAACAAGCCACCATAAATGCAAACTAATCTGTATGCTTAGTCTTAAAATGCAATGTGGGGGGAAAAAAAGTAAATTTAGGTTATTTTTAATTATTTTCCCCCAATAAAGTCTAGTAGTTAGTAAGCCACTGGCTTGTACGCTCTTCTCACTGGCACTGAGAACCATCACTTCCTGCCTTTGGGCTTTCACTAAGAGTGGCAGATACTCAGCAGGTGTTTGATACTTCTTAGGAGAAGTCAGATACTCAGCACCTCTCAGAGTGGGGCTGAAATCAACAGGAAATGAGGAGGCTCAGCCCCAAAAAGGAGCTCTCACAGGCTTGCTTCCAGATTCCCAATGGCCATATTTGAAAATATCCTTTCACATGTACATAGAGAGGGAGGATGATCCAGTGGTTAGAGCACTAGTCTGTACTTGGGAGATGTGGCTTTAGTTCCCTGCTCAGTCAGACTTCCTGTGTGACCTTGGACAATTCACTTAGGGGCTTAAGTTAATAGCACTACCCTACTTCATGGGGGTGTTGAGGATAAATACATTGAAGATTATGAGGTGCTCAGTACTGTGGTAATGCGGGGCCATATAAGTACCTTAAACAGATTACAGCATGATCAAATCTGTTATCTGAGAAAAGTGAGTTTTGCTTTAGTGTAACTAGGAAACAGTAGCAAATGGTTTTTGTTCTGGATTGTAATATATTTGTTACCAGGGTCAGCTGCTATCTTATGTTTCCATGTGGTTGATGCTGATAATGACACAGGACTCCAGATTTCATTGGTGCAGAGGTTTTGCACTGGCTGCATCATCTAGAACTTAGCTTGTTGGTTAAAGCAAATGAATTCCCTAGAGGCCTGGATTCAGTTTGACTGTTGCTCAGTGCTCAGGGTAAATTTGTTCTTTTATCAGACTTCTCTACTCTACTGAGCCAAAGCTGTACGTATTAAGTGATTTGTTTGTGATGCCCCTGTCTATTGCAGAGGCAGATTGCAACATTCTACAGGAGTGAGGGCGTTTGTGGCCGACTATGGAGTTGGTGCAGATACTGTGGGTTGCAGTCACCCAAATGCTATAATCTGTGCTAGAAATTAGTACCATTATAGGTGGTACAAAAAGGTGTCATGTAAGCGTTTGTCAGGATCTGGCATGGAATGCTTTTTAATGGTGGTGTTTATCATGAGTGTAAGTACATAGCACTGTTAGAACTGGTCACATTGTCAGTCAGACAGGGACTAGTAGCAACCAGACAATAATAAGGGGTATTGCTCGTGCATGGCAGAGATGCTCTCTGTGATTAGAGAGAGGTGTTTAGAGAGAGGAGAGGAATTTTAATGGAAAAATAGGCTGATGCTATGCAGCATTTCTAAAGAATCAAGGGCTATAATTCTGACCGTTCCCTACAAAACACATAAGGGAGAGTGAGAGAGAATGGAGCTGGCAGTCAAATCCATGATCACTAATAACTGAAACTGAGAGGAAGTCAGAATTCAACCACAGTCATTCAAAACTGCAGCCCTTTGTGAGATAAATGGACCCTGTTGGGGAGAATCTCCTTTTGAGTGCCTATCATCCCTCTAGGCAATGATGAATCCATTCTTCTTAGCTAGTGATTCTTCAGTTCTGCCAGCAGCTCATTTTAATAACACCTGGATCTCTGCTTCTGAGAATCCCAGAACAGCAGCTACTGCCTTGCAGCTTCCTCACTGTCTACCCTCCTAATGCTCTCAGGAGACTCCAGTTTTTACAGTTGAGGTCCCTTGAAGCTTCAGAAAGAATTAAACTGACATTGTGGTTTTGGGTAAAGCAAAAAGCTGCAGTTCCAGTACAATTTTTCTCCTAAATCTTAGACCCATTGGTTCTTCAGTAAACCAATCTGAAGGAAGTGAAATGGCTGGAAATCTTCCTGTCCTCAATGTTGTTTAAAAGCGTTAGGGCATTTTTTATATTCTTTGCACACTTAAGAGCTATAATTTATATGAAGTACTGTTATCTCCCAATCCTGTTAAAAAGTGCTATGACTAGATGACTGCTGCTGCTTTTGTTCCCACAGGAGTGATCCAAATGACTTCGGAGCCAACGTTTTGACCCTGCAGGTAGTTGATACAATTAAGTTAATTTGTACATGTAAGTACACAAATTTCCAGAGCCATCAGGCACTTAGTAAATAATTGTGAGTGCTAAAAGAGTGACTCTGTAAAGGTATGGCTGAAGTCAGGCCCCTAAAGTATACTTGGGACCAGAAGGGATCCTCTACATGCAAAACAAACACACAAAAAAGCTTCAAAGGCACAATAATACTTTACACCCCTATAGCTGCTTTCATATGAGGCTCTCAAAAGTATCATTTCTATTAAAATAGAGCCATGAGGTCCCCAAAACAGATCAAGGCTACACCGTTCTAGATGACACTGTATACAAAAAGTAAAAGATGGTCCCACAGAGCATACAGCCTAAGTAAGGCAAGATGCAACAAGGTGGTTTTAACCAGTGATAGCAGGGAGAAGGGGAAAGATGGATCAAACAATGCTAGTGAGCTTACACAGTGGTATAGACCAGCTAAACACAATGACTTCTGATTCAGATGAAAAGGATTTTAGCCTCCACATGCTTCCATGTTTTAAATCACTACCTATTTATTTATTTTATAAACCTTAATTAAGCCACCTCATCCCTATGAGAGGAAACTAAATACAAAAGGTTATAGGCCAGGTCCTCAGCTGGTATAAATTGACATAGCTCTGAAGTCACTGGAGTTGCATCAATTTACACCAGCTGCGGGTCTGCATATCTGTCTTCTGGGCTATAGTGTGTATACAGTCAAGCTTGCAGTTTTACCACAAGTTGCAGCAAAATATGAATAAAGCTCCAGGGCCTGTGTGGCACATTAGACCTATATTATGTGCTAGGAACCTGGAATTATGCAGCAGGAACCCTGGGACTATACCCTCCCCATTGGCCAGTCCAGCACAGTCAGTTCAGTATCCCCGTATGGCTTATTTCTATATTAAGTTCACTTTATTTCACATTGTCCCTACAGCTCACTGAAAGTTTAATCTTTTGTACTGACAGTGAATACTTGCATCCTAGAAGCTGTCATGGAGAAGGAGGAGTTTTTGACAGCTGAATCATGGAAACTTTTAGGTGTGGGAGGCGATTTGGGATTTTGGCATCCACCAGGCAAATGAGTCTTTTGCTTCTGGGGGTGGGAAACACATTTGTGCCCCATCTCTTTTGGGGCTCTATCCAAAACCCATTGAAATCAATGGGAATCCTTTCATTTAATTCAATGTACATTGGATCTGGCCCTTAGAAAGGGACAGTGGTGATGTTAAAATATTTTAGGGAGAATGGGGGCTTGAATTTCTTAATCCCTGAGGTACCCTTCAGTTCTAGCTGCCTCCCTCCCATATACCAATATTAGCTACTGCATATAACAATAGAGAATATTAGCTTGACACTTTTGCTAAAATAATTAGAATTATGACCATTAACAATGCTGTCCTTTCGATTGTCATCATTAGGCTTAAGAGTTAATGCCCCATGAGATGAATTCACACTTCTGTCAGAGCTACAGTTTCAGGCTGTGTGCAGACTCATGTATATTACTATATTGATTACATTCTCTTCACCTTTTGAAGGTTTTCTTTATAACCATGATGTCAAGACACTTAATATTTTTCAAATGTGAGCTTAGATTCTGAAGTACAGTTAAACAGAAATGCAGTATTGCTGATGTAAGCAGGGTTGGAATGAGCTCAAAGGGTTACACTGCTTATAACTGAACCAGTGCAAGCAACAGTCTAGCTAGCAAATGTTGATATAGGTAGGATCAGCTATTACTTTGTCATGGAGAAGCCGGAGCTAAGGTCAGAAGGATATTGGGGGGGGGGGGGGAAAGGAAGAGGAACTAGCCAAAATCTAGCAAGATTCTAGCAAGAATCGATCAATCATAGACAGTTCTTCTTGTGGCGATGCATCTAGATTGCAACTGGAGCAAATAGGCAAAAGTCCAGATGAACCAAGAAAAGATCACTGTGAGCTGCTAAAATAATACAAGTTCTGTTGGACAAAATCACCAACCCTGGGGATAACACACTTATGCTGGCCTACAGATTGGCTGAAATTCTCTCATCATTCACATAGAATCATAGAATATCAGGGTTGGAAGGGACCCCAGAAGGTCATCCAGTCCAACCCCCTGCTCAAAGCAGGACCAATTCCCAGTTAAATCATCCCAGCCAGGGCTTTGTCAAGCCTGACCTTAAAAACCTCTAAGGAAGGAGATTCTACCACCTCCCTAGGTAACGCATTCCAGTGTTTCACCACCCTCTTAGTGAAAAAGTTTTTCCTAATATCCAATCTAAACCTCCCCCACTGCAACTTGAGACCATTACTCCTCGTTCTGTCATCTGCTACCATTGAGAACAGTCTAGAGCCATCCTCTTTGGAACCCCCTTTCAGGTAGTTGAAAGCAGCTATCAAATCCCCCCCTCATTCTTCTCTTCTGCAGGCTAAACAATCCCAGCTCCCTCAGCCTCTCCTCATAAGTCAAATGCAGGAAAGACCAATTGCATACTTTACAAGCAATTGACGTTCATATGTATGTTTGCACGTACATGGAGGAAGCAAGAAAGGAAGAGAAGGATTTGCATAGTTTCTACACTGCATTCACCCACCACTGTGTATGTATTTTGCTCTAGAACATAGCAAATAATAAATATCTGAGGCCAAATCCTCCTCAAAGTAAATTGGCGTAGTTTTTTTGGCTTCAATAAAGCTACTCAGCTGAGCAGTTACAGCACAGCTGCAGATTTAAAAAAAAAAAACAAAAACAAAAACTTCAGTGCTCCAGAAAGTATTGAAGTAACAGTTGACAAGAGAGGCATAAGATGGACGTGGTAGCAGTTACTGTTTGTGCTGCCTGGAAAATTACCTGAGTTTGTATTTCATACACAACCTCATTCCTTAGGAATGGGCAACTGCAGTGCTCCTTTGGAACAAAGACAGGATTCATCTATAATGAATATAAACAAGATGTACTGAGCTTACTGGACAAAGACAAAACTCTAGTTTGAATCAAGCGGTCGTAAGAGTGACTAGTGATTACACTTTAGAAAGAGAGCCTTGCAGTGTTTAACCCATAAACAATTGCATTTTGTACAATGGACCACAAAGGTATTAAACTTAATTCAGTCCACATCCTCACAATACCTTAACTCTGTCCCTCTGGAGCTTGCAATAGGCACTGGAAGCAAACCAAACTTGACCTGTGTCTAAATTCGTCAGCTAATCATTACATGGCCTGATTTTCATTGAGGCTCTGTTCCTGCAAATGCTTAGAGGTGCTTAACTGTACATCAGTGTTCCCATTGAAGCTGACTGCTCACATATGTAAGGTTAAGCACATGTATAAGCATTTGTAGGATCAGGGCCTAAGTTTAGAAGCATTCTCTTCCACCCACCTACACAAATGCTCAACGAATTTGTATGCACACTACCAGATGTGTACACTCAGATCCCTAAGGTGCACGATGATAAGTGTCTGTTTAATAATAACATTGGCCAATTTGGTGGGGGACCATTGAGAGACGTGGTGTACAAACATATAGAAAATGGTAGTCCCTGCCTCAAAGAGTTTACAGTCTAGGAGATTCAAATCTAGCCAGAAGCATATACAAAAACAGAGTCTATAGTGAATATGCAAAATAGGTGTATAGTATTTTACTGAAAACTAGGCCTGTAAGTGACAGGGGATTTTGTTGTGCTAAAAAGTGTCAAGCTTACTGATGCCTTTTTAAAAAAAAAAAATTAGAAATGCTGATGACACTTTTACCTAACAAATATGAGCTTTACAGTATGAAGAGTTCTTCTTTTTCATAGGAATTGCTTAGGTGTGATGGCACCAACTGCCACTGTGGCCACGTCTAAAATAAGAATGGGGAATCTCATGTCAAGAGGAACAGATGAATAGTATTGAGAGACTGCTATCAGAAGTTAAGAATGAGCATAATTTCCTGAGACAGCAGCTGCAAGTAGTAATGTCAACTAATCCAACAAACATTTTCTATTTAAAAGGAAAACTCTGCAACTAGACACATGCGCTTACATGCTTAAGAGATTTAGACAAGTTACTTGAGCTGTTCATTTATATACTTAGTTACGTATGCTGTTCTATTTAGATCTCTAACGTGAAAATATTCCGAGAAACAAGGTGAATGAGGAAATATCTTTAATTGGACTAACTTCTGTTGGTAAAAGAGACCAGCAGAAGTTGGTCCAATAAAAGAGATTCTCACCCACCTTATCTCGCTAATGTTGTGGGACCAGCATGGCTTCAACCACATTTTGAAAATAACCTGCAAGTATATGAGAAAAATTATGATGCAAATTAAAATATTCCTTTCACAGCGCAGAAATAAGGATTAATGTTCAATTATAGATACAACTACCTGGATCAGATAAATTGAACATTTATCCTTATTTCTGTGCTGTGACTTTTCTGTCAAGTCACAGAAATTGGAACAAAGAACATGTATTAACATTTTCAATTCTGCAAGAGGCTTAGCTCTATTCGTGCCTTGCACTCAGTGTCTTATTTCCTCTGGTTTTTCCAAATTTGTGTTTTGAAGTAATATGAAATCATTAGGACTAACATAGGTTGCTCGGAAGTAGGGTGGATTGAAGAATGGATTTTTTGGTTCATTGTCAATTTTAAAAAGTTAAAAATTGAGCTCAGATCAAAACAATGTTTTAGTGAAACAAAACATTGAAAAACAAATGTGGCTCAAACAAAAGTTCTATTTTTTTTAAACTTAAATATTTTGTTTAAATTTCAACCATTTCATGCATTTTTCTAAACAAAAGTCTTGAAGTGATGTCATTTCAAACAAAAAAATGTCAAAACATCTTCCCCCCGCCCCCCAGCATTCTTGTGGTTTGTTTTTGAAACTAACACTGTGGGGAAATGGACACAAATGTGCATAATATTTCAGTGTTTGCTGAATTGGCATTTTTTCTGAATTTTTTTTCCACCTGCTGTACTTGAAGTTGCTTTTCTGTATGAGTGTGTTTGACTTAGTTTCCTTTTAACCTCACTTCTCATTCAAATAGGGCAAATTCAAATGGCACTTGCTATGGCTCAATAAATGAGCACATCCAGCAAATATGTGATCTGTATCATTTATCTGCTTTAGGTAAGTTAACATTATGAGCAAACACATGCCTGATTTTAACATGCCAGCTAGTGGCTTACAGATGAACCATTTTTTAATATGGAATGGTAACAGACACTGTTTCAGAGTAGCAGCCGTGTTAGTCTGTATCTCCAAAAAGAAAAGGAGGACTTGTGGCACCTTAGAGACTAACCAATTTATTTGAGCATAAAATTTGTTAGTCTCTAAGGTGCCACAAGTCCTCCTTTTCTTTTTGTAACATACACTGTTATTTATGAGAATTATATGAATATTGCAATCAGATTAATACAGTCTTGGTGCAAAATTACAATGCCTGTATATCTGCTATCACATAGTCGTGAAGTTTAAAAAGTAAACAAGCTGCACCTCCGTGTGATGAGAAATCCCCCATCTCGTTGCTTGAAGCTTCATATCTAAGCTCAGTTGTTTTTCTGTTTAAGCCCCAATACTACAAATATTTATTCCTGTGGTTATCTGTACGTATCAAAGTTGTCCGACTTCAGTGGCGCTACTCAAGTATGTAAAGTTACATATTCAACTGTTTGCAGAATTGCAGTCTTAGACTGACCACGACATTTGTATCTGATTTGTATAACGGAGTCAGCAGTCACTAAATAGGATTGGAATTTCTTACATAAATTCTGGCTTTTGACTTCTGACTGCCTCACAATTAATGTATGTATCTCACAACACCCCTGTGTGATAGGAAGTGCTATTGTTCCAATATACAGATGTGGAACTGAGGCATTTAGAGGCTAAATGACTTATCCAAGGTTCCACAGGAAGTCTGTGTCAAAGCAGGGAGCTGACTGTGGGTTGCCGAAGTCCCAGGCTAGTGCTGTAACTAATGGACCATCCTTCCTCTTTACTTTAAGCATGTGAATACTCACTCGCATACTTAAGTTAAGCATGTGTTTACATGCTGTCATAAATATAAAGGGAAGGGTAAACCCCTTTGAAATCCCTCCTGGCCAGGGGAAAGCTCCTCTCACCTGTAAAGGGTTAAGAAGCTAAAGGTAACCTCGCTGGCACCTGACCAAAATGACCAATGAGGAGACAAGGTACTTTCAAAAGCTGGGAGGAGGGAGAGAAACAAAGGGTCTGTGTCTGTCTGTATGCTGGTTTCTGCCAGGGATAGACCAGGAATGGAGCCTTAGAACTTTTAGTAAGTAATCTAGCTAGGTATGTGTTAGATTATGATTTCTTTAAATGGCTGAGAAAAGAATTGTGCTGAATAGAATAACTATTTCTGTCTGTGTATCTTTTTTGTAACTTAAGGTTTTGCCTAGAGGGATTCTCTATGTTTTTGAATCTAATTACCCTGTAAGATATCTACCATCCTGATTTTACAGGGGGGATTTCTTTATTTCTATTTACTTCTATTTTTATTAAAAGTCTTCTTGTAAGAAACTGAATGCTTTTTCATTGTTCTCAGATCCAAGGGTTTGGGTCTGTGGTCACCTATGCAAATTGGTGAGGCTTTTTATCCAACATTTCCCAGGAAAGGGGGGGTGCAAGTGTTGGGAGGATTGTTTATTGTTCTTAAGAGCCAAGGGTCTGGGTCTGTAGTCACCTAGGCAAATTGGTGAGGCTTTTTACCAAACCTTGTCCAGGAAGTGGGGTGCAAGGTTTTGGGAAGTATTTTGGGGGGAAGGACGCGTCCAAACAGCTCTTCCCTAGTAACCAGTATTAGTTTGGTGGTGGTAGTGGCCAGTCCAAGGATAACGGGTGTAATATTTTGTACCTTGGGGAAGTTTTGACCTAAGCTGGTAAAGATAAGCTTAGGAGGTTTTTCATGCAGGTCCCCACATCTGTACCCTAGAGTTCAGAGTGGGGGAGGAACCTTGACACATGCTTTACTGGATCAGGTCACAGGGCTGAGCATCTCACTTCTGTGAGAAACTGAGATCAGAATTTCTCTCTGCAACAGGAAGAACAAAAAGATAGAGTATCTAATTAGGCACAACAAATGATTATATTAATAGGATATTGATGGTAGTTGAGATGAGCAGCACCTTATTCCACAAAAAGTCAATGGAGATTCTTATGGAACAAGGCATTATTCAAGGTGAGTAAAAGTATACAAATCTTGACCTATGCTAGCATACTATCCACATTCATCTAGCCTTCCCCTAAATCTGAGTATCTTCCTGAGTAAATCAACGGGAAGGTAAATGTTGCCTAGGATAATATGAATTAAACAATGATACAAAGGCTTGCAAAGAATATCTGACTGTTCACTCAGAAGTACATTGCCTCGTGATTTTAATGTACTGTATAGCTGAGCTTAATTCCATTTATTGATTATTCTCATCTCCATTCAATACTCCAAATACTCCAAAACAAGACTACCACAGAAGACTCTCTATCCTTATAGTAGGAACTTTGTAGTTATGGTGCATATAGAATCTATTTTGGTATATTTGATATAAAATTCAAAAATTCATCTGACTTCTCTTTTCAGAGGGCAAAGGCACTACACTGAGTGCTGCCTGATCCCCAGATAATAGGCATTATTCAGGAGACCCGTCCTTGACAACATTCACTTCGAGCTAAAGCAAAGTGTTTCATGCACATAGTGTTATTTGCAGCCTAGAGTAACTCATGGCTTTATAATCAAAACCTCTACAGTGGCTCACTTCATTGGTCCCAGGTATTTCTCTTGAAGAAGCAGGTGTATTATTTATAAAAGTGGGTTGACTGTCTGGCTTGTGTGGGTGGAGGTTTCAGTTCATGCAACTGAGAAGTGGGATCAAATGAGAGCTATGAGAAATGTTGTGGGTTTTTTTGTTTTGTTTTGTTTTGTTTTTAAGGGGGGGAAGGGAAAGGTCAGGCTTTATCATGGTGTATGCACAGAAAACTAATGTTGAGAGAATCTACTCCTGACCCAGGATAGAGGCAGAGCCTTGCTGAGTTTCCTCTCTAACAAAAAATAATAAAGAAACAGATGACCAGTTGGTTAAATTTAATCACTAGCCCCAGCCTTTGTAATCTTTCTCTTCCTTGAGTTCTCCAGCTGTCATATTCTATTGTATTGCCAAGGAGACTAGGTTTCAGGCTGCCTCTAGTTTACTGCATTATTTTGATGAAGTACAAAGGTAGAAGGGCACTTTCTGACTGGTTCAGAAAAAACATGTAGTGAGGCAATGGGCCCTATGGATCTTTAGCAAAGTCCACTCCATTGCATACTGTTCTTCCAAGAGTAAAATATATAAGTAAGTTTGTTTTTTGGTTTTTGGTTTTTTTTTAAACATGAACTGTTTGTCTGGATCCTCAGCTGCTGTAAGTCAGGCCTACTTAATTGGAGTCAGAGCTATTCTGGTGTACACAGCTGAAGTTCTGACTCAGTGGTTGTATCTGACCACAGATCAGAGGCACCGACTTCGCGTGTTCCTAGGGGGTGCTCAACTCCCCCCGCTCTGCCCCAGGCCCTGCCCCCAATCCAGCCCTTTCTCCAAACCTCTGCCCCACCCTGCTCCCTCCCTGCTGCCTCTTCCTACCCCCTCCTCCCACCTATTCCTGGGTATTTTTTTAAAAAAGAGGGAGCAAGGAAATTTTGTCAAAATATTTCAATTGTTTTCCAGTATCGGTCAGTCTGATAGGCAGTGGGATCAGCACCCCAGATTGTTACTTTTTTATAGATATCACAAGAAAAGAGTTCTAAGGAGGACAATGAGGTAGCTTTCTGGATGTTTTTGTCCTAACCCAACATTAATTATTCAGGTAATTACCAAAGGTATGTCTACACTGCAATAAAAAACCCATGGCATTGAGTCTCAAAGCATGGGTCAGCTGACTCAGGCTTGTGGGGCTCGGGCTGGAGACCCAACCCAAAATCTCATTACAGCAATGTTATAATCCCACAGCCCAAACCAGGTGACCTGAGCCAGCTGCACACATGTCACAGGTCTTTTATTCAAATGTAGATGTACCCCAAGAGGCAGCATGGCCTAGCAGAGCACTGGACTGGGACTCAGGAGACCTAAATTATGTTCCTGGTTTGGCTAATGGCCTACTGGGTATCTTGAGCAAATCACTTAATGGCTCTGTGCCTCAGTTTCCCCATATGTAAAATAAGGCTAATGTGACTTTGTAAAATATTTTTAGATCTATTGATGAAAACCACTATCTAAGAGCTAAGTATTGTTACAATTATTAATAACTAATGTGTATGTATAAGTATAGATTACTTTGCCACATAGTGCAATGTATGTTTGTATGTATGTGTATATAATATATACTAAATAAATAAAATAGATATGGAAACATCTTATGTTAGCAAGACAGAAGATATTAAAATATTTCATGAACAAAAAGGAAAAGATTACAGAAAGAAACATTAATATTTGCATTTATATAACACCTTCCATGCCAGAATCCCAAAGAAATGTACAAATACCAATTACCTTACACTAGAGGTAATTGTTAAAGAAATTATTTTATAGATGAATAAGGCGAAACAGAAAAAAAAATCTAATTTTCCCAAAGTCATAGAATCACTGGCAGAGACAAGAAGGGAATCCAGGAGTCTTGACTCTTCATCCTAGTTTTGAAATTTAATTCACTCTGCTTTTGAATCAGTTAAAACTTTTCTTTGTCACAATTTGTCCATTTATAAAATGGAAGACCTAAAGACCATAAAGTACATCTCAATGTAGATAAGTGACAAATGTATCCCTAAATGTTTGCTTATTCCTCACACCTATTCAGGGTCTATGGAGGAATTGTTCTCAATATGTCATCTCTTGGCATGAAAAATTGACACTCTACAGGGATTGATTCTGATTCTTAATTGGTTTTAAAAACTGAGCCTGCTTTTCAGCTCACTTATACTGGTGTAAATCAGGAGTGACTCCACTCAAGTTAGAGTCGGGGCCTCTGAGATTTCTACAGCAGATGTGTGGTGGTGGCAGTTGACGAGCTGGATGGAAATGTGATTTGTGGGGGCGTGCGGGGGGGTGGCTTTTTTGTTTTTATTGCAAAAAACTGACAAATTCTATGGTTGTTTTTTTTTTATGAAAACCCAAAATGTTTCCAACAAACAGAAGTGTTTTGTCCAAAGCCATTTTCCAACAAAAAAAATCTTTTTTTTTTTTCGATTGCAAAACTTTTTTTCACCAGTTCTAGATGATTTTGATGATGCACTATTTGCCTAACAATGTCCTGCTTCTCAGCTCAGGAAGTGGGTGTCCCCCGGGTTGCTCAAAAACCTAAATCTTCTGCCTTGACAGCACAGTTACCAGCCTATTTGATTTCCCCTTTTGATAGGTTATGAACTAGCAATGGGCTATGAGTCTATGATTATTTCTTTCTGCTTTAGTCATTGTCAGAGGCAGGTGAGATCTCTGGTGGTCTCTAGAGAGAGAGACGAGCATTTATTCATAAATGTGGGTGTTTCTCTGCTGAAAGAGGACATGGATGATATTAAAGCATAATCTTAGAATTAATTTTGTTTTTAAACATTAACAGGATGAGATTCTGATCTCAGTTAATAGGGATGTAAATCCAGAATAATTTTACTGGAGTCATTTGAATGACTCTGGATTTATTCTGTTTTTAATTGAGATAAGAACCTTACCCCTATTCAGGGGTCGGTCTGTTTTTTTTTGTTTTAGGGGGACCTTGAGAGGTCATCTAGTCCAGTCCCCTGCACTCATGGCAAGACAGAGTATTACCTAGAGCATTCCTGACAGGTGTTTGGAGATTTTTAAGAGGCGATTAGACAATGATGGAGATTCCACAACCTCCCTAGGCAATTTATTCCAGTGCTTAACCACCCTGACAGTTAGGAAATTTTTCCTAATATCCAATCTAAACCTCCTTTGCAGCAATTTAAGCCCATTGCTTCTTGCTTTATCCTCAAAGGTAAAAAAAAAAAATACAAATTTCTCCCTCCTTGTAACCACCTTTTACGTATTTGAAAACTGTTATGTCCCCCCTCGGTCTTCTTTTCCAGACTAAATAAACCCAATTTTTTCAATCTTCCCTCATAGGTCATGTTTTCTAGACCTTTAATCATTTTGTCGCTCTTCTCTGGACTCTCTCCAATTTGTCTACATCCTTCCTGAAATGTGGCACCCAGAACTGGACACAATACTCCAGTTGAGGCCTAATCAGCACAGAGAGGAGCGGTAGAATTACTTCTCGTGTCTTGCTTACAACACCCCTGCTAATACATCCCAGAATGATGTTTGCTTTTTTTTTTTTTTTTTTTTTTGTGCAACAGCGTTACATTAACTCATAGCATTTATTTGTTTCTAGTTAAGTTACATGTAAGTACAAACACTACTTTGGAAGATTTTTCTTTAAGATTTATTCTTAATGAAAGCACGTATAGTGCTTAGCACACTAATCTTGCTACTGGCACAGGGAAATTTATTATTTTTAACAGTATTAGCCATTTGTTTGTATGCTGCACAAGATATTTCACTGAAACATAAAACTAAATTAGTTTTAGCTTTTAATAACTAGTGAACTATATAATTGCTGTGTGGAGCATTTCAAAGAAAGTTTTAGAAAGAAACAGGTTGGAGAACAACTGAATTATGTGAAGTCCCAGCACCAGGACTATAATATTGCTGGCTCTGAGACTGCCTATTCAGGATAGCATTGCCGCTCAATTTGATAGTTTTTGTTTTGTTCTTCCCTGCCCTTTGCTGCTTATTGGATGCTGTGAAGTAAGGTTGGGATATTTGTTTGACAATTTATATACAGTAAGCTTCCCCCTAAATCTTTAACATTATAATGAAAGCCCTGATCCAGCAAACACTCACACACATGAGTTGTCTCATTGTCATTCTAGTCCCACTCATCAAGATGAGTTCAATGGGACTCCTGATGTGTTTCAAGATACTCATGTACATAACTGTCTGTTGGTATTTTCTCCTTGGTTTATATTCTGAACACTGAGATATAGCTGTGGAGAGAAGTGGGTGCACCCTGGAAAAACAGGGGAGCAGTGTTCTGTTTGCAGTTCAGCCACTGATTCATTGAGTGGCTTTGGGGAAGTCACTTAGGTCAAAATTTTCATAACTGTCCACTTCTTTGGGGTGCCCAGCTTTATAAACCTCAGACCTGAACACTCTATTTTTTGGAATCCGAAGTACTGAGCACCTGCCTTTCCCGTTGTCTTCAGCAGGATTTGTAGCTGAATATCCTGCATCTTAAGTTGTGTACATTTTTTTTTTAAAGTTGTAGGCCTCCAAAATTAGATACCATCTTTGAACATTTAGGCCTAAAATCTCAGTGCCTGAGCCTATCTATAAAATGGGGTTACTTTATGATCACTAGGCTTGGAAGGATTCAGTTTAGATAGTTGCCAGTAAACATGGATTTAATCTGACACACAATTGATTGAAAAAACTATTCCTCAGTAGAAGTTGGCAAGTACAGCCTCCCTAGCACCGAGCGCCTCAGGGTTTCCATATCCTGGCCATGCGGCTACACAGGGAGGCCCCTGCAGCCCTGCTGTCACATTTCTACTCGCTCACCCACCAGCTGGGAGTGCGCTCACTCACACATCCGCTGCTCAGGGCCAGAGCCGTTCAGCAGAGGCATGGCCTCCCCTGCAGCCAGGGGCTCATCCTTCTTGTCACAGTCCTAGCCCTGGGGTCTGTATTCTGAACAGCCAGGACCCCAGCCTCCCCCTCATAGAGAACCAGAGTCTTGGGCCCCTCAGCCATGGCCTCACTCACTCACCAGCAGAGAGTGAAGGGCACCATCTACCATCCCCAAGCAGGAGCCGTCAAGCAGAAGGGGGCATCTCAGAACCCCACTTCCCACCCTTATGGGTAACATCCCCCAGCACTCTCCCATTACTGACCCCCTATTGTAAAGGCTAAAGACTTGCTGATTTCTTCCTCACACCCCTGTGCCACATCCATGGAACAGGGTGTCTCTGAACAACATGTGACAAACAGACCCCATCTTGCTGCCGTTAGTTGGTCCTTCCACTGAGAAAACTCCAGCTGACGTCAAGGGGACAATGGGTTTGGGCTAGTCCGTTCTGCAGTGCCTAAGACTGGAGATGAAGCCACATTCCTGCACTCCTTGCGTTGTGGCTTTTTGTTTGAGACCAGTACATACAGCTTTTAGAGGTTACATCTTCTGTCATTAAATAATGGTCTTGAAGCAGAGAAAATGCAAATAAATAAAAATTAAATCTGTTATCTGTTGAAATTACAAAAAAATCTGCTAACCCTATTACCACACAGCAAAATGTTTAATATTTAAAAAATATATTGTGATTCTTGGATAAAGGTAATACCTCAATAAATATTTGCTGTTAATACCCACAGGACTCTCTTAAAAACCTGGCAGATGAAGCAAATGCCCAGATTTTGGCAGATGCAAAAACAAAATCCTAGAAATGTAGGACTGGAAGGGAACTCAGAAAGTCATCTTGTCCAGTCCCCTGCACTGAGGCAGGACTAAGTATTATCTAGACCATCCCTGACAGGTGTTTGTCTAACATGCTCTTTAAAACCTCCAGTGATAGACATTCCCAGCCTCCCTAGGTAATTTGTTCCAGTGCTTAACTACCCTGACACTTAAGTTAGACATTAGGAAAAACTTCCTAAACTTTCCTTGCTGCAATTTAAACTCATTATTCTTGACCTGTCCTGAGGGGCTAAGGAAAACACTTTATCACCCTCCTCTTTATAACACTCTATTATGTACTTGAAGACTGTTATGTCCCCTTTCAGTCTTCCCTTCTCCAGACTAAACAAACCCAACCTATCCTCATAGGACACATTTTCTAAACCTTTAATCATTTTTATTGCTCTCCTTTGGACTTTCTCCAGTTTGTCCATTTCTTTCACAAAGGGTGGAGCCCAGAACTGGACACAATACTCCAGTTGAGGCCATATCAGTCCTGAGCAAAGTGTAAGAATTACTTGTTGTGTTTGTCTTACAAAACTCCTGGTAATACATCTGTCATGGGGTGGTTCCCTGTGAATCTCTCTCACCTTTGGAATGGACCACATTCACGCCACGCCACCTTCCCCACCACTGTGCTTTATTATAGTGATCTAGCAGACTGTAATACTATTTACATGACCCAGTCAGTTCCCACCCTTACTTCTGGGGAGAAAGGGAGCAATACTAGCAGAAGCTAACTCTGCCTTCCTTCAATCTCTCCACCCTTCTTCCAGGGTTCCCTTTCTTTCTGTTTAGTTGTCCCAGCTGCTGGGGTTGCTTACCCCTCTAGTTGACCCTTCAGCTGTGGCCCTGCTTGTTAATTGATCCCCTATTTAGGTCCCAATTAATCCATCTTGATGGAGACTTGAATGACAGCAAATTGAGTCAATACATGACTCAGAGCCCATCACAACATCCCAGAATGATATATTTTTTGCAACAGTATGTCATTGTTGAGTCATATTTAGTTTGTGATTCACTATAACCCCTAGAGCCTCTTCTGCAGTACTCTTTCCTAGGCAGTCAATTCCCATTTTGTATTTGTTCCATTGATCATTTCTTCTAAGTTCAGTACTTTTCATTTGTCGTTACTGAATTTTATCCTATTTGTTTCAGACCATTTTCCAATTTGTCAAGATCGTTTTGAAATCTAAGTCTGTGCTGCAAAGTGCTTGCAACCCCTCCCAGCTTGGTATAACTGCAAACTGTATAAGTGTACTTTCTATGCCATTATCCAAATCATTTATGACAATATGTAACAGAACCAGACCCAGAACAGATTCCTGCATGACCTTTCTCAATATTCCCTTCCAGTTTGACTGTGAACCATTGATAATTATTCTCTGAATAGGGTTTTCCAACCAGTTGTGCACTCGCCTTATAGTAGGTTCATCTAGGCTATATTTCCCTAGTTTGTTTATGAGAAGGTTATATGAGACAGTATCAAAAGCATAACTTAATTCAAGATATACCATGTCTACTTCTGTCCCCCATCCACAAGATTGTTACCCTGTCAAAGAAAGACATTAGGTTGGTTTGGCATGATTTGTTTGTGACAAATCCATGTTGACCATTAGTTATCACCTTCTTATCTTCTCGGTGCTTACAAAGTGATGCATTGTGCTTTGAAGAGATTTCCAGTTATTTAATTGTGTGTTGTTTTGAGTGAATTCTGTGCCTTCTCCAATGCTCCTATATATAGTGTGTGGTGCATGTAGCTACAAAACTGTGAGGTCTTAGTTTTCCGGTTACTGTATACTTACGTTTGAGGACTGTGTTTGCAGATGCAGCAGCCTGTTTGATCTTAGAGTGGCAACAGCCTGTAACAGAAGAGACATACACTGTGTTCTTGGAAACCTAGCTTTTTATCCCTTCCTCTTGCTCTTTTCCTTACTCAAAAATTAAAGGTTGAAATGGTCAAAGCAGACAAGGGATTTAGCTTTTACAAACAACCCCTATTCATTTCAATGGGAGTTGTGTGGCTAACCTCCCAAGGCATCTTTGAAAATGTCAGTATAATCTTTCAGACAGAATATATATGGTAGCTTTTTGTGTATAGATCAACAAAAATCTGAGTGGTATCTGGATTGATCCAATCAAACCACAGAAGCACAGGGCTAGTGCTGCCAGAATGTTCCAAGCTGTGCAGAAGACAGTTTTTCCATCCCACAGAAAAATCCAAAATTTCTTATGCCTCATTGGTATGCATATGAGAACATAAGAGCGGCCATACTGGGTCAGACCAAAGGTCCATCTAGCCCAATAGCCTGTCTTCCAACAGTGGCCAATGCCAGGTGCTTAGGAGGGAATGAACTGAACAGATAATGAAGTGATCCATCCCCTGTCACCCATTCCCAGCTTTTGGCAAACAGAGACTAGGGCCACCATCCCTGCCCATTCTGGCTAAAGGCCATTGTTGGACCTATCCTCCCTGAACTTTTCTAATTCTTTTTTGAACCCTGTTATAGTCTTCACCTTCACAACATCCCCTGGCAAGTAGCCCCAAGGTTTACTGTGCATTATATGAAGACTGTTTCAAATGTTTTGTGTATAACCAGAGAGTGAGAGGGACCCACCCCAGAATAGCCAATAGGATTATGCACCACGTAAATCCACAAACAGGCTTAAAAGGGACAGAAGTGATGAATGATGCATAGGCTTTGTGTAGGCACTCTGAATAAAGCCAGGATGGTCATATTTTCTCATAAGGGTGTAACATGAATATTGGGTCTTTACTTTTTATACTATATTAAGAATATGAGGAAACCACATAGCCACAGTTGGATTCCAAATGACCATATTTACTAACTATATACAAATATAAAAGGTCTAGCTACGTATATACACTGTTAGGATTAGGGCTGACCAGGAAACACACATTCAATTTTGATAGCGTGAGGGCCTGCAGTCCACCCTCAAATAGCCAAATACTTAGGCTAGTAGTTAGCGTAGGCATCTGGCGTGCAGGAGACCCAGGTTCAAGGTCCTGTTTTGCCATATTCAGAGCAGCAACTTCAACCTGGGTCTTCTGTAGGCCAGATCAGTGCCCTAACTTCTGAGGTGGGGGCATCTCTCTCATGAGAAAAACCTTCTCAATGAAAGCTTAGTCAAAACTGGTAAGCTTCTGCACAAAGTTCTGGTTTCAAAGATTCAGCATTTTCTGACCCAAAGAAAAGTTTTGTGTTGGAAAATTCCTGACCAGCTCTAGTCAGGGTCTGGTTGCTTCTTCAAAAATAGACAGGGGGGCCTATGAGAGGGATACGATCTAATTTCTATACAGTACAGTGAGCATCCACCAAAGTGTACTCATGCAACCCAGTGAAATACAGAACCAAACAGATAAATGAAACACCAGGGGCCCAATCTTGTGAGAGGCTGCCTGAAATGCACTGAGGCCCCTCCGTTTTCTCTGAAGTCTTGTTCACACACATTGCCGTGCAGTACCGGGCTGTCAGACTGCATCAGGCAACAATGAATCATGTGAACAAAGACTTAGAAAGTAGAGTCCATGAAAGTACAGCAGCAAACTGAATACAAAACAGTATCTTGTTTGGTTTAAATGGAATAAATAAAAAGATATTTATCCTTTATATTTGTTTTGTTGCTAAAAATGGATTTGGCTACAGAGCATGTAGTTTATTTTTTCTTCCACGTAATAAAGTATAAAATGAAACCATATGTTCCACAGGTTTTAGATTCTCATTTTCTTTCTGACAATCATGTTCCCAAATTTCAGACAGCAGGGCTCAAAAATATTATGCCACAGATTCATGTTCCACATAATTGATTCAGCACACCTCAGCAAAAAGTGCAATTGTAACTAGAACATCCATTCATCTTCTTGAGCTGTGTCAGTAATTGCTCACTATTGTGACAACTCTGTCAATCTTGTTTTAGTGTATTATTTGTTATTACAGTACTATATGTATTGTTGTTTTTTATAGTAAATCTCAAACCAGAAATTACAGTAAAATCAAACTTTTCCTGCAATAACGTGAGCTGTGGCACCTGCTGAATTACAGAATCCGAACGTATAACACCAATAGTCCAATGAGGGGGGAAACAGAGGCCTGGAATTCACTTCAGCAATAGAAAGAAACCAAAAAATTAGTTGACTGGCTAGTTCAGATTTATGGCTCACCTGTGTTACTGGAGAAACACAAAGTACCAGTATATAAGGATAAATCTGGGAGAATTCCCCTTGCACAAAAGCAGTGCCAGATCAACTTAAGCCATTCTAGTAAGTATACCTGCCTCTTACATAGTACTTCTCACCATAGCGCTCATTGTGCTTTACAAAAGTGGTCAGTATCATTATCCCCATGTTACAGATGAGAAAACTGAGGCACAGGAAGGTGAACAGATTTGGTCACCCAACAATAAAGCTGGAACTAGATCCTGGTCTATCCCTTCTGTGCTGCACCTATCAGGAGGTACAGCACAAGAGTTGAGCCTTGCACTGCATTGCTTGGTTATTTGATGGCTTTCATACTAGTTTTTACAAAGATGCTGTTTGCAGATATGCCACAGCAGTAAAGCTGGATACCAGGAGCCATGTTCTAGCCAACACATTTACAGCGCAAAAGACCATCATGAGGAAGACAGTTAACCATAGGCTCTGAGCGGGAATGAAAAATCAGTGAGGTTTCTTCACCATGTTTAAAATGGTAAAAATCTCTTTCCTTCTCCCCCACCAACCCCTTTCTCTCTCATATCACAGTGACAAATATTGATGTAAATTGAAGGAATATCAATAAATCTTCTATCAACCTGCAGCTGAAATGCAGCCAGCCAAAAAAGGTTTTTCTGAATCTACTAAACACTAGCCAGAATGATGCAGGGAGGAAGATGCGGGGGATATAGGTGTTGAAAATGCAGAGAGGGAAATGGGAATCAGATACCCACGTAAGGCCCTGAATTGTCCATTTTTATTTTTTTTCCTAAAATTTTCCAGGAATTTGTCAGTGTTTATTTCAAAAATTAAACAAAACGGGTGAAAAATCAGTGCAAAATGTAACTTCACATTTTTTTGGTCAATGTCAGGGTAAATACTGGGGAATGGGAGGACAGGCAAAAAGTAACAAACAGAAAAGCAAGCGTTTGTTTGTGAAACCATTGTCTCCAATCCCCATTACATAAATAAAGCTTCTTTTTCAAACAAAAGCCATTTACTGCTGGTGCCTTGCACACTTATGCGTGACATAAGGGGTGTCAGTGTGAATTCCAAAAGTCTGTGGGTTAGCGAAGACTCAGCAATTTTTATCAAAGTTCTTTTCTAAGGCTCGTTCTGCTGCAGTCTTAGATATGTCTCAATCCCAGCTCCTCACAGGGGCTATCAGGGGAATGGGATGGGGAGTACCTGATACAGTGGCAGGGGATGTGAGGTGGAGAGAGAGGGCCAGGAGGAAGTGGATGGTGGGAAGGGGTGTCTGACCCTCAAAAGGGGAACGTGGGCAGGAGAAGGGGGTGCATATATGCTCTAGGGCCGTTCTGAAGGGTGGGGTCATGAGGAGACCAGTACACATGGTGTACAGCCTTGCACTCCCTGTGGCCTGTCACTGCAGCGGTCCGTGGTCTCAGCAGGCTCCCATCCCATCTCACTCCCCCTCTGTGCAGCTACAGCAGCCACCAGGGGAGTTGTGCCATCCACTGGCAAGTCTGCAAGTGGGGGAGTTGGGTCTGGGGAGTTTGAGCATGTACAAAGTCCAGGAAGACATCAGAAAATTCTAAATACTGGATTTTTCAAAACCCAGGTATTTTTCAGAAACAAAGGGCCTGGAATGTATGTTCCAGTGGTTGCCTCTGGGGGAAAGTTTTCTATGAAGATTTAATCAAAGGCCTCAGCATCATTTTGGGCATTGCTACAGCATAGCAAACCACATTTGAAAAAAGAAAAGGAGTACTTGTGGCACC
This sequence comes from Lepidochelys olivacea, assembly GCF_965140295.1. NCBI lineage: Eukaryota > Metazoa > Chordata > Testudines > Cheloniidae > Lepidochelys > Lepidochelys olivacea. The sequence continues at coordinate 29,066,816 of NC_140413.1, forward strand.
TTAGAGACGTCTCTAAGTGCCACAAGTACTCCTTTTCTTTTTGCAAATACAGACTAACATGGCTGCTACTCTCAAACCACATTTATTTTTAATACAATTTGATCTTAATTCGCTTTTAAACACTAATGTATCCCCGGCCAAAGATGCCTGATGAGAGCAAGTGTAATCACTAAAAAGTAACTACAATGCAACCTGCTTTTGTGGATTTATAATAAAACTGCCTTTTATGGCCAAACCCAGGGACAGTTCAGTGGGGAAGGAGCTTACCTCGTCCCCATTCATACTCCTGCTCGCTGTCCTATGAGCTTTGCATTGAATGGGGAGCATGCACTGTACACCAATTTGGGGTAGCACATTGGCTATCTACCAATATTGCAGCCTGAGACTGAACATAAGAATTGCCAAACTGGTTCAGATCCGTGGTGCACCTGGTACAATATCCTGCTGATAATGGTGACCAGCACCAGCTGTTCCAGGATAAGACCCTCCAATAGAGAGTAGTGGGAAAATCTGCCCCCCTCCTCCGGTAAATTTCCTCCTAACCTGTAATAGTGAGAGATTGGCTTAAACTCTGAAGTATGAGGTTTCTCTCCCTTTCTAAACTTTTTTTTAACATTAGCAACTCTGACTATTCTTGTTATCCATGTAAAAGTCCAGTCTCTCTTTGATTCTTGCTAAATTCTTGTCCTCAATGACACCCTGTGGCAATATGTTGCAGTATCTTGATTACACAGTGTCTGAAAAACCATTTCCTTCTCTCGCTTTTGAATGAGCTCCCCTTCAGTTTTTCTGACTTTATCCCTTGCTCTTATGTTCTGAGACAGGGAGAACAGAAGTTCCTGATCTACCTTTTCTAGACCATTCATTCTTTTATGTACTTTTACTTTGTCCTCACTTATTCATCTCCTTTTTAAGGGAATCAAGCCTAATCTTTTCAATCTCTCTCACTTGTGTGAGTGTTTGTCCATGTCCATACTTATTCTCGTTGCCCTTTCCTGAACTCTTTCTGCTTTAGCAAGATCCTTTTTGAGATAAAGTGACCATACTGTGCACAGTATTCTAGATGAGATAGTACTATTGATTGGGAGAATGGGTTGACAGCAATGGAGTGTGCCTTGCACCTGGAAAAGAATGTGAACGAGTCACTCCTTGTTCTGCACAAGCTGGCAACTAACAAGAATGACCCTCATTTGTGTGACTTCATTGACTCATTCATTCAATAGTATTATACTATTTTCTTTATTATTCTCCATCTCATTCCATATGTATCCCACCATTTTGTTTGCTTTTTTGACCACAGGTGCACATTGGCAAGACCCATTCATTGTCACTGGGTGACATCCAGGTCCTTTTCCTGACATACTATTAATTTAGAACCCCGTGAGATGCATGAGTGTTTTTTCCCTTCCAATTTTCATTACTCCACATTCCAATTTTATCTGCCATTGTGTGGCCTAGTCACCTATCTTAGTTAGGAGCCTCTGAACTTTCTCACAGTCTTCTCTGGACTTAACTAACCTAAATAATTTTGAATCAGCTGTGAATTGTGCTGTCCCACTGCTCAATTTATTTTTCAAGTTATTAATACATATATTAAATAACACCAGTCCTAGTATGAAACACTGTAGTGCTCTCTGTTAACTTTTTGCCATGATGAAAATAGACCATTTATTCCTACTCTATGTTTTCTGTCACTTAGCCAATTTTAATTCATGACCGTATTTTCCCTCTGGCCCCCAAAGTGTGTGCATTTATGTGCAGTCATTCCATGCACTCATCAGTTTACACATCCAAATGGTCATTTGCATATGTTGTGTGCAAAACCCAAATTGCACATCCAACTTCGGAACATAATTGTGTAGACATGTTTCTGAAAATCTGGCTTTGTATTCCCAGTAGAATGAGAAATTATACAAATTCCAACAAAGCTGGTCACCCTTGTAACAAATGGACAATTAATTTATTGCTCAACATTCTATAATTTAAATATTGTCCTTGATGGTAAATATGTTTAATAGGATCAGTACTTTGCAATGTATATACCAACACAGGTAGCCTTATACAGCAATAGATTTGTATACTTCTAACTATGCTCCTGAAAAACAAGATATTAAATCAGAAACAAGTCAGAAATTAATCCAAATTAACTGACATAGTAGCAGTGGAAAGCAAAATATCATTATGCATGTGGCTAAAGATGCACTCCATAATGACTAACTGTACTAAAAAAATTTCATAAATTGATTTGAGCCATTTGCAATATAATTCAAAAACAAGACAGGAAATGTTATATCATTACTGTGACTCATGTAAAAGTCATTAGAACTCTCATTTCAAAATGCACCATATTTTCAGCAGCAAGACAAGCAAAGAGGATATAGAAGATAATGGACAGTCCATGATGATAGTACAGATTTAGCTGAATGGTTTTCATCTGGAATTCATTGATCTCTGAGAGCATTAGAGGACTTAAAATCCATCCTCTTTACTCCTCAGTTGGGTGAGTAATCCTCATTAAATTCAAAGGATCCTTGAACATCTGTGCAACTGGAAATTGAAGTTTAACACTCAAATGAACAGTGACTGGATGCAGCCTTCTGTGCCAGATAGAGAACCTCGTGTGTGAGAATTGCCTGAAAGCTGCAATTCAATACAGAAATCTGACTTTATGAGTGTCGACGTAGATGGCAGGTTTAAAATTTAATTTCCACCAGATGATTAAAATGCAGCTTTAAATATTTTTTACAGAACAGTGATAATTATCCTAGAATTAACATTTTCTAGTTTAATTCAGCAAGGATTAAGCTTTTCCTTTCTCAAGGAGGCAGTCAATAAAATACAGCCAGTACAAGACAATCGACATTAACAGTCCAGTTATTAACTCGAAGAGAAATTTAGTGCTAATAAATAGTGAGCACCAAGAACATATGTTTATTAAACAGACACTTCCCAGAACATACCTGCCTCAATCAGCAATTCTATTTGAACCACTTATTTCAGGAGTTTATTACTTGCTTGAAAAATTCATTCCAGGGCATAATTAGGTAGAAAAGATATTACTGAGTTAATAGACACTAAGTAACATTTTCAGAAATACATAAGGGCCAGACTGACAGAGGTAGGTGCCTACTGGGATTCTTCACGTTTTAAATCAATGGGAATTAGGCACCAAGGCTATGTCTATGCTGCAGCTGGAGTGAGCCTCTCAGCATGCCTAGACAGACTCACGCTAGTAGTTTGGATATTGAGGCTTGGGCAGCAGCTCAGGCTCTCAAGCCCACCCCACTCCACTGGGTTTGAGCTTGGGTGTGTCTCCACCGGAGCAGCAACCTCCACACTGCTACTTTTAGCATGCTAGCTTGAGTGAAGCTAGCAGGAGTCTGTTTCCCCAGGCTGGAGGGCTCACTCCCAGCTGCAGTGTAGACTTAATTCTAGGTGCTTTTGGAAATCCCACGAGGCACCTATCTACAGCTTTAGTTACCTAAGTACCTTGAAAAATCTGACCCTAAAGAGCTTTTGGCCCAATTGACTTTGGCTCCTAAGCACCTGAGTCAGCTAGTTACCATTGAAAATTGTATCCATTGACTTTTCAATATTGACAATGAATAAATTTATCCAAACAAGACAAAATGGAAACAGGAATACTGGAAATATTCCTAAAAAAGAAAAGGAGTACTTGTGGCACCTTAGAGACTAACCAATTTATTTGAGCATGAGCTTTCGTGAGCTACAGCTCACTTTCATCGGATGCATATCGTGGAAACTGCAGAAGACATTATATACACACACAGAGACCATGAAACAATACCTCCTCCCACCCCGCAGGACAGTGGGGTGGGAGGAGGTATTGTTTCATGGTCTCTGTGTATATATAATGTCTTCTGCAGTTTCCACGGTATGCATCCGATGAAGTGAGCTGTAGCTCACGAAAGCTTATGCTCAAATAAATTGGTTAGTCTCTAAGGTGCCACAAGTACTCCTTTTCTTTTTGCGAAGACAGATTAACACAGCTGTTACTCTGAAACCTGGAAATATTCCTGTTCATTATTTAACAAACCCCTCTAAACAAAAAATGCATGTCATTTGTTATGTTAGGAGTCATTTTCCCTCCCCACCCCACACCCCATTCACATATATTAGAATCTCTTCATTTTAACAGAAAGATTTTTTCATCAAAAATGCTTAAATAATTTAAATATTTTTTTTCACAAACGAGGATTTTAACACAATGGAAGCGACCACAGACCTATACTGTTAATTATTCTCACTCAGCTCTTCCAAGGCACTTAAGTGCCTAAACCCTGGATTTAGGTGCTACTGCAACCCTCAGATCCTCCACTCAGCAGCTACCTAATCCCATAGGCATCTGAATTCACTCAGCACCTAAATTTCTTCTGTAAAAGTTAATTTGGTGCCCAAGTTACTGCCTCTTAGGCATGTGAAATAATGCCTCAGACAGGCATTTAGGCACTTATTTCACACCTACGCCCCAGCTTAATCCTCAAACCAGGTGAAGGTAGGCGGGGGGACACCTATCCCACCTACAGGTCCTGAGCTGGTAGGCATGCTCTGAGCATGCCTAATGCCACACAAGCCAGTGAGTAACAAAGTCACTGTTGAGCCCTTACATTTGTTCTATGTCTGAGTATAGTACCATAGTATTAGATACTTATAAGTATAAATATACAGCTGAACAAAAATTTTCTGTCAGAAAATGCTAATCTGACAAAATCAAAATATTTCACAGGAACTTACTGACTTCATCAACACTTTAATGGGAAATCATCAACACACTTCAATAAAATCAAAACTTTATAATTGATAAAGTCAAAACATTTTGTTTCAACATGTTGGCTTACATTGTCTAGTATACTGAATGATTAAAATCAATGTTTTTTATATTATGTTATAATTTAGTATATTAAAATCAAAACCTTTTTTTGATTTTTCTCAAATGAAATATTTCTGAATAATTCACTTCACGGGAAATACTAAGATTTTAACATGATGTTTCAAATCAGAATGAAACCAAATTTCAAAAACTCATAATGTCCCACAGGACAGAAATTCCATTTTCCCAAACAACTCATAACATACATGGGTTAGGTTTTAAGCCTAAACTAAATAAATATCCCTTATAAAAATATCCACCAAAGAAGTAACTTCGTCTTTGTTGCAATTGCTTTCTCCTGTTTTTAATATAAGGTCCCTGATTTATTATTATTTTCTAAAACATCCCTCTTCAAACATCAGAGCGCTGTACAAAATTAAAGCAATAATTAAATTAAAATTTCATCTCATGGTTTCAGACAAACATTCATTCTAACAAATAAATGGTGGAAACCCCCCCACAAACAACAACAACCTATATAACCTTGTTTATCCACATAGAACAAAGGCGTAGAAATATTCAGCTAAGTAGGGTTTGATAAACATAACACTTTTCAATTGAAATTATAAAGCAAGACTTTCCCTATGAATAGCTTCCTTTATAATTTTCTGTTAATATCACCTGCTGCAGAGTTACCTTCGTATCAATTTTTTTTCTCCCAGCATGCCTTTCTGGGTCTGGTCCTTTAAATTTGGTGGAGCCAAGTTGCTGCAGCTTTATAGTGGCCATTTTGTATTTGCTAGTTATGTCTTATGCTCTTCTAGCTGGTGAGTAATTTTTATATTTTCACCTATTGTTCTTTTCTTGGTTCCTCATTCAGCAAAGCACTAAATTAAATGAGTACAACTGTTTAATCACATGATTAAGTGTTTTGCTGAAAAGTGGTCTTATTGCTGAGAAGATAGCACATTCCCCATGCACCCTAGGAGGTGTTGCCCCATTTCATGTGATGAGGGCCTTTGATTAGGAAAGGCATAAGTAAGTGTTGTACTGTTAACCCAAAAAGAAAGAGCTGATGAAAGTGGAAAGCAAAATAGTCAGATATAGACTTATCTGAATAGAAATACCTTTCAGCAGGGCTTGATGACAGACCCAGTGGGACTCTGTGACAGTCTGCATTCCTATGCTGACCCTTTTTACAAAACTATAAGGGATGTTGTACAAAGTATACCTTGTGAGAGATATTATATGAAAACTCATAATTTTCTGAACATTATTATCCTGGCAAAATATGTCTGGCAATATAGTATATAAAGTTATAAGATTCTACTGTGTGATGTTACTAAGACATATTCTAAATCTGAGGAAAGAGGCACAAACGACTTCCTCAGAGACAAAAGACAAACTGAGGCCTCAGCCTGGTATCAATGAAATTAAATGGACTATCACATAGTTAAGCAGCCATTCTTTGGCAGGAAAAAGGGTGTGAGTGACAAATTTACATCTTGGCAATGAACAGCTGGAGGTTCCTGTCTCTGCAGACTGGCTGTCTCCTGAGCCTCAGCTGGAGATGATTTTCAAAGAAAAAGAGAAAGGATAAGAAAAATAAGAAAGGAGAACAGAGGCCCAAAAATATTTCTCTTCATCTCTACTCACTGCATCAACAACATCTGAAGGACAAGGAAATTAACATTGAACTAGGGGAGAGGTCCTGGCTGAAAGGATTCCAGCCAGTAAGACTGCTAAACATGTGGTGAGAGAAACCTTTGTTTTGAATGGACTTAGTTTGTTAAATTAGATATTAGTTTGTTTTATCTTTTATTTCATTGTAACCAATTCTGACTTTTATACCTCATTACTTGTAATCACTTAAAATCTATGTTTCTGTAGTTAAAAAAATTGTTTTATTGGTTTATCTAAACCAGTGTGTGTTTGGACTGAAGTGTTTGGGGAGCTCCATTTGAGATAACAAGGCATGTGCGTATCATTTTCTATTAATGAAATGATAGACTTTTTATATGAGTTTGTATTGTCCAGGGGGGTGCTGGACAGTACCAGATGTGTATATCTGGAGGAAAGTCTGGGCCTGGGAGTCTGCTGGTGTTACCATGCAATATAATTCATGAGTGGTTGGCTATAGCATTCATACACTATAGCTGGTAGTGATTTACGTACTGGAGGCTGTGTGTGAACCAACTGGGAATGGTGGCTTTCACAGAAAACCAGTGTAAGAGACACCCCAGGCTGGAGAATTGAGGGAACGCAGCTGTCCATCAGCCCAGATTGTATCCTGGAGGATGTCACAGACTTTGATGGCCTGATAGTTAGCAACATGATAACTAAGAGGATTTGACTGGATGTGCATAGCACTGCAAGAATGCTTGTGGGAGAGCCAGGTGGGTCCTGTTAAAACCTTGAATCCCTTGCCTTGCCAGCAACCAGTGCTGATGGTGTTAGGTAATCCAATTTCTGAAACTTTTCTGGTTAATTTTTTTTAAATGGTTACAGGTAGCCCAAAATAATAATGTACTTGTATATGTTGGGCCAGATGCTTAGGTCTGGCCCTTCTGTATCCTATGTAGCTTGGTATGGAGAAATGAGAGAGTTATGGGTAAGGTTGTTTTGTGTGTGTGTGTTGTTATTTTAAATAACATATGATACCTATTTGATATTAACCTGCCTCACTGCCAAGAGTTAAATCAAAGGATGATAAAGGAACCAAGCAGGAAAGGTAAAAACAATGGCAATGTTAAGGCTCTTTGAAGAAGTGTTGGCTGGGCCATCAATAAACTACCTGTGTGACTCCATCCATGCTAGAATGGTTTACTCTTTTCAAGGCAAAAGTTTGGGATCAAAAGTGATCTAAAATCTCCAAGACTCTAGAAAAGAAAGAAGAGGCTGCACAGAGTATGTCAGTGCAAACTGACTGACAGAGACAGATGCTGGAGGACAGGCTGGGTCTCCCAACTCTGAAATGGGAAGAAGCTGGACTTCCCTGAGTTCTGAATAGAGAGGTTAAGCTTAGATAGGGAAGTATGCCTTGTGCCTTTGCGGATTGACTAAATCTTGCTTGGTTTTGAGGCTGCTAGAAGTTGTTCTGAAGGCAAACTTATGATGTCCCCCGCTCCAAAAGGAAACCTCTTAGAGGTACCAAACCCAAGTTGGACCTCTTTTGTTCACACAGTTGGCAACCAGGAGGCTGTACCCAAGATCCAGTCTGCGTGGCTTCCTGGTTCCACCTAGAGTGAGGTGCAGGAAGCTATTGCCCTGTAGCTGTGCCATTGGGAAGGGGTAAAAGGTGCACTAAACGTCAATGTTCTCTGACCACACACGGTCTGATTCTAGGGAGGGCTCAGAGCATCCCTGCCACTTCAACCTACCAAATCAGGCCCTAGAGGTGAGGTAGGGGAATTCCAGCTTGTGAATCACACTGGGGCTTAGGTGTGAGCTAGAACACTGGGCAGTTCAGCAGCATCAGATATAGATGTTTTTTTGCATGCCTACTAGCAGAAACTTAGGTGCCTAATGAATTTGGGGGGCACCAGGGTTAAGCAGCAGTTTTAAGACTCTCAGTGGAGCCTAAATGTTGGATTAAGGCACCTAAGTCCTGTTGTGGATGTAGCCCTAACTTTTTTGGGATGGGCCTCTGTCAAGGTTCCTTCTCCACTCTGAACTTTAGGGTACAGATGTGGAGACCTGCATGAAAAACCCCCTATGCTTATTTTTACCAGCTTAGGTTAAAACTTCCCCAAGGTACAAACTATTTTACCTTTTGCCCTTGGACTTTATTGCTGCCACCACCAAGCGTCTAACAAATATTTAACAGGGAAAGAGCCCACTTGGAAACGTCTTTCCCCTCAAAATCCCCCCAAGCCCTACACCCCCTTTCCTGGGGAAGGCTTGATAAAAATCCTCACCAATTTGCAGAGGTGAACACAGACCCAAACCCTTCGATCTTAAGACCAATGAAAAAGCAATCAGGTTCTTAAAAGAAGAATTTTAATTGAAGAAAAAGTAAAAGAATCACCTCTGTAAAATCAGGATGGTAAATACTTTACAGGGTAATCAGATTCAAAACATAGAGAATCCCTCTAGGCAAAACCTTAAGTTACAAAAAGACACAGAAACAGGAATATACATGCTATTCAGCACAACTTATTTTATCAGCCATTTAAACAAAACAGAATCTAACGCATATCTAACTAGATTGCTTATTAGCCCTATACAGGAGTTCTGACCTGCATTCCTGCTCTGGTCCCAGCAAAAAAAACCCAACATACAGACAGAGAGAACCCTTTGTTTCCCCCCCCCACACTCCAGCTTTGAAAGTATCTTGTCTCCTCATTGGTCATTTTGGTCAGGTGCCAGCGAGGTTATTCTAGCTCCTTAACCCTTTACAGGTGAAAGGGTTTTTTCCTCTGGCCAGGAGGGTTTTAAAGGTGGTTAGCCTTCCCTTTATATTTATGACAGCCTCCTACCTTGTTGGTAGATCAAAGAGGGAGTGGAGAAGAATGGAAACTGATGTTACAGTTGCAGCTCCTGGATTTGCTTTATAGGAGTGAATTACAATTATTTTTTTCTGGAAGTGATGGAAGGAATAAATTATTCTGATTACATACTACTGATTGACATGATTATGTGAAATGAAAGAAAGAGAAGATCTATTGGGTCATCTTGTCCATTGCCCCTGATACATTGTAACATCTCCAAAGGAAATGTTATAATGTGTTGTGACAGACCTGGATGTTAATATCTCCATTAATAATTTTTATGATGTTTTTAATTCTCTTTGCTTGGTTTTTCTCACTCATCTGACAATGGATGTCTTGAACTTCTGCAGTATGACCAGTACATGAAATAGGGTTTGTGTGAACTGTAAGGAAAGTGTTGATGGCTGAAAATTATGTAATACATTAAAATGCATAAAATGACTGCATGTGACAAATTTTCACACACCAACAACAAAACAGCTAAAAGTTAAGGCACTTGCTCTGACCTTATCCTGTACAATGTGGAATAAATCCTGACTCTCACTCCCTGGCCATGGAGGGCCCCAAAGAAGTGGAATGTATGCAGCTGTGTGAATGTGCTGGATTTGGAGAGCTGTACAGTGGGGATATGCAACTCTCATAGAATATCAGGGTTGGAAGGCACCTCAGGAGGTCATCTAGTCCAACCCCCTGCTCAAAGCAGGACCAATCCCCAATTAAATCATCCCAGCCAGGGCTTTGTCAAGCCTGACCTTAAAAACTTCTAAGGAAGGAGATTCTACCACCTCCCTAGGTAACGCATTCCAGTGTTTCACCATCCTCCTAGTGAAAAAGTTTTTCCTAATATCCAACCTAAACCTCCCCTACTGCAACTTGAGACCATTACTCCTTGTCCTGTCCTCTACTACCACTGGGAATAGTCTAGAACCATCCTCTCTGGAACCACCTCTCAGTTAGTTGAAAGCAGCTATCAAATCCCCCCTCATTCTTCTCTTCTGCAGACTAAACAATCCCAGTTCCCTCAGCCTCTCCTCATAAGTCATGTGTTCCAGACCCCTAATCATTTTTGTTGCCCTTTGTTGCGCTGGACTCTCTCCAATTTATCCACATCCTTCTTGTAGTGTGGGGCCCAAAACTGGACACAGTACTCCAGATGAGGCCTCACCAATGTCGAATAGAGGGGGACGATCACGTCCCTCGATCTGCTCGCTATGCCCCTACTTATACATACCAAAATGCCATTGGCCTTCTTGGCAACAAGGGCACACTGCTGACTCATATCCAGCTTCTCATCCACTGTCACCCTGTCATAAAAATAAAGGGAAGGGTAAACCCCTTTGAAATCCCTCCTGGCCAGAGAAAAGCTCCTCTCACCTGTAAAGGGTTAAGAAGCTAAAGGTAACCTCGCTGGCACCTGACCAAAATGACCAATGAGGAGACAAGATACTTTCAAAAGCTGGGAGGAGGGAGAGAAACAAAGGGTCTGTGTGTCTGTCTATATTCTGTCTTTGTCGGGGATAGACTAGGAATGGAGTCTTAGAACTTTTAGTAAGTAATCTAGCTAGGTACGTGTTAGATTATGATTTCTTTAAATGGCTGAGAAAAGAACTGTGCTGAATAGAATAACTATTTCTGTCTGTGTATCTTTTTTGTAACTTAAGGTTTTGCCTAGAGGGGTTCTCTATGTTTTGAATCTAATTACCCTGTAAGGTATCTACCATCCTGATTTTACAGGGGGGATTTCTTTATTTCTATTTACTTCTATTTTTATTAAAAGTCTTCTTGTAAGAAAACTGAATGCTTTTTCATTGTTCTCAGATCCAAGGGTTTGGGTCTGTGGTCACCTATGCAAATTGGTGAGGCTTTTTATCCAACATTTCCCAGGAAAGGGGGGGTGCAAGTGTTGGGAGGATTGTTCATTGTTCTTAAGATCCAAGGGTCTGGGTTTGTAGTCACCTAGGCAAATTGGTGAGGCTTTTTACCAAACCTTGTCCAGGAAGTGGGGTGCAAGGTTTTGGGAAGTATTTTGCGGGGAAAGACGCGTCCAAACAGCTCTTCCCCAGTAACCAGTATTAGTTTGGTGGTGGTAGCGGCCAATCCAAGGACAAAGGGTGGAATATTTTGTACCTTGGGGAAGTTTTGACCTAAGCTGGTAAAGATAAGCTTAGGAGGTTTTTCATGCAGGTCCCCACATCTGTACCCTAGAGTTCAGAGTGGGGGAGGAACCTTGACACACCCCTAGGTCCTTTTCTGCAGAACTGCTGCCTAGCCATTCGGTCCCTAGTCTGTAGCTGTGCATTGGGTTCTTCCGTCCTAAGTGCAGGACCCTGCACTTATCCTTATTGAACCTCATCAGATTTCTTTTGGCCCAATCCTCCAATTTGTCTAGGGCCCTCTGTATCCTATCCCTGCCCTCCAGCGTATTTACCACTCCTCCCAGTTTAGTATCATCCGCAAATTTGCTGAGAGTGCAATCCATACCATCCTCCAGATCATTTATGAAGATATTGAACAAAACCGGCCCCAGGACGACCCCTGGGGCACTCCACTTGACACCGGCTGCCAACTAGACATGGAGCCATTGATCACTACTCGTTGAGCCTGACAATCTAGCCAACTTTCTACTCACCTTATAGTGCATTCATCCAGCCCATACTTCCTTAACTTGCTGACAAGAATACTGTGGGAGACCGTGTCAAAAGCTTTGCTAAAGTCAAGAAACAATACATCCACTGCTTTCCCTTCATCCACAGAACCAGTAATCTCATCATAGAAGGCGATTAGATTAGTCAGGCATGACCTTCCCTTGGTGAATCCATGCTGACTGTTCCTGATCACTTTCCTCTCATGTAAGTGCTTCAGGATTGATTCTTTGAGGACCTGCTCCATGATTTTTCTGGGGACTGAGGTGAGGCTGACTGGCCTGTAGTTCCCAGGAACCTCCTTCTTCCCTTTTTTAAAGATTGGCACTACATTAGCCTTTTTCCAGTCATCCGGGACTTCCCCCGTTCGCCACGAGTTTTGAAAGATAATGGCCAGTGGCTCTGCAATCACAGCCGCCAATTCCTTCAGCACTCTCGGATGCAACTCGTCCGGCCCCATGGACTTGTGCACGTCCAGCTTTTCTAAATAGTCCCTAACCACCTCTTTCTCCACAGAGGGCTGGCCATCTATTCCCCATGTTGTGATGCCCAGTGCAGCAGTCTGGGAGCTGACCTTGTTAGTGAAGACAGAGGCAAAAAAAGCATTGAATACGTTAGCTTTTTCCACATTCTCTGTCACTAGGTTGCCTCCCTCATTCAGTAAGGGGCCCACACTTTCCTTGGCTTTCTTCTTGTTGCCAACATACCTGAAGAAACCCTTCTTGTTACTCTTGACATCTCTCGCTAGCTGCAGCTCCAGCTCAATAAGGAGTCTTTAAAATACAGCCAGCTCTCCTGGACTCCTTTCCCCCTCATGTTACTCTCCCAGGGGATCCTGCCCATCAATTCCCTGAGGGAGTCAAAGTCTGCTTTTCTGAAGTCCAGGGTCCGTATTCTGCTGCTCTCCTTTCTTCCCTGTGTCAGGATCCTGAACTCGACCATCTCATGGTCACTGCCTCCCAGATTCCCATCCACTTTTGCTTCCCCCACTAATTCTTCCTGGTTTGTGAGCAGCAGGTCAAGAAAAGCTCCCCCCTAGTTGGCTTCTCTAGCACTTGCACCAGGAAATTGTCCCCTACGCTTTCCAAAAACTTCCTCCTGCATGGCTAAGAATCACTGGATCGTACTAGAGAGATCCTCTAGCCCCCTACCAGCTGAGTGAAGTAGGCAATCTGCTACAGAGTTCTGAAGTAGTCTCCAGGGAGCAACAGTGCAGTTGCTTTGCAGCCTGAAGGAAAGGATCCATCTCCATGTATCTGCCCAGCACTCAGCCTGCTTACATAGGCTAGCCACTGGATTTATAATTTGTCCACACTGGTGTAATTGAAGTAATGCAGCATGCACCACTCAATAAGGCACTGGATAGGGACTTAGGAGACTTGGGTTGTGTTCCCGGATCTGCCACTATCCTGCTGGGTGACCTTGGGCAAGTTCATTCCTTTTGTGCCAAGGTTTCCCTTCCCACTTTTGTCTATCTTTTCTATTTATATCATGAACTCTTCACGGCAGGACTGTTTCTTGCTATGTGCTTGTACAGTGTCTCATGCAATGAGGCCCTGATCTCAGTGGAGTTCCTGTGCATTATTATTATACAAATAATAAATAATAATAATCAATTGCTTTCAGTGATAAAGTTTCAGGCCTATATTTCATGGCAGTAGCCTACACAGAAAAAGTTTCAGGCCAATGGCCAAGATGGCTGACCCAACAAAGGAGGAGTGTTCTGCCAAGTAAAGCAGCATTGATGGTATTAGTGTTGCTGTTCTGGGACATATGTTGTTCATCACTGGTTCGTTCTTTGTTCTCTTTGTTTAAAAAAATAAACTAGTAATATTTTTGGTTGCAAATCAAGAACTGTTTGTCTAGGATTATATGGAAAACTTGGTTGATTTCTACTCCAAAAACAATGAATGACAGTTTTCTGAACTAACTTTTGTTTTGCTTTCTCACTGAGAGATGAAAGTCAAATAACCACAATTTAACTGATCAGAGAATTATGTTGGTTTGCTGTGGACAGTTAGCTATTCAATAGCATTTTACATTGTTCCTGTTTTTCTATATATGCTTTATTAATATTTATGAAATAACTACTAGGTGCAGCTAAATTCATTAATAACTTACTTTGGAATACTTTATAAGATACATTAGTAATGAATTGTTAACAAGAAATGCCACAAAAAGCTGTTACAAAGATTATTGTAATGTACAGATCTTTAAAAGTAAGCATGAGCCTGATTAATACATGAATTTAAGTGACTATGTAGCATTCCATAAAGTGTAGTAAACTTATAAAAAAAAAATAACAACTCCACTGTATAAATGCATACCATAGAGACTCTCTGAAAATGGAACATGAAGTCAGCAATGATGGATGGCTTCTGTTTTCCATACCCAGAGTAGTTTTTGGTCTAAATAATTTAGGTTTTGGTGTATATAATTTTTAGTTGAAGTTAAGAGAACAAAACACACTATGCTCTCTTCTGCAAATGTATGTGTCTCAAATATGAAATGAACACACAACGGCAGCTTCTACAGCAGACTTCTAGAAATTTAAAACAAAATCATAATTTACATAGCTACAGGTACCACATAAAACATGGAGTATCTCACTTTGGGGTCAATGTGTGGACTTTCTTGCATAAAAGTTTCCTAAAGAAAGAGGCCCAGGGTTTTAGCTTGTTAATGTTATTTTTTTAGCGGCTCCTTTGTAAGATTATTTTCTTATGAAGGATACTGTCAAACGCTTCAGGCACATCTGGTTAGGTGCGTTATGGAGCAGTATTTGCCTTTTCACTGAAGCATCCTTTGAAGATCCTGGCCATTAAAAGATGCAGAATACAGGACTTGATAGCTTGATGTTGTGATCTGATATGAAAAATTGTATCCTATGTTGTGCTGGGAAATGATGGGGGGGGAGACCAATATTTCTCATAGCTACAGGAATCTATATTCTGTGGTCTTGTCCTACCTCAAGAGCAGCAACTAACAACAATCCCTTTTTTCCAGTGCTCCATTAAAAACAGAGCCAAATTCTGGTTTTGTGTTATTTGGCTATAAGTATGGACACATATTAATGTTGCAAAAACAGTGTTATTAACTGAGCTGTTATCCAGATGACTCCTGCTAGCCACAAAGGGCTGTGGAAGCCTTTTAATGTTCATGAATTTGGGCAATTCCAAGCCCTGTTTTGGTCATTATATCCAAATTTATAACGCATAAAGCTGCAAGCATCCTGTACCAGACAAATGCACAGACGGGCATTTTGCAAGGAGAAAGTAAATTTTGCTAGGCATGTTAATGCACATACCGGTCAAGCAGGTTTAAAATGGCTCTCACAAGGTGTAACTTTACTTTCAGACATCTAATCTGATATTTACTATATAACCACATGCTCAGCTGATCAGTATCTAGTGGGTTGGTGTGCGGGGGAAGAGAGAATGTGTCAGGAAGGCTGTAAATATTGATTGCTGTCTATGAGGTGCTCCAATATGAGGTGACATGTAAGAACTTAGTGACAGAGGTAGCAGTAGATGATCTGGTTTGTTGTGATATTGAAGCAACGTACAAAGCAGCACAGAACCTTTAGAATATTCATCCCTTCTTTACCAGTGTTCTCTCTCTTTTCATTCTCTACCTGGAATTTACATTATGCTGCTGCTAATACAGTGCAATGCCAATGAATTTCAGGGTTTCCAACATACACAAATCAGTGCATTTTCAATGAGAGTAAAATGATCTTTCTTATTTACTTGTGTACAGATAAACAATCTTACATACTGAACAGTGCAAGGACATTTTAACTAAGTGGCAAAGCTTAGTATGTGAAAGTTGCCCCTGTGCAATGGACCATTTTGCTGAGAGTTCAAATGGGACTTCAGTTGTGCACGGGCTTTGAATTGGACCATTGTGCAGGTGCCCAGTGTTACTTCATAGGTAACTCAAAACCTAGGGGTTTCCCCCCATTTTCCACCAACTTTTTGCATGTGGAAAGGCAGGAACAAGTTCCAAATGATGGATAGCCTAAATAATAAACTCTCACTCACAGATATACAAGGAATGCTTTCCAGTTATTTCTGCGCCAGGCTATCTGTAGTAATATTTAGCTCAGACAAAGCCAAAAATCAAACGAACCACCACATGAAAATTCAGCCAAAACCAGAGACACATAAATTATTTATTAAAAGGATTTTTTTTCTGTTTTTATTAGTTTTTTCATTTCCTCTTTCCCTTTTCCACATACTTTTGCCTCTAGGCAGCCAGCAGGCTGGAAATTTGGGAATAAAAGCTTTTTCTCACACATAAAGCAAACTTCCCTGACAAAAATGTTTCCCAGAACAAGACAGTGGATTATTTTTAACCTCCCCCCTTCCTTTTTAGAATCCGCTTTTCAAGTGTTTTCTAGGCACAGTCTTCTTTTTTCCCCTCCTTTCCATTGGCAAGGCGTTATCTGTGTTGCCGACTGAATTATCCGTCTGCCAAGCCGCTAGCCACTGGACGTTCATGTGGTTTCTGAACAGCGCTGGTTGGAAATTTATCAACTAAACTCTCTTCCATCAAAACAGAAATGTGATGTGGAAACGTACTGGGTTTTCATGAAAAATTCATGAGGAAGGTTTCTTCAGGTCTCAGGTGGAATTTCTGAGGCCGACAAGAATTAGGGCACTCAGCTGCTCTGAATCAGGCACAGAAAAGACATGAACTTCGGCCTCCCACATCCCAAACAACTGCCCCAACCACTGAGCTGTAGAGTCAGTTTCTCCTTTTTTCTGGGTAATGACTCGTTATTTAAAAAAGTGGAACAGCTGCAACAGGAGAGACTGAGAGAGGCTTACCCTATAAGTTAGGGCACTTTCCAGACAGGGAGAGAGGTGCATTTCAAGGCCTTGCTTCAGAGCAGTGTAACTCGGGGTGGGCGGCTCAAGAAGGAAGGAAAAATATACCGACAGCAAGTTTTACAGAGAAAGGCCATACTGGACATTTTTCTTGACAGCAGCTTGCTTGCGAGTTCAGTGTGGTTGAGTTAGTGTTAAATATAGTCCATTCAACTGCCACAATTGAAATTGTAGTGTATTGTTGTTTTCTCGTGAGGTTGATGTGCCGTGTGCTAGAGTCACTTGCCATGAGAAATACAGGCCCTTTTGCCTACAGGAGTACAATATTGATGTAATATTAGTCCCATAATTCTTGCTGACCTAACTGTCCAACAATATACGAAGTACCGGGTTGATTTATGATGCCTTTGTTCTCACTATGGACAAATGAGTATCTTTAGCATACAGAACCTCTTGTATTTGCTCCTGAAATTGAGCACACAAACACATCTATAGCTACACTTCTCCCAGTAATATCTTCAGGTGAGAGGAGAGGATGTCAGAAGAACAGAGGGCCCAATTTTTCTACAGAGAAAATGGACAGCATGGTGGGATGGTGGCCAGCATTATAAAAGGGAGGAGCATGTGGATTAGGTACAGGCATCATGAACTACAATCTTAAAGGAGCTAGCCCTTTTTGCAGCATAGGAATGTGTTTAGCAGAAAACACTGTTCACAGCACTATGCTAGATACTAACATTGTAAGCAACCCCCACACATACTACATACTCACTACTCAGCCACCATGCAATTCTCCAGGCTAACCCAGCTGAGACTGTCCAAAGCGCCTGAGTATTGTACCACTGTGTCAGCAGGGTGCATTGTGTCACTGACAATCTGCACACTGACTGCATAAAACATCCTCTTATTCCAATAGGTCATCACATTGGCTGTGGAGAGTGCCTTGAAGAGAGCGTAGCCTGTGGTACCCAGGACATATGGGACAGGGACCTGGCCTTTTGGCTATACATAAACTGATCAATCCTCCCAGCTCTGGCACTCAGAAACTGATCTATGCAGATGGAGGAGAAGACTGTCTTTAATGCCTTCAGTGTGAGAGTTTTTTTCTCTGGCATCAAACCCCTCTGCTAGAAGGAACCATTGCACAATGGTGACTTCAACTCCCACTGATATTGGACAGCTTCTACATTTGTAACTCTAGATCATCTTGTAACTCCTCACTGGGGCTTGGAATAGTTTGTCACTCCTGTGACTTGAAGAGACTTGCTCACCCCACAGATAGTCAGCTGACCCATAAATCTTGGTGTGCAGATATGGTTGAGCTCTTCTCTGCCCATAGGGCCTCACATCCTCTTCCCATTCCTCCTCCTCTTTGAGCTAGAGGTTGGCTAAATGGTGATATGGGTAGCAAGCAGCCGCAAACTGCTGTCAAGTGCTTGCCTAGTTGTCTCTGGGTGTTGTATATAAGACGGCTGGTGTAACAAGGGAAAGTAGTGCAGATGGTGTAGGCTACTCCCCTGCTGATGACACTTAGGATATTTCTTGTATGGATTTTGGGGGCTGCAGTTTCCATTAATGCCTCGGCTCCTTCCATTAAAAATTCTGTGGTGGGTGCATTTTCTTGACAACTCTCCAAACCACCCTTTAAACAATTAAAACAGCTGCACTGCACTTTACTTGCAGTTCCCCATGCATCTTCTGTGTGCATCTTCTGAAAAAGCCTTAGCAGCCACAAACACTAGTTTGCCCCTGTTGTTGCAGATGCAATAGCCAAATTCTAGTGGCACAAACCTTTTGATATTTGTGCTGGGTTTGACAAAGCAGTACAAGTATCAGCATTCGCAGCCAACCAACCACTTCCAGCACCTCTTGAACTAGGTCCAGTAGACAGCAAAAGTCAGGGAAATGAATAAATTACTGCCACATTTTTCTTGTTTTCTTTTTTGCTGGCATAGTGTGTAAGAAAATAGGTGGGATTTAGGAGTTTGCTAATTTCCAATGTTTAATACATCAGTAAGGATTACTGGAAGTCTCCCTCACAGTTTACAAGCGCTGGTACCTTAGAGAGGAAGCTAATTGTTACTGGCTACTTGTTCTTATTTGTTACAGGACAGAAAGCCTGGCAGTGGTTAGATAGGCAGACAATTGCCCTTCCGGAGGGACAAGGAAAGAAAAAGATATGTGAGATCGCACTGTCTATATTGAGGAAGACCTTGCCAGAACTTTCCTAAAGATAGGCAAATATTAAAAGGAACAAAAGCACAATGGTGCCAGTGTCTCCAAGTACCGTGGATATTTTGTGTTAAATTATATAGTGAAGAATGCCATAGCTGCAGGCAGAGGCACATTTTGTTGGTCTGAGTACAAAAATGGGGAGCCGTGGATTCCCGGCTGTAACATTAACCCTTGTGACTTCTGACAAATCAGGGAGGGTACAATTTTTTAGAAGACCACAGTACACAAAACTCCTTTGTAAGTCATTGGGACCTGTAGGCACTCAGCACCCTTGAAAATCAGGCCCTTGGTGAGGCCCCTGATTTTGGACACCTCCATTTTTATGTGCCCACCTTTTCGGAGGTGCCAAGCAGCTGCTTTTAATTTCTATTGATGCTGTGGTTGCTCAGTGGCACACACTGGCCTAGTGTGCACGATCTTGACTTGTGTTGGTGGTTTGTCCCAGTTACTGTACACCCTGCTAGTACTGGCTAGCTAAAGAAGTTCCCCTGTAGCTCAAATACTTTAGGCTTCAGAGCCAACATTAGAGCTTTTACCATTATACGCAGATATCCCCATCCTCTGAACTGCCTTGGCTGCATGGGAGAGGGAACAGGCCATCTGGTGGTCAGGCCACAACTGCTGCTGTTCCTCCCCACATGGTGTAGGGATGGCATGGCCAGGCTGCAGCTGCATCAGCATAGCTGTTCCCAGTCCCCCACGCTACTGCTTGTGTGTATATATAGGGGGAGGGTGCTCCTTGTAAGGGGCAGATCCTACCACCTCTGGAAGCTATCCCAGATGGCAAGAGGGGAAGCTGGACAGAAACCGCAGGGACTTAGAAGCCCATTTGCATTGCTCTTGCTACTGCTCCCAGGGAGAGACGGGTCAGCTGGGCAAAGCCACCTTGAAAATTCAGTGCCTGCCTGGGTGGCCTTCCACCAGGAAGGTGGCCTTCATCCAACAGCCATCCAGAAAGGTTTTTGTGCCTTTTTGTGCTGAACTGAAGTGCTCAGTCTCCTGAGATCCGGTGGGTGGGTGGGTATGTACAGTTATGATTCATTACACTTAGCATTTCTGAACAAATCAGACTTTACCGATCTGAGTTTCAGCACTCAAAATCAGAAGCTGTTTGAAAAATTGCCCCTTAAAGCTCTGCTTCATTTTTAGCACATGTGAAAGTGTAGACATACACTGGTAGTGTGAGGAGTTGAGGATTTCAACTAAGATATTGGTGATACAATAAGCATATGGATTATCTCTTTCAGAATATCAGAAAATTTCTATGCTCATACAATATGCTCAGAAATAAGGAAAGGGCTTATACAGTATTCCTCAAAATTAACCATGTTGTCATTATTGTAATTTAAAGAAATGTATTTCTCTAACGACTCATAAGCATTATTTTGTAGGAATTATTGTGAGGATTAGCTATCTCACAGAAAGTAGGAAATTTGCAATGTTTCACTCAGAGAACCCACAATTACTCAGTCTGAGGGCAGGTTTCAGGAGATTGTTTCAACTAAAACACAATTTGCCTTCTTGGAACTAGCAATTGCAGTTAGGTGAAAAGGGCATGTTAAAAATGATTAGTAAGAATAAAAGTAGGTAGTGGGGAAGGGAAGTACAACAAACCTGAGAAAGCAAGTTTAACCAACTCCCAAATCTCATTCAAATCCTGCCTGTGCTGAATATTAACAGCTGAGCACTATTTTTGTAGCCTATTTAGAATGAATTTGGTGATCTTGGTCTAGTTCCTAGTGGCAGAATTCACCATGATAGTTGGTACTAACGGTCATCTCTGGCAGCCTCAAATCAACATGGAAAATAAACTGTTGTCTCATCCACTGTGGGCTACCAGTCCAGGTCAGAACCGAGGCACACTGCATTGTGGGGAATCTCACACTGCTGCTGCCTCAGATGTACCTATTCTGTGACTAACCAGTGGATTTTAGTCTCAAGGGCCACATTACCTTAGTGCAAAATCAGATTCTCACATCTGCCTACTGTGGGTTCCAGCACCTTCCTCTGATGGATCTGGCCACTGCAGGAGACAGAATACTGGCCTCAATGGACCTTAGGTCTTATCCAGTATGACTTCTATGTTCCTAAATTTACACATTTTTCAGTCTAATGTTTTTAGTCCTCAAGAGTTTTACTTTGTTTTGCCTATTTTTCTGTCATCTCTATGCGGCTTTGTCTCTTTGTGTTTTGTGTATGAACGAATAAACTGCACACACAATTTTTCATTACAGAGAATAGTTCTAAAAATATTGTGGAAAATGTGACTTTGTAGAGACCATGTTGTTGGCACCTTATAAAATTAACCCAGCTATGATGCCAGTTGCTGATTTGCTTTGTTCCTTGATTTACAGTTACTTGTGAATTGCTTTGTTCCTTGATTTACAGTTACTCATAGGCTCACTGATGGGTGGGAACATATTTACTGTTTCTATTCAGAGTGTTTCTTGTGCTGTGTGGTTTAACCCAACAGGTGGTGGTCAGGAAAAGCAGAAAAGTGTGCTGACTCACCAAGTCATGATTCCGTTTTCTTTTTAAGTCTGGGGTAGCTCTGAGTTATCTTGAAAGTGAGAAATTGACAGCCATAAGCTAGAGCTCAGGACAGCATAGACTAGTGCTGCTCACGGTTCCCCATCCAGCTTTGATCCTTTATTTCCAACACCCCTGACTTCTAATCCTCAGCCTCTGCTAAACTGAAAATGTCATTGTGCCAGATTGTGCAGTGACTCAGTGGTGCGGACCAGTGTCCACCAGCACTAGGACCACTAGATTTATTGTACTTAAGTCATATTCATACCACATTCTCCAAAAACAATTAAGCCCATGTGTTATCCAGCCATCAAAGGGTAGGTGGTAGCATCAAGACACTGGCCTTCATTAAGATTGGTGCATAGCTGCAGCCAAGCTTCAGGAGGCAGTGGACTTCCAGGCACTCGGGCGATTAATGCACAATTTTCCTCAGTACACAAGAGAACCATGCCTGCTGAACCACCTCTTAAGCGACTACAGTGCATGCCTTCCTCCCCTGGCCAGTGTGGAGGCTGGTGGGGACTTAGCCTGGCCTCCTTCCTTTGGGGTGGATAGTACTACAGGAGGTACCAGAAGGGAGCAGTTCACATGCTCAGAGGAGCACAGATAGTTGGTAACTTCTAGCAGGAGCACTTTCCGTATTCCACTATTTCTCAAGGAAGGTGCTTTCTATTTAAAGAGCCTATGTGTCCCAATGTATTTAGAGCAACACTCTACAGAATGGGCTGGACACTAAATGATATAATCCAGCCCTTAAATGAATTAATTCATTCATACTTGTAAAGCATTTATCTGGCTGCTTTTAAAAAATACTAAAGCACAACTCATCAGATCAAAAAGGCCAATACTTTCCAATCCCCCACGACAAACTACTGCCCTTTATCCTTACCTACTCTTTAAATCATATGAGGTTTGCTGCATTTTTGAAGGTCATCAATTCAAGCACTGACAGTCCAATGGGGGGGATTTTTAATCAACCTATGGAGATTTATTGTACAGTATTGCAGCTTTAGGGCTCAAGCAATTGAGTAGAAACATATGTCATTTCTGCACTGCAAAAGACTGTGCTATGCCACTAAATCAAACCTATTTTTTTCTGGATTTTGCCCCAAGTTAAAACTGTTGGAAACATTCCATTTCAGCTGTTTATCCATTTGAAAATGCATCTTCCAGCCAGGCTACAATCTCTTTGATGGACTTTAGCAGAGTTAGTGCAATGCTTCTCTAACGTCTATAGAGCAACTGTCTTGTGGTCAGAGCAGTTATATTTCCATCAGTGGTCAGGCTCCTCTTTTGTCCTAGAGGGAGGGGTGTTCTTTCACTTCTGCATTTAGTCATGTTTGTGCGACAGTAATAAAAACATAGAGATGGACACCCAGATAAGACTATTTTCTGGTCTTATGTTGTTGTCTTGCCCTTGCTGCTTTAATTTCTTTTCCTCTAGCTACACTCCGCGGTGAAAACTTATGCATGGTCTGAGTGTTCTCTGCTTAACATCACCTGAGGATATACACAGCATACTGTATTTATCATTCAGGCTACATTTTTAACAACACAACACAGCATTCATAAAGCAGGGGACATGGCTCTTTCCAAGAAAATTTAAAACTGGATATCTTTCTTCTGATGCAAATGCAGGTTATATTCTTCTGTCTGGCTTCTAGTCTGATCTTGCCAAAAACTTGTTGTGTGATCTCTGTGACTCAATTCCCCATCTGCAAAGTGGGCATAATAATATTCACTAGGATTGCTGATTGGGAATTTTATAATGAAACTTTCTTTTGTTGGAAAATGTTTTGTCAAAACAAACTGTTTGCAGGAAAGGGTTGATGAACTTTCCATATTGATCATTAAAAAATTTCAAAATTGTCAAGATCCTGTTTTGACAGTTTTGAAAGAAAAGCTGCATTTTTCATATTGAAACAGCTTTGTTTCTAAGCATGTTAATTTCATTCAAGAATGTTTTAATTTTTTAAAAAGGTTGAAATTGAAAGAAGGACTTTCACCTAATCTAATTTTGTGTTGTTGTTGTTCACAAAAAAATTAAAAGTTTTGACTCTTCATCCCAATGCAGGATGGGAAACATCTGACATCTCAAAAATTCTTTCAGGATGGGAAAACCATTTCCTACCCAGCTCTACCTATTAGAGCTGGCTTTTTTTTTTTTCCCATTTAGAACACTTTTCCCAACAACAAAAAAATTGCATTTTTTGAAAACTCAGAACATTTGCAAAAAGCTTTGGCTTTTTTTAGAAATGTTGTTTCTCCATCAAAACCTGAAATTTTGAGTTTTTCCTCCATTGTTCTTTTTTTCCTTTATTAATTTGTGCCACTGAGTGCAGAACTTTTAGGGTTTTTCTTTTTCCCTTTTTCATTTTTCATTTTATTCCTTAACTTTTCAAAAGTTAAGGTGGCAAAGGGAAATGAAACTCTAGAACTCTGCCATTCTGTAACTTTTATGAAATAAGCAAACTTCAGTTTGGATCACAAAAGGAAACAAAAGGAAAAAACTAAAGTGTGGGGTGAAAATCCCTCATTTTATTACATTCAGTAACAAAAAAAAAGTTGCATGAAAAATTTAAAAATGAGAAAGTGTTTTATTGTGAACTTTGGAAAATAGCAACAATTGTGACATTGAAATTTTTCACAAAATTCTTCTTCTTACATTTCAACTCCCTCTAATATTTACCAACCTCTAAGGAGTGTTGCAAGCATTTAATCATCAATGTTTATAAAGTGCCTGGGGAGTATGGGGTGGGACACACTTCAGAAGTGCACATCTATGAGCATCTCCTCATGTAGTTACTCACTTTTTGTAGCGTGGAGGCTGTACTTACCTTCCTGTGGAATAGGCTGTTTGTCCCTGTTCGAAGCATGGTGGGTCCTGGGATCTATGGGAGGCCAGAGTTGTCAGCACTGGAGGGCCCTATGTCTCAGCACTAGCTATGAGTCCCAGGATACCACCCCTAACTCCATTGGCAGTGCAGCTCAAAGGGAGTGGCATTATCAGGTCTTTCCCCTGACTCCAGCTGGCCCTCGGGGTGGAGTGCCTCAGAATACATAACAGAGCTGGTCAAGAAATTATCCCCCTGTGAAAAGTATTCATTTGAAATTATTTGACGTTTTAGGTGGAAATTTCCAAACTAAATTAAAATGTTCATATTTGTCTTGACTCTCACTGAACATTTTTATTTTTATTTTGTTTTCCCGGAAGCCAAACCAACATCGAGAATGCAACTCAGAGTGAAATGAATGTTTTTCATTTCACCCCATCATTTTAAGTGGGAAAATTTTGCGGTCAATTTTTTTTTTTTTCCTGACAGGCTCTAATATGTAAAGCAGACCCTCTGGAAGGTGCGAACGGGGACTGTGTGAAATCCTGGCCCCATTCAAGTCAATTGTAAAATTCCCTTTGACTTGACTGGGACCAGAATTTCACCCCATATGCCTCTTGGTCAAGCTCCCTCCCAACTCCTATTTATAATTCCTCCAGGCTCCAAAGCCCAAGTGTTGTGAAGTGCCCTCTATAAAGTCCAGAAAAGGAGGAGGGATTAAAGTGAATGGGATTAATCACATGCTTAAAGTTAAGCACTGGGTTAACTTGTACTTGGTCAGGGCCACGGTGCTCGGCACCTTACACAATCGAGCCCTACAAGAGAATATTCATGTTTCTAAAAAGTTGGTTAGGATTTGTAAGCAAAATAAAATGGGTTTTAAAAAAAAACACACAAAAAAAACCCCACACTGACAAGTTCTTAACTGCAGATCTAACTGTTAACATGTAACTTGTATGACAGTTATGATAATGTGACGGGACAGGATGTGACAGGGGACATGTGACAGTATGTAACTTGTAACTGTTAACATGTAACCTGTATGACAGTTTGATACGCTGTTGAACTACAGGGATGTCCGTTGGAACACTGTAAAGAAATAAAGTAAAACACACGTTCATTTAAGAATCTGTAAGAAACACAATGCCTGCTGATGCTTTATAGGGTACGCTTGTTAAACACAACATCAAACCCTATTACAAAATAAAAGATAGCAATGGAGTTGTTTTAGGGTAGAGACATATTGCAGAAGGAAATATTGCACAGGACACAGATTTTAATGCCTGCCCACCCTTTCGAGTGCAATATTGTAAGGAAAGTGCAGGCCCTCTCAGAGGTCCAGAGAGGCCCAGGCCACTTCTAGCTTTTAAGGCCCATAGCCATAATAAAAATAAAAAATGACGACACATGAAAACAAAATAAGGCACCAAAAAAAGAGTGAAACATCATTTGAATATTTTTTTTTATTTAACGAATGCTTTTCTAGCCTTTTTCTGTGCAAATGCACTAATTATTGAGGAAAAATCTAGCTTTCATGCAATGTCACAGCTGATATTAAGCATGGCAAGCCCATTCAAATGCTCTTGTCCTATAGCTGAACGGTGATAGTTCTTTACCTGCTTCAACACGTTGAAAGTGCGTTCACCTGAAGCCACTGATGCAGGCAAACTGACAAAAATATACAATATTTAGGAATATTTTTAACTCTTTAACAAAATCTATATCAATTAACAAAGAAATGATGTCTTTTACCAAATCATATCTCTTATTTGCTTAAATTTGCAGCTCTAAGCTGAGAGAGTGTGTCACATTTTGGTCCGATAGGGATGCGCATAAAAACAAGTTGCAAAACTTATCAAATGCCAAAAAATTAACAAGTGTCTAAATTTGAGGCCCTCTTTGAGCTTGAGGCCCAGGCCAAATGGCCTTCCTACTTCCCCCTCCCGCTCTCCCCACCACCACCACCACCACGATTGTCCCTGGGAATGTTATGATCTTCCAATTAGACACCTTGGATCAAGCCCTTACAAAGGATCCTGCAAGAGTTGCTCTCTAACTTCATGGCCTGATATGATTATCAAGGGACAAGACAACAACATTGCAGAAGTGCTGATTCCTGTCTACACAAATGAAAGAACATTGTTCACTCTCCATGGAAATTAAGGACTTTTTTTTAAAAAAAAAAGCTCAGCTCCAAAATAGCCAGATTTTCAAAAGAGCTCACAACATTTGGTGCTGAATTCTTTTGGGAATCTGGTTGGGTCACAGTGGATGGTTGCCTGTTTTTTAAAATCTGGCCAATATGTAAGTGTTTAAATGGTAATTGAATTCTGTTGAAAATCTGTCTCCGGTTGTGGGTGCTTAGCCTTGAAAATTGGTAATCTAAGAAAGACTGAGGAAGGATTCAGAATTGCTTTAAGAGTTTGCATCCATTCTGAGCTCTCTGCCAAAGTGATCTAGATATGGTTGTATAAGATTGAGACAAGCATCACCAAGTTTGAACGGCTACACTTGGTACAATTTACCCATAACTGGTGGTATTGTTGCATTGTGGCAGTTCTCACAGGCTTTGGTGTGTCTTCTGTTATGTAATGTGGTCTCTAGAACAACAGCCACTGCAGAGGAAGGGAAGATGTGTATGTGAAGCACCCAAGTGGCAACAGCTGAAGGAACTCAGGGCAGCATTCTGAAGGAGGCAGAATGCCTTCAGGTGCATTGTGGGAAGAGTGCTTTGAAGTGGGGCTCTCCCCTCTTTCTTGGAGATGGATCACACATGCTCCTCAGCACCAGACTCCTTCCACCAGCCAGTAGGCAGGAGGGTTGGGCTCTGGCCATTCCCTCACCAGCTCCCATCACATAACCTTTTGAATTAGGTGCCATCTCTAGCAACTTTGTTGCTACCCTATACTGTGTGCTTAGATTGCACAAGGACTATGATTCTGGCTGCTCTTTGCTCCCATGAATGAGGGAGGAAATAGAATCCGTGAGAGCCCCATTTGTGCATGCACAGACAGCCAGAATCCAGAATTGTGTTGTGGGCAGTTGTCGCTTACAGGACATTGTGTCTTAAAATTTAATCCTTTAGGAATACAGCACTGCAATGCTGCGGTTGCTAAATAACACACACAACTGTCACCAAACTGTACAGTCATTCTAGGAAACAATAACACTTAGTGGTATTTTGGAGATATTCAGGAGTAGGGGTGATAAAGTACAGCTCATCGCTATTAATTACTTGAAACATGAAAGATCAGAGAGGATTATCTCAAAGGTTTGATCTACAACATGAAATGAAATTACTGCAGCCAAAATGTCAGAGTCCAAGGGCTGTCAGCATGGGAGCCTTGCCTCTCCCTACAGCTGTGGAGATAAGACTATTCTATCCTATTCTTAGCCTGTGAGCTCCTTTGGGCAGTGATTTCATCACTATATGTTTGGCAAGTGCTTGCTGCATTCTGTAATCTAAATAAAAGTAATAATACGGAAAGAAGGGATGTGCATGCTACAGTTGTGTTCCTTTGGTAGCTTTTATTTTCTAACAGCATCCAACCAAAATAGACCATCATGCCAATTGCTGCTGTGTATGAGTCTGACTGCTCTTATGTCTGTGGTTAACCTGCACAGCTGCCATCTGGATTCCTCCTGCAACCTACCCACTTGATCAAAATAATGGCTTCCAGCTAACTTTGAGCTGGCGTGTCACATTTCAGCAGATCATCTTATGCCAAGGACAAGAAGGGCCCATATTGCATGTAAACACTGAAAACTACAGGAGAGTTACTCAGACACCAGGTGTAAACTGTTACCTAAAGGGGATTTTAATCTTATGTCATCATGAATACTCTGCATCATAGTGCATAAGTGTAAAATTTCTAGAACTGGGTTCATCCTTTATCCCTTAAACTTTTTCATCCTTTTTTGTTTTTAGCATATTTTGAGGACTTTAAACTGTAGGTTTGTTTTGGTAAGTTATTTATTTTGTGTAACTTTAAATTTCACCCAGGTAATTTCACCATGGTAATGTCCCCCTGTATGTCAGTGGGGAGTTGCCCCTTCAAGACAAGATCCTCAACTAGTATGTTGGGGCTAATCGCACCTGACTCTATTTGAGCAAAGCTCTTTGTTCAGACAAGCTAAACCATAGTGTTGACTTCCTACATAAGAGCCCATGGTGCACACTGGGCTAGCATTCTCTAGACCATGTATGGCCTAAATTTCTAGGGCTTTGCATGAATAATACCAAAGTGTATGCTCATACTGAGGTTTTGTACAAACATTTGTGAGTACAAGTTCCTGACTTGTAGCGCCAGGTTTGTGAGTGCAAATCAGACGTGTACAAAAACATGCATGTGTTTTTAACAATTTAGGTTGGAAGGTTCATGGAAAATTCTGACACTAGATTGTGATTATTGCAAATCCACACAATGACATTCACAACCCTAAGACACCTTTACTTAATTTTTTTAACATATGAGTGCACATCTGCATATGTGCTGTGTCCTGCATTTTAAACGTTGAGGGGCTCCAACAAATAAACTAGATGACATGAAACCTAGGCTTTGGGCTTGATGGAAGGATTCACTGACATTATGATTTGTGTGTCCAATTTGCAGGAGCAGAGGTGACAACTTTTAGTAAGATTACTGGAACTGAGTAGAGTGATCCTGTTTTCATACACGAAGATCATGCAGCTTGGCACTATGTGGTCTGACCACTTCCTAGTCATCTTGGTGCAAACGTCGATTCACCCTGCCATTTTAACTGTCCTGCAGTGATTTTAGTGATGGTCATTGTAGTGGCTAATTCACCATTCCAGCCCCACTCTTGCTTCAGGACATCTTTCGTCTTAAGGCTTGTCTCTGAAAAATCTCTTTAGCTTTTCTTTTTGAATATTGAGCAGCCAGATTAAATGTCCATGTCAGAAGGCAGAGGATATATGCTCTCTTCTCTCTCTACTGCGGCAGTGTAGC
The DNA here is from genome assembly GCF_965140295.1 of Lepidochelys olivacea. Classification (NCBI taxonomy): domain Eukaryota; kingdom Metazoa; phylum Chordata; order Testudines; family Cheloniidae; genus Lepidochelys; species Lepidochelys olivacea. Next base: position 29,096,179 of record NC_140413.1, read on the forward strand.
CTCCTTATAGGGTCTGCTACCTTTCTGCTTCTCTCTTTGTGGGGTGGGGAGTGTATCCTCTCTGCATTCTGCAGTGATGGCCCTGGAAGTTAGGTAAGCAGACTTATGGCAAGTGTATTGTTACCCCTACTTCAGATACCAGTGTCTCATTCTGACACCGGAGTCGTCCCTCTGCCAAGCAATAGTGGATGTCTGCGACCTTGCAAATTAGCTTTCAAGGGGAGGAGAAATCAGTGACAGAGTCTTAGTATTCCAAGAGTAACTTGTTTTATTACACACACATACTGTTGTGTGCATAGCCTACAAACAGAAAAGTTAGATGAAAACATAAGATACTCCTGCTGGAAAGTTGCAATAACACTACTTTATTTCTTAGGACTCAGAACGATAAAACACAAAGGGCAGGGGGAGAGAGCATACGTGCAGGCTGCTCCTTAAAACAGAGACACGGCTTGACTCATCTTACTCTAGACTGTCTGCAAACTGACTGCTGCTAGGCCCAGATCACATGCTTGCCTACAAGCAGGACCAGAGAAACCCCACAGAATTTAAAGTGATAGCATATATTTTTAACACAGTTTTCAATACACCACATACACTAGTCCTGGAACAGAGGAGGGCAAACAGCATGCAGGTCAATCCCTCCCTTTAGGAATTTCAGCCTATCACCAATGCCCAGTTCCAGAGAACCATGAATAACAAAACTAACAACAATGTGCATGTCTTCTTGGGATTAAAGGTTTGTTTACACAGTAAAAACAACAGCTTGGGAGACATTGTAACAGAGCCACCTGTTGACACCTGCTGTAAACACTGTTTTAATGACAGGAAGAGAATGTACAGTAGTAACTTTGTGCCTCTCTCCAATACAAAAACTCTTGGCAGGTTCACCATCCTCTGATCTGCCTTTCACCCAGCACTGGTTGTAAAGCTTCTGCTCCACTCCGCATATGGGAAAATGTCTCCCCACTACAGCTAGGTGAAATTTTATTGACAAATATTTTTTCACACAAAAAAATGCAGTTTCAGGTCAGCTGAAACTGTTTGCAAATTTCTGTCAAGCTCGCCGAATAGTTTTGACTAAATCAAAAAGTTTGAAACATTTTGGCATTTCAGTCATTTTCACAAAAGCAAGCAAAGGATTCACAAAACTGCTGCATCGGGGGGAAGATGTAATGGTGTTGCTGCTTCCCCTCTTCTAGGCTTCAGCCCAGTGGCTAGGATGCTTTACTGAGATGCGGAAGATCCAGGTTCCATTTCCCTCCTTTCCCTATTGCGAAGAAGGGATCTGAACTTCTCTTCCCCATGATAATAGAGTGACCTAGCCACTGGAATATGGTATATTCAGGTTTGGGGCTTTCTCAGCCTCTCCTATTGTAGTTATTCTACCTTGTAGGTGTGGCCCGAAGCCTTAGAGCAAGGGTCGGCAACTGTTGGCATCAGGCCCATCAAGGTAAAGCCACTGGTGGGCCGGGCTGGTTTATCTGGAGCGTCTGCAGGCATGGAGCCCCGCAGCTCCCACTGGCCGTGGTTCACCGTTCCTGGCCAATGGGAGCTGCAGGAAGCAGCACAGGCCAAGGGACATGCTAGTCACTGCTTCCCATAGCTCCCATTGGCTGGGAACAGTGAACCACGGCCAGTGGGAGCTGTGGGGCTCCGTGCCTGTGGACGCTCCAGATAAACAAACCAGCCCGGCCCGCCAATGGCTTTACCCTGATGGGCCAGGTGCCAAAGTTTGCCGACCCCTGTGCTAGCCATTCAAGACTGACCAGGATAAATTCTTAGGCCCTAAGTATCCACTGCTTTTTCAGTGCCCACCTTGAAACATCCACATTCAAAAGTGTGGAATGTCCCTTCCCTCTTCCCCCAGCACAATTTTTAAATGAATCTTAGCTGAAGTTCTCCTTGATATCTGTGAAAAGTAATGACCCCACATGAAGGAATACCATTATTCATGGGGATGTGATGAACCTTTGATGCAAGTTCAGTTAATACACAGACCCAACCATTTAGAAAGTACAGTATTTCAATTCATCAAGCCTGCAAACAAACACGACTGTCAAATATTGCCTACAAAGAGGAGCCCAAATGTGGGACTTGTGAGTATGATAAGTGTACGCACAGGTACTGTGCCATCAGTGCTGTCTAGGCACTTTGCCTTTTAAAATTCAGGTCAGTATATTTCAAAGCTTCCCACGAGGATCATTATTTGTTAAACAACTATATTTTCATAAACTCAAAAGCTGTTTACATCCTTCTTCACCCATTTACATCTTCATCACCCATTTAGCCTACAGACGCCTTTGGGTTTTCTCCCCTGCTGCTGCAGCTTATGCATGGGAGGCAGCTCCCTGTTAATACCTGTAAAGCCACTAAATTATCCTTCTTTAAATATCTAGTCACCTGTGTTGTGAAGCTTACATAGCAATCCGATGAAGTGAGCTGTAGCTCACGAAAGCTTATGCTCAAATAAATTTGTTAGTCTCTAAGGTGCCACATGTCCTCCTTTTCTTATAGCAATCAACAGTGACTACTGTTGTGCTGATATGCTGAGACAGCTGCTTGTTGCACTAATGATGTTTGTTTCACTGTTACCTTGTCTCTGCCCCATTCAGTTGTTTTACTCACCTGTTGTATGTCACTTTATTGTCACTGTGGGCAACTGCTCTTTATAACAGCTAGCACACCAATGCCCTGATCTTTGATTGGGGCCTAGTGGTGTTATAATTCAGAAAAAAAAAAAACAATTGTAAGCTACAGTTATATGTGAACAAATATTGTAACTTAAATTAGAGTAATTATGACATCTACTAGCTTTCATTGATCCATGAATCAGGACATCATTAAATATTATTTTTAAATGAATGTGTACTGTGTGTACTTAGTGTGACAGTGTGCAATTTCCTGGACAAACCTTACTGAATTAAGTTTAAGTATCTTTGGAGTCTATTGTATTAGAAATGCAAAGTTTAATAATTTTGAGGGACTGTACATAATGTCTCTAGGGGGAGAGACATGACTAACATAGACCTTGGGAAGTGTTATGAGCTTAAAAGGACTATTTGAAATGATGTACAGCCTCCGACTATGTAAGAAGTCAGTCTTTTGAAGCTTCACCCTGAGTAGGGGACCTTGGTCAGCCGATCACCTGATAAATGAGGACAAGACCAGAGACCAAAACAGCATAAAGGAGTGACTGAAAGGTTCAGGAGTGTGCTTGTTCTGAACCAAGATGGTTATGAACTTGTAACCAGAGAAAAAACTCTTGGTGGGGTTTGGAGGACTGCTCACCTGCCAGAGCCCTTTTTGGAGCTGGGTTGATCTCTGGTAAGCTTCTTACCATGTGTGTAGGTTCTTTTACTGTTTTTAGTTTTTCTCTGTAATGTGTTCACTTAGAGAATAAATGTGCTTGCTTAGGCAAAGCTGTGTGATACCTCATAACGGTGAGCAGTTATGTTGTTTATAGGCTATGAGAAGAAAAGCAAAAGCAGGCATCCTCAGGTTGTCTGACTTGCTGAGGAACCCTCAGTATTGGCAAGGAACTGCACAGCCTGGAAAAACCCCAGTCAGGACAAGGGGGAGACATGTGTCTCCACCCAAGAGCGGGGGAAGCCACATGTCCTTGATAGACCATAGAGGGGGGGATACAGGTCCAGTTACACTGAACTGTGACACTTCAGGTAAATTAGGTGGCAATTTTCCTATACAATTTATTAGATTAAATTTCTTTGTGATATGACCAGTCCGATGTCCACTGATTGCAGAAAATCCTGAAAGTCCATCAGATTTTTTGGAATGTAGAATAAGCCCCTGGGGATTTAGAGCATTTTCCTCACAAACATACACAGGACAAGAGTGTTAGTCTTTTTTAACTTCTTAATTATTATAGGAGTATAAATGCAACCCATTACACATTCCCCTCTGATCACTTGCAAAATGACCAGGAACATTTACCATCCAAGGAGCACAATACACTCACCATTGACCATGAGGATGATAGAGGGGAAAAAAAGAATATTTTACTTTCCCATTAAAGATTTACTTTCCTGGGGCCAATAGAATTTCACATGATCACTCCATGGTGAAAAGCACCGGTTAGGGCAGGGGTGGGCAAACTTTTTGGCCCGAGGGCCACATCTGGGTCTGGAAATTGTATGGTGGGCCATGAATGCTCATGAAATTGGGCGTTGGGGTGCGGGAAGGAGTGAGGGCCCAGCTGGGTGTACAGACTTTGAGGTGGGGCCAGAAATGAGGAGTTTAGGGTGTGGGAGGGGGCTCCAGGCTGGGAAAGGGGGTTGCGGGTGGAGGGGTGAGGGCTCTGGCTGAGGGTGCGGGCTCGGGTGCAGGAGGGTGGGACCGAGGGGTTCAGAGGGTGGGAGGGGGATCAGGGTTGGGGTGCAGGAAGGGGTCAGGTGTGCAGGCTCTGGGTGGCACTTACCTCAAGCAGCTCCAGAAAGCAGCGGCATATTCTTCCTCCAGCTCCTATGCGGAGGCACAGCAAGGCAGCTCTACACACTGCTCCATCTGCAGGCACCACCCCTGCAGCTCCCATTGGCCAGCAAACAGGACCAATGGGAGCTGTGGGGGCAGCACTTGGGGCGGGGTAGCGTGCAGAGCCCCCTGGCTCTCCCTACACGTAGGAACTGGAGGGGTGTCATGCTGCTGCTTCCGGGAGTCGTGCAGAGCAAGGCCCTGACCCCGCTCCCCAGCAGGAGCTTGAGGGCCAGATAAAAACGTCTGAAGGGCCGGGTGCAGCCCCCGGGCCGTAGATTACTCACCCCTGGGTTAGGGGAAGAGATTGGAAATCATGCCTCCTGTGTTTTATTTCTTTATTCTTCATGATTTCAGGGAGGCGTTTAGTATCGCAAGTTTACCCCAGTAAGCTTAATATTCTAATAATACTTTCTCTCATAGGGTGTGATGAAGCTTAAATAACTAATGTTTGTAAAGCAATTTGAGATTTTTCAAATGAAAAAAAACACTGTGTAAAGACAAATTGCTATCATTATTAAGTGCAAAGTACTTTTAGTATAAAGCCATAGGAGTTCAGGTCATCCCTGTTAAGGGCAAGCCATACTGATTTTTTTTCCTAATCAGTAAAGTTCTGAATGTTTAAGATCAGTAATGCTGGTGGGTTTTAGACCAATGCAGAGCCAGTGTAGTTTAAACACTGGCAGTCTCAATCTCTGAGTCACTTAAAAAAGCATTAAGTGAAAGCAGTCCAACTCCCAGTTTCAAATACATCATGTGCTTAACTAACCAAAAGGGTCTGGTTCTGTTACAGTGTTAAGTATTTAACTCTTGCAGATCATCACCTGCCTATGGAACATTCTTCAATATAAAGATTCCCACAGAACATGGAAATATTTTTTTATTAAAAGACATTGCACACATTTTGCTTAGAAGAGCGATAGAAAGCTCAGATGTTGAGATAAGTATTCCTCAGCAGCAATAAACTGACATGCCTTTGTAATTACATTTTTCTAGTGGTCCAAGAGGTGGATGGCTCAATGAACTAATGATGGAATTATGGCGCATTTCTCCTTTTGGTCATTGGAAAGTGTGTCAGTTCAATATTGCATAAAAGTTCTTACCATTTGGGGCTGTCCCATGGTCTATGTAAATTGGGCTTGTGGACTAAGTGCCGTTTCCAAAAACTACCAACACAGCAACTAGAACTAACTGATACTGTTGGTTAGGAATGTCTGTAGAAAGGCCAAGGAGGAGAACATCAAGTCAGTCACCTTCTAGGAGCAGGCATTCCATATTCAGTATTTTGGTATGGTGAACCTGTCTTGACAATATCCATGCTATGCTGCTCCAGTGGATAAACACAGTTATATTTTTCCATTGCTTTAAATTCAATACTTCTATGAGCACTGCACCCACTTTAAAATGCTACCATGCATTTGATGCCACCTACTGGTTTTGTTTTGTGGGCATACCCTCTAGTCAGCAGCTCCAAACCTAAGACATGGATTTCAACTGGATAGTCTTACAGAGGCATCAGGCTTCACTTGGGTATAAGCAAAACCTGATAAAAAGAACAGCACTAAAACTAATATAGTATTTCTTCCAATATTTGATTGTCAATACATTGTTTCTAACAGCCCCGTCTGCTGACTCCCAATGATATTATACAGATACATCCTGGATAAACTGGGCATACAAAATGGTGATTGCTATTGCACCTGCAAATTGGATAATTGTACAGATAGATCTTTGACTACACTTGATTTACTTTAATTTTCAATTTATTTCCAGTGAGCAATTATGAGCATGATTTAGACATGCAATTCTGCACACCTTTCACACACATCTAGTTCTATGAAATAAGACTTTCTGTGATCAACACAAATTGGGTGTGCTCAAATTACTGTCTTTTGAAATGTTTGTTACATTTTGACACCTGAATATTTTAAGTATTTGTCTGTTTCTATGATTGGAAGTTGGTGTAATACGCATACTTTCTTTATGAGATGTGATATCCTGTTTAGCTATTTTCAATTTTATATCTGACAAAGAAGTAATCTTACTGCCTTATGGACATATGTCAAATATGAATTCATCTAATTATTACTAAAAACTGCCAGAATGAGAAGACTAAACGGTGAATGGTACAGAATGAAAGAAGAGACGAATAGAAAGTGTCAATAACTACACCAGCTATTGAAAACAATATTTACTTTATCTGAGTTAACACTGTGAAGAGTATCTAACTAAGCAGTATAATAACAAATTTAAGGATGCCTGGAAAAACTTTCTGGAAGTTATTTGAATTTCAAATAGTTGGCTGGCTGTTTTAATACCAAATCTTTACCCCCTACAACACCTGTCTGAGATATGTGGATTAGGTCCCACATACCTTTCTCTGTGCCAGACTGGAGGGCATGCAGCGGAGTGCCGGGACATACCAGGTGCTGTGCCTCCATTTTTGCTGGTCCAACCCTAGTTTCTGGATCACCCTGGCTTCTGATTTGAGAAATTCTTCTGACTTAACTCTCACCCCTCAAACCACAGCTTAAAAAATTGTTCTATTTGCCAAAATATTTGGCACTGCATCATTTCAAATATATTTTATTACCAATGTAACTGTTTTGTATAAGGTGTCTAGGTTGCTTGGGCAGAAAAGGGGTCATGCAAATATTTTCTGTTATTACACAGTGCAACACAATCATTCAGAATCAGATGCTATCACTGGGTATCAGATGTATTAGAAATGTGCAAGCTAGCACGTTTTTAATCACTAAGAGCCCACCTAACGTGGAATACATAAAAGATGCTGATTCAAGCCATGTTACTTGCACTGTTCAAAGCTAGAATTTGAGATCCATCTCCTCAAGTGCTTTGCTGTTAAGAAAACGGGATCACAAATAACATTGGACTTGCCAAAAAAGGCAGCTATTTTCTGCTGCCTTCCATTTCCAGCTTCAGATGGTGATTTAAGATTTAAGTTGAAAAGTACTTTGCAAATGTAGGAATCCAAAGCATTGCCTCTAATTACAGTAGTAAAGGAGAAAGCACTACTTATTTTTGTTGGTTTCTCTTTACTGAGCCAGTTCTGATATCCTATGTTGTGTGGTGACTTTTTTTTTTTTTAAATGTACGTAGTGATGAGCTGTAAATCCCCACTGGGTACGTTGCTCTTTCCACCATGTAAATGGGAAGTGAAAATAGATTCATGTTTGTGAATGGAGACTGCACTGACAATATAATGAGCTGCAGTGGGAAATAATCATGACTGGCACCCCGGTTAGACAGGAAAAGGAACAATGCCTGGACCAGCCAAGCAGTATGCTTGGGATTGGAGAGTACTATTAAAATCAAACTGTGACTCTCCTTAGGTTGAAACTCACCCTGGTGCGGAGAGACTGCACAAGGCTATGTTCAGCACTTATGCCCTGAGTTGAGACTGCACAGAGGAGCTGGCTATTAAACACGCTATCCTCTGTGCATACAGGAAGGGTCTCAATATTGGTCCAATGAAAGGTTGGTGTGGACCAGAGGGAAAGGCCATGAGATGATGTGCAGTTACACAGATGACCTAGCAGCCTATACAAGTAGCGTGGCAGCAGTAGTGGGAGCTGTGCCATGGTGAGCAGGGCTACACATAGTACTGAGCCCTGGTGTCGGTTCGACAGCTGGATTTCACCAAGTAACTCAGGTTTTCTGCCGATGACATGAACTGATGTTGTAAATAGTATTTATTAGTTGTGCCGTTGTGGTGCCAAGAGGCCAAGAAGCTGTAATGTGCTAGCTACTGTATATTAACAAAGTAAGTGACAGAACCTACCTGGCAGAGCTTGCTAGCTTAGGGGGAGACGTTAAGTCACAAAGGCCGGGTGTGCACCCTCTTCTCATTAGAAGTCAATGGGAGTTGGGCACCTAGCTCTCAGTTGTCTCTTTGGAAATCTCCCCCTCAGGAGACAAGACAGACAAAGGTGAGAGAGAGGAAATATTGTCCCTATCTAACAGATGGAGAACTGAGCTTCAGAGAGATCATAGAATCCTAGAATATCAGGGTTGGAAGGGACCTCAGGAGGTCGTCTAGCCCAACCCCCTGCTCAAAGCAGGACCAATCCCCAACTAAATCACCCCAGCCAGATGATGGTCCACATTTTCAAAGAATGGAAGTTAGGGGCCTAAATACCTTTGAGGATCTGGACCCAAGTGGTGTGCCAAAAGTGTCAAAGCTGGGATTTTACCTTCCGGAGAGTTTAACAGTTTAAATCAAGACCCTGCATGCGTTGTGGCCCCAAAGTAGCAGGAGTTTAGTGCGCGATGAAAGCAGGTTTGAGCTGTTAAACAGAGAGAATGTGGTTCACTTCCTTTCATCTCTGCAATATACTAACTCATGTTAACTATGGTTCAATATAAATATATTTCACATGTGGAAAAACTAGAGGCTAGATAAAAACAGTTCAGCCACATAAAAGCTCTGTTAACTGCCCAGTTACAAAAAGGCGAGCCATTTATGTCAAGTTACAATGCAAGCTGATCTGACCAAGGCTCTCCTCCTGCAAAGAGCTCTGCAGAGGCAGCCCAGCATTTATGGCAGTGGGGCTGTGCATATGTAAAGGGGTTCGTCCACGCAGATGGAGAAAAAGTCTGTTCGTACCAACAGATACCTCTTGTAAAATTTGTACTTAATTCACTGTGTATTTTATTTCTTCAGTTAAAAAGAGTTTCCCCACAACAGTATAGGTAGGTATTTCCCCCATAAATATGTCACCTATTGAAATGATTTTGTGATGTTAAAATAATAATTAGTCTGTTTATGTAAGCACAGATGGTGAAATATTTTAATGGCCGGTGTTGGCAGAGCAATATCCGAGGTCCGTCCTATGCACACAGCAGCAGTTGTGCACTTCTAACTTGGCTTGAATCATTCTGACTTTCAGTATTAATCCCAATTAAATTAATGAAATGCCTTTGTAAATTTTAAATACTGTGCTAATAACGAATAAATATAATTGAGTAACTATAAAATAGACTGGATTAAATTACTCATCAGTGTCCAATATCCATGATGTATCTAATCATTAGACCTTGGTCCATTTATAAATAATCATAATTATTTGCATTCATTACTATCAAACCCAGTAATATGGCTAATTAATACAAACTGTAATTAACATATTTTCAGTTTATATTGATAAGCATTCCTTAACTTCCAATTACCACAGTGTCCTCAAAGTCTTTTATTCCTAATTCCATGATAAACTGTTAGCAATAAACTTTGCCAAAGTTTCCTTGCAAAATATTTTGTTTTATTTGTACAGTACGTGTTTATTGGTCTCTAATGTCACAACATATCACTCAGGCCAGAGATTACATTCTGTGGATTTTAATAGGGGCTGGGTCATTTTAATGTCACTCTGAAATTTTGATAGTACTCTTTGTTTTCTGGTAGAGATATGCCACTCCAGTGAGTCTCAGTTTGAGCTGCTGGAGCCACTGGATTTGATTCTAATTAAGCCAGTTTTCCCCTAGTCCAATTCCACTGACTTCATTCCTCAGCAGCCCAGGCTGCCAGAGTCTGCAGCTCCAAATCAGTCCACCAGGCGGACTGCCCTGGAGCCAATGCTCCATTTTCTTTCACAGACCACTTCAAAAATGTTATTTTTCATTCCAAATCAGAACAAAACCACATTTCCAAATATCAAAATCCTCCAGGGAACACAATTATCTTTCTCCACACAGGTCTAATCGTCATTGCCAAACTCTGCTGGTTTTTACCAGAAGCAAATTACATCCCTACCTAGTATAGGCAAATACTTACGTATCCAGATCTGCAGTCTGCACAGGGAAGCAAAAGGGTAGGTGTGGGGGGGTTCCATTGTATGAACATGTCGGTGCCAGCAAAATCCAGCCTGAACAGAGATCAGGCCCATATGGGTGCATTCTTCATTGCCTGGCACCTTCCAGAGGTATTTATGCTTATGCAAAGTAGGTATAAAAATATGCTACCATTGTAACTTGCTTATGTTTTATACCCACTTTGCACAGGTCTAAATACTGCCACAGCATGGAAGGCAGCATGGAGTTGAAATATATGCACTGTATAAATAATGGAGCTTACACACACTGCTACTTTCCCCATGATTTCTTCTCTCTAGCTTCTTGTAAGTAAAATATAATGGCTAGCAACATTTGTTAATTTTCTCTGAACATGGTTTGAGTTTGCTGAATTGCAATGCGGGGGCTGGAAAAGCTTTTAGTTTTGTTGCTTTTAGTTTGACTTTCAGTGAGATGCAGGAGCACTCACACACAAGATGCGAATGGAAATTTCCTCTCACTGGTTGGAATAAATAGGTTTATATTTAAAAGAGAGAGGAGCTATGTATGCCTGATGTTGGACAGAGTCGTCATGTGTTTGTTTGCATGTTAGATTAAAGCAACCGTTCATGAATCATACGTTCTTACACAAATGTAATCCCTACAATGCTACTAACATTGGTCTGGTCACATTACCAAGTACACAAGTGCTGGCCATTAAATACAGACTGCCCAAGAACCAGTCTAGTTTATGCAGCCAACTTTTCAAAAAATATATTTACAGATTATCAAAGCTTGATATGTTGTCATGATTTTCCCGCTTGTCCTCTTTCTCTGCAGCATGTCATCTTGAGCACCCTTCATGGCTGTGTCAGTTTGTCCTGTTGTCCTCTGACAACCTGGGTTGAGTGCCTCAGCTTTTCGGTGCCATCTTGGCAAGTCAGTTTGGGTACATCAGCACAGCCATGGCTGGCCCAGGTTAGTTGACTCTGGCTCGCAGGGCTTGGGCCATGGGGCTAAAAATTGTTGTGTAGACGTTCAGGCTTGGGCTGGAATCTGAGCTCTGGGACCTTCCATCCTTGCAGGGTCCCAGAGCTCAGGATCCAGCCTGAGCCTGAACATCTACACAGCAATTTTATTTCAGCCCCATGACCCAAGTCAGCTGACCAAGGCTAGCCATGTATGTTTATCTCTGTGTAGACATATCCTTAGGGTCAGATTTTGCCACCATTATTCATGCTCAGCAGTACCTTACTTTGAAACTTTTCCTGTTGAAATCAATGGGATGACTCAGTTACTGTTTATGTTCACAGCATAAACACAGAGATGTTAGCTTTAAAAAAATATTCTTGCTGGAAGGTCGCAATATAGCACTTGTTTCATTCTTAGAATTCAGAATGATAACGCACAAGGACCCCAAAACAGAGAGAGACAAAGCAGACTGCTCCCTAAAACAGGGTACAACTCACTCCATCATACAGCTGTCTGTCTGTCTGTCTGCAAACCAGCAGCTTCTAGGCCCAGCTCACATGCTTCCCTACAGAGCACCCTAGCCTGCAAGCAGGACCAGGGGAAAAACCCTAAAATTTAACATGACTGCCTGCAATTTTAACATAATTTTAGTACATCTCAGTTACTACTCAAGGTGCATAAGGATGGCAAAATCTGACCTCTTCCTCCTTTTTTGGACATGCTAGACTGTGACCCTCTTACTCATTATGGAGAGCAATTACTCCAATGAGTAGTTCCACGGTGCTAAATAAATACCTGAACTGTCACTTCCTGCAAAAGGGCTGTTGCAGGAGATCTTCAGTCTCTGAATCTGATTCCTCAACCCTCACCCTCACAAGTACCTTTCTATCCAAGGAATCTCTTTATAATCGATGGGACTATGGGGCAGCAAGGTACTACGCAATGTGAGTAAGGTGGCAAATTGGGGCCCTGAGTACTTTGAGCAGTTGAGTATCATGTTGCCTCACCACCTCTAAAGCAGTTCTCCACAAAGGACTTGATTGTGCCTTGTGGGTATAGCAATGTGTTGGAAGGGTGCGTGTCCTTATTGGCCAGAGGTGGACAGTGATGGCATTCTGCCACAGATAGCTTCCTGAAGCTCTCTGGTATACTGAGATGGCATGCCCTCTGCAACTCTGCTGCCTACTAACTCCCAAAGTGGGGCCCCGTTAGCTTTGCTGGTCAGTATGTATCTCCTTTGGGGCTACATGTGTCCCAAGCACAGTAAGGGATTGGGTTAGTGGTGGGGTTGGGGGCTAGTTGCTGTGCTCTCAGCACAGAAGGTGCAATTCTCACCCCAACGTAGGTGTGTGTGGGGAAGGGGGGAGGCTCCTTCCTCCCACTGCCTTCTCTCTGCTCTACTCTCTACCTAACAGACAGACAGAATTTTGCTGAAATGTAATATTTTAAAATCAGGCAATTCCCAAACATAGTACCACCTGGCTGGACACTTTAACTTTTGATGAGTGACAGCCTGAGCACGTGTTCTTAAGAGATTTGATGCAGAGATCAGAACTACAAGTGCTGCACAGCAACTGAGGATCATTTGTGGGTGACCCTTAAAGTTAATCATGTAAGTCCATGATCGGACACCAAGATGGCTGCCTACCTTTCAGAGGGGCAACTGCCACTCCCATTGCTTTTAATGAGAGTGGAGTCCTTGAAAATGGGATTTAGGTGACTGACTTTCACCAGCCAACCAAGATTAGAGATTTCAGTTTAGCCATACATAAAATAAAATAGATTAGGAAAGAATTTCCCCAAATCTGTATGCATTTATTTACTTGCCCCAAGAGATTAAACCACTTTACAATTCCAGCCTTTCCTTGACCATGCAGACATTGGAACAATCTTTTACCCTTCCTCACAGGAATGTTGAGGCTTGTTAAGGTCTCTAAGATTGGTTTTTAAATCCTCGGATGGGAGGTGGTATAGAGTGAAAATACTGAGGGCTCAATGTTGGCATTAAGACTGAGGCCTGTACTCACCACAGTCTAGAACTGCTCTGCCTAAGCTAGAGTTCAGGGAGGTGTCAGATCTTAAAGAGGCTCCCAGTGAATGCTTGGGTAGAAAATTTTCAGGAAGCACTTCCTGTCACTCTCTGCCTGCTTAACACAGGCTAGTTTTAACAGTGGCTAAAGCAGTGTCCAGCCCTTGTATATGGAGAAACTCCTTAAGATCTGTCCCAGTCTTGGACAGCTGCACAGGGAAAGTATTTTATGCACCTTGTCTTATTACAGAATCTCCATGCAAAAGTGACATCAAATCAAAATGTAAAAAGATAACCATACCATTTGTGCATGCTGGTTTTACAAATTTCCTAAGTTTAGTTTGCCTTTTCCCCCTGCACCTTGATAGAGTACACTTGGCAGTTAAATGGCTGGTTCAGGCATGTTCTTTGGGCTTAGTGCATTTTGATTGTTGAAATATGTTATCCCAAAACCATAAACATCTGTGTAAAGTGCCTGTGAGGCATAAAAATTGCATAAATTATAGAATACGCAACCTTTGGTCTCTCAGCTTCTGCCATCTGCAGAACTGAAATCTAACCATTATGCTCATACTGCTCTATATTTCACCTTTGAAATGCAGTAGCCTTACCACACTTTCAGCTTCTTCAGTTTTCTCTTACCTTTATGGTAAAGTTATTCCAGTAAATTCAGCCATATGTATTGATGACTGAATGCAATTAATTCCCATAAACCAGAGATGAACATTGAACAAAACACTTTTTATTTGATTTGCAAAGTCTTAGTCATTGGTGAGTAATAAACAGCAATAGACGGGAGCTTTTTCACTTACCCCCATACTGATTCACAAATTTCACTAAGCTGAAAACAGCTAAGGTGAATCAGCTTGGTGGAAGAATTTAATCAGAAAAATGTGAATGATGATTTGGAATTGTTTAAGAACACTTTATTAGATGCCTAAAAAGTCACAATCCCACAACTGAGGAAGGTTGTACTAATTTTTTAAAAAATGTGAAGTTAACTATGATACCAAATGGAAGAAAGGGGAAGTTGATAGTAATGAATATAAATCAGCAGGTCCAGATAACTTGCATCCAAGAGTTTTAAAAGAGCTGTCTGAGGAGCTCATTGGACCATTAAAGATGATTTTCAGTAAGTCTTGGACCATTGGAGAAGTAAAAGAAGAAAGCTAATGTTGTGCCAATATTTAAAGAGGGTGAACAAGATGATCTGGGTAATGATAAGCCTGTCAGTCTGTCAACAATCCCAGGCAAGATAATGTACTGGCTGATATGGGATTAGATCAGAGATCCCCAAAATGTGGGGTATGCCCTCTTAGGGGGGTGCGGAGAACAATTGGGGGAGGGTGTGGAATTGTAAAGTGGTTTAATGTCTTGAGGGAGGTAAATAAATGTATACAGATTTGAGGTAACTCTTTCCTAATCTCTGTCCATGTCCCCACGCCTTCCAGAGCTGCTATCCAACTCCCAGCTGCGGGGGGGGGGAAGGGACTGTGGACAGGAGTTAACATGAGGGGGCATGAGGTAACAAGTTTGGGGATCACTGGATTAGATTAATAAATAATTAAAGGAGGGTAATATTATAAATGCCAATCAACATGGGTTTATGGAGAACAGATCCTGTCAAACTAATTTGATATCTTTTATGAGATTATAAATGTGGTTGATAAAGTTAATATTGTTGCTGTAATAAACTTCTCTAACACATTTGACTTGGTACCACATGACATTTTGAGTAAAAAACTAGAATGATATAGAATTAATGGAAAACATGTTAAATGGATTAAAATCTGCCTAACCAATAGGTCTCAAAACATAACTGTAATCAGGGAGTCATTATCATGGAGATCAGTTTTTAGTGAAATCCCACAAGGATCGGTTCTTGGCCTTTATGATATTTTACATTTTTATCAATTACTGAAGGGAAACATAAACTCATCACCGATAAAGTCTGCACCTTCTGACTATCAGGCCCCTTTAAGGCATCTGAAATTGAAGCTCAGAATCACTGGTCATATTTGGAAACTTTAGGCCATAAACTATTTAATCTGACGTGAATAAAAAGTTGGTATAACTTGATTTCCCTTGCTTTATATTGTTTGCCTCAACAACGGTCTTGGTAATTGTTTTATCTCTATATGTTGCCCTAAGAAGACTTCAGTTTATGCTAAATGAATGGTGATGAACACAAAGAGGCTTACATATTTTGATGAATAATACTGCAATATCCAGACTTCTCCCAACACCACCGGCCAGTTTAAAGATCCAAACCAAACCAAGCTGATTCAAGTTCCAGGAGATAGAAAATAGTAATCTTGAATGCACAAGTCTTGAACATAAATACACGTGGGACTATTCCAAAATTCAGAGCCAAACCTAAACCTTTTATGGTTCATCCAACATTATGTTTCCATGAATGAACTCACTGTAAGCACAGAAATTCAAAAGCAGATGAAAATGTAAGGTGAAATAGCAAAATTAGTGACACAGAGACGTGTTCCTGTAAAATTCTACTTGCTAATACTCAGGATGGGGGAGCCAAAGGAAATGAGGGGATTGAAAAGTACAGTGGAATGGTTTTTTAGAAGGTTCTGATGTTTCATATGCTTTGGGTTTTTTTCTTTTGTTATCTCTGGAAGGTTTTATGAGAAGGCATTTAGAATGCAATTGAAATATTCTCTTCTAAGATTCTAGATCAATATGCATCTTGTGGCATGAAACTATACTCCAGACATCCTAGTTACAAGGACTGTTTAGGTGGATGATAACATTTCTTGCTTATTTTAGGGCTCCAGCTTCCAGCATTAAAGGATTAACTGAGATTTTCAAAGACCACCTGTGGAATCTGGACACCCCATTTCTGTTATCACTCAGAGTGAGTCATGTACCAGAGGAATTGGGTGTTCAGATCCCCTGGTTGGCATTAAAAATCTCAGCCTAACTCTGTCTGATTGTTGTGACTTGGAAATGCCCCCTGAGAAGGATTGTGTGTCAATCCCAAGTTTAGCATCTTTACAGTTAGGCCATTGGAGGTGATGGCGATGTGCGTTCAGTGCTAACAGACAAAGTGTTTCTGCAAAAGCAAAACCAAAACCATAAACTGAATCCTTTTGAGCTGAATCAGGCCTGTTGTCACTTTTTTTCATGTGTTGTTTGTTCAGTCATTCATTGCCAAGACTTGTATTTTGTCCACACTTGCAATTTGATTCCAGAATATTGAGTAATTAGACACCCACTGCAACTGCTTGCTTAGTGGTGGTAACTAATATAAAGATATAAATACACTCACTCCTAACCCAAATACTTACAACAGTAAAACTTTAAAGTGTAGAACAGGCCTGTGGAATGCACCTTCAATAACCAACCCCCTGCCTTATGCAAAACCTTTAAAGTATCCCAATTGTTTCTAGGACGGTTTTATTCAATATTTAGTTACAGACCAACTTCTACGAAGTGAAGGATACTTTTGGTTCGTGGGTTATGTGAAGGGGTATATACAACTTACTCACTTTCTCCACACAATTCATGATTTTATACACCTCTATCATACCCCCCCCTTCTCTTTTCTAAGATGAACAGACTGAGTCTTTTTAATCTCTCCATTATGGAAGCTATTCCATATTCCAATCACTTTTGTTGCCTTTCTCTGTACTTTTTCCAATTCTAGTAAATCCATTAGGACCTATTAGGAAATGGATAGATAATAAGACAGAAAATATCATAATGCATCTATGGTACTCCACACCTTCAATACTGTGCATTATGATATTTTCTGTCTTATTATCTATCCATTTCCTAATAGGTCCTAACATTCTGTTATCTTTTTTGACTGTTGCGGACATTTGAACAGATGTTTCCAGGGAACTATCCACAATGACCCCAGGATCTCTTTCTGGAGAGTAACAGCTAATTTAGATCCCACCATTTTGAATGTATAGTTGGAATTGTGTTTTCCAAAGTGCATTACTTTGCATTTATCAACATTGAATTTCATCTGTTATTTTGGTGCCCAGTCACCCAGTTCTGTGAGATCCCTTTGTATCTCTTTGCAGCCTGCTTTGGACCTAACTATCTTGAGTAACTTTGTATTGTCTGCAAATTTTGCCATCTCACTGTTTACTCCCTTTTCCAGATCATTTATGACTATGTCCTACTACAGATCCTTGGGGGACTGCTGCTGACCACTTTCCATTGGGAAAACTGATCATTTATTCTTATCCTTTGTTTCCTATCTTTTAACCAGTTACTGATCCATGAGACAACCTTCCCTCTTATGCCATGACTGCCTACTTTGCTTAAGAGCCTTTGGTGAGGGACCTTATCAAAGGCTTTCTGAAAGTCCAAATACACTATGTCCACTGGATCACCCTGGTCCACATGTTTGTTGACCTCCTCAGAGAATTTTAATCGACTGGTGAGGCGTGATTTCCCTTTACAAAGGCTTCTCCAACATATGTTCATCTGTGTGTCTGATAATTCTGTTCTTTACTATTGTTTCAGCCAATTAGCCCAGTACTGCAGTTAGTTTACTGCCCTGTAATTGCCAGGATCAATTCCTGAGCCTTTAAATCAGCCATCTACCAGTCATCTGGTACAGAGGCTGATTTAAGCAATAGGTTACATACCATAGTTAGTAGTTCTGCAATTTCATATTTGAATTTCTTCAGAACTCTTAGGTGAATACCATCTGGTCATGATGACTTATTACTGTTCAAATTATCAATTTGTTCCAGAACCTATTGACATCTCAATATAGGACAGTTTCTTAGATTTGTTACCTAAAAAGAATTTCTTGTGTTTGGGAATTTCCCTCACATCCTCAGCAGTGAAGACTGATGCAAAGAATTCATTTAGTTTCTCTGCAATGGCCTTGTCTTTCTTGAGTGCTCCTTTAGGACCTCAGTAGTTCCATGGCCCTCACTTATTTTTTGGTAGGCTTCCTGCTTCTGCAGTACTTAAAAAAAAATTGCTCTTGGTTTTTGTCTTTTGCTACTTGCTCTTCAAATTCTATTTTGGTCTGCCTAACTATACTTTTACACTTGACTTCCCAGAGTTTGTTCCTTTCCATTTTCCTCAGGATTTGACTTTTAATTGTTAAAAGATGTCTTTTTGTCTGTAACCACCTGTTTTACTCTGTTTAGCCATGATGACATTTTTTCGGTCATCTTACAAAAACAAAAACAGGGTTTTTTTTTAATTTGTGGTATACTCTGAGCCTCTAATATGAAGGGTTGTTTTTTTAAGTTTCCATGCAGCTTGCAAGCATTTCATTCTTGTGACAGTTCCTTTTAATTTCCATTTAATTAGCCTCCTCATTTTTGTGTAGTTCCCCTTTTTGAAGTGAAATGCTATTCTGGCGTGTGTGTTTGGTATTTTCCCTTCTACAAAGATGTTAAATTTTAATTACATTATGGTCACTATTCAAATCATAGAATAATAGAGTTAGAAGGGACCACAAGGGTCATCTGGTCTAACCCCCTGCCAACATGCAGGATTTGTTGTGCCTAAACCATCCAAGAGAGATGGCTATCCAGCCTCCTTTTCAAAACCTCCAGTGAAGGAGCTTCCACAACCTCCCAAGTCAGTATGTTCCATTGTCCTACAGTTCTTACAGTTAGGAAGTGGTTCCTGAGATTTAATCTAAATCTGCTATGCTGTAGTTTGAAGCCACTGCCTCATGTCCTTCTGTGGCAAGTGAGAACAACTTTTCTTCATCTCTTTTATGGCAGCATTTCAAGTATTTGAAGACTGCTATCATATCCCCTATTAATATCCTCTTTTCCAAATTAAACTTACCCAGTTCTTTCAGCCTTTGCTCATATGGCTTGCATTCCATCCCTTTGATCATCTGTGTCACTTGATTCTGGATCTTTCCAGTTTCTCTACATCCTTTCTATGCATTAGTGACCTAAATTGGACACAGTACTCCAGCTGAGGCCTAACCAACGCCGAGTAGAATAGTACTATTGCCTCCCATGACTTGCATGCTATGCCTCTGTTGATTCAACCTAAAGTTGAATTTGCCTTTATTTATTTATTTATTCCAACATGGCTGACTCACGCTGAGGTTGTGATCACCACAACTCCCAGATCCTTCTCAGCAATGCTGCTGCCAAGCTAGTTATCCCCCATTCTGTATTTGTGCATTTGGTTTTTCTTGCCTAAGTGTAGCACCTTACATTTCACTTTGTTGAATTTCATTTTGTTGTCTGTAGCCCAGTTCTCCAATTTATCAAAATCCCTCTGAATTTTAGCTCTATCCTTCAAAGTGTTGGCAACCCCCCTAAGCTTTGTGTCCTCTGAAAACTTGATTAGTATGCTCTCTATATCTACATCCAGATCATTAATAAAGATTTTAAATAACACTGGAACTCAGAACAAATCCCTGTAGAACCCCACTTGAGACCTCCCTCCAATCCAACATCATTCCATTAATAGTTTGTGGTAGTTTAACCAATTATATATCCACTTAATGTTAGTTCTGTTGAACCTGTAATTTTCCATCTTACTTATCAGAATGTCATGTGGGACGGTGTCAAAAGCCTTACTGAACTCCAGGTATATATATTATGTCCACTGCATTCCCCCTATCCACCAAACCAGTCACCCTGTCAAAGAAGGAGATCAAGCTGGTTTGGCATGATTTGTTCTTGGTAAATCCATGCTGGCTGCCAGGGATTACCCCTGCATCCTCCAGTTCCAATTGAATGTTTTATACATTGCTCTAGTAACTTCCCAGGTATCGAGGTCAAGCTGACTGGTGTATAGTTCCCCAGCTCTTCTTTCCCCCCCTTTTAAGATGGGCACAATGTTAGCCCTGGAGTGAATAGCAGCAGGCTACACTGATTTTTGAATTCATTCAAATTGGTCAGAAGATCTCAGCTGTGTTCTTTACTTATCCCAATCTGCATCCCTTTCCCTTTGTCTGTGGTAACTTTGCTAGTCATCCATCACGTGTTATTTTTTGTGAGAAGACTGAAACAAAGAACATTCCTGGTATCCAGGCACCACAGGCCCATAGAACTTGCCACCCATGCCTCTCCCCTTGTGGGTTCCAGGACCACCTGTTCCAGGCAGCAGTCATCTCAAAAGCTGACAGGATGAGAGAGGGTGAGCTATGTGGCCAGCACAAAGGAGAGTTCAGGTAAGGCTGGGGAAAAATTGAGAGGTGCTGCTTTGCTATTAAGGGCCTGGATCTAAATGTACATGAAACCTAATCTACATGAAAACTTGACCCACTTTTAAAGAAAGCACTAGGTTAGGCTTTTCATGTTCCCCGACTGCCTTCCTTCTTCACATGCAGAGCTGAAGCTTGAGGAAACTTTTTAGGCCTTTTTCGTAAAGCTCCAACTCCTGGTGTCATGTGATAGTTTTTGACTTTTTAATGAAAGTTGAGACTCAAAAACAAACAAGGTCTAACCCTCGCTGAGGCAGAGAAGAGCCTGAAAATGTGACATGGGTGCACCCAAAGGACTCAGAAACCAGAAGGCAAATAAAAACCCAATTTTTAAAAAACTCGTATTATTTTTTAAGCCAATCTCAAGATTTTTTTGTGGGGGCCTGAGTCGTGATTTTTGAGTGCTTGGAGCTGGTAACACTGGAACCTTTGCAACATAGGCAGCATATGCCTTTTCCAGCTCCCTACTATTTGAGTTCACTCTCCTAAACATTAGGAGCTTGTCACAGTGTCAACTACTGAGTTTGTTTCCCCTACCTTTTCTCCAAAACCATCAGCCTTTGTACAGGGGAGTCTTTCCTCAGTGTCACAGCCTCTCAGCATAGCAGCTGGAACTTTCCTTCTTCTCAGTTCCTGATTAGGTGTTTCCAAGGGTAACATTTTCAAAAACACCTTGGTCCAATTTTCAAAAGTGACTGAAGCACTTAGAAGCCTCAGGCTGGTCTAAACTGCAGGCTGGTGCTTGCACGGCTATGTCTAATGGGTGTGATCTCTGACTGACATAGCTTTATTGAGTCTTACACACACACACCTGTGTGTGTGTATATGTATGTATGTGTGTATGTGTGTATGTGTGTGTGTATATATATATATATATATATATATATATATATATATATATATACGTGGTGTGTGTGTGTGTGTGTGTGTATACACACACACACACGTATACACACATATATATTTTGCAATAGTTTTAGAGCACCCTAGATAGTTACCCAAAGTGTGAGATGGTTTTTGAGTGATCAACAGCAGGACTTCTGGAGGCCATCCAGCTGCTGTGGGGAAGACGTCAGTCTCTGCTTGAAGAAAAGCTCCCTCGAACTGTTTCAAAATGTTTTTTTTATTCAATTTTTATAGCTAACTTAAACAAAGCACATAACTCATAGTGACTCCCAGTGGGTCACCACAGTAATCCCTAGTGGGTCACCAATTTTTCTAGCTTTAGCAAATTGCTCATTATTCCTTATTAATAAAGCATTTTTGTATTTTTAACCGTAACAACAAAACTTATACGTCAGGGGCACTCAGAACAAGGGTCGGCTATTTATACAAGTCCTTTTATTTTTATGATCCATTAACTTTGTTCCATTATTTTTATTTTGATTAGCAAAATAGGCAGCAGGTTTAAAACAAACAAAAGGAAGTATTTTTTTCACACAATACACAGTCAACTTGTGGAACTCCTTGCCAGAGGATGTTGTGAAGGCCACAACTATAACAGGGTTCAACAGAGAACTAGGTAAATTCATGGAGGATAGGTCCATCAGTGGCTATTAGCCAGGATGGGCAGAGATGGTGTCCCTAGCCTCTGTTTGCCAAAAGCTGGGAATGGCTGATAGGGGGTGGATCACTTGATGATTTTCTGTTCATTCCCTCTGGGGCACCTGGCATTGGTCACTGTCATAGAATCATAGAATATCAGGGTTGGAAGGGACCTCAGGAGGTCATCTAGTCCAACCCTCTGCTCAAAGCAGGACCAATCCCCAACTATATCATCTCAGCCAGGGCTTTGTCAAGCCTGACCTTAAAAACTTCTAAGGAAGGAGATTCCACCACCTCCCTAGGTAACGCATTCCAGTGTTTCACCACCCTCCTAGTGAAAAAGTTTTTCCTAATAGCCAACCTAAACCTCCCCCACTGCAACTTGAGACCATTACTCCTCGTTCTGTCATCTGCTACCACTGAGAACAGTCTAGATCCATCCTCTTTAGTACCCCCTTTCAGGTAGTTGAAAGCAGCTATCAAATCCCCCCTCATTCTTCTCTTCCGCAGACTAAACAATCTTAGTTCCCTCAGCCTCTCCTTATAAATCATGTGTTCCAGTCCCCTAATCATTTTTGTTGCTCTCCACTGGACGTTTTCCAATTTTTCCACATCCGTCTTGTAGTATGGGGCCTAGAACTGACACAGTACTCCAGATGAGGCCTCACCAATGTTGAATAGAGGGGAATGATCATGTCCCTCGATCTGCTGGCAATGCCCCTAAAACAATTCTGCAGCATCCTGAAGAAAGACGGAAAGTTGCATTTTTCCTGTTGAATCGGGAGTTAGGAAGGAAGGAAGATGTTTGTTGAAGAGTGTAATTCCCTGACCAGGAATCGAACCCAGGTCGCGGTGGTGAAAGGGCCAAATCCTAATCACTAGACTACCAGAAAGACAGGATACTGGGCTAGATGGACCTTTGGTCTGACCGAGTATGTCCGTTCTTATGTTAAAACTGCAATCATGCAGCTCTTTGGCCTTGCTATGAGAATCCTAACAATTATTCCTAACTATGTGGTATTTGGCTTTTAGCTAATGGTGGCTGGCCACACAAAATGGCTGCAGTTATGTCAGGTTCAATTCTCTCATTACAGGTCTACCAGTGTTTCTATACCATTAACAAGCTTCTAGTGTAGTCTCGTTGAAAGATAATAGAACATAAGCTTCTAAATGCCTAAACCACTTTTGAAAATAAGATTTAGACTTCTTAGGTGCTTTCGAAAATTTTACTATTTGACCCATCAATAAGTGGGTATAGGACGTTAAAAACCAATCTCCATGTAAAAGCTCTAGGGGGAAAAAAGAATGAGGGTGTAAGGATTTAAGTCCTTTTAAACTTGGTCAAGTTGTCTGGGCAAGGACAGCAACCCTAAAAAGAACTGCTTTAATCAAAAAACAGCATTTCCATCCCATGGGAATTTTCAATATTTCTAATTTTGTTTTAATCCCAAATCAGGATCAAAATATCAAAACTTCTTCACAAAATGAGTAGTTCAAAAAAAAATGAAAATGTTGAAATTTTTAGTTTTGGGTTATTTGGATGTTAATCTCTGTCTACCTCAGCCACTGTGGTGCTCACAACTCCAGAGAGGCTGTAGTCTGGAACACTCATGTCCCCATTCTTCCCTATGGGTCAGTCTCCCTGGACAGGTTACATCTCACATGATGCACCGTGGCAGTTCAGTCAAAGGGAAGACTGTGGTGTACCAAGGGAGATCTTGTTCAGCTGGGCAAGCCCAGCCTATAGGAGAAGAATAGGGGCATGCGGCACTCAAACTTTAACTCCCATGGGACACTGAAGTTGCTCAGGTGAACACATTAATGTTGAACCAACATGAAACTAAATGTGTCCTTTGGATTTTTTCCCCAACCGAAAATCAAAAAATAATGGAAAAATTGATATTTTCCTGTGGGAAATTTCAATTTTGCAGAAACAACATTTTTTGCAGAAACCACATTTTCTATCAAAAACTGTTTTGACAGAAAATTTCCCTGTAGTTTCAGTGCATCACTGCAGCTGGCTGTGCCACAGGGCAGAGTAATACAGCCTACAGCCTTTCTTCTTTAGAAACTACTCTTATTGCAGTGCAGATAAAAGCTTTCTTTTCAATTTCTCCAGTTTTCGGCTGCATTTTCTTCAAAGCTTAACTTTCCTGAAAGATATAATTGATTTTTTTTTCTTTTAATCCTTGTCAGCCACCATGCAAAAATTGTTGCAGGTTCAACTGGTAAAAGAGTGAAGACATTATCTAAGAACATTTTTAACATGGGCACTTCACAAGCAGTACACATAAAAATGTGCTCATTGTGTGTACCTCTATATAACATATTATGTGTGTTCCAGCCCCATTTTGACTTCAGTGGAACTTAAGCATATGCACAATGTTAAGTACATGCCTATGTGTTTTGCTGAGTAGTGATGGGCTTCAGCATATGCTTAAAATTAAGCATTTGGTTGAATCAGTGCTGTAGGGTCTTATTGAACAGTTCCTCCCCCCGCAACCTCCCAGTTAACTTTAATAGCTAATCTGACATTCCTATTATAAGTCACTGATATTCTAAACAGAAGGAGCAATATCCCTCTTTTCTTAAAGACAAAATTGAGCTTTTTGCCATGAAACAAAAACACAAGTACTCACCAAGTGTCAGACTCTGCCCTACTGAAGTCAATAAGAGCTTTTCCATTGGCTTAGATGGGCACAGGATCAAACCCCTAGAAGATCGGAACTCAAAGCTGAACAGCAAAGGATGGTAATGTGTTTGGAATCACACGGATCAATGGGTGAAAGAAAACCAATGGAAAAAAGAACACATTGAGATTAAAGACTTATGAAAATCTAAAAAGAACTTACTGTGGCAATAGACAAGTCATACTACTAGAAAAACAGAAAGGATGGGGCGAGTGGTGTGGGGAGAGAGCATTATTAGGTCAGAAGTGAGATCAGCATTTATGTCCAGAAGGAGTCCACAGCAAACAACATAGGATGATAAATTGCTATTCTTTTTCTGAAATCTGTATCATTGACCCTGAACAAGGGATGTTTAACAGAATGCCCTGTTCTGATTTCTTTTAAAATATATTGGAATGGAAAACAGAAGCTATGAAAAAGAGAGGTTACTCCTTAACTTAATATCAAGAACTGATTTAGCTGTCTGATAAACTCTCTAAGTGCTTAGACTGAAAGATATGTTTTCTTACCATTACCTGGTTGTAGATTCAAAAAGACAATATTTAGTGACTCAGATCTTCCCGATACATGAAGTTCCTTTTAATGAATGCATTACAAAGAGAGCAATAGAAAACAAAAGTCATTCTTATTTGTTTTTAGCAGAGAGGCAGAGTAGATTGTTCTTTGGTTTGATGGTGTGTGGGACACTGACAGAGCAGTGAGATTGTCTTTGTTCGGAATCTCAACAGGAGCACACTCAGTTTTGGATAGTTTGTAGTAATGCAGAATAAAGGTATAGGTACAAATAAATGTACAAATACTTGCCTATGCAAAAGCACAGTATTTGTGTAAAGCAAAGGAGAAAGCACTACCTTCACTGAGGTAATAGGACAAACTAAGGATTAACTATCCCTGCAATATAGCTGGAACAATCTTGCTATTTACCTCACTAGATATTTACCATACCTGAGGTGTTTGCTATACTTAGGTGGGGAATACTGCAAATCTCATGGTAAAATTAAGTGCTGAAAATCACATATATGCCAAAATTTTGACGGTTTTGCTGTAGGAAAATGGAAATAAAATAAAATGAGTAAATTGTCTAATTAAAATCTGGCAATAAAAAGTGAAAATTACAGAACTTTTCTGAGAAAAGAGGAAGACGTGTGTGTGTGTGTGTATATATATATTTTCTGCCAAGCAAAGTGGAAGTACCAGATTCTCTTCCAGCACTAGAGTGACATGAAATTGTTGTGTATGTTTATAATAAATTTGGGGTTCTTGTGTCTCCCTCATAGGTAGAGGCCATTCTAGCCTTCATTTCAGTGGTGGCCAGAAACCGCAACCACTGTCAGGGCTCCGTTGTGCAAGGTACTATAAAAACACATAGTCTGACCTGAAGAGTTTGCAGTCTAAAAAAATCATCCAGCTCCACAAAGGGGAAACAGAGCAATGAAGTGACTGGCCCAACATCACCCAACACATCAGTGTCAGAGACAGGAATAGAGTTTACATCTTCAGAGTCCCAGACTAGGGCCTTATCCACTAAACCAAGCTGAACCACCACATTAGCCAGTTAATTACCTCAGTGTTGGCCATATCTAAGAACAAGAGGGTAGCTTAGTTTTTGACTCCATTCAATCCTTGTCTCCCATGATGAAACTTACAGCAAAGCTGCTAAGTGGTGGGTGTTAGTGGATTCTGTAATGTAGACACCTTTCCCCAGAGAACTGCATCATAATTACCAACTCATTTTACACAGGCTATTAAACATCCATCAGATGGAAATGACTTGCAGTCATTACTGAGTGGGTCATATTTGAACCAATGACCTATGTTTGGAGCAAAGGCATATTCAGGCCTGAAAAAGTTTGTTCTGATAATGGTTAACAGCTCAGCATAAGCAGAACTGGAATGTGTAAGTAATTGCAGAGTAATCATGTTTAGTGTAATGCATATGTAAGAAAGATGCAGAGGGATCATGTTTGCGAGGAAATGAGAAGATGGAAGCGACTACAGAGCTAGAAAAGACAGGTTTGAGTTAACACAAAACTTGCACTGACAGGGATGTCCAATTGCTAGGGAAATGAAAAACTAATACATATACATAATGAAATAGCAAAAGTTATACATAGCCAGCCTAACAAAGGGAAGCTGAAGCTGTGTACTGACTAGTCCTGGAGATTTGAGGTGTTGCCCTGATTAGCTTTCCACTTGTAAGTAACTGATCATTGAGCTGTAGCTCACGAAAGCTTATGCTCTAATAAATTGGTTAGTCTCTAAGGTGCCACAAGTACTCCTTTTCTTTTTTTGATCATTGCTTGTTAGTGTTTTGTCTTAATAAAGAGTTGTTACTCCAATCTGCTGAGTGGTAAATCTCAGCCCAACAACCTAGAGATGAGGAGTTCAGATAGCATTACATTGTTTTCTACCATAAAGTAAGCATTGTTATCTCAAAATACAGTTGGACGAGTCAGTGTACTGAAGTGCAGCTTTGTAACAGGGTTCAGAGTAGCAGCCGTGTCAGTCTGTCTTCGCAAAAAGAAAAGGAGGACTTGGGACTTAGAGACTAACCCATGTATTTGAGCATGAGCTCAATAACTTTATAGCCGTTATTTGTTGCACCCTTAATACCACTCAAAGCAAAGTCAGCCAGTTTACTAGTTATGAAATACTCCTCAGTCAAGTCATCAGCCAGTTATGACACACAAAGATCAGTTTCGATTTTCTTTTCCTTTGTTTCACCTGCTGCACAATGGTTGCAGCACTACCAAATGCTGAGAAGTTTGTTGGTGATAAAATCTATAGACAGGAGAAAAACCTGCAAATGAATCAAGGGCAAAAAAATGACCCTGGTATATAGTTTTTAATCATAGAAATGCAGGATTGGAAGGGACTTTCATAGGTCATCTAGCCCTGTTCCCTGTACTGAGGAATACCATCATGCCCACTGCTTGATCTTGGAAATGGCCCATAATGAGGATCCTTTTCCTCTGGTTGAGTTCTAAATGGATCGATGCCCATGGGTTGATGTACACATGAGTAATTGAATGCTCTGCATAGTTACTGCGAACAGTGTTGTCTGTCTGTGTGATATCCAACTCTAGATGGAATTAGAAGCTGATTTGAATCCATTTATAAATTCCTTAGGAAATCATTGACATATGTATACCTGTCCCATAGTTAAAAATAAGGATACCCAGGCCTCACATACCACTTTGGCCAGGACAAAAGGCAGTTGTTCTATAAGGAAAAAATTGCCTTTCTGTCCTTCATATTTTGTATCTTTTCTAATATGATTCACATTCAGGACAGAATAGGAGTTTTCCCCCTTGTTCACTTCCTAGAATATTTAGGGAATGTAAATCTGAAAAAAATTTATTGTGACCTGAATATAAAGCACAGCTGTACTTGGCACCTCATTGTTCTGCTACTGAAAATATCCTTTTGGTATTTGTTCAAGACATTTTTCTTTCCAGCTGCAGTTTTCACACTATTTCCAGTAAGAATTTTAAAAAACATAGATTTCAGAGTAGCAGCCATGTTAGTCTGTATCTGCAAAATGAACAGGAGTACTTGTGGCACCTTAGCGACTAACAAATCTATTAGAGCATAAGCTTTTGTGGGCTACAGCCCACTTTATCGGATGCATAGAATGGAACATATAGTAAGAAGATATATATACATACAGAGAAGGTGGAAGTTGCCATACAAACTGTAAGAGATTAATTAATTAAGATGAGCTATTATCAGCAAGAGGAAAAAAAGGAGAAAAAAACTTTTGTAGTTATAATCAAGATGGCCCATTTAGACTGTTGACAAGAAGGTGTGAGGCTACTTAACTTAGGGACATAGATTCAATATGTGTAATGACCCAGCCACTCCTAGTCTCTATTCAAACCCAAGTTAATGGTATCTAGTTTGCATACTAATTCAAGCTCATCAGTTTCTCGTTGGAGTCTGTTTTTGAAGCTTTTCTGTTGCAAAATTGCCATCCTTAAGCCTTTTACTGAGTGGCCGGAGAGACTGAAGTGTTCTCCTACCGGTTTTTGAATGTTATGATTCCTGATGTCAGATTTGTGTCCATTTATTCTTTTGCGTAGAGACTGTCCGGTTTGGCCAATGTACATGGCAGAGGGGCATTGCTGGCACATGATGGCATATATAACATTGGAACAGCAGAAACCAACTTTTAGGCCTCTTCTGCGGAATATTATGTGACGATATAACAAAAGGACAATGGCTTCTTTCACAGTACATCAGTACTAGTGACTTCACTTGCCTTACAAACCAGAAACTGGACAATTATACTTATCTCATATTGTCTGGGGTCATCAGTGCCTATATACAGATAATGCATAAGTGCGAATATCTTCTTCTATGCCCTGAGTGCAGTACGTAGGAATGGAGAACAACTTTATCCGTATAAATAGAAGTATGATTTCAATGAGCTACTCAATTATTTAGAAAAAACACCATGGAAGATACATGGCTGAAAAACAACACATCCAACATAATTCCAGCACTGATTTAGGAAGTGAACTCACACACACGCGCGCGCACACACAAGATTTGAAGAAGATTTTAATTACTTGCTCCTCACTTTTTACATCCTACAACCTAGACATATTAATGACCAGCTCCCAAGTCCTCCATTTTTAGTGCAGTATCTCTATAACGTCAAGCTGAAAGTGAAAAGGTGTGAATCTGCTTCTTGAAAATATCAGAATGTTTTGCCTATGTATCCACCGCAAACCTCACCATCTTTCACTCCACTTGCAAGGCACGCTTCTTTTACCTTATCTTCTCCAACAGAAACACAGTATTCATATATTATGTGTATATATATTAAAAAAAAAACCACGCCCCCACCAATGGAAAACATACATAGCATTGCATGCACAATGTCCCACCCGGGGAGAGGATGATATTGAACAGACCACATGGGAGTCACATCACTTATTGCAGTAGTGGAAGGATCTCAGATATGACAGTGATGAGGCTGGTGTAAGGACCTGTATAGAATCGAACAGTATTATCAATTAGATATGTGCAAGCATGTGAATACAATGAAAACATCTTAAACAAAAGTAATAAACATTGTCTTACTCCCACCACCATCAGTGGAAAATATTACTCCTTTCTTTACATTTCTATAAGTAGTAGTTAAACAGAAAATAGTCCTGAAACTGAACATTCAGTGTCACAGTCTAAGTTATAAATGTTTTTTAGATGCCAAAACCTCATTGAGACTTGTATTTCAGTATGAGTCATAATTCATCACAGTATGTAAATTTTGTTGTTAATTTCCATTGCGGGATTGTCTTATAGAACACGTCAGTGGAAAATTTATTGTTTCCAAAAGAATATTATGTCATCTTAATGTAGTTTAGATCCAGTGTCTGCAGCTGCCTTCTGTTTAAGACTTGTTTCATTTAAGTTTATAACATTCTTAGAGACTTAATTCTTATTCATAAATGCTTGCATCTAAGTCACTAGTTTTATTATTGATGTGCTGCAGCACAAGTTAGCCTACTGAAAGTTGTTCTCAGCTCAGTGGTTAAGCAAAACATCAATTCGGCCCCAGGGCTGAAAGCTAATCTTTCAGTTCATTACATTTTAAAGATTGCAAATAATCAGTAGGGTTGGAATATATGTAACTTGTTATATACAGTAAAGGCATGTAATAGTTATATAACTTAATGTTCATATCAGATGTTGAAACATAATAGGAAAATCAGACACAGGTTCATAAAAATGTCTCAGAGGAGCAGTTTCAGATATATTTTGACTAAACACACAAAAAGTGATGCATTTTTATATGTAATCAATTTTCTCACCATTTCCAAATGAAATGCATATTTTTTCAGCTGTTCAACTTTGGTAATAGTGCTGGCATAAATACTCTGGCATATTCTCAGAGTCTTGTGAGTTTAAATTGGTTTTATATATGGGGAGTTAACTTTAAATGCATTTATTGAAATTGCATCAGAGTTCCCATTTACCTGGGCTTTTAACACTACAGAATAGCGTTATAAACAGGACCATGTTTTTTTTCATAGAAATTTCTAGGTAAATGTAAAGGTTCATCATAGTAAAAAGGCAAAAGTTATGGTAATATAGTGAAAATAAGAGTCACTGTTATGACTTTGTGCCTTTGTTTTTAATTTTTAGGGAAAATAACAAAAGTGTACATGTCATAGAATCATAGAATATCAGGGTTGGAAGGGACCTCAGGAGGTCATCTAGTCCAAACCCCTGCTCAAAGCAGGACCAATCCCCAACTAAATCATCCCAGCCAGGGCTTTGTCAAACCTGACCTTAAAAACGTCTAAGGAAGGAGGTTCCACCACTTCCCTAGGTAACACATTCCAGTGTTTCACCACCCTCCTAGTGAAAAAGTTTTTCCTAATATCCAACCTAAACCTCCCCCACTGCAACTTGAGACCATTACTCCTCGTTCTGCCATCTGCTACCACTGAGAACAGTCTAGATCCATCCTCTTTGGAACCCCCTTTCAGGTAGTTGAAAGCAGCTATCAAATCCCCCCTCATTCTTCTCTTCCGCAGACTAAACAATCCCAGTTCCCTCAGCCTCTCCTCATAAGTCATGTGTTCCAGTCCCCTAATCATTTTTGTTGCCCTCCGCTGGACTCTTTCCAATTTTTCCACATCCTTCTTGTAGTGTGGGGCCCAAAACTGGACACACTACTCCAGATGAGGCCTCACCCATGTCGAATAGAGGGGAATAATCGCGTCCCTCAATCTGCTGGCAATGCCCCTACTTATACATCCCAAAATGCCATTGGCCTTCTTGGCAACAAGGGCAGACTGTTGACTCATATCTAGCTTCTTGTCCACTCTAACCCCTAGGTCCTTTTCTGCAGAACTGCTGCCTAGCCATTCGGTCCCTAGTCTGTAGCGGTGCATGGGATTCTTCTGTCCTAAGTGCAGGACTCTGTACTTGTCCTTGTTGAACCTCATCAGATTTCTTTTGGCCCAATCCTCTAATTTGTCTCGGTCCCTCTGTATCCTAGTCCTACCCTCCAGCGTATCTACCTCTCCTCCCATCTGCAAACTTGCTGAGGGTGCAATCCACACCATCCTCCTGATCATTAATGAAGATATTGAACAAAACCGGCCCCAGGACCGACCCTTGGGGCACTCCACTTGATACTGGCTGCCAACTAGACATGGAGCCATTGATCACTACCCGCTGAGCCCGACAATCTAGCCAACTTTCTATCCACCTTCATAGTCCATTCATCCAGCCCATACTTCTTTAACTTGCTGGCAAGAAGACCATGGGAGACCGTGTCAAAAGCTTTGCTAAATTCAAGAAACAACACATCCACTGCTTTCCCCTCATCCACAGAGCCGGTTACCTTGTCATAGAAGGCAATTAGATTTAGTCAGGCATGACTTGCCCTTGGTGAATCCATGCTGACTGTTCCTGATCACTTTCCTCTCCTCTAAGTGCTTCAGAATTGATTCCTGGAGGACCTGCTCCATGATTTTTCCAGAGGTGAGGCTGACTGGCCTGTAGTTCCTAGGATCCTCCTTCTTCCCTTTTTTAAAGATGGGCACTACATTAGCCTTTTTCCAGTCATCCGGGGCCTCCTCCGATCTCCATTTTCAAAGATAATGGCCAATGGCTGTGCAATCACATCTGCCAACTCCTTTAGCACTCTCGGATGCAGCGCATCCGGCCCCATGGACTTGTGCTTGTCCAGCTTTTCTAAATAGTCCCGAACCACTTCTTTCTCCACAGAGGGCTGGTCACCTCCTCCCCATGCTGTGCTGCGCAGTGCAGTAGTCTGGGAGCTGACCTTGTTCGTGAAGACAGAGGCAAAAAAAGAATTGAGTACATTAGCTTTTTCCACATCCTCTGTCACTAGGTTGCCTCCCTCATTCAGTAAGGGGCCCACACTTTCCTTGACTTTCTTCTTCTTGCTAACATACCTGAAGAAACCCTTCTTGTTACTCTTAATATCTCTTGCTAGCTGCACCTCCAGGTGTTATTTGGCCTTCCTGATTTCACTCCCGCATGTCACGTCATGTTAACAGTGAACAGTTGCCCAGTCAGAGTAAGCCATAATTACTACAAATAATCAAGACTGGATATCTTTCTAAAAGATATGCCGTAGTTCAAACTGAAGTAATGAATTTCCTGCAGAAATTACTGTGTGAGGTTCTGTGGGACTGTAAAAAGAAAAGGAGTACTAGTGGCACCTTAGAGACTAACCAATTTATTTGAGCATAAGCTTTCGTGAGCTACAGCTCTTATGCTCAAATAAATTGGTTAGTCTCTAAGATGTCACTAGTACTCCTTTTCTTTTTGCAAATACAGACTAACACGGCTGCTACTCTGAAACCTGTCATTATGTGGGACTGTGTTACCCGACAGCCTGATTAGAGGATCATAGCGGTCCCTTCTGCACTTAACATCGCAGCCTGGCATTCTACATTCTAAAACAATAAGGTTGTATTTCTTTTATGATGAGAGCACCTCACAATTATTTGGTGAATCCAAATTCTCAAGTAACTGTTTCTCTAGTGTCACAGCAGTATAGTTTTTCATCAAGTGTTCTCTAAATGTGCGATCTTGTTTCCATTACCTTAAATGGGAGTTTTGCCATTTAATTCAGTGGGTGAAAAACCAGACCGTAATATCCTCCGCTGGAGTTCAAGGCCCAAACTCTGTATTGAGATCTGCTAGTATGGAGGCCCTGCTTCCTGGACAGTCTTATTTACTTCAGTAGGATTCATCATAGGAGAAGGTGTCTGTAGTCAGAACATTACAATATTCTCCCTCTTGTAGCTCTCAGGGCTCCTAATGTTTTTTCCACCTGTTCACCATTATATCTGCCACACACAGTGAGAAATCCCCAAATGTCAAAATGTTGTTTTGAATATCATGGAAACCTTGACTCCCCTGGCAGCCATGACAAAAGTACAGCATAGCTTATGAAATATGGTGTCAGCAGCATTGTGGGGCCATTGAAGACAACTTCATGGAAAAACCATTCTTCTCCCAGCCCAGCTCCTACTTTCATCAAAGTCAGTGGCAAAGCTCCCAGTTTCAGTGGGAGTAACATCAGACCCTTAATCCTTGAAGTGTTTTCCCACATACCTGAGGCTGAAGGGGCGGTTTTGCCTTTTCCTCATCAAATCATATAGCCTGACCCTGTTCCCATTGAAATCAATAGGAGCTTTGCCATTGGTTTAAATGGGAACAGTATGGGGGGGCCTGACTTTTGAAAGAATAATACATTTGTGCTTAATGTGTCATGCAGACCTCCTCAGTTGAAAATGCCATTAATACTTCCAAGTTTCCATCCACCTTTACTGCATAGACATGAACATCTAATTCTGTAATTTTGGTTCCAGCTAACATTTAACACATAGTCATATTCCTTTTTGTCTTTTTTTTTTAAAGAAATATCTAACATGTTCCACGATGTTAAGGAATGCCAAGAAATACTTCCAGCAAGTAAGGTTTCATACATCTAGCTAGCTAAGAAGAATAAATAATGACCTTTTCCCTATGCCAGCAAATATAAAACTTCCATATTTCCACAGGCACAATCTTAATGGCCATCTAAGATGTCTGATACAGATATGATTTAAGCAGTGTTTATGGGAGTTGACCAAGGAATTTACTTGATTTCACAGAGCAATATAAAACACATGAGTAAATTATGCAACACAGATAGCCACATACAATTCACTGACAGTGAAATGAGGCACTCTTGGACTACAGAAGCAAACTTTTTTACACACACGTACAAGCATGTGCATACACACGCATGTGATTTCTAGTTGATTCATTGTTTTATAAAATCCCCTGGAACTTGAATCTAAACCATGTCTCTTGTTGCCTACCCAGCGTTTCCTTCCCTCTACTGGATATGCACAGTGTTGATATTTACTCTAATGCTGCTTGCAAATGCTGAGATTGATATTTTATATACACAAGGCAGAAGAGCATTATAGCATATTTAAGGGATTATCACCCATATAAAAAATGATTCATTAATAAAGAGAGTCAGTTAATTTCTGTGTCTGCCAATGCTGACAATATTAGTTCCTCATAGCTATTTTTCTGCATATGGATTTACAGCTATATAACTTTTTAAATTACCAAATCTTTGATGTTCAGATTCCCAGATACATTCAAAGAGGAACACTCAGAACAACAATAATATTTCTATTTTCACACATTTTACACTATAAAAAACATAGAATCATAGACTTTAAGGTCAGAAGGGACCATTATGATCATCTAATGTGACCTCCTGCACAACACAGGCCACAGAATCTCACCCACCCACTCCTGTAACAAACCCCTAACCTACGTCTGAGCTACTGAAGTCCTCAAATCGTGGTTTAAAGACTTCAAGGTGCAGAGAATCCTCCAGCAAGTGACCCTTGCCCCATGCTGCAGAGGAAGGTGAAAAAAACCCAGGGCCTCTGCCAATCTGCCCTGGAGGAAAATTCCTTCCCGACTCCAAATATGGCGATCAGCTAAACCCTGAACATGTGGGCAAGATTCACCAGCCAGACACCCAGGAAAGAATTCTCTGTAGTAACTCAAATCCTAACCCAGTGAATATCCCATCACAGGCCATTGGGCATATTTACTGCTAATAGTCAAAGATCAATTAATTGCCAAAATTAAGCCCATCATACCATCCCCTCCATAAATGTATCAAGCTTAGTCTTGAAGCCAGACATGTCTTTTGCCCCAGTCAAAACAGTGTAAGGAGAATTTCCATTCAAATTCTGTAGTGCTAAATTCTTAAATTAAACACAAGATGGTGAAAATTTTCATTTTACGTGCCCTACTTGGGGATCCATGGGCCTAATTTTCAAATGTGTTTAGCTCCTTCAGTTCTAAGTGAAGTCAGTGGAAGCTGGTATACACTACAGACCACATCTACATTATAGACTTCTGCCCTGCAATGGTGTGAAGAGGTGAAAAAAAATGGCTGAAAAAGCTATGCCAGCAGAAGTTCCTAGTATAGATGCAGCTATTCTGGCAAAGCTGTGCTTTTACCAGTATAGCTTGTTTCTCTCATGGGAGATGGTTTTACAATACTGATATAGCTGTGTCCACACTAGAAGTGCTTTGCCAGTACAGTGGCATTAAAACACTCCTAGTGTAGACATGGTCTTTTGCTGAAATCATTATTACAATAGCTCTGTGATGGGGTGTTCATCCCACACCCGGGAGGAAAGGTTTAAAAGCAAGCTAAGGAGTCTGCGCAGGGATCAGCCAATTGGGGCCCAGCAGGTTCACATAAAAGCAGCTACAGAGCCAGACACAGTCAGTTGCTGCGGGAGACTAGGAGTGAAGATTGTGTTCCTAGTGAGCTGCAGGAAGGGTTGCACCTTGGACAGAACAGTTGCCAGCGGGGACCAGGGGAGTAAGTGGAAGCTCCTGGCTGGCTGCTGGGACATGCTGGCTGGAGGCCTTGAGAAGATGGTGAAGAAGGTTCTGGGGCTGCAGGGAAGTGGCTTAGGGAATGAAGCAGCACTGGCAGAGATATTAAGGAGAGGCAGCACGAGGCTGCTATTTACATGATCCCTGGACCAGGACCCGGAGTTGTGGGTGGACATGGGTCTCACCACTGGGGAAGTGGCTGGACTATAGAGCTGGGAGATACTTCCCCCTCCCCCGGAAGGGGGAAATGCGGATGTTGGCATTGCCGGAGGGCTGAGTCATGAAAAGGATGTTGCAGTTTGAGGGCTGCGATGGGTCTTCAGGCAGAGAAGGAAGCAACAGAGGCACCACCGGGACAGAGCACACTGGCCGAGAGAGCTAATCCCTGAGACGTCCAGCAGGAGGCACCACCCTGGTGAGTGAATTCCATCACAAGCTCCTCAAGGCCCCGTTGTGGTAGGTGCTGTACAAACTTAGACCGATAGACGAAATGCCACAAATAGATTTAAGAAAAGACAGGAAGTGAGGAAAGTGGAAAGGAAGGATGGAGGTTACAATGATAAGAATATGTGGATACATAGACTGACTAGAAAGCCATATGATGATTTCAGATTCAGTTAAATGGTGTATTATTTTTAAACCTCTGCCTATTGATTTTTTCCCTTCTTGAGTAGTCCTATACAGCTATGCCATATTCCCAATTCAGATGTGTTAGAAAGACATTCTCTTCTCACAGGGATGAAGTCTCAGTCTTGACCACACATCTGAAAAGGGAAATGTTTCTTGCATGTTCTACTTTTGCTGGTAACTGTTTACAAGTAAAAGCTCCTGATGGTCATATCTACCTTTATCAATAGACAACTCCCTATAGACTGTGATGAGGAGCCAGATTTTTATCTATGTTCTTACATTAACAGTCGCCTTGCCCAGTAATGGGTGGTAATCATGCAAAACCAACAAATGGTGCAAACAACTTGAGTTGTCTAATATCAGCTGAGCGGATGGTGGGGATTGCTTAGTGATCTAAGTATCAAGTTTCAAATACTTAGACTCCCTGGAATAACTAGTCTGATTTCTAGCAGGTTTAACTCACCCTATCATATTTCCAAGGTTCTATTTGAATTCCATGGAACTTACTGTGGGAGTGCTTGGGATCTTTTAGCCAAACCATTAAACCCCT
Source organism: Lepidochelys olivacea (assembly GCF_965140295.1). Classification (NCBI taxonomy): domain Eukaryota; kingdom Metazoa; phylum Chordata; order Testudines; family Cheloniidae; genus Lepidochelys; species Lepidochelys olivacea. Next base: position 29,133,474 of record NC_140413.1, read on the forward strand.
AGGTTTCATCTACGTGGGATGAATTTTAGATATCATGGCAACTTTCATAAGATTATTAGTTTGGGTCATGGTCCTTGGCCAAAACTACTTCTGGCCAGTGTTTGTGTGGCATGTCAGGTACTGGTATCAAAGGTATGCATTTTGGTGGTGCTGTGTTACTGGAGTTTGATAAATTCTTTGTGGCCTCTTGTGGCGAAGAGCTTATTGGCTTCATGCAGAGTCCACTGAAGTCAGTAGGAATTGACTTCAAACTGGCTTTGCATCAGGTCTTGTATTGACTATAATATATTAAATGCATGGGCAGAGAGCAGACAGTCAGTAGGTGATTATCATCTTTACATAAGCATCATGTCTGGTTTGTGAGGGTGGGAGTTCCAGCTGGGAACATTCAAACCACTGTCTGAATTCAGGTTATGTCATCAATAATGTAGCTCTTGGCTTGTGTCATTTCAAATAATAGATGTTTTTGTAACTTTGTCAAGCTATGTTTTGGATATGTAGAAGGCAGCCTAGTTATGTCTCAAGTTTGCTCTCCAAACAATATATTTCACTCTAAAACAATGTTGAGGGCCAAATTTTCAGAGTTGCTTCCACTTAGCCTCTAAAATTCCAGCTGCGAGTTTTGCACTAAATGATTAGCTAGTTATATAAATATACCAACCCCAAAGAGCTCATAACTTAATTCATACATGCCACAGCAAGGGATGACAATGAACGAAGATGGGGTTGGGGGGAAAGGAAGGGAAAACATCAGTAATAGATCAGTGTCTTGCTAGTTCCTTTTTATTTTAAATATTTCAGTGTTTTAGGTCAGTGTTGGAAGGGCTGAGAGATGTGACTCCTGAGGAGAAATTTGAAGGAGCAGGATGAGATTGCATGGTATATATAGGAAACATATGCTGGCAGAAGGAACGCCATGAGAAAAGCCCTAGAATCAGAGTCAAGGTCTGATGAGCTCAGGGGATTAAAGTAAGGGGGAGCACAGCTAAAAGCAGAAGGAGACTTCCCCACCCTCTCACTGGCTTGGAGGAGCAACATTCACCCTAAAGCTCCCCTTACTCCATTGTGGGTGTGCTCAGCTCCCCTTCCTGCTCCAATCTGCTTTAACCACTTGCTAAACTGCCATAGTTTATGGGAGCAAGCATGAGCAAGCGTCATATTTCATGTGGTTGCATTCTCTATAGTACATTGATTTTTATTATTTATACTGTGGTAATGCCTAGGAGTCAAAGTCATGGACCTGGCCCCCATTGTGCTCTGTACTGTAATGCATAAGAAAAAGATGGTCTGTGCTTCAAAAAGCTTAGAATCGAAGTACAGTATAGCTGCTTCTGTGGTTAAAGCCAGGAAGTAATAACAGTAGTAGCGTGATTAATAATTTTAAAAAGTGGCATTAAAATATTGTTACATAGAATAATAAATACTATGGAGGCTTATGTGTTTATCTTTGATTATTTTTAGATGTCTCATTAGAAAGTACTTATGTTTCATGTAATTTTGTAACCCTATTATTTATCAGTTATATAGTATGTATATATACTAATTTTATAATATTTTATACCAAATGAATTTGTGTGTGTGTGTGTAATATTCACAAAATAATTTGTATTCGCTCTACTGGCAAGTAATGGTTGGTTCCAGCATAAAATAATGTGTACCTAGCTATCTGATAAAATTCTTGTGCCTTAATGGCCATGATAATTAATGGCTTAAGTATTCATAGCAAAAGAGAACATCTGAAACACAATAACAAGTCTCTTTATATCAGATACTTTGCATTGATTCTGATAAAGCTAAAGATTTTCTTCACTCAGAATAAATGAATTGGACAAACCGTATGATGCAGGCTCACATTTTAATTGAATGAGTAAAGGATGTGAATACTTCAAAGGAAGTAGTAAACAACATAGCTTACATTTACGAAACCACAAGGCTATCACTTAATTAAAATAATTCTTTAAACCTTTAGAGCCAAATTCTCTACTGATGTAACTCCACTAACTTCTATGGAGTTGCACTTGCAGAGAATTTGACCCTCATTTAGCAACAAAGATTCTCACGAGACATAAAAATTTCTGACTTTGAAACAGGAAGCAAATGTTAGTTCCCATTTTTAAGCAACTATTTGTTCCACCACCTCTATTAACTTCTCTCACACACATAGAAAAAGCCAAATGTGGAGCTTATATGTACATGTGGCTCCCATTGACTTAAATGGGAGTTGTGTACATGTGAAGGAACATTTGGATGATGTTTAGAGTGACCATTTTCACATCCAGTCACTGATTAAATGGTTATGCAGCTGACCTCCATTTTGAAGCCAGTATCAAAAATATTTCAAACCTTGCCCTGCCACAAAGCTTTTCTACACAGCCTTACCTAGGCTCCAATTCCTCCCCTGAAGCCTGAAGGAGAAGAAAAATTAGATTGTCCACATTACTTTTCATCATCAAGATATCCCAGAGCAGTTTTCCAATAAAGAACACTAATTTCCATTCAAATAAGTTTTGGGAACTGTACTGGTCTATTCACTTCATGGTTTCAACACTCTCCTTCATTTTGGATTCCTTCAATACCAAAAACAAGTGCACCCAAGAGTTTTGTTGGAGCTATCAAAATGTGCATGGAGCTCTCCTCCCCAAAGAACGGCGGACTCCTCCCAATGGGTGCTGGACAGGATTCACTGAGATGTGTACTGAGGTTCAACCCAATGAGGAAAAGAGGATTTATATCCTCCAGCATTTGAGAGTACAAAAACACTTAAATCCTTAGTTATCATCTCTTCTCCAGTCACTCAACTGTCTGATTATTCCCCATCCCACAATTACTGCCCCCTTCATTTACCAGGATGCTTGGCAGGAGCTGTGGGGAATGTTGATAGTTTATTAGGGGATGGAGGTAGAAAACTAGATCTCTGCGAATTTTTATGTTTTGGTGCTGATTTTGTTAGGTACTCAGATGAGCAATGAGTGCTGTACAAATGCTTAGATGAAGCTGAGAGATAATGAAACTAACATGATGGCTATTAGGTTGCTTAATACACTCTGGAAGGCTTTCAGATATGATGGTGATGAATGTGATACAAGAATATGTGTAGAATTGAATTCTTACACCAGTTTAACATTTTTCTGATCTTCCCATGTTTAATCAAAGGACTGTTGGGTCTTCGTCCGGCTTCTAATGCTGTCAGTGGGATTCTTGCAATTGACGTCAGGTGGAAAAGGAATTAGGTTCTTCGTTATATTATGAAACCCCATCCCCATGAGCCTTGTGAGTGTAAAATACATACAAAATGGAGGTATACTTTTATACAAAATAAGTTATTAATAGAAATCACTGGGCCAGCATAAATCTGTGGGAGAGTAAATGAAAATCTGCAGAGATGTCTTTTCATTTCCTGGAGAGGAGACATACCTCACCTCTTATAAAAGTTATTAATTGTCTGCAGATTGGCTAGATAACATGTCAATTAAAGTAATAATCCTGGCAGCTACAAAACTTGAAGCCACTAATAGTTTTGGCATGTAAGTAGTTGTAATTAGGCTTCAAAGCTAACAGCCCATTGTGATGAATAAGGAAGTTCACACATCGCTTGGTGCCATCATGTCATTCTGACTGAAAATACATTAAGACAGCAGGGTATCAGTTTGCACTATGAAGGATTTCGGCTATGTCTTTTCTAGAAATACTACAGCAGCACATCTCCCGTCTCTGTAGTTTATCCACCTCCCCAAGAGGTGGCAGCTAGTTTGATGTGCACCTAGCACTGTCTATGCTGGGGCTTAGGACAGAGGTATGGATTTTTCACACCCCTGAGTGACATAACTGGGTTGATCTAACTTTTTAATGTAGACCTGTCCAAAAAGTTGGGAAAAGAAACCAAAAACCTGCATCATAGTCCTATAACCTGGGAAACAAAGATTCCTAAAGACCAAAGGTGATGGTTATTGTCAACACTGTAAACTATTCTTATAATAAAATCTGATGATTAATAACTCTAGTGCTGTACATCCGTCACAAATTAACTGTATCAAGCAATTTATACGTCTCAGAGCTCACACTCTAAAGTCACAGTGGCTATTAAATAGCCTCATGTTACAAAGCAAGTTTCATTCCCATAAAAGGGTAAAACAGGATGAAAGATATTTCCACAGATCTTCAGTTAATCTTCCACAGTCCCAGTGATGTCTGATTAATAACCCATTTTGTGAGGCAGTGAACTGATGAAAAGAAACAAAAAATTGTGTTAAAGTGACAGGACTAGCCAAACTTAACTGAGAAAATTTTCCTCTTCTAAAAGCAATTAAAACAACATGCCATATAATTATGGGCTTAAGGCTGACAACTACTTAGCTTTATACTGAGAATTCTCAGTTACAAGAGATAATAGACGAAATCATTAGCTTTTCATTAAAAGTTCGCAATCTTTCTGGAAATCCTTCTGGGACACATTAATAAAATCCAGCCTTTGTCTTTTTGCACCAGCAGATTGTGAGCACAAATATTTCTCATTTGATGTCATTCAGATGTCTAACTACTTAAATATGCTCACAAAGCAGGTGTTTAGATGTATAAATGACGTTGGTTGGCTCTGGTGAAAATATTTGGGTGTGAAATTATCCACCAGTATATTTGTCCACAAATTTATAGGCTCTGAAAGGGAGGTAGGGCTTGGAGACTCATTCAGTGTCAGGCATCTACAACCCACGCAAGAGCTTATCCATTACTGAAGTTAGCCATACAAGTATGAGTGGCTCTGTTTTAGCGGATAGCTTCTTGCATTTAGCTACAGCCCTGAACACGCGCTGTGGCACAATCATGTGGTCCCAAGAGGAACTCAGAGAACGTGCCTTCTTCAACTCCATGTGCATGCACCATCTTTGGTATGGATCAGAGTGCTCTCCTCTGTGGATAGTCAGTTCCATGAGCCAGTGCATAAGGTTAGAGGTGGGGCAATGGTCATGCAATTTATGGCCCCCAAGAGCACACAATGGCAGAGTAATCCATTCATTCCCCCAAGCATAGGGGCTGCAATTATCCCTGGCCCTTTTGGGGAATCTGCATGGTGGGGGAGAAAGTCTCTGTTCTCCCTCTTTCCCCCCATTCCCTGTGCCCTTCCCCGCACCCACCCACCCACACACAGCTACACAAGGGCAGGAACAATCTTATTCTATATTTCTAATAAAAATTCATCATGAACATGTTTATATATTTTTAAATGCTGTATTCATAAAGTTGCATGCAGTATGATCTTTTATAAAAGTAAATTACAGTAAATCACAACTAGTGATTTGCCTCTTTGAAATACAGTGCAAATGATAATCATCACAGAATCATAGGACTGGAAAGGTTCTCGAGAGGTCATCTAGTCCAGTCCTCTGCACTCATAGCAGGACTAAGTATTATCTAGATCATCCCTGACAGGTGTTTGTCTAACCTGCTCTTAAAAATCTCCAACGATGGTGATTCCACAACCTCCCTAGGCAATTCATTCCAGTGATTAACCATCCTGACAGTTAGGAAGTTTTTCCTGATGTCCAACCTAAACCTCCCTTGCTCCAATTTAAGCCCATTGCGTCTTGTCCTATCCTCAGCGGTTAAGAAGAACAATTTTTCTCCCTATTCCTTGTCATAACCTTTATGTACTTGAAAACTGTTATCATGTCCCCTCACAGTCTTCTCTTCTCCACACTAAACAAACCCAATTTTTTCAATCTTCCCTCATAGGTCATGTTTTGTAGCCCTTTAATCATTTTTGTTGCTCTTCTGTGGACTTTCTCCAATTTGTCCACATCTTTCCTGAAATGTGGCACTCAGAACTGAACACAATACTCCAGTTGAGGCCTAATCAGCACAGAGTAGAGCGGAAGAGTTACTTCTTCTGTCTTGCTTACAACACTCCTGCTAATACATCCCAGAATGACGTTTGCTTTTTTTGCAACAGTGTTACACTGTTGACTCATATTTAGCTTGTGGTCCACTATGACCCCCAGATCTCTTTCCACTTAGCTAGTCCTCACAGCATCACAGTGAGGTACACATATTGTGTCAGAATCATTTTAAAGACTGGAAAACAGAGATCAAGCATATTGTCCAAGGCCATGCAACAAAGCAGCAGCAGATCCAGAATGTAGTTCTTTGTAGAGATGAGAAAAAAAATGGTGCCCAAAAAATCTGAAGCCCTTCTAATATTTGAAGAATGTTTGACAAATTTCCAGATCTGAACCTACTTCTGCAGTTGTTTGTTAATCAATTCCAAAGCCCAAAGAACCCTCTTCTCCCAGATATGACCAAAATCCCACAGGAATGTCCACCCTGCCAAAGATGTTCCCTAATGAACTATGCCCTACTATGCCCTCATGCTTGCTATGTTATAGTGGGGCATGACCAGCTTCCTTCCAAAGCTGCTGCCAGACTGATGGGGCTGGTGGTCTGGGAGGAAAGATGATGAGCACCCCTTTGGGCTTCAGTTCTCAAGAAGGTAAAGAGCTGGATTTCATTATTTCATCTGTACGTTCAGTAATCTTTCATGTTTTTGTGCTTTGCTTTAGAATTGCAAAAACAGTTTCCTTTTCTCTTGTTTTTCCTTCTAGCATTTGGAGACAGAAGGTGTCCTGGGCAGAGTACAGACTGAGGACATCTCTCAAGTGTAGCTGTCCCTCATCCCGTACATCATGCTTTGGGGACTCCATAAAGGGGATGGGAGTGGTACCAAACTTGTCTCAAGTGGAAGTTCTTCTTCATACATCTTGAACCCTTATTCTATTGCATTCTTCTCTATCATGTTGTAATGAACCTTCCCTCACCATTCCTGATGTTATCCTGTTGTGCTCACATCATTGTACCCTAAATGTGACATTATTCTTAGTATAACTGTTTAAATCCCATGCTCTGCTGTCTCTTGGAGGGAAATACTACATATGCAATAAATAGCTTCCAGTGTAAATTTTTCTTTGTTGCATTAAAAGGAATAGAAGACATTTTGCCAGTGAGGTTTTGTAGTCATCATTCTTTAATTGTTCAAAATGCTAAGCAAGTTCCACGACCCTATTTGAAAATCTTGTTTTCTGTGCCCACTAAATTCACACATATGCACTAGTGAACTCCCTTAGGGTCAGATCATGCAACTATAATATGCAAAATCCACCTGAAGAAATAAGGATCTGACTATGCATAAAGAAATTAATTAAAATATGGCCTTTAATTCAGTATATTTCTAACCTGACATATTATCTCCTGGTAGTCTAAAAATAACTTGTGTGCTAACCACCTCCATGGAGAAGATTTTATTACTGAAGAGTGGATTTTAGAACATCAGGTAGTTAATGAAATAAATTAATTCCTCGACTTTTCTACCTCTGGGATTATTTAGTTTATCATGTTCAAAGGTTGCAACAAAATTAATTTGGAGAAGACCTCTGCAGTTTTTTCTGAGGGAAAAATGTAAATGACAGAATTATGAGAACAAATTCCAGTAGAGAATCAGTTCACTTGCAAATGATGCAGTGTTCCACTCAGTTAGTGATCAATTAGAATGCATTCTCTGTTAAAAATGGAAAATTAAAAATGTTAGTATACTTAGTACTTGCATAGTCTTAATTTTGCAATGTGCTATGCTTAAGACAATGGGAGTGTAGGGCATTCAAACAGCTTTCAGAATCAGGCCTTAATGGCTTGTTGCATTATAATACAGATTGAACAGGGAATGTTTAGTGCTTTAAAGTAAAGACAGTATGGCTAGTGTAGTTGGTTTTCCCTGAAGTCCCTGACATGCCTGCCAGGGAGCAAGTGCAAGTTAAAAATTGAACTCTGCTTACCTGCATTTAAATTTATTCCTGACATTTAAACTTGCTTTTTAAAAGTGTTTTTACTTTGTGGAAAAAACCTAATCTGCTGGAGTTTTCTCTGATCCTTTAGTGCCAGAACAAATTACACATTAATTGCAGTTAGGTGGTGGTCACCTTGCATGACATCACAGTCCACACAGCCTAATTCCTAGAATATTTCTTTTAAAGATGGGTGATATATACATTTCTGCTGTTTCACACTGTGACTGTAATGGAGGCCACATTTAGAAGAAATCTAAATTGTGATCTTGCAAACTGATTATAAAAATGTCACCTATTCTATGTTCTTGATTAATCTCTTCTGATTATATACGTATGTAACTATATCTGCTATACTGGTTATGTGTGTGTATATGACGATATGTTATACTAAAACATTCCTTGTATTTCAGTGACCTTAGTGCTTTTGAAAAGTGCCTGATTGACATCCAAAGATGGCAAGAGGGCCAAATAGAGCAGATTGTGATTTTTGCAGTAGTAGTCTACTATACAGTGAATTGAGACCACCAAATCCTTTAACACAGGTCATTGAACTACCATCAGATGTTGCAAACTTCTGAGTATGTGAGCTGGCAACCATCTTATAGGAGGTATGGCCTCCAGGCTTCTATCATTTGACCCTGAGCAACCTCACGCTGCCATCAGCTAGAGCTTTGAAATGGTGCTAGGAGACATGCATACACCTAAGGAACAGCACTCTATTTTAATCAGTGTGACTAAGTGCCTGAGATGGACCACACTGAGAATGCCACACTCAGACTGCAAGCATTAGAGCAAACAACCCCCCCAAAACTGGTGGTTTGCTCTATAATTAGATTCACCAAGCCAGTAACAAAAGTGCTTCTGCAGTTCCACAGTGGTTAACCAGAGGTCAAACACAGTCCCCTGTAAGTTTCCAGCCCTTGGCTCCAATCCAGACAAACAGGTCTGATATGCGGAGGGGTTATTGAAAACCTAATTCACCATATGTGAGGTTCTTACTAATCCCAAAGGATCAGACACTTACTCCAACTCAATATGTATTTCAGATGTTACCCAAATATCTCACTGTCAGCCAATCCTTAGTAAACTGAAGATTTATTAATAAAAGAAAATCAGTTATAAATTGTTATTAGATCATATACATACAAATGCTTGCAATGTCCTTACATCAGGTTTGTAGCAGTGATGGACTAGATTGCTGGTAACTTCCAAAAGATTGGAAGGTCTTCAGTCCATAGTTCAAAATGCTCCTTTTAGTTGTAAATTCACAGTCCAGAGAATTAGAGCAGGAAAGAGGCAAAATGAAGTTGTCTCAGGGGTCTTTTATATCCTTTCCATGTTCATTGAAATTTACTGTCCCAAACAAAGCCCACAGCCCCAGTGTATGGAAAGTTACTGCCAAGATGGAGTCCAAGGTCACATGAGCATATTGCATGCCCTTACATGCTTTGCTGAATCACAAGGGGTGGCCATTGGCTCCTTGCTGTCTGAAGCATCTGCAGGAAAGGCCTACTGGGGGGATGAGATTCTTCTGTGGTCCATTGTGAGATCTGAGGATCCTTAATGGGCCATCCATACATTGCTGTCTAGTCCTGATGTAAATCTGTCTGGGTGGTTTCTAGGACTACAGCACATGTTTAAGATACGAGTACATAGCCAATAGTCATAATTTCAGATACAACGATGATACATGCATATAAACAGGATAATCAGACTTAGCAAATCATAACTTTTCTATGGATCCCTTACGTGACATACTTTGTACACGATTTGTGGTAATTGTGTAATAGTGGTAACAACAGTGATATAAATGGTCACCTTTCTTATACACAGCATCACAAGGGGACTAAGCAGTTTACTCAGCTTCTGCAGCTTCAGACTCCTGCAGGCCTACACAGCCTCGGTGGGCTCTCTTGGGATAAGCTGGGCTGGGATTTGGCCCTGAGAGCCTGGAAGTGAGAGAGGAAAAATAACTGATTGTTTAAAAGAACCAAACAGAACTGCAGGCACTGTGAGTATACATACGTCCTGTACCCAGCATCTCTAGGATACCTGGCAAAATGCAGAATGAATGAAAAAACAAAGCAGAGGCATTTATACCATCAAACTATATCCTTATTCGCTGATTGACTCTGAGACCAACAGGGTGTTCATGGATTTTGTGATATTGTACAAATGAAGGGCCAGATCCTGTAGCTGGAGCCACATGGGCAGATCCTCATTCGGGGGTCCACCTGCATGATGTGGCCTGAACATTGTACTGTAACTGTGTTTAATGTAATTACACACCGCCACACGGGACTGTGAGGGAATGGATTTGAGTCGTTCACTTAAAGATGAGTATCTGTGTAGCCTTTGTACCAATCTCCTAAACCACCCGACCTCCCAAACAGACGTATCTTTAAGCATGCGCTAGTAATGCAAGTATCTAATGCCATGTGATGTCTAATGTCATGTTGAGAGAGAACAAGCAAGAATGTATTAAAACATATAGAATACACTTGCTTTACAAAGCAAATTAATGGAACATGGTGTATCTAGCTTCATGAGGACAGAGAGCATTAAAATGCATTTCTAATATGTTTACTGGTTGTGAGACTGAGTAGAAACAGCATATGCAGATTGATTCTAAGCTTGCCGTGTAATTCTAATGTATATGAGCTGTGCAAATGGGGAATTAAAGTTTGTTATCAGCTCTGACTTCTCTGACACATGATCTTTGTTTTCCTAACTATGAGTCATCTGTCTCGCTGGCTGAACATACATTTTTGAGTGAATCTGTATAATAGTTTCTCATTCTCCATTACGTAGCCCCATCATCTCATTTCTAAGAGAATACATCTCAAAAGCTCCTTTCACACTAATGAGGTGAGAGATCACTTTTTGTGGCAAAATATTTGTCTGCTTAATGACCTGAAAACTGGCACTTTAGAGAGCTGTCCATACCACTGCTTTATTGAGCTCAGGAGCATTCTGCCCTTTGCCTGGTAAGCTTCATCTTCATGGCAACCGAGAATGTGCCCATCAGGCTCACCATGAGCGAAGTGAAACAAGTGAGTGCAGTGACACTGTATGAAGTGTGGCCATGAAAAACAAATACACAATGAGTCACCCATTTGCAGGAGCAAATGGAGTATTTTTGTGTGGTTTCCAGCAAACTGTTCTTAAAATATTATGATCCCCATATCCTGTTCCTTCTCGCTTACATTTTTTCATCACATGGCTTTATGAAGACAGGATGTCTGGCGGGAGTAAGCTGAAGGGGCTCTATGGTGAATTTACTACTGGAAAAAATATTAAGGGTAGCATGAAAGATCAATGGACAAATTGCCTGTTCTGTGGAATAATGCTAAATCAGCTGTAGGGAGAGAACATGCACAAATCTCAGCTCCAGGAAATAATTTGCCAACTCTTTGAAACCCTAGATTAGAGAAGCCAGTGGGGCAAGAAAAGTTACATGAGACCAAGCTGGCAAGCACAAAATTAAAATGCTAGTTGCTACTCTCCTTTCCACATCTAAAGGGCACTAAAAAGAAACATTCCCTAGGAGAAGTTTATCCCATAACTACCTACAGCAGGGTTTCTTGCACCTTCCTTTGAAGCATCAGGTGTTGGCCACTATCAGGAACACAATATTTAATTGGCTCAGCCATCAGTGTGATCCAGTCCAGAAATTCCTATGATCCACATTCTCTCATCTGGTTGCCACTTGAGTTTACAGTACAGTGTTTTAAACGTTTGCAGCATTGTTGTAGCCATGTTAGTATCTCTAATAACCTGAGACTATCTTTTATTGGACTAACTTCTGTTGGTGAAAGAAGAGCTCTATGTAGCTCAAAAGCTTGTCTCTTTCACCAACAGAAGTTAGTCCAGTAAAAGTTATTACCTCACCCACCTTCTCTCTCTAGAGGTTTTTTTAAATTGAATTTAGTGTTTGTAGAAGGAGAGAGGTGAACAACTTTAGAGGGAAATCCTCTATTTAACCCCAGAACATGTACAGAAGAGCCAGTGGTCACCCTGACTTTCTATCCACCCCCCACATTGCTCCTTCCATGTGTCCCAGGTCTGACTTGGAGGGAACACCTGTAATAAGTGGGCAAATTAATCTGAATACTCCTTCAGTTCCTGGTCTCTGTACTGAGACTGCCAGTTATGATGAGTTGTACACTAGGTTGGCCATTTAATTGCTATTCCCTGCCCACTGGAACAAGCATACAGCATCAATAAAATATTCTAATTTGCTTGTATAATAGGATCCAAAATACACTGAGCAATGGGAGCCTTGTATTTTGATAGATGGTGATTTTTGGCCTAGAGTTTAGAAAAATGTTTCAAATGAGACCCACCGAATATTAATTTGCACCAGTCACTCAAACACACACGGTCAGACACCTCTTACAATTTATTAGTGCTTGTTACATTCTTTGGGCTACATCGCGACAAGCCCTTTTGTGGATAAACCAGGGATGGGGGCACTCAAGGAGACTCCCTGATTCTGTGGGCCACTCAAGGCCCTGTGACTATTGCAGTCTCTCTGCTTGAGGGAGTACAGGGGCTGCTCTTTTCAAACTCCCTGGAACACATGGCACACCAAAGCAGACTGGAGGTATGTTGAACTAAATATATTGAGCTCCTTGAGTCTAGCATTATAGGGCATGTTTTCTAATCCTTAGTCATTCTCATGACTCTTCCCTCAAACCCTTCCAATTGATCAACATCCTTACCAGAACTGGCACAGTATTACAGCAGCAGTCACACCAGTCCCAAGTACAGAGATAAAATAAACTCTCTGTTCCTAATCAAGATTCCCCTGTTTATGCATCCCAGGATCGTATTAGCCCTTTTGGCTACAGCTTTGCACTATTCAACTGATTATCCACTGCTTTGCAGGATAGATTCCCCTGTTGTTCCTACAGGTATACATTTACATTTAGCTAATTAAAATGCATATTGTTTGCGTGTGCCCAGTATATCAAGCAATCTAGATCTCTCGGTAGCTGTGATTTGTTCTCTTCATTATTTACCACTCCCCAGTTTTTGTGTCTTCTTCAAAACTTTATCAGTGATGAGTTTCTCTTCCAGGTCATTAATAAAAATGTTAAATAGCATCAGGCCAAGAACCAATCCCTGTGGGAACAGATCCACTTGATGATGATTCTCCATTGTTTACAGTTACATTCTGAGACCTATCAGGTGGCCAGTTTTTACTCTGTTTAATGTGTGCCCTGTTAATTCTATATCTTGCTATTTTTAAAAAATTGAAATGTCGTGTGGTACCAAATCAAACTCCTTACAAAAGTGTAAGTATATTACTTCAACACTATTGATGTTTGATGCCTTCATCAACCAAACTTGTAATCTTGTAAAAATAACAAATAAAATGAAGTTTAATAGGATGTATTTTCCATAAGCCAATCATGATGGGCATTAATTCTATTACCCTCCTTTCATTCTTTTTTAATTGAGTCCACGTTAGCTGTTCCATTTGCTTTCCCAGAAATTATGTCAGACTGACAGGCCTATAATTACCTCGGGCATCCCATTTACCCTTTTTAAATATTGGTACAACATTAGCTTTCTTCCAGTCTTCTGGAACTTCCCCAGTATTCTAAGTCTTATTGAAAATCAACATTAATGGTCCAGCAAGCTTCTCATCTAGCTCTTTTAAAACTCTTGGATGCAAGTCATCTAGACCTGCTGATAAAAAAAATGGATAACTTTAGTAGTTGCTGTTTAACATCCTCCTGAGATTCTAGTGGAATGGAAAGAGTGTTATCATCACATAATATGACTACATCATCTGTTTTCCTCTCACATATAGAAAAGAAATATTTGTTGAACACTTCTGTTTTTTCTGCATTATTATTGATAATTCAACCATGTCCATCTAGTGATGGACCAATACCACTGTAAGGAGCTTTTTTATTCCTAATTGTACATTTAAAAAAACCCTCCTTCTTATTGTCCTTAACTTTGCTGCCATAGGTTTCTCCTTGTGCATCTTTTCACTTTCCACATCAATCTTCTAAAATTCCTAGCTTCTGCTTTATATTCATTATCATCAACTTCCCCTTTCTTCCATTTGTTATATATCATTTTTATTACTTTTATAGCTGCCTTCACTTCCCCTCTAAACCAGGTCAGTTTTTTCTTAACTGCCTCTCAAGCTGCATCTGGGATACAGCTCAGAACCTGAGCTGTTTAGTGTATAGGAATTGAGCAGTACCCCTTCAAATAGTTTGTGAGCCCTCCAGTGTTCCTCGCTGTCTTCAGTGTTTCAGAAGCCACCAGAACCCTGGGAGCTAGGCCTTATATACTATATATCGTTAGTGAACATGGTTAGTTGTAGAGCTGGAAACTGGAATTCCCATCCTGTGGGAAATACCAAAATTTGAAAAAACTGTCTGAAACAGAATGGCAAATGAAATTTCTAACTGTAATTTCAAAACATTTTTGAGACTCCCCAAACTGCCTGGAACCTTAGCAGCCCAACAGGTAGGAGTCTAGTAACTGGGGTTCTCAGGGCTGCCAGGAGTCTGAAAGCCCCAGTTCTAAGGCTATCCACTTGCCAGCTGAGCGATACTGGAAGCCTTGGGAGCCTGGGCTGCAAGGGGCTGGGGTGCTTCACTTTTGACAAAACGGTACTTACTAGCAGAAAAATATTTCTTCAAAAAAATTCCGATCACAATAAAGTGAATGCTGGGCAATGAAGAGGGGAAGATTTTAGATGGTTGCTGTTGCTTGGGTTCTTTGGAAACACTTAGTTTGCCTAAAACACAGTTGGGTGAGAGGCCTATCTAGACCAGAGTAATTAAAACTTAATTGAAGGCACATGGGTGTCAAATCTTTAACAAAAGCCCTCTCTATATACTGCATGGATTCAAAGTGCTATTGGACCAGTGAGACTTACCCTGGTAGCTTATAAGCCTTGTATTACACTGATGCAGTGCATCTACATGGGGAATTTGTTGCAAAATTCCCAGTATAGAAAGGGCCTTTTGGAAAATTCAGTTCCCCTGCTCCTTCACTTAAGGGTTAAGAAAGCTTGCACTACATATTTGAGAACTCCAACAAGTTTTTGATGAACAGATTTAACATTCCTGATACTTCTAACATTAAAAAAGAGAGAAAAGCAAACAGGGATAAATCAAATTTTTTTGAAAATATCCCTTTTATTCTCTTTCAGCATCATAAAGGAAAAAGCACAACAGGTATGTTTAATGACATTTTTGCCAGAGAGTTTTCATAGTTCTTTTTAAATATTAAAGAATTGCTCAAGCCACTGTTACACCTTCAAAAAAAGATGAGCTTTCAAAAAGTTGTATCTGAAACCAAAAGAGAGACAGGGTTCAGTAGTCAGAATGAGTGATGCGTTCTTTGAAAAATGTGTATGGCCCCAATGCATGTTTTATAAAACAGCATTACAGACTTTATAAAGATTAAATTGGCTATGCACACTTTCTTAAGTATGTGGAAACAGCTGTTAACAATTAGAGTCCTTATTATTCAAACCCCTATTACAGAGCATAGTGCTTACTGCCATAAGAAATCTAATCCAGTGATATATAACTTCCATACAGAAATAGACCATAGTACTATTTAAATGTCTTTCTTCTTGAAATAGTATTTCCCTGCATGACAAACAAAAATTAAACCTTAGGGCCTCAATATCCTCACTTACTCCTGTGTCAATCAGGAGTAACTCCATCAAAGTCAGTGGAGTTGGTCTGGTGCAAATTGATAGAATCTAGAAGGAGAATCTGCTCCCTTCCCCCTCATCTCATTTTTATTTTTGTAACCATAATATCTGAAAAATAAAACAAGTACCTGCCAAGCGGCTACCAGTAAAAGGGTCACTCTTTCAGGGAAAAGGCAGAAGGTCTACTTACCGCAGATATCCTTTCCACGGGAAGAAGGAATCATGTATCAGCAATATTATGCTTAACCATGGGAACAGACAGCAATAGCCTGGGTCAAAAAGTTGGCTTTCCTTGCTTCTGCACACACCTTTTCCTTCACCATTATTAAAGTTTACAGACATGGAATATTCTGTTACGTCCATAGAACAAGATATACATCAGAGGAAATGGTTTTGCAAGCCCACTTCCAAGTATAAATGGTTCTCTTATTTCCAAAGAGTTCAGGCCAACAAAATTAAAAAGCTTCAAACAGCACTCAGAGTCGTCATTCCTTATGATGCATTTCCATTCTCCTAAGTCTTCCTTCCTCTTAAATGCTTTATGTTCTAACATCAAATATTCACTACGGATTAACTTTTTCCACCAAATCCTTGGTACAAATCTCAGGTAAGTAACTTCGGACTAGAAGACTTCGGGCTTAAAGTTAGATATGTATTTCAGTATGTTCCTAAATCAGGGGAGTAAGTGAGGAGTACTTACTCCAACTAACATTTTATATTGGATCCACATTGGGGTCGGGGGAGAGAAGAAATCCCAGAAAGGACATGATTTGGCTATAAATGGGCATCTTTATAACAAGGCACCACTGAATCAGATACTTCTGTCTTGATACTGGCCTATGTAAAGGCTAGTTCACCTGAAAAGGTTATTTCAGCCTTCAGGTGGAATGGGTGGCCTATAGCAGCCTTGATAATAAAGGCGCCACTAGGACTGTGTATGTATATTTTCATACATACATTTGCTAACGGTTATGATGCTGGTTGCAACATTTTGAAAATTCTAAAGTGTTGATGAAAAATGGAAACAACTTATTAGCAATTTCCAGTTACAAGGGACCATTGTGATAATATAGTCCAAACTACTGCATAGCACGTGCCATAGAATTTCACCCAGTTATTCCTGCCTCAAGAGCATAACTTCTGGTTCAGCAACAGTATATCTTTCTGAAGACATCCATTCTCAATTTAAAGACTTGAGTGATGGAGAATCCACCATAACTCTAGCTTGTTCCAATGCTTCGTTATCCATTTTACTAAAAATTTGCATCTCATTTCCAGTCTTCATCTTGCAGCAATTGGATCTTGTTATACCATGGTATGCTAGATTAAATAGCCCTGTGCTATCAGCTATCTTCTCCCCACATAGGGATTTATAGATTTTGATGAAATCACCTCTTAATCTTCTGTTTGATAAGATGAATAGCTTGAGCTTCTTTAGTCTCCCACTGTAAGGGCTGATTTTCCAAACCTGAAATCATTCCATTGGCTCTTTTATGAATCCTTACCAGTTTTTCAACATCTTTTTTAAAGTGTGGACACCAGAACTGGACCAGTAATGGTTTAAATCCAAGGATCGCATTAGCCCTTTTTGCCGCAGAACTGCATTGGGAGCTCACACTCAATTGGTTTCTCACACTCGCCCCTGAATCCTTTTTCAGAATTGCAGCTTTCCAGGATACAGCTCAGCACTCTATGTCACCTACATTCTTTGTTCCTAAATGTATGACCGTGCTTGTCACCGATTGTAGTTAACACAAACTTCAGTAGGCAAGAATATTGCAGGGATTTGGGATCAACTATGGAGATACTTAGTTCCATTTGTAAACCATGGTAGAATTAAACAGTTATAATTCTGGTCCGATATGAACTGTCCCATATAAAGGGTCTCATTTTCCTTACATCATGAGTCTATAATTTAAAAAGATATGCACAATTCAACATAAATAAATATGAATGTATGACGTTTCATGTGGCCATTATCAGATGATATTTCAGATTCTTGGGGTTAATAAAATGTTTATCATTTTCTATAACTTTTAACACCATGTATGAGAGAACACAGCAAAATAAAAACCTTTATCCAAAATTCTACCTGGAGGCGATGTTTTCTAACACCATGTGTGCAAGTGAAAGAGCGGTCACACCTGCTTTCCAGATATGCCATGCCACAAAATGGTTGTGATGTGCAACACCAGAAAAGAGGGGTTGGGACATATCTTTCATTTCATTGGTACACATGCAGTACGCCACAACACGCAGCTTCCTTTTGAAATCTAGTGAGATAGTAAACGTGACATAATGAAAGGTCCAGTACACAGTGTTAATATACCCTGTGGACTTTTTCTGGTACATCAAGAAAACTAATCAGGAAATTATATTTTGAATGATCTCTTCTGACTCTGGTCTTCCAAAGTCCTTATAAATGTTCTTGAGCTGATGATCCATATTATGTGTAAATCCAGACAATAAATAAGATGTCTGGTTTACTTTTGGCAAATGGAACATGGCACAAGAATATGTGTTTAGATCGGAAGCTAGCTATTGATTTAGTACCATCCATGTCCTGTGTAGATATGGATTCTAAGCCTTTCCAATGAGAACCATATTACAGGAGTGGTTTCAGACTGATTTCCAATGCTCTGCTTATACACAACGACTGACAGTCAATCAAGAGATATTCAGTGCTTTCCCCACCAGTAGAATGTAGACTCCTATAATTACAGTAACTAGATTTTGTCTCAATTTCTTTATATTAATTTCCTTTTATTTATGAAAGTGTGCTTTATGATGGAGAAATTGATACCTCTTTCCTTGCTCCAGTGAGTTTATGTCCTGTAAAAACCAGTCTGATGTTCCTTTGAAAGCTAAAAGGAAATCACAGATTAGCTTGTTTCTTGGAAAAGCAACACAAATCTTTATTAGGGCAGTAATGAGCATTAATACATTGTAACTAAAATGGTCTGTTACCTCTTCTTGTTGGAATCAGGATGATAGATGGAGACCATTTCCTCATTCTGATTGCCATTGCAATTCTAATGAGTTTGGTGAATAAATACATGATTGAACTGAGCATGGAAAAGAAAACAAGAGCATACGGCAGTGATTTGATCACATAACTACTTTTCCTTCCCCCACCTCCCAAGAGACAAAGCTATTTAACTTTAATGGGTAATGATGTGGATGTTACACAATGACAGGAATGTTCCTATGTCTCTCTGTTGACTGGTATTTTTAATTTTGAGAAGGCTGCTCTAGATGATGGACCTAAAAAGAAAAACCTGCCTTTTGATTTCTTTGTTTGTTACCATCCTTCCTTGCTTGATGCCCTCCTTCTTTCACTTCAAAGCATGTTTGTAGCTGCACTTTTCCAGGTTTGCACAAAACCAGATGCTGCATCCTCCTTTAAAAGTCTGTGAAATGGAAAAATATGCTTTCCTAAAAAGGTTTATGAGGACTTCGAGAATGGTCTGCAAATTGTTTCTCTATGAAAAATGTTTCATAGAACTAATAAGGGAAAATAGTGAAAGATGTTAACTGTAAATGAATATATACATTTATGTCTGTATGTATCTATCTATTCCCAGGCCAAAAAATGCATTAAGATGGAATTAAGGTCACTTAATGGTAAAGAACATTTCTGGAATTTTGTAATTATCCCCAAACCAACTATTATAAACCCAGGAAATTCACAATTAATGTTACACTCAAAAATAAATCCAAATGTTAAAGGAATGGAAATGCATAGTGTAGGCACTGAAATGGCCTTAACTCTGTCCTGTAGTAATATCATGCAATAACTATGTGTTTAAGGCATTCTAATGTTTGTGGCCCCTGATTAAATTAAACAAAATTTTAATACAGATTAAAGCTTTTTTATATTTGTTCCCTGATAATATCATTAAAATGTAGGGCTGAAAGGGATCTCAGGAAAGTCATCAAGTCCAGCCCCCTGCACTAAGGCAAGATCATCCCTACCAGGTGTTTGTCCTGCCTGTTCTTAAAAACCTCCAATATTGGGGATTCCACAACCTCCCTTGGAAGCCTATTCCAGAGTTTAACTACCTTAGAAAGTTTTTCATAATATCTAATCTAAATCTCCCTTGCTGCGGAATAAGACAATTACTTCTAGTCTTATCTTCATACCTATCATATCTTTAATGGACATGGAAAACAGTTGATCACTGTCCTCTTTATAAAAGCCCTTAACATATTTGAAGATTACTATCCAGTCCCCACTCAGTCTTCTTTTCCCAGGACTAAACATGCCCATTGTTTTACCCTTTCCTCCTCAGCCAGAATGTCTAAATCTTTTATCATTTTTGTTGAGCTCCAATTTGTCCACATCTTTCCTAAAGTGCGGCATCCAGAATTGAACACAGTACTCCAGCTGAGGCCTCCAGTGCCAAGTAGAGCAAGACAGTTAACTCCGGTGTCTTACATACAATGCTTCTGTTAGTATGCCCTAGAATATTAGCCTCTTTCACAACTGCGGCACATTGTTGAGACATTTATGATCCCTGTAGTCCCCAGATCTTTTTCAGCAGTATTACCACCTTGCAAGTTATTCCCCAGTTTGTATTTGTTTTTTTCTTCCAAAGCAAAGTTCTTTGCACTTCTCTTTATTGAGTTTCATCTTGTTGAATTCAGACCACTTCTCCAATTTGTCAAGGTAGTTTTGAACTCTAATCCCATCCTCCAAAATGCTTGCAGAGCCTCGCAGCTTGGTGTCATCTGAAAATTTTATAAGCATACTCTCCACTCCATTATCCAAGTCACTAATGAGCAGTACCGAACACAGGACTGTCCCATGCGGGACCCTACTAAATACACACTCTCCCTGTTTGACAGCAAATCATTGAATGAACTCTTTGTGAACAGTCCTTCAACCCGTTGTGCACAACCTTATAGCAATTTCATCTAGACCATATTTCCCTAGTTTGCACATGAAAATGTTATGTGGGAGTGGGACTGTGTCAAAAGCCTATGTCACTTCATACCTTAACATCATTGAGACCTGTACTGTACACAGTATGTTAGGCAACCTAGCTTTAAAGGCAGGGGGGAGCGGGGAATACTTCCTTCTTTCTTTCTTCATTTCCATTTCTAAATGTTTTCTAAAATAGCTTCTCCAAAATGTGACTTGAACAAAATACATAATGATTCAGTCTAATTATTTGGGAAGAGCTGAATAACTTGTGTTTTCCAACACATACATACACATCTGTGTGACCAAATATATTAGACATGTCTATAATCAGCCCTTTCCATGGCTGAGACTCCAAGCCTTCCAGCCACTGCAGGCTGCAGAAGGCCATAGATACTGGCTCAGAAGCAGCATGTCACATTCAAGGGAGAGGAGAAGGCTTTGTAAGGACACAATACAAAAAAAGTGGTATAGCAGGATGTTAAGAACTCCTCACTTCCCACATTCTGTGACCCTCCTATCCTGGAGCTTCCTTCTCTGCTCAGCTGACGTGTAATACCATGGCCTGACGTGATCTTGTCTAACGCTTGGTCCAAGTGACAACAAAACCCGCTATTATCTCATAACTGAAGGACTTCTCCTTTAGGGAAAATGATGGGGGCCTGCGGTTTTGGTCTTGAAGGACCACTCTTCCATCCGCACTAATGACCATCGAACAATGCTTGTGTCTATCTGTGGCCATGTTTTTTTTGTTTGTTTTTTTTACAAGTGCACTCATGTATAACACAAAGATGGAAAACAGTGAAAACAGCCTCTGGGGCATTTTTATTCTCATTTAAATGTTCATGTTTGAAATATTATTTTAATCAAATGTCTCTTTATTTTGCCACTATGTATTTCATATACTGTTTTGTCCGATATATAACATTTAACATATAAAAATGCCAATTAATGTAAATATAAGTTTGGCTTGTAAAATTACATCTATATAAAAAGCCACAGTAGAGAAGGTTAGCTATTTAACTGATAAAGGTAAATAGCTAACTTACCCTCCCCCCCCTCCCCCCCCGCATAAACACACACATGGCTCATAAACCCACACATGGGATCTCTGATCTGGAGAGGAGAGCACCCTGGCACTAATTGTATCTCTAGGCTACACAGTCTTTGGTTAATGCAAATGGAAATGTACAGATGTTGGTTTGGCCCAGGGAAATCTATATTTTTCTCCTGAATTAATAAAAGCAGTGATCATTAATAAACTGATTAGAACTCTTATAATGTGGATTTTTAATTAATTTTAAACAAAAATGGATTCCATACTTCACAGCAAAATGTCCATGTAAGGAAAATAGAGAGATGGTCAAATGCAATTTTCTGTGTTGCTTCTGCAGCAAAATAAAATAAAATAGCTATATTTTGGCTATAAATTTCTCCATAAATATCGCACCTAGTAACATGAATTTTATATAATATTAAAGTAGAATAAACCCATAAAGAATCATACAGTACAGTGCAATTTTCCTTTATATATTTTCTTGCATATAAACTGCCTCCAAACTGTTTAGAGACTTAAATTGTGACATTTAATTTTATAATTTATATTGTAATTAAATTTTACAATTTATATTATAAGTTTATGACCTTAACCAGCCCATGAACCTAGGACTCTATACAGACCTGGTCTGAACCGGTCATGCAATCACCTTGTTTAGACACATTATATCTGATAGCAGATGGAGGCTGAACCATCCCTTAGTGCCCAAAGAAACTCCCTGTCCTTTATGCCCTCCCATTCACGGACCAGCCTCAGCTGCCATTCTTATATTCTGACACTCTCCTGCATACAAGCATTGCTTCCAGAAAGGAGGAGGAGGAGGCAGGGCACTACAGCCCTTGGGTGGGCTCAATGGCAGCATTAGGTCAAAGATATAATTGGGACACTGCAGCTCGTCCTACCTCTACATGCTGTCATTAAGGGCCTCTCAGAGCTGAGTTGTGGAAACAGGCTTCTCAAGGAAATCCTGTGCCTGCTGCTTTGGACCCTCTACAATAACATGCACATAGATTCTTTACCTGGGGGCACTTTTGAAAGCGTCCCGGTACTCTGCTGGGATTGCTCAGTGAAGTTCTCTTGCGGCTGTGGAATCTCCTAGGACAATGTGTCTGGGGCACAGGACTTAGCTGCTTCTCACCTAGGAAAGCTATTCCATTGACCATGCAGTTGTGATGGGCATAGAGTTGGGTTGAAGGTAAATTTATTTTGCTCAGATTGCATATTCACATTTTTTCCAAGATGGGCAGTGTTTCAGGTAGATCCTTCACTGGATGGGAGGCATACAAGGAAAACCTCTGGGATGTAAGAAGTGGTGTAGGAGATGTTCTTTGCTGGGCAGCAGTATCAAACCAATATTCCAACACTACATAAAGCATCTGTTCTGCTGGAGACAAGATGCAAATTCAAGTTCCTCATCCTGGGGATTCCACTTCTATCTTATCTATCAACTTGTTTCCGCTAAAGTGAAAGGCAAAATTCCCATTGAATTCAATGGGAACTGGATCAAGCCCCACTTGAACTCATTAAGGACCCATGGTGACACTGTTCTCAGGAGTATACATATTCATCCTGGTGTTTTGGCCTCATTCTATTTGGATAACTACAGTCAATTTTACTAAATTTGTCTGGTAGTTACAACTAGAGAAAGTATTCACTTCCTGTCTTAAATCATCATATGATGATGATGGATACTCCTAAACAGCTGCTGCTTTCTATCCCAAATGTCATGGGCAGATTAGAGCAGGAACCTTGGATATAGGCCACATGGCCAGAAGGGGCTCAAACTCTAAGTCAGAGGCTGAGCAGCAGGCAGCTGTGCAGAACACAGATAATTGCTCTGAGCTTGCCATCTGCTGTGGTGGGCTGAGTTGACTCTTGGGAGGAAGTCTGTGGGGAGATATTCTACCAAGGGGGTCTGGAATTTTGGATTATCTCAGAAGAAATTTTGGTCAGTCCAAGCCCCATGTTGCTTTAACTCATCCCTTCCAAAGGTGGCTGTCTCTCAGTGATGTGATATCTAAAATCTCTCTAACTCTGTCAGGCTAGAGCAATAGAGAGATGAATGAGATAACAATATGACTATTGAAAAACAGCCACCTTGAGTAAAGAAGAATGAATGTTCAAACCCCTCTGAAATCCTGATCCCTCAAGAGGAAAGGAACTGTATAAATGTATGACGATATTACATATTATAATTAAAAACTGCGTTTCTTTGCCTCCATATTTGCCTGTCACCTATAAGGAGAGAGTATAAAATGTTGCAGACCCTTTGCTGATGCACAAGCAATAATTTAACATTTTTTACATTTCATGTTCACATGTTTCTATTGGGCGAGGCTCACTATTGCTGTCACATATAGATTCATTTTAAATAGTATAGTTAATAAACATTCCACTGACCGGGCACAACTCACATCTCATAAACTGTTTGATTTAAATTCACTCATGGCTGCAGCAGCTGCTGCTGCACCTCATCTCTGCTGGTGCCGTGCTGTCCTTATCTGGTTTTATGAAAGTGGATCTTACCTCTCATTCCCTATAATCATGGTATAAATAAGGGGGAATGAAGGAACGGTGAAGTGTGGAGGAGACATGGGATGACAAAAGGTGGCTAGACAAGTTTTATAACAATATAGTGATTTAGCCCTACGTAACGATTGGAAACATTGTGGGCCAAATAATCGGCTGGTACAAATAGGTGCAACTGAGGTTCTGGCCCAGCATCTCTGGTTAATTTCAATTATTCCTAGACAAAATGCATGATCAAGGACATTGTAATCAACTAGTTAGTTATGGGCTGATCCCTGCTTTTGCAAAACTCCTGCTGAAGTCAACACGAGTTTTTCCCGAGTAAGGAGAACAAGATAGGCCCCCAGCTTGGATGGCTACTGTGTTTTTTAGTAATGGAGTTGTTTTTGTACATACAAGTTTGCCCCAGATTCATAGCCAGTCAGTGAAGTGATGTTTTCATGAGGGTTATCCCACACTCACTTCAGATGACTGAGAAACAAAAATTAAATATACAAAAACCTGCATAAGGCCTCGACCTTGCAAAGATTCATGCAGGTGGGTGATCAATGGGACTGCTCACAGTGCATAAAGTTCAGCCCTTAAAAATCAAGGGCCAGATCCTTAGTGGGTGTAAATCAGCATAGCTCCATCGACTTCAATGGGATTACTCACATGCTTACAATTATGCATATGCTTAGATGTGTTGCTTGGCTGGGTCAGGGTGCTCAGCACCTTTCAGGGTGGAACCCAAAATGAGAGTGTGCCATGATTAAATTGTTGCTATGTTCCTATCTACTGCACAGGATTATAATCGCTGCTGTAACTTCCAATTATAGGGGGAAATTTCTACTGTAATTAATTTAAGAATGAGTCTTCTATAAACTACACTTCAGTTGGGCTGTATTTTTGAATAATTAAGCTTTAAAGAGAAAGTCTAATGAGACTAATGGCTATCAAATTACTACATTTTGAAAATCATTGGTTTTCTCATTTGCACTCATACATGACTGCTAAACTTAATTGATCTCATTTGCATATAGCGATTACATTTCCTTTGACTTCCAGAATGTTTTTCTCCTGAGCTTCTCATCAAACTTTCAATATTCATTTTCAAAAAAGCAAGTGATCCTTTAACCATGCTCGCTTGCATAGGAACTGAGATCTAACTAAGCATTCTTTTAATTATTCTTTTTGTTTTAATACAGCCCATCACAAGGTATCTAGGTATTTATACTGTGCTTATCATCATGGCATCTGAGTACTTTGTGAAAAAAATTAATCCGAACAAAACTCCAATGCCAGTTTATTTCCTGTCTTTTCTGCTTTACCTCCTCTTTGAGCATCTAGTCAGAGACTTTTTCCTCCTATCTTCTGAACTTAGCGGGTTTCTTTTCCTCTTATTTACTTGCTTCTTTCTCACCCATAACTTTCCTCTCTCGCATTCTTCCTCTCCCTGAATAAATGGGAATACTGAGCAGTTCAAGCACTGGGAAAAGGCGAGAATACCCGATGAGTTTTGTTTCTCCTGGGTTAAAAAATAGAAGTAAAAGGTATATTTAATTCTTTCCAGGAAAGTCTTTCCCTAGTTGCTTATATAGAATAGCTTCAAATAATAATTATATGTGAACTTATTGTTAGTGAAATGTGCTGGCTTGACACAGGCTGTCTTCCTCCATTCATTCAGCCATTCATTTATATGGCCTTCATCACCATAGTATCCAAGCACCACTGTCTATCCACAGAAAAGAGACAACAGAATTACCAACCTTCCCCATATTGTCCCACCAGTATACCTTAACCCTGACTGCCTCTTGGTCTGTCTGTTAACCTGCTTGTCCATCTATCCCTTTCTCGTTCCTTCTACTACACTGATCACCATGGTTTATCAGCACTTTACAAAAATTCTTAAAAGTAAATACAGAAAGATGTCTTTTCTTCTCCCATTCTACAGAGAGAGATTTCTTGTGAGGGAGGGTACTTTTTGTTTTTAAATATGTGATTTTGGTGGGGTTAGGTCAAATGAGAGGGTTTTGCATTTCACTTTGACGGCACTGACGTTTGTGGTCGCTCTGGTCTCTTCTGGAACTGAGTTCCACAGTGGGGAGCCAGGGGCAGTGAAAGCTTTGTTGTTGATGCACATGAGTTTCACTTTTAAGATTGACAATGCTATTGTTCCAGTGGAACATAGCTGTCATGAGAGGTTACAATGAGCATATCAAGTGAGACTTCTAGGTAAGCTGAGTCAATCCTATGGAGGACTTTGAAAATGAAGATTGAGGTCCAGATCCTCAAAGGCACTTAGGCATCTAATTCTCATTGATATGAATGGAAATTAGGCACCTAAATACCTTTCAGGATCTGAGCCTGAAACCTTAAAATTGACCTATGTTCAACAGAGAGTCACTGAAAAGAACAGCGCCCTGGGACACTGTGCTCTCAGAGGCATGTACTGCTGAGTAAGCAGACTACTGTATTCTGAACCAATCGGTTTTTTTTTTTCAAGGCTGGTGGTTTCATTCCTATGGGCAGTGCATTACATTCATAGAATCATAGAATATCAGGGTTGGAAGGGACCTCAGGAGGTCATCTAGTCCAACCCCCTGCTCAAAGCAGGACCAATCCCCAATTAAATCATCCCAGCCAGGGCTTTCTCAAGCCTGACCTTTAAAACTTCTAAGGAAGGAGATTCTACCACCTCCCTAGGTAACGCATTCCAGTGTTTCACCACCCTCCTAGTGAAAAAGTTTTTCCCAATATCCAACCTAAACCTCCCCCACTGCAACTTGAGACCATTACTCCTTGTCCTGTCCTCTTCTACCACTGAGAATAGTCTAGAACCATCCTCTCTGGAACCACCTCTCAGGTAGTTGAAAGCAGCTATCAAATCCCCCCCCATTCTTCTCTTCTGCAGACTAAACAATCCCAGTTCCCTCAGCCTCTCCTCATAAGTCATGTGTTCCAGTCCCCTAATCATTTTTGTTGCCCTTCGCTGGACTCTCTCCAATTTATCCACATCCTTCTTGTAGTGTGGGGCCCAAAACTGGACACAGTACTCCAGATGAGGCCTCACCAATGTCGAATAGAGGGGAACGATCATGTCCCTCCATCTGCTCGCTATGCCCCTACTTATACATCCCAAAATACAATTGGCCTTCTTGGCAACAAGGGCACACTGCTGACTCATATCCAGCTTCTCATCCACTGTCATCCCTAGGTCCTTTTCCGCAGAACTGCTGCCTAGCCATTCGGTCACTAGTCTGTAGCGGTGCATTGGGTTCTTCCGTCCTAAGTGCAGGACTCTGCACTTGTCCTTGTTGAACCTCATCAGATTTCTTTTGGCCCAATCCTCCAATTTGTCTAGGTCTCTCTGTATCCTATCCCTGCCCTCCAGCGTATCTACCACTCCTCCCAGTTTAGTATCATCCGCAAATTTCCTGAGAGTGCAATCCACACCATCCTCCAGATCATTTATGAAGATATTGAACAAAACCGGCCCCAGGACCGACCCCTGGGGCACTCCACTTGACACCGGCTGCCAACTAGACATGGAGCCATTGATCACTACCCGTTGAGCCCGACAATCTAGCCAACTTTCTACCCACCTTATAGTGCATTCATCCAGCCCATACTTCTTTAACTTGCTGACAAGAACACTGTGGGAGACCGTGTCAAAAGCTTTGCTAAAGTCAAGAAACAATACATCCACTGCTTTCCCTTCATCCACAGAACCAGTAATCTCATCATAGAAAGCGATTAGATTAGTCAGGCATGACCTTCCCTTGGTGAATCCATGCTGACTGTTCCTGATCACTTTCCTCTCATGTAAGTGCTTCAGGATTGATTCCTTGAGGACCTGCTCCATGATTTTTCCGGGGACTGAGGTGAGGCTGACTGGCCTGTAGTTCCCAGGATCCTCCTTCTTCCCTTTTTTAAAGATTGGCACTACATTAGCCTTTTTCCAGTCATCTGGGACTTCCCCCGTTCGCCACGAGTTTTCAAAGATAATGGCCAATGGCTCTGCAATCACAGCCGCCAATTCCTTTAGCACTCTCGGATGCAACTCGTCCAGTCCCATGGACTTGTGCATATCCAGCTTTTCTAAATAGTCCCTAACCACCTCTTTCTCCACAGAGGGCTGGCCATCTACTCCCCATATTGTGATGCCCAGCGCAGCAGTCTGGGAGCTGTCCTTGTTAGTGAAGACAGAGGCAAAAAAAGAATTGAGCACATTAGCTTTTTCCACATCCTCTGTCACTAGGTTGCCTCCCTCATTCAGTAAGGGGCCCACACTTTCCTTGGCTTTCTTCTTGTTGATCAAGGCTTGATCAAGGATCAAGGATTAATCAAGGCTGGAGGACAAAGACACATAGATCACCATACCCAAGTCTAAACCTGACTTCTGGCAAGCAGTAGGCAGGAGAGGGTGTTTTTCGCAGCCTTAGCTCCTTAAGTATTCAGAATCAGTGATGTGTATTTCGTTTCCATATCCATTCGATGCTAGGCCCCTGTGCTAGTGTGCCAACATGGGCACTGATTATTGTCAGTTGTGGCAGTAGGCGTAAGCAGACTAAGCAATTGCTTTAGGGCCACAAGCAGCTCCAGGGGGCCCTGATTTAGCATTACCTCAAAAATATTGTTCATCTTATTTAAAGTGGACTTTTTAACAAGTGCAT
The DNA here is from genome assembly GCF_965140295.1 of Lepidochelys olivacea. Lineage (NCBI taxonomy): Eukaryota > Metazoa > Chordata > Testudines > Cheloniidae > Lepidochelys > Lepidochelys olivacea. Next base: position 29,162,167 of record NC_140413.1, read on the forward strand.
TAGTATATGTTGTTGGTATATTTTATTTGGTTTGTGGAAATAATGAAACTAGTATTTTCATGAGGTGGGAGAGAGGTCTTGGGCCCCAAAATATTCCTGTGTTGGGCCACCAATGGGCTAGCATGGCCTTTTTGCTTGATTTGATGGATAGACTGTTCTCTTTCAGGTGTAGTGATTATATATGTACTGGGTGAAGTCCTATCCCCATTGACATCAATGCAAGTTTTGCCATTGACTTCAGTGGGGCCTACATTAATGTGGACCTACATTCAGGTACATTGATAGATACAGATTTAATGCTGCCTTATTAGCAGAGTCCCAGCGATCTGCTTCAGCACCAGAATAAAAGCCAGTAGTGCTGGATTTCTTAAAAGGAAATATAATAATATGCAGTGAAGTCATTCTTAAATGACCACTCAATGGGACTTGGAAAATGGGAGTATTTGGTAGAGGTTAACTTTTATGTACATTTTGAACAAAATAGTACTAGAAAACTTGGGAACACTTTATAAAAGTCATGCAGAGCCCTGCCCATATTTACACTTGTGTTTGAAACTCTTGAGACTTACATTATGGCATGGTTTTCATCTACACCTAACACAATTGCATACTAGAGGTGGGAGAATTTTTTAAGCAAAGAGTTAAATTTGCCCCCCAAAAAAATTATTTCTGGCAAACAGAAATTATTCTGAATTTGTCACAGGTTTGCCAAATAGTTTCATCCAAAAAATATTTTTGGGACTGAGGTAACATTCACACAATCGGGAATGGATTTTAACTTGGCTGTCCCGCAATGCAGGATAGCATCCTAGATGCTGGGCTATGAGGTATTCTGAGGTGGGTTTCTCCTTTTGAGGACACAGGTCAGAAACAAGTATTGAGGATCTATGTTATGAAAGGATTTCTACACCAGCACAAAGACCTTGGTGATCTTTTCCCAGTGTGTCAAATCACAAAGGCCTGGTTACCCTTCAGGGCTGTTTCATTTGTTTTACTAATTTCCAAATCTTGGTTATTTTTCTCTAAGTAATCAGGCTTGTCTTACCTAAAAATACTTCAGGGGCCACATGTGGAAATGTGGGCTCCATCTTTGCCTGTATGGTTTTTTTAGTACTAGCAGTTGTGTATGTACAATAATGGAATTTGCACATGCAAATCCCATTTGTGCAAACTGACTTCAGACAGTAATTGCATGTGTAAATCCTCTAATTTTATGAGCATTTTATTAATGCTCAGAATCTGTATGTGCAAGTGATTTGTTCTTGAAAATGGACTCTGTGTGTCTTGTTAATATCCATAAATTTCTGTAGCTCTCCAAGAAGGCAAATTTTGGCTTCTGGTGAGCATCATATTGGTTTGAATGTCTGTTTATGTCCTGAACAAAAATACAGAGTTCAATTCTATAATTAAGCATTAGGGCCCTGAGTCAATGAGGTACTTAAGCATGTGCATAATTTTAAGCACATGATTAGTCCCATTGACATAAAGTTACACACAAGCTTAAGTACATTGCTGAATCAGAGCCTTAATCACCATTATTTTTTCCACAAATCCAGTTCATATTATTACACATATTCTGCTTTGGATCCTTCCAGTGGTCCAAATAACTCTAAACCAGTCTTCATTGGAATCAATGATACTGTAGAGCTAATGTTTGTTTTGTTTTTTTTACAGTGACTTTGACCTGTTTTCTCATTTATGGTACATCTCACATACTCACCCCTATTCATCCTACCTTAGTTTAGAAAAGACAGAAGGAGATTTGTATATTTCACAGTCTAGAAAAAAAATATAAATAAAAAATATTTCTTCTTGAAACACATGATCTAGGATTATCCCTTAATATTCCACACTGATGGTCAAAGGGGAGGAAATTATTCATTGCAAAAACCTTCACCAATCTCCTTGCTTGACCAGTAACAAAGAGAGGATCACACATTTAAATAAATGCGCACTGGAGGTTTTTTGAATGTGCAAATTGTTATTTGAATGTGCAGTGAGGTTCAATTGTTGTACATTGAAATAAGGGACTTAGGTCATTGCAGTGGAGGGAATGCTGGCCAGGGTTGTGATGAAGGGCCAGGAGAACAAGGGCTGTCAACTTACACTGTAATGCTAAACAAAAAATAGCTATAGAAACTAGGTTATTTATTGCACATGCACAGAATGCTGTTCTTCAACATGTATAACTTTGTTTCTAAACAAAAATGGTTCAAACATGGTAAATGCATTGGCCCTGCTGGAGGATTATGTCAATGGCAAGTATGGAGTATCCACAAGCAAAAAGAGAAACATGGAGCACCAGGTGAAAAACACCACTTTGTCACACCTGAATCCTAATCAGTATTGCATGATTAAAATCTATCTTTGTAATAAAGTGCATTGGTAGCCTGAAGCCAAACACTCCCAAATTTTGGGGACCAGGCAATTGTGATCCAAAACCTCCTGATTCCCAAATCAGGTTTAAATTTTGCAGCTTTATCCCTTTTCTTTATTTAAAAACAATAAATACAAATTTTAAAAAAATTGAACCAATTTTCTGTTTTAAAGAAGATTAGTTCTTTTTTTCTGAAAGATCAAATGTTTGGATAGCTAAACTCCTCTGATGCGGTAAGGAAAGTGGTAAAGTCCTGAGTATGCGGCTTAGAAGCTGTTGCAAAACAACGTAGAGCTACGTGGAGCAGCAAGTGCAATGCAGAAACTGCAGAATATGTACATTGACTCAGAGACCTAAATAGACTTTACTGATCTGGGTGAAGTCTTTACTAAAAAAGTTACTTGAAAGCATGTAATGGAGCAAGGCTTTTTAATGAATAGCTCTCTGAATGGCTAATTGATAATCATGGGCATACTAATTTATAAATAGACAATGATTTTAGGCTAGAGAAAATTACAAATGCGCGCTGTATCATTATGAAATGCACATGGCATTTTTTGAGTTCATTTATGTGGCTGTGTACTCTACGGTAATAATAGTACTCAACACTTATATGTCATTTATTTCCATCTTCAAAGTGGTATAGAAACATTAAGGAATGTGGGCCCGATCCAAAATCCACTGGAGTCAATGGAAAGACTCCCATTGACTTCACTGAGCTTTGGATCAGGCCCTAAATTGCGACTTTATGGCACAGGCTGTGCGAAGAGCAGGTGCGATGGTGTGCTGCTCCCGTAGAATTTCACAAAGACGCTGTGCCCGAGGGAGGCAGCGTTGAAGATGGAAACACACATAAGAGTTAAATGCAGTATTTCATAAGGTGCAGCATATAGTTCACCCTACCCATTCTGCACGGGTCCAGCTCTGCCGTCCAGTGCACAGACGAAGGGGCTGGGGGTTTCCAGAAATGCCAGTGACATTATGGGCCCTGGCCCTGATTGGCTGTTGTCCTGCACCTTGTGTAATCATTTATCCCAGTGCAAAGAGAATGTGAAATGCTACCATTCTGCGGAGGTAGCATTCTATACCCACTTTGTATTGTTGTGACTAGACAAGGTGCAAGGCAGCAGAGACTTAGTACACGCACACACACACACCAGTCCTTATGCATATGGAGCACAATGGCAGAGACTGTGCTGGTCCCCTGTGTAGATGTGCAAAGCATGTGGAAAAGCTCCCTGAACCCTCTCCCCCCAGTGCCAAGTTGCTGATTACTAATGACTTCTCTGCAGCTCAATCAAACAATCTTCTCTAGAAGATCAAAGGTACCCAGGGCTCCATGTATGTTTTTCCAAAAATGAAATACTAAACCAAAATAAGCTGTTTAGTCTACTATATAAGCTGAGGCAACTTCACTACAGTGATATGGATGCTTTGCCTGGTTTTGATCTCTGTGTTTCGGATACAGTGAGTTTTTCATTTGCAAACTCGTCATGACTCACATCCCACATTTGTTGAAACTCATCATAATTAGTACTTGGCTTCTCTGCGCACACTGATGAAAAGTACTTTCCTTGCAGAATTCTCCTCTCTGGCTTTGTATCTGAGTGCCTACTGTGTCTTGCTTGGAATTCAAAAGATGTCACGAGAAATTTTCTTCCTCTCTCTGTCAACAAAGCCAGAGGATTCAACTCAGCATTAGCGTTTCATGTGAACACTTTGTCTTCTGGATTAGAAGTCTACTAATGGCAGTGGAAGCAACGCTATTTTGCTCCTGTGGATCTTAATGCAGGTCCCATTTCCTCCCCTCTCCTGCAGAAGCTGTGCTACCAGGGCAGAAGGAGAGCCGGAGGAGCAGAATAGCAAGCAACCCTCCATTCAGGATGATGGATTCAGAAGATTCCATGAATTTAGGAGATTCTTTCCCCATTAATCAGCAGGGCCTATAAAGCTGGGAATTCTTGCCCCCTGATATTGGGCAGGTTGTTTTGCCGCTCTGCACCTCAATTTCTTCCTCTGTGCAATACCTCCTTTGCCAACAAAATGTTATGTCTATGGATGAAACTTGCTACGCAAGAGCTCCTCGTTATTGGCTCATTATTATAATTAGGTAGCACCCGTTGTCATGATTTTATGTAAGAGGCTTCCCTTAACCTAAAATAAAACATGGATATTGTTCTAAATTGAATTAGTTTTATTTTAAAAGTCTGGGTTTAAATAACAGGAAGTGAAGGTTTTGCAAACTTGAACTAATTTTGCAAACTCAAAGAACATTTAGAGAGGCTCATAAGTGTCAAACATTTTCAATTTAAAAGGCAAAACCATGACTGGGGTTAGATCTAATTAATTAAATAAACGTGAACTGTAATTTAGAGCATTAAAGACACTACAGTTATTAAGTGGTGACTATGGGACAAATTGAACACCAAGTTTGTGTGTTATCCCGCTTCTAGGAAGAATCAAGACATATTAATTGATATTGCTGTTATTTAAGTGGTCTCTCCATTGGAAGAGAATAGGTGATTTGACTTATTAACTGGGCAACTTTATTTTATTGGTGTCTTTTTGTTTAAATTAGATTACAGCTCCTTGTCTGTGGCTTTTAGGAGCTGAAGGACAATGTTGTCAATTTAAAATCTGTTGTCAGATTATATTGTTTTGTTATCATAAATGAACACGTGTCAAGTTTCCTTCCCCACTCTGAACTCTAGGGTACAGATGTGGGGACCTGCATGAAAACCTCCTAAGCTTACTTTTACCAGCTTAGGTTAAAACTTCCCCAAGGTACAAATTAATTTTACCCTTTGCCCTTGGGATTCCACTGCCACCACCAAACTTTATCTGGGTTTACTGGGAAAAGTAGTTTGGACACATCTTTCCCCCCAAAATCCTCCCAACCCTTGCACCCCACTTCCTGGGGAAGGTTTGGTAAAAATCCTCACCAATTATGCATAGGTGACCACAGACCCAAAGCCTTGGATCTTAGAACAATGAAAAAGCATTCAGTTTTCTTACAAGAAGACTTTTAATAGAAGTAAAGAAATCACCTCTGTAAAATCAGGATGGTAGATACCTTACAGGGTAATTAGATTCAAAACATAGAGAATCCCTCTAGGCAAAACCTTAAGTTATAAAAAAGACACACAGACAGGAATAGTCATTCTATTCAACACAGCTCTTTTCTCAGCCATTTAAAGAAATCATAATCTTACACATACCTAGCTAGATTACTTACTAAAAGTTCTAAGACTCCATTCCTGTTCTGTCCCCAGCAAAAGCAGCATACAGACAGACACAGACCCTTTGTTTTTCTCCCTCGTCCCAGCTTTTGAAAGTATCTTGTCTGCTCATTGGTCATTTTGGTCAGGTGCCAGCGAGGTTACCTTTGGCTTCTTAGCCCTTTACAGGTGAGAGGATTTTTCCTCTCACCAGGAGGGATTTTATGTGGTTTACCCTTCCCTTTATATTTATGACAACCCGGCAGACCAGTTCAAGTTTTTGTCTGCTGTAATGCCTTTTCAGACACACTTCAGTTAAGCAGCAGGCATTTCTTTATATTCAAGGAGCCATTAGACCAGCTGATGATTTTGGGGAAATACATTTCCATCTCTCTATTTCAGTTAAATTGCTGTGTATTAAGTATATATTTTAATTCGCTTGAGATCCATCAAACAATTTCTTTTACCCTCCGATAGATTTTAAATACCTTTTTCTTCCTGAAGTCTAATCAACAAAGAGCCAAGACATTTTTTTAGAAGTCTTAGAGCTGCAGAAATCTGATATCTTTCTCGCTCTCTCTCTCTCTCTGTCTTTGCAAACTCTTCCTTAGGGTCACACAGCATTATACATTTTAACTACTGAAATCTCCCATACCTCACTGACATGATGATTAGACAGACCTTCTGAAGCTTCCTACCACTTAAACAGCAATGCTTCCTTTCCTGTAGCCTGCCTAGACGTTCTAAACCCCTCCTTTCCATCCCACAATTCGCCACTAGACCCTGTTTTCTTCCAATCCAACCAAAATGGTTTAAATGTACAGTGAAGCCAACTCTAGCAATTTAATTGCAATATTTGGTGTTCTTTCTAAGCCCCAGTCAAGTGATTAGCTAAGAATCTCAGCTTTCATTTAAAAAAAAAAGTTTCTAGCCCTCACGTTTGCAGAGAATATCACCAGAGTGTACTTCTAACGGCTCAGAAAGGAGAAGGCAAACAAAAAAAAACTTATTTAATAAATTATTTATTTATTTAATAAAATCTCATGATGTTTAAGCCAATCTCATGAGTTGAGGGGGCGGGGCTTGGTTCATGATTCGGGGTTGGCAATACTGAAGGTGTAATAGAAAACTAGGGAAAATGGGGAATGGAAGGGGCAGAATTGACATCATTGAATTTATTCTGTTTACACCAGTGTGGGTGCGAGTTTGGCCTATTCTGTCTCCACCTCCTCGGTAATGTTTGCTAAGAATAAACAGGTTTCAGAGTAGCAGCCTTGTTAGTCTGTATCTGCAAAAAGAAAAGGAGTATTTGTGGCACCTTAGAGACTAACAAATGAAGTGAGCTGTAGCTCACGAAAGCTTATGCTCAGATAAATTTGTTAGTCTCTTAGTTGCCACAAGTACTCCTGTTCTTTTTATAAATAAACAGGACAGCTAAACACATGCCACAGTATTGTGGGGAGTTTTGTTTTGTTTTCTTCAAAAGTTCAGCTCCATTTTATAGTGCCAAGCTGTGCCATAGATTAATGTTCTGCACAATGAGAGAATAAAGACCATAATCATTCCCTTGGAACATTCATTGATGTTAATATGAGGAACATGAATCAGTGCTAACAAAATGGCAACTTTAGTAGCAACGCAAAAAGCAGGTGGAACTGGGGACATTTTCTCAACTTGTTATAGCATTAGCCTAAACAAAAAAAAAGCAGCACACCTATATTATTTTAATGATTCCAGGGCGTCCATTTTAGTTATGAGGTATGAAAAAACAAAATGGTTTCTGATTTCCTTTGCCAACTCCTATCTTTAAAAGAACACAGCTTTGTTTGAAAAATATGTTTTTAAGGGCCTGGATGGTTCAGAAGATTGTTCACCTCCAGGTCACTGTTTTTGAATTTACCTATGTCAAAACTGGTCCCCATTTGATGACTGGTTCTGTGTAAGAGGAGTTAGTGGCCTCAGTTCAATTCCTACTTGCTTTCTCCTGTCCAGGTTCTGCAGAGGTGTTTCTCCACTCCTGTGAACCCTGAAAGGTTGTGCTGGCATCTTCCAACTCCACAATTCTTGACTAAAGATGGTTAAAATTTTCTTATATTCAATTTATTGACACTTTTTAATTGAAATTTCAAATTTTGACCTAAAAAAAGAGGTGGACTGAGGAGATTCACTTTTTTCCCCACAAATTTTAGCAAAATAATCATCCTGCCTTCTGGCCAGCTATAGAACTGGTCAAAATTCTGATAAAAGTTTTTCAAACTATTGACATTTTGATAGAAAAAGCCGTAAGGAATTTTTCACAAAAAAATTGCCAAAACAAAACAATTCCCATTTTTTCCACCATCTGCACTTGTGAGGCTCATCATGCCACTTACACTACCTCTGAAAGCCTTCAGGTGCTTATTAGAGCCCACATTTCACCCTCCATCCCTGAACATGGTAGGCTTCTCAGCTCTTTAGTTGACTCTTGCTCCCTGAAAAAGCTAAAATGATGCTATGGGCTAACAAGGGGCTCAAGGGGATCTAGAGGTGGCCTTGGTGAACCTCCTAAGTCTTGGAGGAAAAGTGGTGGGTCCCCAGTGAGGCTTATGGAGAGCTAAGGGAGCCCCTCTGATGAGTGTCTTATGGCTTAGGGGTTTGTAGCAGCCCCTTGAAAGGGTCAGAAATGTTGTTTATGGGATTCCTAAGCCTTATTGCAAGTTCTCCTTTCCCACAGAGTTTAGTAGATCCACAGAAAAGAAGCCCCTTTATCTCCCTTCATTCCTGTTTCTCTTTTTGGGCCCTGCCTCTACAGATCTCTGAAAGATCCCTTCCTATAGGCCTGAGCGGGGGCTGTGGGTTGAAGATATGTGGCTGGTGGGGCAGAGATCAGGGATCATTTCCTGTGTTTCTGTGACCTTCTGCAGGAGAGGAGACCATCCAGAAAGTTTTATTAAGTTATTTTAATTCTGTTTATTCAGGGAAAGAGCTAGAGATTTTTACAAATGAAAGTTTACATTCACAGCAGTCCTTTGATACCCGATACTAAGCTCTCTGGAGCAGCTTATCAAGGGTGACCTACAAAATTAATAACTTAGATATTGTGCACTGGGGGTTAGATCCACTAAGGGGATTTGGACTCAGTGTTGCAATGCCTAACTTTTGGGTGCCCTGCTGCCCAGTGGAATTCACATCCGTGAGGTGGGCACCCAGGCTCTGTATCTAAAGCATGGGGAGGTTTAGGTGCCTAAGAATGGATTTCACAGAAGCCAGCAAGCTGAGTGGGAGCCCACTAAACTAGTCAATGGGAAATGTCAAGGTGAGGGGTGTGGCCTAAACCCCAGACCTCAGAAGGATTTAGGTGCCTCAGTCCAGGTTGGAAGGCATGAAAGAGAACAGGACAAATACTGTATGTTCTGCATAACTGCAGCTAACTGCTCTGCTGACTCACCACTTAAACACTGTACAAGTCAGGTGACATTACCACAGTGATAAATCTGATCCATATCAACAGGGTAACAATGCTGAGCCAGTCCTCTGTAGCATATTGAAGGAATATTGAGGAAATTATTGCCAGATGTGAACATTTTTTGAGTGGTGCCGCCTGACAAAATACATATTTCCCTTCTTTTTGTGCTATTTACCTAGACTAGAATTATGATACACTTTTTTCAAATGTTTCATTTTTCCAGGATTCATGTGGAACAAATTAAAATTAAGTTTCCATAACAAATGACTTAGCAGCAGAGCTGTGAGATCACCTTCTCTCCTTTCCACTATCAAGCTTCACATCCAGTAAAGATGTTCATGGCTGTGTTTGTGGCTTTTGCACACAGCTGTGTATTGTGAGTAATATAGGGTCATCTCTCCACACCAGGAAAGCTAGGAGATGAGACATTGTGCCTTGGGTAGGTTTAGTGTCTCCTGGATCGTGCTGGCTGTGCTACCCCTCCAATAGTGCAGAATATGCTTCTCTGAAAGGCTGATGAGCCTTGAGCAAGAGACTAAGGGATCAGGAAGACTAATTGCACTGTCTAAGTATTTATGTAGCCCTATTCACTGTAACATCCGAGCATCTTTGCCATGGCGTTTGAGTACCAGGGCTGGAGACAGTCTGGCACTATCTTGGGAAACCTCTGAGTAGAGAAAGTAAAGACATAGACACAGTAGGCCCATATGTATTTCCTCTGGAGTACTGTCTTAGCTGGTATATTTTGCACCAAAATAGACACTACTTTTATGGTTCAGGGGCAACAAGAGAGAGCAGAATTGACTTGGGTGGGTTTGCTCCCTTTTCAGATTCCCTATAAAACTGTGGGCAGAGCTTTCCAAAAAGGAACTGTGGAGAGACAAAGATCCCTTATTTACGATGAGCCCTTCAAAAGCACCATCAAATGTCTCAAGTAGCTTTAGCTTACACTGTCTCCACTCTGTCTATGGGACTGCATCATGTACTTGTGCTTCTGTGGAGGTCTTGGTCCTCAGGGACTCTGGTACCTACAGGAAGAACTGGTGACAAATGTGATCGAAGGCTTGTATGAATGTCATAGTGACGATATGCATGTAATGGGACCTGTTTGTATCAGGGTATGTTTGTTTTACAGGTGTATACATTGAATATGGGGCACTGTGTGCTTGATAGACGTGCCCCCAAATGAGTCAGATGTCTGATATGGGTACAATGCCTATTCATTTTACTCTGAAGCAGACTTTTGTAAGTGGATGTCATAATACAATGCACTTCCAACAGCATTTGCCTCAATGTGAAGAACACCACTCCAGAGCGGTCAGGTGTTCATGAGTGCCATAGAACTGATAATGTACATAAGAGCATTTTCACGTTCAAGTCAGGTGAGCATTTATTTTCATATACCCCTGATTTACCTCCACTGTTATTACCTATCCTGGGATTCTGTACTGTATTCTCATTATCCATTCTCTTTTACACTAATAATACACTCCTGAGAAGCACAAATGGAGCTGGATATCAATTGAAAATTCCCTCAGTAGACATTCCCTTTCTGACTACAGTCATAGACTTTGTTCAATGAGCTACCAAGATTCCCAAGTATCAGCTGTAATGTTATCATTCTTAGATAAATTCTCCAGGCAGCCTTAAAATTAGAAAGACTTTTCCCTTGCCAGCATTTAACCTCCATGTATTTGGCTGTACAAGACTTCTTTAGTAGAAACATGAAAGCCGTTCAAATAATGTGTCCAGTGTGATGCTGTTGTATTTCCTGAAGCAGCAGCAGCATCTGGAAGTTTCATTTGATAATGAACTTGAACAAAGGAATCTTAAGGACATATTTGACCCTGGAATTAGCCACCCACATTGGGAACTGCACCTGCTAGCACCAGGACTGATTTTGGCCCATAATCTCACCAGACTTCAGTCCATAGATTTACCTGAATGTTCCTGAGAGAATTTGTATAGAGAATCAAGGACTTAATGCAATAAACAAATGTGTCTGCTAAACATGAATGACAGGCCACATCTTTTGCAATCTTTTTCAATTGCAAAAGTTTGCTCAATTTTGCTAAATTTTGACCCATGATACAGTATTGGAATAGATCCCTTACATTGCTTTATTTGTTGTAAACTTTTTAGTTTCTAGTGAAAAAATATGAATAAATATGACATAAATGCGATGCAATTAAAAAGGGTCTTTTTAGATATTCTGTTCCCCCATTACAACCAATAATATAACAAGGAAACATCCAGTCCAGAGCAAAAGTGAATTAGGATGAACTTTCTATCAAACTTCAGCATGCATTTTGCTGGCTAAATATTTTTTACTTTTGTAGGCACAAACTATATATTACATACCATAGAAATGTCATCACTCTACTGTTTACAGTCTTTCTAACTTGAATGGCTAATAAGTTTAGCACATTCATGTTGCAGGACAAATTAAGCCTGTCAGAGTGACTCTCACTTCTATATAAAGGAAGTTCTAAACATTTAAGGGGAAATTTAGCTGTCAAAGTCAGTTAGCTTATTGAGGTGAGAGGAATCCCATGTTTCTTTGAAACCTTTCAGAGACTGCTATACCTGGTAGATGTAGACCTGTGTACTATAAACATTGCTTGGAAATGTATATAAAAAAATACAAATTAGCCACTACAAATCAACAAAAAGCGTAAAGGGAGTCACACTTCTTTGCTCACAACTATTATCAAGGAACTATTTGCAATTTCAAGGAATCAGGGCAGATAGATAAATCCATTTATAAAATCCTAAAAAGGGGTGGCTATCCATACATGTTATATGCTCTTGACATAATTTAAAATACCCTCAAGAACAATACCCCAACATAACTATAATGCAATTTGGTAGAACCCACCAGGAAACTGAAAAACTAGGGAAATGCAACCTAGATTGAGGTACTATAAGGTGGGTGCATAACTGGTTGGGAAACCATTCCCAGAAAGTAGTTATCAGTGGTTTACTGTCATGCTGGAAGGGTATAATGAGTGGGGTCCCGCAGGGATCAGTTCTGGGTCCAGTTCTGTTCAATATCTTCATAAATGATTTAGATATTGGCATAGAGAGTATAAATATAAAGTTTGCGGATGATACGAAGCTGGGAGGGGTTGCAAGTGTTTTGGAGGATAGGATTAAAATTCAAAATGATCTGGACAAACTGGAGAAATGGTCTGAAGTAAATAGGATGAAATTCAATAAGGACAAATGCAAAATACTCTGCTTAGGAAGGAACAATCAGTTGCACACATACAAAATGAGAAATGACTGCCTAGGAGGGAGTACTGCGAAAAGAGATCTGGGGGTCACAGTGGACCGCAAGCTAGGGAGGGAGAGGAGCTATTTAGGCTAGAGGACAATGTTGGCACAAGAACAAATGGGCATAAGCTGGCCATGAACAAATACAGGCTGGACACTAGAAGAAGGTTTCTAACAGTCAGAGAGGACGGTTCTAGAACAGTCTCCCAATAGGAATTGTAGATGCAAACATCTAAATTAGTTTTAAGAGAGGGCTGGAAAAATTTGAGTGGGATTTTATGATGGGGTTGCTTATGATTGTGAGGGAACAAGGCTTTGCTGCCCTGGGGGCCCCTCTGTTTATGTCTTGTGTTCCTAAGGCTCATGCCTCAGGGCTGCAGCCAGTTGCTGGCAGGCGTCAGGAAGGGGTTCTCCCCCACCCCACCCCTAGTTTAATTCTGGGGTGTTTTGGTCTCCTGCTTCTGAAACATCAGGGATGGCCATGGCTGGAGATGGGACAGTGGATAGGATGGGTCAGGGCTCTGAGGTGGCACTGAGCATTCTTTCTCTCAGGTGCTTGGCTGGCTGATTCTTGCTCACATGTTTAGCTTCTAGCCAATGGCCATAGGTGGGGTTGGGTAGGAATTTTCCCCCAGGTCAGGTTGGAAGTGGTCTTGGGGGGGACTGCCTTCCTCTGTAGCATGGAGTGTAGGTCACTTGCTGGGATTATCTAGATATGTCTCAATCAATTCCCTGCCATTCAGGGGTCTTGGGCACTGGTGCACCTTGGTGTCTCTTATTCTGTGCCTGTGGCACATCATACTTGAGTCTCCTGTGGGCTGCAATATTTTGGTCTAATTTTGGTTGTTGTTCCCTTTAAACAAACACCAGCTCTTTCTTATCAGGAGTTATGCATGTAACTGGTTTGGTGCACCCATACAAGCAGGGGACCTTTCCTCATAGCACACACAGAGAGAGTACTGTTTAGTTATATTTACCAGTGTCTTCAGAAGCACTAATAACAAAACAGAGTTGCCTCCTTGGCTATCTCTTGCACACCCATTGTAAATATTTATGATACATTAACAATGAAATGCTTTTACTGTTTGTTCCTAAATTATTTCACAAGCATAATTCTCTAATATTTATTGCTGCAGTCCCTTCTTGGCCCTTACACAAGCAAAACTGTTAAGTCAATGGGCTTTTTACTTGAGGAAGTTCTTAGCAATAAATTAATAATAAAAACAATACTTATGTAGCATCTTTCCTCTGAAGATATTAAAGTGCTTTGTATATATGAGTAAATATTATTTCTAGAGATGGTCAGAAAATAGGGGTTTTTTTTAAAAAAAAATTGTATTGAAAACTGCCAAAAAATAAACAATTTTAACTTTGTTCTCCAACCAAAAAATTTGAGAAAAGCAGGTGCTGTCCATGAAAATGTTTGTTTAGTTGAAAACCCAATTTTCCATTGTAAAAAAGTTTGAACTGAAATTTTTTGACCAGCCCTAATGAATACTCTCCTTTACAGATGAGGAAACTAGAACTCAGATAGTTCAAGTGACTCACCTGAGATCACAGACCAAGCTAGAGGCAGAATGGGGATTAGAACCATGAATCAGGCCTGCTTTTTATTTATTCTATCCATCAGACAGCACTGACCACAGAGAACCACAGTATTTTAAATGGAGCACAGCTGCTAGTATTGTTGTTTTCCCTTCTCAGTGAAACTTTGATGAAAGGAGGAAGTTTTCAATGCAAAATGTCCATCACTTTAAGATAATGAGAACATTTTCATTGCTTTAATGGTTAATGAAAATATATGTGGATAATGAGAACTTCTACTTACATGATTATGGATTAAAGAAAAAGTTTCAGGGCATAATTTAGCCTCCAATTTAGGGGGCCTTAGGAAGAAACTTACTCTTTGGCCAGCTTATTCCATAATTACCCACTACTGAATTTTTTTAACCTTCCTCTGGAGCATCTTGAACTGGCCACTATCAGACACAGGCTATGGGACTAGATGGACCACTGGTTCGATTGTATGGCTAATTCCCACAAGGGTAATTTTCAATGACAATATATATTTACTGCCCATTCTTAAGGCTAGTTTTCTTTACCCTAACTTTTGCTTCTAACTGAGAATGCTAATGCAACATCGTGAAACATCACTCAAAGTGGCATCAATAACAGGGCCTGTATAAAGGGAGTTTGAAGTTACTCAGCTGGAACAGGGGATTTCCTACTGAGTCCATCTCAGAGGAGTTGGGTGGGGGAAGGGGGGAAGAAGCACATCAGCAGAACTGTTTCAGGCCAGGCCAGTTGCCATGCCAACAAATTGTTCTGATGTTGGAACATATCGTTTCGGAAGTGTGGTTAGTATAATAGCACAATGGATATATTCACTTTAGTCTAGGTGCTTAAAGATGACTATATATTTCTCTCCTCTGACAAGAATCATGACATCATGCATGAAACATCAGGCAATAAGTGAGAAAAATAAGAATGCAAAGGAAACACCAATATTGTCTCCAAAACAGACAATAGAAACCTTACATGATTGTCAAGGTGTCTGCAATGAATTTGATATTGATGCAAATTGAGTGCCATACGCTTTGGATATCATGATTTAGAAGGTATGGCCAGGCTGATGTGACATGACTTTAATATGCCTGCAATGTCATCCTGGATCTCTGCTTGCTATTTATACACAGTTAGCTGCACAGATGCAGAATGTTTCAGAAAAGCAGAATTGCCAGTGCTACTTAAACTGTTCATTCCTAATGATATTAGATAGAGCTTTGTTTAAAATACGATGACTTTGCATTTTAACAGAAGTGACCGTCAATATGTAAGTTGGTCATAGTCAAGGGATTTTCATCCCATAATGTTACTCTTTTCTAGCTTTTTATTCTTCAGTGTTAGGCATGTAACTTTCTAAATTCCTTGTAACAACTTAGCTAGGGAGGAGGTGGATTTTCCATTGGTTAAAGTGTTTAAATCAATACTGGATATCTTTGTAAAAGATACGCTCTAGCATAACCAGACATTATGATCTTGAGGCAGGAATTACTGAGTGAAATTCTATGACGGTTGTTATGCAGGGCGTCAGGCTATATGACCATAATGGTCCCTTCTGGCCTTGAATGTTATGAATCTCTATAAAAATATTTATTTTAAGATTCACTCTTGTCAACTGACCAAGTTCTGAATGCATGATTAGGCCAAAAGAAGCCAATTACCTGAACTTTAAAGAGTCAATCTAAATTTCACACCTCAGGATAAAGTAATTTACTACGTGGAAGTGTTCATTATATTTATTTATTCCGTAGAATAAGACATAGGTTTCAACACATACCACAACATCAAAAACAATGTGGCAGATTCTGATTTCAGTTTCATCAATGTACATACAGAATAATTCCAGTGCTGGCAATGAAGCTATTTGGGATTTACCCTGTGTATAAATGAGATCAGAATCTAGCCCAATATACTGCAAGAAGTAGTACCCATAATACCTAATAGGCCTTCTAGTGTTCTAACATAGCGGTGGAGAATAAGTCAACATACTGCAGGAATTACTGGGGGAAAGTCTATGGCTTGGGTCATGCAGGAGATCAGACTAGATGAACATAGTGGTCCCTTATGGCTTTAAAATCTATGCATCTATTAAGTGAAGACAAATGTTACAATTAATCAACTACTGTAACCCAAAGCATTAGTTATGAAAAACTGCACTCACAAGACGTGTTTCTTTATGTTGTTTTTTATTATTGTTGTTCAGCCTGACTGTGCTCTGGAATAATGACACAGCAGCATCAGTCACTTGGCTAAATTTCGCATTGATTGTTATATGTCACCCAAATCCTGAAATCCTTACTGACATTTTTATCAGACCTAACTCAGGTAAAACTCTGAATGAGTTAGGCCTGCGTAAGCAGCAAATAAAGACTTCAGGACTTGACCCAGTATACATGTGGTGATCGTTAGGGTATGTGGTCAGTTTAGGTATGCGGTATGGGGGAACTAAAATATGTGGGTGGAAGTGGTATAATGGTGTGAAACCTAAGGACTCCTTGGGGGCCTATTGGGTTGCTAGAAGCCACCCGGAATGTTAGTTCAAAAGTCAGCTGCAGGAAGAGGCCCTCAGCGACGGGAGTGTAAAGACTTGCCAGCTGGAAGTGTTTTGGTTTGGACTGGTTGAGATTGCCAAGAAAGCTCACTCCAGACTCCAGAGACTGGCCCATCAGGGATGACAGAGTTCCGGGCTCCTGTGAGATCAGACTGGGAGAACATCAGACTCTGGGGCTCATGAAAAGGAAACCTGAATGGGGGTATGAAATAAGATTTCCAGGGATTGAAGAGGACAGCTGACATTGCCAGATGACCCATACTGGAGTTCATTCATGGGTTTTAATCATAGAATCATAGAATCATAGAATCATAGAATATCAGGGTTGGAAGGGACCCCAGAAGGTCATCTAGTCCAACCCCCTGCTCGAAGCAGGACCAATTCCCAGTTAAATCATCCCAGCCAGGGCTTTGTCAAGCCTGACCTTAAAAACCTCTAAGGAAGGAGATTCTACCACCTCCCTAGGTAACGCATTCCAGTGTTTCACCACCCTCTTAGTGAAAAAGTTTTTCCTAATATCCAATCTAAACCTCCCCCACTGCAACTTGAGACCATTACTCCTCGTTCTGTCATCTGCTACCATTGAGAACAGTCTAGAGCCATCCTCTTTGGAACCCCCTTTCAGGTAGTTGAAAGCAGCTATCAAATCCCCCCTCATTCTTCTCTTCTGCAGGCTAAACAATCCCAGCTCCCTCAGCCTCTCCTCATAACTCATGTGTTCCAGTCCCCTAATCATTTTTGTTGCCCTTCGCTGGACTCTCTCCAATTTATCCACATCCTTCTTGAAGTGTGGGGCCCAAAACTGGACACAGTACTCCAGATGAGGCCTCACCAATGTCGAATAGAGGGGAACGATCACGTCCCTCCATCTGCTCGCTATGCCCCTACTTATACATCCCAAAATGCCATTGGCCTTCTTGGCAACAAGGGCACACTGCTGACTCATATCCAGCTTCTCGTCCACTGTCACCCCTAGGTCCTTTTCTGCAGAACTGCTGCCTAGCCATTCGGTCCCTAGTCTGTAGCTGTGCATTGGGTTCTTCCGTCCTAAGTGCAGGACCCTGCACTTATCCTTATTGAACCTCATCAGATTCCTTTTGGCCCAATCTTCCAATTGGTCTAGGTCCTTCTGTATCCTATCCCTCCCCTCCAGCATATCTACCACTCCTCTCAGTTTAGTATCATCCGCAAATTTGCTGAGAGTGCAATCCACACCATCCTCCAGATCATTTATGAAGATATTGAATAAAACCGGCCCCAGGACTGACCCTTGGGGCACTCCACTTGATACCGGCTGCCAACTAGACATGGAGCCATTGATCACTACCCGTTGAGCCCGTCAATTTAGCCAGCTTTCTACCCACCTTATAGTGCATTCATCCAGCCCATACTTCCTTAACTTGCTGACAAGAATACTATGGGAGACCGTGTCAAAAGCTTTGCTAAAGTCAAGAAACAATACATCCACTGCTTTCCCTTCATCCACAGAACCAGTAATCTCATCATAAAAGGCGATTAGATTAGTCAGGCATGACCTTCCCTTGGTGAATCCATGCTGGCTGTTCCTGATCACTTTCCTCTCATGCAAGTGCTTCAGGATTGATTCTTTGAGGACCTGCTCCATGATTTTTCCAGGGACTGAGGTGAGACTGACTGGCCTGTAGTTCCCAGGATCTTCCTTCTTCCCTTTTTTAAAGATTGGCACTACATTAGCCTTTTTCCAGTCATCCGGGACTTCCCCGGTTCGCCACGAGTTTTCAAAGATAATGGCCAGTGGCTCTGCAATCACAGCCGCCAATTCCTTCAGCACTCTCGGATGCAACTCGTCCGGCCCCATGGACTTGTGCACGTCCAGCTTTTCTAAATAGTCCCTAACCGCCTCTATCTCCACAGAGGGCTGGCCATCTCTTCCGCATTTTGTGATGCCCAGCGCAGCAGTCTGGGAGCTGACCTTGTTAGTGAAAGTAATTGTTAATTGTAAATAACAAGTTGCATGTTGGTTAATTCAGTTCAAAGCGGAGCTGTGGTGAATGGAGATTTCAGCAGCAGCCTTCAAAGAACACCTACCATACCTATAAGGGGATTCCTGCTCCTGGAGATGGGTCCTTGTAACAAGGAAGCAGTGGGACAGGGGTCCTGAGGTAAAATTTCCAAATGAGAAGTTTGGTGGTGGCCACAGATATCCAGGGAAGGAAACCCAGGGTTGTGCAAAACCCTGGGTCATCACAGTATGTAATCAGCAAGTCAAGTTATATCTGTAGTGGAGAAACATATGGTGTGCTTGTCACTTATAGACTGCAATAGCAACAGAGTGAATAATAATGGCTGACGTACAGTATCTGCGTGGATAGATTTGAAAGTCTTAAAATGGAAAAGCGATTCTGTAATTCTTTTGTAGAGTATGAAATTATTATAATCGTGCAAATGTAAACAGGATACATGTCATATGTTTTTATTTAGGTCTTGGGCACATTATATTTGGTGGAGTGTAGCTGTGAGCCGTGTCCGATGTATGTTAGGCACTGAGACGCATGTATTGAAGCTGAAGCTTACAAAAATAGAGACACTTAGAACCTGTGGTAAAAAGATAACATATGCTAACAATCCCACTTATTGCAAAGTCAAACATAATTGTAAAGCCATCCTAAAAACATCTATATTAACAATTATAGATGATGTAGTGGTTGAACTTTTTTCTTGAATGAATAATAGCAATTGTTAAATCTATTTGAGGTATGGAGTAATTTACAAGTAGTTAAAAATACAAACAAAGTGGCAATTTTGAAATTTACACATTCTTTGGTTCCACAATATGCTTTTCATTATTGTACAGTGCCTTGAAGAATGGAACCAATAAAGCTAATGTTTAGTCATGTGTAGTATAGATTGTTTACTGTACTTGATACAATGATTTGGATAAAGACCTTTGCACTGAGAAAGATTAATCTGTTTAAACAAAGACAACTCAGATCTGATCTTCCAGATGAGGTGTTAAGAGGGAACACATTTCTTTTTTTTTTCCCCCAGCGTTAATTTATAGTCAGAAATGTACCTTTTAAAGTAATCATGATGAAGTCCCACACTAGAAGCGGTTCTGAGAGAAACCTGAATACTGCTAACAAAGCTGGTTGACTATTACAAAAAAAATTGTGCATATTTTCATGAAGTAGCAAGGTTAGTTTATTGATGGGTTATATTATTCTTTAGACATAGATGGCTGCCAAAGCCCTTAAGTGTTAGGTATGTTTAAGGAAACATTTTGTTCTGACTTTAGCATGCTATTTGTCTGACCAATCAACAGCTAATCCAGTCTGGCTGTTGTGAAAAGTCACTAGATTTGTTGGCTTCCTCATAGTATACAGTCATTGTCATCATCATTCCTATCTCATTGCCCATCACCCCATTCATTTGGTGACATTTTAAATCTTTCCCAGACATGTCTCCATTGACAGTATGGATTACCCAGGGCAACCAACTAGAGTCTGCCCCTAGAAGGGTCAAAATAATAAAGGGAATAAGATGCACTGAAATTACTGAGGGTGATCAGAATTAATGCTTGAGAAGAAATAAAACTGTGAGCGGATACAAACCAATAGATTGGGACTTCCCTGAGGGATGATGGAAATGCTTTAGAATAATGGCCCAATTATTTAATTTTGAATTCAGTGAAAATCCTATAAAAGTACTTAAAACATCCCCATTAACACCAAATGAGCTCATCATGATTAATGTTATTAAAACAAGTGCCAAAGAGTTTAGTAATGATTAAGTCTTTTATCTCAGGTAATAAATTTATAACATCCTAGAAATATTTCCAATAAAGCAGAAAAATAAAACTTTGTTTTATTTTTACTCTCCCTAATCTATTTTCGTCCCTCTCTTTCTCCACCCCACCAAATCAGCCCAAGTCACGGGTATATGTTTTTACCCCCTAATCTTAAGGGATGCACAAGAAATTACTAAAACAAATTTAGGTCCCTAAATTTAAGGCACCTAAAGCCATATTTAGACATTTAAAGAAAATTAAGGTGCTAGATCTTGAAACCAAAACCCCTGGTGTCATTTTAAAGCTTCCCATTGACTTCAATGGGCATTGGATCTGGCCATAAATCCAGATTTAAGTACCAAGTTTCAGGGCACCAGTATTTGAAAATGTTGGCAAAAATCCCAGTGCTGCCATAGCTTCTTCCTTTCATGGGTTTCAAAAAGAGCATGGGTGGAACTTTGAGAATTGCCCAAGATATGGACCAGATTGTGGCTGACCATGCATGGGTGTGAAAATGGATGAAGACAACCTAAGGAGTCTTTTCATCTCTACATAGGGGCCATGCACAGTGTGTCTGGGGAGCAGAGTAATTCCAGGCTAGCCATTGTCCCCATCCCCAAATTGGGGTGCAGAGGGAATTGGGATAGATTATGGACAAGACCAGGACCCCTCCCTTCCTCCTCCCCAGTCAGCAGAGCTTATTGGACATTAGAACAGGGCGCATACTGCACCCATAAGGTTCGCTATGTTGCCACAGCAGCTTACACTCCAACAGAGCACCAAGGGGAATTTGCGCTGTCAGCCAGAATTCTGGCTTGGTCTTCTGTGGCTTGGTTTTCTGTGGGGTCAAAAGTGCATTTGCCATTAGTCATGCTCCTTGACATAGCCACCTAGAGTGTACTGGAGCAGACAGGAGAGAAGAATGTATTTGATTTGGTTTTCAAGTGGGTGCAGACTTGGTTCTTGGTGAATTTATAGCAGCAAATAATTAAATGTAATTTAAGAAAAATCATCAAACAATTTCTTTCTTTGAATCCAGTATTTTTAAAAGTCACAATAGACTTGTACGTAACCAGCAGTTTTCCACTTTCTGACATTTCTTGTAGAACATGAAAGATATCTTGAAGTTGTGTGTGTGTAAGTGTGAAATTTCTTTAAATTTCACAGATTTTCCCCCTCATCCCACATTTTGCAAAATGTACCCATTATTTGATGGCAGTTTGCACTTCAGTCATCTTTGCAGTAACTTGCAAAATATTTCCATTTCCAAACACCTTGAAATTTCAGCAGTGAAAAGTGATTATTCCCTCACAAGTTTGGACTGAGGAGCAATGCTGAGTGCTTTCTCATGGTTTTGTCCATGAGAAATCCAGGTGTATTGTATTTGGCCTACATTTATGCTAAAAAAGAACATAATGGAAGTGACTAGCTGTTTTCCTCCCATTTCTTTTTGTAGTGCTCTCCCCAACACACACACACACACTCTCACACTATAAGCTAGGGCCCTGCATGTTGACCCCCGGGTCTTCAGAGTCTTGTGCACTGCCTGTATGCAAACATGTGGGCCTGCCCATTCAGAGCTCATTGCAGGATTGGGCCTAAAATCCAACAGTACAAGTTCATATCCCTCCGCCATATATACTGCCTTCAGACACCAGGAAACTGAAGTTTTATATGTCTGACCAAAAATGTTCACATCTGACAAGTCATATTAATGCCTAGGAATTGAGCAGCCCAGTACTGTAGCCCTTTCACTGATAAAATTCTCAGTGAGAAAATACTGCTGCATTTGACTGTGCCTGTTTCTTCCCAATGAAAAGTAATAGTTCTTTGTTCTGTGCATTAAGACAAAAAATGAGAACAGTTCTATTCATTTGCACAAACTTCATGAACCTTTAGTAAGCTGCGAGGGGGGAGGGTGGATTATGAACCAAGTAATAGAAAATAGCAACTAAGCTGCAAAGATGACATCATAGTTTATTAGAATTATTTAAACACCTTAGACATATATCCATACTCAATGGAGAATTTTCAGTACTAAGTGCCCGTGAAAATCAGCTTTTCATTTAGGATAAAATCAAATAACCACCTGACTTAACATAGGACTGTTTTGTTTGTCTTTATAGACACAGGGTCTAAATAAAGCCTCTCTCATAATTAGCTATGCTGAAACAACCTTGGTTATCTCCTGGTGATGCATATGCTAGTGGCTATGCATCCGGAGAGAAAGCTAACCAGAACCACAGGATATTTCGGACCTCTGGGGGAGGGAAGTGAGCAACGCTGCTGTGGAAAGTAGCTGGAAACAATCCAGCTTCCCCAGGCCAGTCAGTCATGAATATCCTGCCTTGGCCACAGAGGGCCTGTGGAGGAAGCAGGCTCACAACAATTGGGAAAGGTTTGTAACCACAGGAGTCAAATGAATGAAGCCAAGAGTCTGCCAAGTGATGCAATTCATGGGGAAAAAAAATCTGCAGCTCCTACACAGGAGCATTCATCATTCACTGTGACCTTCCTGGAATGTGCTGACAGACACAAAGCATTTTGTATGACATTCTGCCAGTGAACTGGAATGACTGCTGCTTGCAGTATTGTTTTCTAGCAGCAGGGCACCATCTTCTGGAGAGTGCATAGAATGGCTCAGCAGTTTCTTGCATGGCTTTGGCCAGTCTGATGGTGTTTTTGAAAATGATGTGCCATCCCTTTGAAAATGCTTCAGAGAAAGGTTTTCAAGGCTCAAATAAAGCAGTCGCTGTTTCAATTCAACACAAATGTCAAGTATTTTGCGTGTCAGAAAGGGATGTTAAAATGGAGGGTGGCTATAATGGAGCTGGAAGAGGGTAATGCAGAGAGAGATACCATGGTGATAAGCATAGTATAGAGTCATGGGTAGATGGATGGCAAGAGAGGAAACACATTATCAAATGATCAAGGTACATTCCAGCATCCTTTGTACTTTACTACTTGAAGGGGTCTGTAGCTCAGATCTAGTGTGTGGCAAACTTCTCTAGGTGATTTAAGCTTGGATTTTCAAAGGAGCCGAAGGGAGCTGGACACCCAACTTCCTTAGGCTCCTTTGAAAATAATCCCAGTTTTAGTCTCTGATCACGTCAATTAAGTAAAATCTGCCACTTCTCCACCTCAACCCGCCAGCATCCTCTGTGCACAGCTGCAAACCCTACACACTCCAGAGCATGGATAGTGTCCCTGTGAGTGCCCCGGGATACAAACCTCCTAAAAATGGACAGGGCCCTAGGTCTCTCCCCCTGCTGCAACAGCCACCAGACCCGTGAAGGTCACAGCCTGATGCATTGCCTAAGGGCTGGTGCAATGTTCTTTTCTATTGTTTGCCGTGGAGCTCCAGGAGAATTTGGGTCTGATTCTCCCTGACCTTGTTTAGTCATTTGCCAAGTCAGTGATAGCACTTTGCACTGCACAAGGTGCAAAGCATCAGAGAACCTCTTCCAGAGTGTCCCTGAAATACATGTCTGCAGGCAGACCCTTAAGGGGGCCTGGCTCTGCATTGTCCCCGACACAGGCCTAGGCTTTGTAGGCACAATCTGGCCCACAAACAGTAGGGAAAGATAAAGATGATGTGCACTCTTTGCCTTGTAAAGGTTGGTCATGTAACTAAGGGTATGTCTATGCTGCAATTAAAAACCCATGGCTGGCCCTTGCCAGCTGACTCAGGGCTAGTGGGGCTCAGGCTAAGAGGCTGTTTAATTGCAGTGCAGACAGTCAGGGTCAGGCTGTGGGCCCAACTCTAGGATCCTGAACAGTGGGATGGTTCCAAAACTTGGGCTTCATCTCAAGCCCCAAACAGTCCATAGCCGCAGCCCCATGAGCCTCAGTCAACTGGCACAGGCCAGCTGCGGGGGTCTAATTGCAGTTAGACTTACCTTAAGTCAACACAAGGCTGACTTCTCCTGTAACATACGGTGGAGTTGGGTTTATTCTCCCCTCTTCAGCGCTACTCTTCCAAACTCTGGGGTGCCCCTGAAAATAACAATCCTCATATAGCTTTTTACATAATCACCCTTGTGAGGTTGTGGGAAATACATTGTTCTTCTGCTAACTGGAAAACAGGGGTGATGAGATTTATCCAGAGTTACACAGCAAGTCATCGCGGGATTAGAACCTAGTTTTCAAGACTGCAAGGTCCATGAATAATTCACTAGGAGGAAATAACAGATTTGTCACCCTCTTCATAAAAGAAAGACAGAGACAGCAAGAGGTTAATTTAATGAACAACTCATCCCTATGCCCTCACTCCATAATAATAATTTTTGACACCTGGAACAGATTTTTTCAAGGCTATTTTACCAAAGCCATTTCATAGTGGGCAGTTCAGAAAAAGTGTGTGGCTACAGCTTTAACAATAGAGCAGCGAGCAGCATGGCTCCAATATTTGTAGCTTTGTGTTCACTGAACCAGGCTAAAGCCCAGTCCAATGGAAAATATTTCTGTGGAAAAGCATTTGGGTTTTTCACTCTGACTTTTATAAAACCAAAGTCTGCTTCATTTCTCACAGTACAGCTGTAACCTTAGGTCTCCTGTCCCTGCCACTCATTGTGGTCACTGGGTTTTTCCCATGCCCCTTACTGACAGCAGCCTGCTTATTGGCAGCACCTTCTGGGAATATTCACCCTGGAGCCCCAAATCTTGGAGCATGTGACCCCAACTCTGTCACTCACCAGAGTGTCTGGGAATGGGCCACACCACAATAATCACCCATATCCAAAAGTAGCCTGAAGAGGGCAAGCAGTGTTTATTGGAAAATGGCAAGATAATCCAAGCAAACCAGTGGGTAAGCACTGAAAGGCCATCTCTAGTCTAAGATATGGAGAACAGCCTTGCTAGATAGAGAAAAAATTGCAGTTACAGTCATTTAAAATAGAGAATAAAATCCTTTGTTCCTGATGGCTCTGCAGTAGCTAATTTTTCTGAGACAATCAGAACTAGTACTCCAGTTATCTAAGATAAGAATTAACCTCATGGCACATATTTAATGAAATATTGGGCCAGCTCCTCAGCTGATGTAAAACAGCTTCACTTCATTGATGGCAATTTGTGCCAATTCATATCAACTGAGGATCTGACTCAGTATGTGTTTTGTCAAGGTTAATGCAATTGAATGTCCGTACTAGTAGAGTAATTATTAGCTGTAGCAGTAGTTCAGTGCCCTAGATATGTATGAAATAAAGACTGTCTGGCATTTCTATAGTGCCTTTCGTTCTGATGTAGCCCAAAGTGCTTTGCACGCACTACAACTACGACCAGAGTCATTTTACCCACCACTGAAATGCAGCTAACTCTTTATAGGGCTATATCCTCAGTGGGTGTAAATGAGAATAGTTTCAATTACTTCAGTAGAGCTGTACTGACCTGTGCTGAGAATCTGGCCCAGAAACCTGCAATACACACCTCAAGGTCCAGGTTATGGATATTAACAAGATTTATCAGGCAAGCAGGAGTATCACACCATAGTAATTAAATACAAACATTATTGCTGCCTTAGCAATAAAATCAAAGCTATTTGCTTCCAATATAATTGGCATTTTTTAACATTCTGTTATTGAAGGGACATGGAAAAGAGGGTGTCGAATGGCTTTTTAGAAATGTATCTTGATAACTACCAAATTTTCAAAAGTTCTGGGGAGTCAAACTTGAGGCCTGATTTTAACAGGGTAGGCACTCAGCATTTCTGCACATCAGGCCTCTTCCAAGACATCTTAGGTTGGGCACTGAAAAGTTGAGGCACCCAAAATCATGAGTCACTTTTGAAAATCTTGGCAGAGAGTAATACATAAAACATCCAATGAGGTAACCACTTTTGTATCTAACCTTGTAAAAGCACAACAAAATATTATAAAACCCGTAAATGTGTCAAATTACAAGGTGATTGTAATGAGTTGTATTCATATTGGATAAATAATAAATAAGAATACCTTGCTTTCAAATAGCACTTTTCATCAGCAGATCTCAAAGTAGGTAAACAATGTGTTATAATCTTAAACGGAGCCCTATTGAGCCACTCATTAAACAGCTCAGTCAGTGTAGAAAGATCATCATAGCAAAAGAGTCCATTTAAAGCAAATGTATCCCGAAGTTTTTGAGCCTGCATTCCTGACACTTGGAATTCTCACTGCAGATACTGGGAGGTTTGAGTGTGCAAAGAACATAGGATGATGCCTTTGTTGCCTAAATATCATCCTTGAGAATTTATTTAATGGTTGACAAGGGATAATGTTGTCTTTATTTCATTTCACATGTTGGTTTCAATTCCTCTGATTAGCTTTACTGAGCCAATATGACAGTAAAGTCACTATAATGTGCTGCTGGTAGAAACCAGCAGCAATTTCCAACCTCTCAAAGCAAAAGGGGAGCGGGGGAGGGGGGCTGAGGGGGAAATTGTGGCTGAGAAGTACAATGGGATATTTCAACAGAGGGCATGTTTGCACTACAAAATTAAGTCAACTTAAATTAATTCAATGTACAGCCACCACAGTAATTATCCCAGTGTTCAAGGACAAGGTGGAATTTGTGCCTTGGGAAAGTTTTTAACCTAAGCTGGTAAAAATAAACTTAGGGGGTCTTACATGTGGGTTCCCACATCTGTACCCCAGAGTTCAGAGTGGGGAAGGAGCCAACCTACAGCCACCACAGTAATTAAAGCAGTGTTTCGTGTCCACACTAAGCTCCTTCTGTCGGCAGTGCACGTCCTCACCAGGAGCACTTCCACCAACTTAACTGTGGGGCATTGTGGGGCACTGGCAGCTGTATCCCCCACCCCTCCCTGGGACTGACACCTTGCCCATGTAGGGCTCCAGCTGTGAGCTTCATGTGGGGTTGATAGCTCAGGTTGTCCATCATGGGGGGAGAGGGGGCCGGTGCTCCAGCTTTGAGCCCCACACAGGGCTGACAGCTAACAGGTAATATAAGTAATGCAGTGTCTACAGAGACACTGAATCACCTTAACTACATCAACCTAAGTGCTATACCTCTCTCAGAGGTGAGTTATTGTCAGTGTAGTGGGACACTTACTGAGTTAGGTCAACGCAAGCAGCCTCATGTCAACCTAACTCAATTGCGTAGACCAGGCCAGACTGTGCTTAAAATGCTTTGGTTTTGTTTCTTGTTGTTAACACCTACTTAACATCAATGAGTAATATTTTGATGAAAGCTTTTGCTCAAGATTTAACATCCTCACCCTTTGAATGAGGAGTTAAAAGTGCACAATAAACACCTTTGAGACCTCCCAAGATCCTGCACTGAAACAGGCAGGGGCAGATTTTACATTCCTGATATTTCTAAGGCCTGGTCCACACCTTTTTTGTTGTACAAGTATAGCTATGTCATGCAGGGGTGTGATTTTTTTTTAACAGATACAGTGTTACTGGTACAGCTCCTAGTATGGATATGATTATATCAGTGTAACTCATTCCCTTTCCTGCATACAAATAAGCTACCCTGGGATAAGCAAACGTAT
Source organism: Lepidochelys olivacea (assembly GCF_965140295.1). NCBI lineage: Eukaryota > Metazoa > Chordata > Testudines > Cheloniidae > Lepidochelys > Lepidochelys olivacea. The sequence continues at coordinate 29,189,852 of NC_140413.1, forward strand.
ACTAGCATAACTGTATGCACACTGTGGGGCGGGGGGTGCATACACCTTTAACTAAACTGGGACAACTTTTGTGTGTAGACAAGCCCTAAGGTGAAAAACAAGCCAGGAGTTCAAACAACCATTCAGGCCTTCTTCCTCCATTGCATAGAAGCTGAAAAAGCAGCTTGGCCAGTTTTTATAATATCCATTGTAAATCATATTTAAAGGTTGTAACCAACTTCCATTTCAAAGCCTTATTTTTACCACCTTTATACCTTTGAATTGAAAAAATGATGGGTCCTAAAAATGAGTAGATTTACTCTGAAGGCAAAGGAGACAGTATCTGGAAAGTTTTGAGAAAACTGGTCAAAGTTTTAAGCTTCAAGTAATGAAACAATGTCAACTTTTGTCTGAAGTTCTCCATCTCGGTCTTGCTCAAAAATGGCTTGTTAGTATCCCTTCCAACTATCTATTCAACTATTTTATGGTCTATGCGTGGAGATAACAGGTCATGTTTAAGTAATGTTATTAATGATTCTGCTGACAGTTTGGGGCCTAAACCTGCCCCTACTGGAATCCTGATCTCAGCCATGTCAGTGGAGTGATTTGCAGTTCAGTGGGGCAAGGTTTGGGTTCTCCATGTTTGTGAGAACATATTGCCCTCTACTGGCCGGCTGCAGCTTAAAAAGAACATGAGGATGCTTTGAAAACTGACCAGTAACAAAGACCTTCCGTTAGCTCAAGTGGTAGAGGCATGTGGTTTTTTGAACTGTAGGACTAGCTGTGTATACCTAGGTCTACAGGTGTGCAGTTTATTGTGATGGTGATGGCTTATATTGTCCCCCTTGGTCTTCAAAAAGAAAAGAAAACCAAATTCTTCCTGCTTTCAGTTGTGTAGGGTTAAATCTTGTTGACAAACAGCACCCGTGCTGAACATTTTAAAACAACAAAGCGAGTACTTTTTGAGATTAACATTATATAAACTCCCGTGCTGGTCTTAAACCAATCTCTACCTTTTATGGGTTAGGGGAGGAGACATCCAAGATTACCCTAAAATTGCCTATGATGGGATTCCTTACAGCTTCCTCTGGAGTATCTGGTAGTGGCCACTGTGGGAAATAGGATATTGGACTAGACAGACGTCAGGCCTGAACCAATCTGGCAAGTTATATGTTCATAAAAGGTTTGAAAAATAGCTCATTTGTGAAATCCTTATGAAGGGCCTTAATTCTACAAACATGCATAACTTTATTCACATGCACAGCCCCATTGATTTTAATGGAACTAAATGCATGAGTAAAGTTATGCAAATAGTTAAGCATTTGCAGGATCAAGACAGAGGGTCTAACATTTCTTTGTGTTTTGTGCCTGCCTAATAAAATCCTATCACACTTCAAATTTGAAAGATAGGTGGATTCTGACATTGGCGCACACAAGAAGCAGTTTTCAAGGACTGCAATAATAAAATGTTTGAAAAATCGCCGTGATTTGAAAACCAGATACAATTCACCATCATTGAAGTTGACCAAAAAAAAAAAAAGAAAAAAAGAAAAGAAAAGGCAGGCAGAAGATATACACAGCCGCTAACAGCTGAAGAACTGCCTGCAACACAGAGAAAGGCCAAAGCTCTAATACAGCAACAAGGTCAAGCAAGGCCTCAAAAAATTCAGCATTCCCACTGACAACTGGGAAAATCCTGCCTACAATTGTTCAGTTTGGAGAAGCCAAGTTAAGACTGGTGCAGTCACCATGGAGAGCCTTCAGAAAGCCCAGCCTGAGGCTCACAGGTGAGCCAGAAAGCAGAGTATGCTTTAACTTCCATCTGGAGAGTGGACCTGTAGCCACGGTGGGAAGGTTTGCCAGTCGCACATCAGGTTCTTTTCCCATACCATTGCTAACCACCACTGACGGACCGACTTTGTCGCATCTCCTTTCATCTGTCAGGATGTTGGACGGCCACCACAACACCAACAAATCCTTCCAACACCTCAAGTGTATTGTCTGTAGACAGTGCATTTTAACTGTCAGGTTCTTTCCACCTCCGTTTCCAACCTATTAAGAAAGCCTGGATGTTTGCTTACAGCCATTTTTAGTTTGGCTAGCTCTATTAATTTCATTCAATAAACTGGCTACCCATCCATCCCTTTTATATTCAGTTTGTAAAAATGCATTTAAATTTACCTACACAAATGAGGAATAATGGAACATATTAAAAAATAAAATAAACTGCCTAAAACCTTTCCTTGGCAAATTCCCCAGTAAAATAAAAATTCGTTAAAAAATTATTATTTAGGGACTCCAAGGCTATGTCTACACTACGCAGCTTTTAGCGACACAGCTGTGCTGCGACAGCCATGCCGCTAAAAGGAGCACAGTGTAGCCACTGTTTGTCAGCAGGAGAGAGCTCTCCCCTCGACAAAACCTTCCACCCCCAACGAGCAGCGTTAGCTTTGTCGGCAGGAGAGTGCTCCTGCTAACAAAGCAGTGTTCACACCAGCGCTTGTCGTCAACAACACTTTTGCCTTTCGGGGGGTAACACCTCTGAAGGACAAAAGTTTTGTCTTTCATTTACCAGTGTAGACAAAGCCTATAGCACACGAAAGCTTATGCTCAAATAAATTTGTTAGTCTCTAAGGTGCCACAAGTACTCCTTTTCTTTTTGCGAATACAGACTAACATGGCTGCTACTCTGAAACCTATGGCACAGTTTCTCAAAGATATTTAGGTGTCTTGATTTCAGTGGGAAGTAGCCACCTACATACCTTTGAGGACCTGGGGCTGATTTACTTCTCTCTCAGATCACTTAAAATGAATGTATTCTTTTCATCAGTAACTCAAGATATAAAATATAAACACATCAGAAAATCTGCTTCTTTTTATTTAGGTGTCTAAAATGGATTTAAGTACCCAACCTTAACAACCCAAGAGTGAAAATGATCATCAGATTGTTTTTTTTTTAATATATGAGCATTTTAAAAAAATGACAGTGGTGTTATATATTTATTTCCATGCTTTTAAGAGCTAAGGATAGGTAAGTACACTGATGTCACCTAACAATCTTAGCTGTTTTTGGTAAATGAAGATTTTTGTTTTAGGAATTCATATAAGCTGCAAATCCCAAACCAAACCAAACTCTTAGAAAGATAAAATACAACAATTATGGTTTTAACTAAACCAAACCCCCAGCCATTTGGGCTATTTCTAACAGACAGAACAGATTTTGAGAGAATCTCATTGAAGGTTTTCTTCTGATTCCTTGAGGTTATGTTTGACAATGTTTTTTTCCTCCTTATCTGTGTGGCCTGGTAAGTGCAGTGCGTGCCTAGTGTTCTATCCACAGTGCACCCAGAATAAGCATCTATGGCCTAGGATGTTCGTGGAGTTAAATTAAGGCCTGGTCTACACACTCATTTTATACCAGTATAACTATTTCAGCTAGGGATGTGATGTTTTACTGATATACTTATACCAGTACAACACAAAATGTGGACACAGTTATACGAGTGTGGCTTATTCCCTTCCCATAGAGGAATAAACTATATCAGTATATAAGCACTAAGAGGTTATACCATTTTAACTATACTCATATAGTTACAGTCTTTAAATATCTCCCTGTTGCACTGACCATCGAAAATAAATATCAGGGTACCCTAATCTTTGCCTCTGCAAGTTAAACAGTTGAAAGTTCATGGTGTTTCTCTAATTCAATCTCTTAGTTGTTTTTCTTTTTAAAAGGCCTCCTATTGCAAAGCAAGTGCACCCAGCAGGATACATGCTTCCACCCACGGCCCCAGACATCTCAGACCTACAGCTGAAGACTACGTTGGCAGGGCCAGTAGGTATTGAACAGTGAGCACAGGTGTGCCAGGCTCTACACATATTTCTTTTTTTCCCCACAAGACATCGCTAAAAATGAAAATGACAGGCTCTGCTCCCTGCATCACACTGGTGGGCTGTGTCTTGCTTGCTGCTCTGCTCCTGTGTTGCAACACAGGAAATTTGCCTTTGCTAACACCTGGTGTTTCAAACAGCCAGCTGGCCTTAACCTCAGTCTCCTATAATTGATGGCCTGCTTGTGTAACCCTGTGACTACCTCTCTCTTTAGATGCTATCTCGCAGTTAATACCATTCCACATAGAAACATCCTATCTTCCTGTTTTGCATATCAATCAATCAATCAAATCAAGTGATCCTTATAGAAACCAGAGACAGCCTATGTAAACTGGTAGACAGAGGCTGTAAGCAACAAGAGTTAAATCTACACATGCTTAAATGACATACTGCTTGCTCTATTGTAGACTTGGAACCAGGTCATAAGAATAGCTAGGGATGTAACCAGTTAGCAAACACTTTTGTGTTTAATGGCTGGCTGACCATGTATTAAATATTACACAATACCTCAAGTTCAAATATCCCAAACCACTTGAACTTATTCAGCAATGCAGAAACTTGGCTTACCTATATAGGCTATCTTGCTGACCAAGATTGTTTCCTTGTGTTCCCTCAGCTGTCTGTTTGTCTAACCACCCATATCTCTTATCTTATACTCAGAGTGTAAGCTCTTTATGACAGGACGTATCATTTGGTCTCTCTGAACAGCGCCTAGCACAATGGGGACCCAGTCTACAGCTAGGGTTCCCAGGTGCTGCTGTAATACAAATCATAAATAGATTGTCTTTATGTTCTACCTTTTAAGCTTGAAGTCCAGTGAAGCTGGCTTTTTGTTTGACATATTAGGACTTTGGGCTGGTCTACACTAAAGCTGTAAGTCGACTTAAGTTACACTACTTCAGTTATGTAAGTTACGTAACTGACATCGACTTAGGTTGGCGTTTGCTGTGTCTACACCACGCTGTGTTGATGGAAGATGCTCTCCCACGACTTACCTTATTCTTCTCTGGGAGCGGAAGTACAGAAGTCAACAGGAGAGCGCTGTGCCATTGACATAGTGGGTCTTCACCCGACCAGCCAAACCGACACCGCTGCATTGATCGCAGCAGTGATGATTTAGCTGTAAATATAGACATGACCTTTGTCCCTGTGCTCCTCATTCTGATGTATCTTCGTTCTGGGGTTAGGAAGGGTGGTCTGTGGGCAAGGGCACTGAGCTGGGTCTTGACGGAGGCCTGGGTTTAATTTACAACTGTGCTCATGTTTCCTGCATGAACGTGGCAAGTCACTTAGTCTACCTTGTGCCTTAGTTCCTTATCCTTATTGTGGGAGCAATATAAATACCGGAGATTAATAGATAGGTACCTAAATTGCCCTCCTCACTGTAATATCTCAACATATCACAAACACTGATGATTTTATCCTCACAACACCCCAGAAGGTGTTATTCTCCTGAGGTAATGATAAACAGTACTAGCATGCTGTTTTGCAGATGGGGAACTGAGACACAAGGTAAATTGATTGACTTGCCCAGACTCATACAGGAAGTCTCTGGCGGTCCAGGGACTTAGACCCAGGCCTTCCCCCTTTTAGGCTAGTGCCCTGACCTCTGGATCATTCTCCTTCTTTTACAGATGTTTCCTGATCTGGGATTTGTTTCCTCTCAGTCTGTTGCTGACCCAGTCTTGTGGTCCATGAAACAGAAACACATTTACTGAAAGCATGGATCCTCTCAGAAGAGTGAATGTAAAATAGCATCTTGGGGTCTATGTTTGTTTCTTCTCAACAATTGCCAGATTCAGCTGGCTCAGTTTCTGATTACAAAGATGTTTTTTTCTAACTGATAGCCCTGCAACCTCATCCTAGAATTTGAAAGTCAAGCTGGTGAGTGCAGCGATAATGATTCTGTGGGTCAGATTCTGCCCTCAGTTACACCTCGGCAACCCTATTGGCTTTATTTGCACTTAAGTGCTGCTTTTTAAATGTCGTTGGGCTCTCCATTCTCACTTCTTTGTCTGTAACCACCCTGCACTTAGACCTGTTAGACCTACCTGACCTTTTATGGAACTGTTAAAATGATCCTTACTTCCACATAGTACCTTAATACTGCCGGTTACTGGAAAAGATAGCATATCCCCCTGAGTAAGCAGGATGCCCTGTTAAAGGCTAGGAGGCTTTAGTTCTTGGAGTTTTGATCAGTCCAGCTGTTTGAAGTCTCTGAGTTGTTAATTGCTCCCTGTTAGCGAGGGGCATGGCTGAGGTGAGCTAAGCAGGAAGACTGTATAAAAAGTCACTTGCTAGGTGAACATGAAAGATGTGAACAGAGGCAGACAACACTGGAGTTTCAGAGAGTTTGGAAATTCAGTGTGAGATGCTTTTCTTCCAGGTTCAGCCCTATGTGTGGCCAGCAATAGAACTGTGGTGGTGACCTATAGTGGGTGTGCCATGTTCTCTTTCCTACCTGAAGCCAGAAGGGATTTCACATGTAGGAAGTGCAAGTTGGTGGCTGTGCTAGAGGAAAAGATTCTCGGATTGGAGGGGCAACCTGAGATGCTACGGAGAATCAGGGGAAATGGTGAGTTCCTAGATGGCTAAATACCATTTGGAAAAATACCAGTACTCCAAATTCAAGGAAGAATGGAACTGGCCACCAAAGAATCACACAGAGAGGAACTCAGAGAGGAGGCCTGGCGGTTCAAAACCATCAGAGGCAAGAGGTAACAGTACATTCTATATGGCAGGAGAAAGATGAGGATGAGCAGGCTGTGGCCACCAGAGAGAACAGGACTAAGAGGAATTCCACACAGATAGAAGTTTCAAATTGATACCAGGCCTCAATGTGGGAACTATGGAAGATGCTTCTGAAGATGCAGCAAGTCCAAGGGAATGGAGAGATATATGGGACACACGTGGATGGCAACTTGGCCCAACCTATTAGAAAATCAAGCTTGCCTGCAAAGAGGTCTCCAACCATCCAAGGAAGACAGATCATTTTTGGAGATTGAATACTCAAAAGAATTGAAAGAACATTCTGCATGGACAGGTGGATGACAGGATGCTGTGCTGCCTTCCCAGAGCCAACGCATGAAATGTTACTCTAAGATTGGATGGGCAAGGATCCACTGGGTGGTTGTTCATATTGGCACTAATGACATTGCATTGCAGGATCTCACAGATAGTGGATGACTTCAGCGAACTCAGAAGTGTGCTGAAGAAGAATGTCTAAGTGATCTTGTCTGAGATTCTTCCTGTCCCACAAGCAAATGAAGACAGAAAGCAGAAGATTCTGGAAGTGAATCACTGGATAGGTAATTGGTGTAGGGTTTGTTTTTGTGGAACTTGGGTCTATCTTCTGTGGTGACAGGGGGTTGTATAGTTTGGATGGCCTCTATCTCAGTAAAAGAGGGGCCAGTCTCCTCCAGGACAGGCTGAGTAGAGTAGTCAGGAAGGGGTTAAACTAATAGCAAAAGGGAAGAGTAAAAAGAAGGAAGATAAGAACACTCAGCACAAAAGCAAGATGGTAAGAACAACCAAGGACCCAAAGCCAAAGGACATGAAGAGAAGAAATTCTTGAACTGCCTCTACACCAATGTTAGGAGCCTGGGTAACAAAAAAGAAGAATTGGATTTGCTCCTTTATCAGCATAAATTCTATCTAGCTGGTATTACTTGACTCAAGTGAGATGATTCACACTATTAGAATGTTAAAATCAATGGTTATAATCTATTTAGGAAGGGTCAAGTGGGCAAAAGGGGATGGGAAAAATTGCAAATGTGTCAAAATGTGTCAAAAACAGCATTACCTGTTCTGAATCACTGATAATGTGGATGAAAATGATCTTATGGATCAATGTCCTTATAGATGGGGTACTTGTTGGTGCCTGCTGTAGACTACCAAATCACACTAGGGATAAGGATGACCAGCTCCTTAAGCACCCATATATAATGTGTGGGAAAAAAGCTGTGTGATCATGGGGGAACTTCAATCTGCGTGACATGTTGCCAGTACTAAAACATCCTTGGAATGTCTAAACATTATAGATGACAAGTTCCTAACTCAAAAAGTGTTGCAGCCAACATGGGGGAATTCTTTATTAGATCTTGTCCTAACAGATAAAGAGGAACTGATCACAGAACTAAAAATTAATGGTAACTTAGCTACAAGTTTTCATGACTAAGGCTACTATTTGGTCACAGAGGTCGCAGAAGTCACAAAATCCGTGACTTCCGCAGACCTCCGTGACTTCAGCCCACAGTGGCTGGGAGCTGCAGGGTACCCCCACCTCCCATGGTGGCCAGGAGCTGTGGGGGAAGCCTGCAGTCACAGGGGTCCTCCGCAGCTCCCCAGCCGCTGCGGGTGCAGGGGGTCCCCAGAGCTCTCCAGTCCCCACAGCTGGCAGGGGATCCCTAGCAGCTCCTCAGCCGTGCCACCACCAGTGACAGGGGAATCCCCTGCAGCTCCCCAGTCCCTGCGGGCGGCGGAGGATCCCTGACAGCTCCTCAGCTGCTGCTGCCAGTGGGGAAATCCCCCAGAGCTCCCCAGTCCCCGCAGGCAGTGGGGGATACCCAGCAGCTCCCCAGCTGCCATGGGGGATCCACCACAACTCCCCAGTCCCCGCGGATGTGGGGAACCCTCACAACTCCCCTGCCTGGGGGCAGGAATCCCCCTCCCCAGTCAGTGGGATCCCTCACAGCTCCCCAGCTGCCACAGGTGGGGGTCCCTCCCAGCTCCTAGCCTCGGGACAGAAGCCACAGCTCCCAGCCACAATCGGGCCGGGTGCTCAACCCTCCTTCCTCCCCATTTTGTCATGGACATTTTTAATATAAGTCAGGGACAGGTCATGGCTTCTGTGAATTTTTGTTACTTGGCCGTGAACCTGTCCATGACTTCTAAAAATGTCCATGACAAAATCATACCCTTAATCATGACTTGATCACATTTATAATGTGCAAGCAAAAAAAAAAAAAAGTCCAGACCAGTTAGACGATTGATAGATAGAGAGATATAGTTGGTGCTTTAACAGGGAAAGTGGAAGCAAGTTAGGAATTGTAGAAAACTGCAGAAAATTCATAGGGGAAACCTAGGGACACAAGGAGAAATGTATGGCCAGCAGTGTTAAGGACAATCAGGAATTTTTATAATATATTAGGAACAAAAAGAATCCTGACAATGATGTTGCTTCATTAGTAGATTGAAAAGGCAGACGTGTTCAATAAATATTTCTGCTCTATATTGGGGAAAAACAGATGATATGGTCTCTTCATATGGTGATGAGAATGCTCTTTCCATTCTGCTAATATCTCTGGAGGATGTTAAACAGAAGCTATAAAAGTTGGATATTTTTAAAGCAGCAGGTTCAGATAACATGCATCCAAGATTTTTTAAAAGAGCTGGCTCAGGAGCATGCTGGCCCATTAACATGGAGTCTTGGAGCACTGGAGAAGTTCCAGGAAATTGGAAGAAAGCTAATGTACCAATTTTTAAAAAGGGTAAACAAGGATGTACCAAGTAATTATAGGCCTGTCAACCTGATATTAACCCTGGCCTAGCTAATGGAGCAGCAGGACTCAAGGAGGGTAATGTAATTAATGGAACTCGACATGGGTTTAGAGAAAATAGGTCCTGTCAACTGTCTCTTTTTGATGAGATAATGCATTTGGTTGGCAAAGGTTATAATGTTTATGTAATATATTTAGACTTCTGTAAGGCATTTGACCATTGATATTTTGACTGAAAAACAAGAATGATATAAAATTAAGATGGCACACATTAAATAGATTAAAAACTGACTGACTAATAGGGCTCAATATGTAACGATACATGGGGAATTTAGCGTCAATTGGGTTTGTTTTCAGTGGGGTCCCACAGGATTGGTTCTTGGCTCTCCACTATTTAATATTTTTATTAATGATCTGGAAGAAAATATAAAATCAGCACAAAGTTTGCAGGTGACACAAAAATTGGGGGAGTGGTAAATAGTGAAGAGGACAGGTCACTGATTCAGAGCAATTTGGATCATTTGATAAACTGGGACCAGGCAAAAAAAGATGTGTTTTAATACTGCTAAATGTAAATACATCCATCTAAGAATGTAGGCCATATTTACAGGATTGGGGACTATAGGATGGGAAGCAGTGACTCAGAAAGATTTTGAGGTTAATCGTGGATAATCAGCTGAACATGAGCTCACAGTGTGGTGCTGTGGCCAAAAGAGCTAATGCAATCCTGAGATGCGTAATCAGGGGAATCTTGAGGTTATTTTACCTCTGCATTTGGCACTGGTGCTGCTGGAATACTGTGTGAGGTTCTGGTGCCCACAGTTCAAGAAGGATGTTGATAAATTGAAGAGGGTTCAGAGCAGAGCTGTGAGAATGATTAAAGGACTAGAAAACATGGCTTATAGTGATAGACTCCATCTATTTAGTTTAACAGAAAGAAGCTTTAAGGGTGCCTTGATTACAATCTAGAAGTACCTACGTGGGGAACAAATATTTAATAATAGACTCTTCAATCTGGAAGAAAAAGGTACAACACAATCCAATGGCTGGAAGTTGAAGCTATACAAATTCAGATCGGAAATAATGTACAACTTTTTAATGGTGAGAGGAATTAACCATTGAAACAATTGACCAAAGGGTTGTGGTGGATTTTCCATGACTGACAATTTTTAAATCAAGATTGGATACTTTTCTAACGGATGTGCTCTAGAAATTATTTTGGGGAAGTTCTATGGCCTGTGTTATGCAGATCAGACTGGATGATCACAATGGTGTCTTCTGGGCTAGGAATCGATGAATCCCATGTTAATGGTACCAATTTAAATAGGATTCTCACCCTCCTCTGCCATACCTCTTCTAAAAGACTAAAACAAAAGCAGAAGTAATCCTCCCAGTTCCTCACCTGGTGCATTAAATTCAAAAACTATCTAAAAAGATTAAAAATCATGCAATTACAGGATCAGTCGCTGAATTAAAGGCTCCTTTAGGATAGTTCAATGTTTAGGACTGAAAATGTAGTTCTCAGTTACAGTTGTGTGAAGCTGAGTGGTAACCTTGACGGAGCTGCTCTGCTGTAACTGACATCAGAGTAAGGCCTTTGGTGTTTATTTTTGGAATACTTATTGGTTATAAATCAAAAGACAAACAATAAATATTGAGACAAAATCAATGAAACTGTCTTTTCTGTGTTAAAAGTGATGTTCTAAAACAAACCTATTTGTTAAACAAATCAGTTTGAAAACGTGACCTAGTTTCAGTTTGCATGTTTCTTTTAACTGTCTCGGAAAAGGCTGTTTATATAATTTTGTAAAGAAATGTGAACTGTTCTACTCCATTTACATTTCTTTGTTCCAAAATGTATTCTCCCTGTTAAGATTCCAGTCGACAAAGAAAAGCAGACATCGTGATTACTTTACAACTGTGAAACTTTAACCCACAAAACCCATACAGAAAACACAAAATGAGTCACAGGAAGGGGTCACTTGCTTGCAAAACTCATTAAAAGCAAGGCAAGGCAAAATGGATTTCCTGTATCAATAAATAGAGTGCTGGCAGTACACTGAACACCTGACATTGCTACAGGCTTGGAAACCATATGAAAGTGTAGCCATTAGAAAACTGAGATCAGTTAGTAACTCTCCAGGCCCCAGTTCAGTAAAGCATTTAGGCATGTTCTTAGGTTCTGATGAAGTCCATGGGACTTAAGTATGTCATTAAATTCTTTGCTGAATTAGAGTCACAATGCCTAGCCAAGCCTTTTTTGAAAATAGATTCATGTGGCATTATGGAGCTGTATACCCTACTTCAGAGTGGTGAGCTGCTATATGGTTTTCTAATTCTATGGACAAATTAGGAGGGTATTGTACTTAATTAAGATTTAAATGTAACGGCACCTGCAACTTTCCTCAGCTGCTTGCAATACCCTCTTAGACTCTTGAAAAACAGATTTGTCCTTGACCAGTTTTATCCTCTCCTACTTGGCAAACCAGCCAGAAAGGGCCTGTTCACCTCTCTCATGCAATGCTCTCAAAGCAAAGCCTGGCACGGTTTCAGGCAAAATGCTTTCAGGCCAAAGCCTGAGCCCAGTGCCTGACTCGAAAAGCCGGGCTCAGCACTGAACCAATGTGCAGTGATGAGAAGGGAAGATTCTACCTCTTAGGCCCCAGAGCAGTCATACAGGCACTTCATGGAGACAATGCTAAACTACTGAATTTGTCTCTGCTCCCCAAGCTCTGTTTTTTTCCCCTCTCCTTGCCCCCATTCCTCTCCTTGCTCCTGCGCCCATTGTTCTCATGCTAGACTTGAATGGCTAAAGTAGCCTTTGCAGGCCCTTCTGTAGCCCCCTCCCAGGCAGAACAAGAGGATCTTGCAGCACCATTCCCTGTGTGCTGTCACAGTGGGAGCCACAACAAAACTGGAGGGGTGGGGAGAAGGAAAGGGGCAATTTCCTGGGTGATCACCTACACTCAGCCCTTCCCTTGCATAGTTGAAGGAAGGAAAGCCAAGGAAAGCCTGGATTTTCCTCCAAAACTGAACGGGCTGTAGTCTGCTGTATTAGACGTCAGCATCATTCATGTGCATTTTCAATGCCATATCTTTACTGTGGATACACACAGAGAAGGTCTTTTAAAATGGTGCCCAGCTTGGGTGTACACAAGAGGGTGAGTTGAAGGCCTCATATTTCCAAGTGCTTATATTTGGTCCTGAATATTGAACAAAGTAGTTTCTTGTATTTGGTTTTACATCTTGCAAAAATCTCTCCCAAGGTATTTGGTGCCATTTGCAAAGCACTTTAAACACTCCAATTGTCTAGACCTGTATATTTAAAGGGAAATGTTCCTTCTTCCATTGTAACACCAGGAGGCAGTTTTAAGTGCACAGCTCCTCTGAAAGTTTGTTACCTCAAACTTTTTATGCATCCTTTGTTCACAGGATATCCCAGGAGCAATAAATAGGTCCTTACAAAGTCTGCTTTGTAAAGGCGAAGGTGTCATTTCTGTGATTATTAATTTGAAAAGCACCCTTGTTTCAAACCCATCTCCAGAACTTTAGGGTAAACTTTTACACAGGTCAGAGCTTCACAGACAACAGAGAGGCCTGGTGCTGCCATGCGTGTGGACTGTCCAAACCTGGCTTTTTTCACAATTTTGAACTGAACTTCAGCTGCTGTAGAACCTTCTTAACTCCAAACATTTTTATTTTTTAATCATCAACTAATGCCAGCCTGGCAGCATGGAGAACTGATTGGTCATTATTTTTTCAGCAAATCCAGCAGAGGAAGCGCAATGCATTTTTTGTGTTCTCATAAATAACAGCAATTAGTTTTCTTGTCTATTTCTCAGCACTGGAACAGAAAACAAAACAACCCTTACTGTGCAGTCCTGCTCCCATTGCAGCCAATGACAGTACTCCTATTGCCTTCACTGGGACATAACCAGACCCTTATGTATCCAGGGTCTCAGTCAAACTTGAAGGATGTGAGTTAGACACCCAGGCCCAGATTTTGAGCTGTGCTCAGGCCAGGACTTGAGGACAGGCGGGATGGATCGGGGTAGAGGAGCCAAAGATCTGGCTTTAGGCCTTTGCAGCTCTGTAATTTTGGATCAAGCCCTGGAGGCCTTTTTGGTCCCTGCAATAAGTTAGCATCAGAGTTGCTGTAATGCAGGAGTTCTCAAACTGGGGGTTGGGACCCCGCAGGGGGTCACGAGGTTATTACGTGGGAGGGTTGCAAGCTGTCAGCCTCCACCCCAAACACCACTTTGCCTCCAGCATTTATAATGGTGTTAAATATATAAAAAAGTGTTTTTGATTTATAACGGGGGGTCGCACTCAGAGGCTTGCTACGTGAAAGGGGTCACCAGTACAAAAGTTTGAGAACCACTGCTCTAATGTCTGCCTGGCTGTTCCAGAAACTAAAGTGCTTTTTGACAGCCAGGACTAGTGGGAGAACAGAGGCACTCTGGCCAGGCCACCTTCAATGCCATTAGCTTTGGCTCCCGGGCTCTCTGCAATGCCACAGGGTGAATACTACAAATGCTGGATGTGACAGCAGGTAACCCTGAAAAAAGACAAGCCATTACTAATGGACACAATTATCACACAACACAATATTCTTTCAAGTTGGCCAAAAGACACAAGGCCACAGCTGACCATTTTTAAGATGTCAAAGAACTGAAATGGCAGAAAATTATTTTTCAGCTGTTTGCATTTATTACAATATATCTTTAATGTCTTTGCATTCAGCACATCAAAATGAGGTGGTACAATGATTTCCATCAGTGCATTAGACAGAGCAAATCCTGTATATAAATAGAAATAGAAATGATGAGCCAAACCAAAATATAAAATAAAACATTCCCCCAACCCCGAAAGCTGTCAATAAATTTTGGCTTTGATATAACTGATAAGATGCGTATATTATCCTCCCCCTCCTACGACCACCCGTGTTGAGTGGGACAGTCATCAGATTCATGAAAATAAACAATAGTCACCACCCCACAGTCTAGTTTATAATATGTCTATTGTAGAAATAGAGCACATTGTGGTTTGGGTGTTTGCATTTGCACTATGTTAGCAAAAAGTATTCTTTCTGTAACAGAAACCACCATTACACTGAAAGCAGGCACCATTTTTCTTTCACGGAAAGAGTAAGAATTCCTTTAACCATTCCACTTTGTTCTTTATGAATGAATAATCCAATTTAAAGATGTAGGCAGACAACTGCCTGACAGCCAAAGCAAACTATAGCGTACACTTAAAAAAATATTATAAAATGGAGCAAAATCTTTTGTTACTAACAGAACAAGCTTTTGATTTTCCAAACTGTTCTCCCCATGAGCCAATTTAATAAATATTAGCTAAGAGTAATATATACCTTTGGGTGTTTAGACGGCTACAGTCAAACTTCGACAGAGCACAATGTCCCCTAGTGTAGTAGGGTCTTCAAACTGAAATGGTTTAGATCAGCTACTCATCTACATTGCCATTTTGTTTCCAATACCAAAAAGTGATTAAAACTGGATTCACTACTTATTGGCACATCAGCAAATAAATGCTATGGACCTGCCTTTCAGATGCGTTTCACTATGGGTGAGATCAATGGGAGTTCCAGTTGCTCAGCTCTGAAAGTTAGGCCCTAAGTACTGCAGGAGGGTAACTGAACTGAGTGCATCTTATCAAGTGGCTGGGAATTTTTTATATCATAAGTGCACTACAACAGGCCATTAGCAAAATAAATACAGACAGGCTATGGCTAATATGTTCATCCGGTAACTCAAGAGTTAATGACAGGGGGGTCATAAATAATATCTACAAAGAATATTTCATAGTTTCATACAGCTTAAGGACAGCAGGGGTCATTAGATCATCCATCCTGACTTCCTGTATATCACAGGCGATTAAATTTTATACCCCTGTATTGAGCCTGTAGTGGGTCATCTCCCCACTCTCGCAGAACGGCGGTTAAAAGCAGCCCTGGCTGCAGCTGGGAAATGGAGTGAGAACAGCTGGGGGAAGCTGAGGGAGTAGCTGACAACAAGTGTGGCCAGCTTATAAGAGGGCCGGGGACCAGGAATTGGGGGGGGTCTCACTCTAGCCCTGGAGTGGGAAAGGCTAGCTGCCTGAGAGGACAGTATCTGAAGCAGGGCAGTGCTGGGGAAAGGCAAGAGGAGCTGGGGAGCTCCAGCCTGGCAAATCCCCAGGCTGTGGGCCTTGCTAAAAGCCAAAGCAGGTACTGGGGTTGCAGAGGTGCAGCCCAGGGATAGTCAGAGGCAGCTGGTCCAACTCCTTGCCAATGAGTGGCCATGACAGACTGCAGTTTGCCCCAGTGAGCGGGGACTAGATGATGACTGGCAGTAGCCACTGAGGCAAGGTGGGTTTAGAGGGTGGGGGGTTTCCCTGGGAGGGGGTACTGCCGGGGCAGAACCTGGAGGTCAAGGGGCACCGGGGTCCAGGAGGGACACGAGGCCTGAGGCAGGTGAGCCACCAGCCTGCAGAGGGCGCTCTGGGCTGGACTCGAGCTAATTCCCAAGACGACCAGCAGGTGGTGCCACACCGGTGTGTCTCGCTTTGCTACAGAGCCTAATAACTTGTATTTGGCTAAAACATATCTTTTAGAAAGGCATCCAGCCCTGATTTCAAGATATCAAGAGATGGAGAACCCACACTCCCATGTTAAAAAATGGTGCCTTATTTCCAATTTGAATTTGTCTGGCTTCAGTTTCCTGCTGTTGGTTCCTGTTTTCCTTTCTCTGCTAGATTTTCTCCTCCTCATATACTGCAATTAAATCACCTCTCAATCTTCTTTTTGCTAAACTAAACAGACTAAGCCCTTTAAGTCCCTCACTCTCAGGCATTTTCTCCATTCCCTGAATCATTTTTGTAACTCTTTTCTGAACCCTTCCCCATTTTTCAACATCTTTTTAAAATGTGGTCATCAAAACCTGTATGACATATTGTAGCAATGGTCTCATTGAGGCTTTATACAGAGAAAATCACATCACTACTCCTAATCCCTTGCTTATACAGCCAAGAGTCACATCATATAAATTACAGTGTGGTTGTACTTAGAGACTGACTCTCTAAAATTGGCACCCTGAGGCCCACATTGATGGTGTCTCAGGGACTCAATACCAAATTTGTTCAGTTTACAATAAAAAAGATATTTGTTTTTGTTTAAAACTGCCAGCCCAGCACACTTGACCTACGAACTGAAAGTCAAAATGTGTTTTTCCTCCTTGTGCACTAATTCTGACTTAAGTACAGCATACATGCACCTGAAATATTCTTTTCGTGGGTGAGAGATCCAGTGATGCTGCACAAGAAGGAAAGTCTTTGGGCACTTGTGTAAATGATTTCTCAAGATGCAGAGCAATGTGAATTGGCCCCTTGACTTTAACATCCAAAATGAGTCAGTATGCAGGGCCAGCAGTTAGAAAAATCCATATTTTGGGGCACCAATCTATTTCCCACTGCCAGTGGCAAAACTTCCATTGAGTTAAATCAGGAGCAGGGTCTAGCCTTTCCTTTTACACTGAGCAAATTTAACACGGGAGAAACTGAAATACACTAAATATGGAATCCCATGATACCATTTTCAGAAAGCAATTATGCTTTGGACATACCCCCAGCCAAATATCTTTAAAAATAAAAAAAGATAATCATTTTATTATTTATCTCCAAACACAAATGTTTTGATCATTTGGCACATGGCCAGTTGCAGTTACAATTTAAAGCAAAGTACTGCAGTACATTATTTGAAAAATGCTCTCAAATGATCTGCAATATTGACTCCAATGCACACAGGTAAAATTTAAGGCATTGAAAAGTAAGTAACATAAAAGAGCAGTACCTACAACCAGTGTCTGTGCAAATGAGAAAAGAACTTTTCAGGTACAGAACTGAAAACAAAAAGGAAGATTTCATTGATGCCAAAGATGGCCAGATGTACTGCAAAGCACACACAACTGAAATCATGAGATGCATCCTTAACCAGCAGCAAGTTCACATTTTAGCCATAGAAAATGCTTCACAAAATACTTTTCAGTTTTGACAAATCCCTTGAAGCTGTCAGCTCCAGCAAAGTGCAACTCAGTGCAATCAATGGGTAAAATCTTGACCTTACTGATGGCAACAGGAGTTTTGCCATTTACTTCAACCAGGCCAAGATTTCACCTAATGGGTCGAATTCTTCCACTTGTATACTTACACTTTGCCTTAATCCAAATGCTTTTGGATTAAGGTACTGCTCAAGGTGAGTAGGGATGACAGAATCAGATAACATGTTTTTATTTCCCTTACTTTCAATTCACAGTGTGCATTATTTATTTCCCAGAAAAAAAAAAGCCAATTTAAACCAGCTAAAGTTTTGTCCCAATAACTTTATACAATCCTATGCTTGTTTGGGAGGGGATTACTGTCCGTTCTTTTAAATGAGGGATTTTTAATTTGACAGAGGTTGCAACCTGTACAGACAGACATACAAACTGGTGTCAGGGTGTTGAAACCCTGCCCTTCCCATCCTGCTAAATGGAAGGGGGTTGTGGCTCAATGGGAAGGTGGCTCATGGCAGACATGGTGTGGAAAAGGTTGAGAACCACTGGTGGGGTTTTTTAACTAAATCTTATCGTATTTTTAACTGAAAACCAGTATCATTGCACTTGTAATTGATCTTTTTTTTTAAGAAGACTGTTGCACATTTTGAGCATGTTGGCTGAGAAGTTGGAACCACCACTCCCATTCCTAATCATTGGAAAGGTGACTTTAAGCATGGAAACACAGTTCCAAATTTGCTTTTAACAAATGAATACAATGCTCACAATAGCACATATTCCAGCTGATCTGTCCAAGGCAAAAACCAAGCTGTGTCCTTTAAATACAAGATGACCAGTCCTTTGAACTGAGGCCAAGAGGCTGTAGGTGAATTTAAGATGAGGATGGAAGAATATCCTGGTTTTCAAAAGGTGGTAGTGGTTCCCTCCAGTACGTGAACTGACTGTAGGTATCAGAACAAGGGAAGTCTGAAGAATGGCTTCTTTTCAGCAAAGGAAACAGGTGATCAACCACCTCACAGAGTCTGACGTAACTGGGGGGGAAAAATTACTGTTTAAATCATCTCAGATTGTTTATTTATTTTGATTTAAAAATAAAGATGCCCACCTAAGGCTCTAGGAACCCTAATGCATGTTACCAATACAATTTAAAGCTCATCTGCATGAAATGATCAGTCCAACCAGCTGGCTTCCACCCCTTCATCGGCATTCATTTTGAGCAGTGATGTTCAAAGGGTTATGTGTTGGAAAGCAGAGTTTATCGCAGCTTATTTTGGAAATGGTTAGGTGGTGAAGCCCACATAGAAGAATTATTTATTAAAAAAAACCCAACCATTAAGGCCCAGATTTTCAGAAGTGACTAGAAATTTGGGGTTTCTCCTTTTCTGGGTCCCCAACTTGAGACATCCTAAAGAGGCTTCATTTTTTTCCAAAAGAGCTGAGTACTCACTCTCTGACAATCTGGCCCCTTTCAGGTGTCTCAAGTGGAGAACCCAGGATTGCAGGCACCCAAAAATCATTAGTCACTGTTGAAAATTTGGACTAAAATGTTTATGAGGTTTCAGTGTCTCAAACCATATTCTTTCCACCTGGCTGACTCACTGCAGCATCCTGACATTTATCAGACCACCACATTGTAACAATCCTGCTACTGTTCCAGGATTGCTCACGTGCAGTGACTGTAGCGTGATAACTATATGCACTATTTCTTTTTTTCCCCCCCTCTACCTGTAACTCTATAAAATGATTTTTTAAAAATGTCTTTGTAACCTGCTGTGAACATTCTGTGTACCTCTCAGATATAAGGAGTACGAACCTCACTCACACTAGTGAGCAGTTACTCACACAAGTAGTGTTACTGAGTCAATGGGAATGCTCTTGTGAATAACTGTCCACCAGTATGAATAAGAGGTTCACATTCTGGCTCATAGACACTAAGAGAATTAAAGGGACACACACATTTAAATCTACATTTGTCTGATTTTTTTTCTATCCACTATTGTTACCAGTTTACCCTTAGGTTCCTATAACTGAAAGAGAAAAATATAGTTATTTATATTTGTTCAGGGCCTGATTGTAGAACCCTGCTCATGTGAGTAGTTCTGTTGACTGTAATGGGATGTCTAGTGTGTGCAAGTGCGTTTAAACTCTGGAAAATTCCCATTAACTTCAGTTGGACAGGGATTTGTGTATAGCCACTTTTAGCTGTGCCCACTGTATAGTTAGTTTCAGCTTTTGTTTGCCCAAGTCTTTTGCATAGAAACCCTGACAAGGGGAAACTTTAAAGAAAGAATTATTTAAAGATCACAAAACATGGCAGAGGGACTCGGAAAACTACATTTAACTTATTTTTTAAACTGACTGCACTAGAAGCGGACAGCATCCCTATAAGCAAATTAAAAAAAAAAGATTTTATTTTATTTGCTGGCTCAGTGAGTATCTTTCTTGTTAGTTCAAATAATGTCAAGTGGAGACTTGGTATTAAAGTAATCAACTGTTATATCAATCCAAATATTTCATTTTAAACATTTCGAGGAAACCTTTGCTAAAATAGAGCCAAATAAATTCTTGGTTTAACTCTCATCGTCAACTGATGAATTTGGCCCATGAAGTACTACTTACGATGAGATGTTGGTTTTTGCATGCTCTTGTATAAGTTCTCCTTTGGGATTAACTGTGAATATTCTGTTTAAAGAGACCCCCACTTGCTTGTAGGAATAAACGTCCTGGCAAAAAAGAAAAAACTTAAACTTAAAAAAAATTAAACCATACTTCTGCCTTTGCACAATACATTTTATTCTTTATAGAATATATAGTGCAGAATAATATATAAAGAATACTGAAGTGCAAAGTATTGGTACTGAATATACGTGTTATCCTGCATCAGAAGCTCTCATAGCATGTTACTAACATTAACTAAGCCTAACAAAATCTATAGGAACTAAGAGCTTGTCTACATGGTGCATTAGTGTGCACCAGGGAAGTGTAAATTCTTGTCCAGCATGTCATACATTTAGTGGCCCATGTGGACCCTGCTGGCATGTACGACAAGTTCCCTAGTGCACATTAACATAGTGCTGTTTGTAAAATGGTTTCTGTTAATGTGCACTAGGGAACTTTTAGTGTAGGGCAGCAAGATCCAGATGGGCCTGTTAGCATGCTACACACTAGTGCAGATTAGAATTTACTCCCCACTGCTGTGCGTTTATGTATTCTGTAGACAAGCCCCAAGTTATCATAATTACTAGAGGAGATTAAACAGACACAGGGGTACAATTTTCAAAACTGGCTAAGTAACTTTGGAGTCTAAGTCCCCCTGACTTTCACCTGCCAAATTTTGCCTTGGTTTATACTACACCAACCACACGTTGCTCACTGGGGTTGTGCTGTGTGAATGGGAGTGGAATTTGGACACACATTTCTAACAGCGCCGAAGAAAAGCATTGTTCTCAGTGTTTTCAAACAACTTTACAGATTTTAAATACAGTTAGGCTGTCAATGACCTGGGATTGCTGGGACTGCTAACTTATGCAAATACATATGTCTCTACTGCTACCTTGCCCTCCATGTTTGTCTCTTTATTCACCTATTGAATATCATCCACATCCTAAACTGTGAAGTCTCTGACAGAGAGATACTGACTTTACATTATTCGTTTTTACAGGGCCTAATAAAATGTGGCCTTAATTCCTATTTGAAGTCTTGAGGCATTACCACAAAAGAAATACTGAATAACAACAACAGCACTTTTCCATTTCATCGTCAAAAATAATTGCAGCTATTACTTACGGCAGGTCTGTTTCCAAAGGCAGCATAAAAGGGTTCTGTGTTCGGATGAAACAAATGTTTGATGTCTGTCAGACACTGAACTTTAAATTTTTCTGGCTTCTTTTCTATCACTTCCCTAAAATAAAAAAGGAGGTATTTCATAAATACATCCCCTATTTTATTTTTATTTTATGTAATACATTTCATCTAGTCAGATTCTAGCACTGAAAACGTCCATACAACTTCATTTAAAGCCAGGGCTCCTATTAAATGTAGATGTTTGCACAGATAAAGTTCACAGTAAAAACAAGCCTCCTAAACAAAGGTACTTTTATTAAAAACAGTGTGGTAAAGATGTGGCTACTAAACAAGGGTAATGAAATATAGACAGCTGTCAAGGTTTCTTCCTCACTCTGAACTCTAGGGTACAGATGTGGGGACCTGCATGAAAACCTCCTAAGCTTACTTTTACCAGCTTAGATTAAAACTTCCCCAAGGTACAAATTATTTTACCCTTTGCCCTTGGATTTCCACTGCCACCACCAAACTTTATGTGGGTTCCTGAAAAAACGGAGTTTGGACACGTCTTTCCCCAAAAAATCCTCCCAACCCTTGCACCCCACTTCCTGGGGAAGGTTTGGTAAAAATCCTCACCAATTTGCATAGGTGACCACAGACCCAAACACTTGGATCTTAGAACAATGAAAAAGCATTCAGTTTCCTTACAAGAAGACTTTTAATAGAAGTAAAAAGAAAAGAATCACCTCTGTAAAATCAGGATGGTGAATACCTTACAGGCTAATTAGTTTCAAAACATAGAGAATCCCTCTAGGTAAAACCTTAAGTTACAAAAAAGACACACAGACAGGAATATTCATTCTATTCAGCACAGCTATTTTCTCAGCCATTTAAAGAAATCATAATCTAACACATACCTAGCTAGATTACTTACTAAAAGTTCTAAGACTCCATTCCTGTTCTGTCCCCGGCAAAAGCAGCATACAGACAGACACAAACCCTTTTTTTTTTTCTCCCTCCTCCCAGCTTTTGAAAGTATCTTGTCTCCTCGTTGGTCATTTTGGTCAGGTGCCAGCGAGGTTACCTTTAACTAAGGGGTTTACTCTTCCCTTTATATTTATGACAACAGCAATTTCTAAATAAAGATGTATGGTATATGTAATATAATGATATAAACTGCCTTACTGAAAACTACAGAATGGGTCTATAGATTATAATGGCCTTCCCTTTGTATAGCTTCTCTACGCTCTCTCCGGGATTTAAATTTCACCATGTACCAGATCCAAAGGACTACCTCCAATTAAGCTACTTCCACTGGCAAGGTCATCCATCAATGACAATTAGAGGTAAGTAAAGACAAATGCATCTTCTAATTCTCTTTAGTGCTTCATTACGGAATAATGAATAGAGGAGCCAGTTCATCTCTGGGCTGCAGCCCTTTCACAACTGCCTTTCTTGGCAAAATGGGACCAAACAGGTGACAGAGTTGTCCCCGAGCGAATTCCCATTAGAGAGAGAGAGAGAGAATCCTGCACATGCAGAGTTGGTGTAGCTGGCCCTGCATCATTCCACATAGCAGATCCCAGCCCAGGAGCACACCTATGGAATGCTACCAGGGAAACTGAGGCATGGCTGGAGTGCTGTTGGACTCTGGCTATTGGCAGTTGTATGGGCGGAGCAACAGGCAGCCAAGTACAAGCTAGGCCAACCTTCAGGTAGCTCTAAATTGTATCAGGAGTTGAAGCAGCTCCCCAGATGACTCAGGGATCAAGGAGGCAAAAAGGTGGGAGGAAAGCCACCTTTTCCCAACCCACACAAACCCTGAGCCAGAACTCCCCAAAAGCCATGCTGGTTAAATCTATCACTAAGAATGGATTAAGTTTAGAAGTGTGAGCAACAAGGGTGATGTCGTGGTGGGAGTCTACTATAGACCACCAGACCAGGGGGATGAGGTGGACGAGGCTTTCTTCCGGCAACTCACAGAAGTTACTAGATCGCACGCCCTGGTTCTCACGGGAAACTTCAATCACCCTAATATATGCTGGGAGAGCAATACAGCAGTGCACAGACAATCCAGGAAGTTTTTGGAAAGGGTAGGGGACAATTTCCTGGTGCAAGTGCTGGAGGAACCAACTGGGGCAGAGCTCTTCTTGACCTGCTGCTCACAAACCGGGAAGAATTAGTAGGGGAAGCTAAAGTGGATGGGAACCTGGGAGGCAGTGACCATGAGATGGTCAAGTTCAGGATCCTGACACAAGGAAGAAAGGAAAGCAGCAGAATACGGACCCTGGACTTCAGAAAAGCAGACTTTGACTCCCTCAGGGAACTGATGGGCAAGATCCCCTGGGAGAATAACATGAGGGGGAAAGGAGTCCAGGAGAGCTGGCTGTATTTTAAAGAATTCTTATTGAGCTTACAGGGACAAACCATCCCGATGTGTAGAAAGAATAGTAAATATGGCAGGCGACCAGCTTGGCTTAACAGTGAAATCCTTGCTGATCTTAAATACAAAAAAGAAGCTTACAAGAAGTGGAAGATTGGACAAATGACCAGGGATGAGTATAAAAATATTGCTCGGGCATGCAGGAGTGATATCAGGAAGGCCAAATCACACCTGGAGTTGCAGCTAGTAAGAGATGTTAAGAGTAACAAGAAGGGTTTCTTCAGGTATGTTAGCAAGAAGAAGAAAGTCAAGAAAAGTGTGGGCCCTTTACTGAATGAGGAAGGCAACCTAGTGACAGAGGGTGTGGAAAAAACTAATGTAATCAATGCTTTTTTTGCCTCTGTCTTCACGAACAAGGTCAGCTCCCAGACTACTGCACTGGGCAGCACAGCGGGAGGAGGTGACCAGCCCTCTGTGGAGAAAGAAGTGGTTTGGGACTATTTAGAAAAGCTGGACGTGCACAAGTCCATGGGGCCGGATGCGTTGCATCCGAGAGTGCTAAAGGAGTTGGCGGACGTGATTGCAGAGCCATTGGCCATTATCTTTGAAAACTCATGGTGATCGGGGGAGGTCCCAGATGACTGGAAAAAGGCTAATGTAGTGCCTATCTTTAAAAAAGGGAAGAAGGAGGATCCGGGGAACTACAGGCCAGTCAGCCTCACCTCAGTCCCTGGAAAAATCATGGAGCAGGTCCTCAAGGAATCAATTCTGAAGCACTTAGAGGAGAGGAAAGTGATCAGGAACAGTCAGCATGGATTCACCAAGGGCAAGTCATGCCTGACTAATCTAATTGCCTTCTATGATGAGATAACTGGTTCTGTGGATGAAAGGAAAGCAGTGGACGTGTTGTTCCTTGACTTTAGCAAAGCTTTTGACACTGTCTCCCACAGTATTCTTGCCAGCAAGTTAAAGAAGTATGGGCTGGATGAATGGACCATAAGGTGGATAGAAAGCTGGCTAGATTGTCAGGCTCAACGGGTCGTTATCAATGGCTCCATGTCTAGTTGGCAGCCAGTATCAATTGGAGTGCTCCAAGGGTCGGTCCTGGGGCCGGTTTTGTTCAATATCTTCATAAATGATTTGGAGGATGGTGTGGATTGCACCCTCAGCAAGTTTGCAGATGACACTAAACTGGGAGGAGAGGTAGATACGCTGGAGGGTAGGGATAGGATACAGAGGGCCCTAGACAAATTGGAGGATTGGGCCAAAAGAAATCTGATGAGGTTCAACAAGGACAAGTGCAGAGTTCTGCAGTTAGGACAGAAGAATCTCATGCACCGCTACAGACTAGGGACCGAATGGCTCAGCAGCAGTTCTGCAGAAAAGGACCTAGGGGTTACAGTGGACGAGAAGCTGGATATGAGTCAACAGTGTGCCCTTGTTGCCAAGAAGGCCAATGGCATTTGGGGCTGTAGAAGTAGGGGCATTGCCAGCAGATCGAGGGACGTGATCGTTCCCCTCTATTCGACATTGGTGAGGCCTCATCTGGAGTACTGTGTCCAGTTTTGGGCCCCACACTACAAGAAGGATGTGGAAAAATTGGAAAGAGTCCAGTGGAGGGCAACAAAAATGATTAGGGGACTGGAACACATGACTTATGAGGAGAGGCTGAGGGAACTGGGGATGTTTATTCTACGGAAGAGAAGAATGAGGGGGGATTTGATAGCTGCTTTCAACCTGAAAGGGGGTTCCAAAGAGGATGGCTCTAGACTGTTCTCAGTGGTAGCAGATGACAGAACAAGGAGTAATGGTCTCAAGTTGCAGTGGGGGAGATTTAGGTTGGATATTAGGAAAATCTTTTTCACTAAGAGGGTGGTGAAACACTGGAATGCGTTACCTAGGGAGGTGGTAGAATCTCCTTCCTTAGAAGTTTTTAAGGTCAGGCTTGACAAAGCCCTGGCTGGGATGATTTAATTGGGGATCGGTCCTGCTTGGAGCAGGGGGTTGGACTAGATGACCTCCTGAGGTCCCTTCCAACCCTGATATTCTATGATTCTATTCTATGATTCTATGAATGACTCACATGCAGTTATTTTGTGACAGCCTATATGTCACTGATACTAAAAGCATTTATGTGGGGAGATAGATGGGATACCCTTTGGCCAACTTTCTAAAATATATGCAGAAAGCAATAACATTTGAAGATATCTGAGATGGAGAGTGGAAGGCAAGGAAAGCTACTCTTTTATTATCCCTAGCTACAACATATCCAAGGTTTCCCATATTTAGAGTACACTGAGTGATACTGACTGACACATAGCAGATTGTCAGTAGAACATTTCAAAGAACATCCCATTAACAATTTTAGTGAAATAAACCTTTTCATAGCAGCACTTAATAACCCACAATATTTTCAGTAGTCACTTAACAAGCTTCATTGAAGTAGAAGTAGATATTAGTTTCACTATCTGTGTGACATGTTAAGCTATGTGTTTAAAAACTTATTATATTTGATTTCCGTGTCCACACAGTTTAGTTTCACAATCAGAAAGAACCACATTCTCTTTATAATATTCTGTGATACGGCTGAGTAAAATATGCATTTCCACATGAAACTGAATGTGACATTTTTGTTAAGCAGCTCGTCAAAAACCACTGGAATTGATCCAAAGTCTTCTGTAAAAAACAATTCACATAAAACATGTACACTGTCTGACAGACATTGCACATTGATTGCCATTAAAAAGTCAGCATTCATGAAAGTACCGATAACTAGAAATATCCATGGTAACTGTGTAGTGAACAGGTGGTATCTGTTGGCAAATGCTGATTTTTTTAATGGCTACCACTGTAAAATGAGACCTGTCTTAAGTAACCATCTAAGATACTAGCAAACTTTGGTTGCCTACTAGAGGTTGGTCTTCAACGAAAGGCTGCACCAACTCCTATTGGAAACTTTGAGAATAATTTAAAGTGGTCACATAAGAGGTGAATTTTGTATTGGGTACAAGCTACTACCTAATGATACCTGTGAAAGGCTGAGAACAAGCTGCTTGGACTTAACAACACAGGTCCTTGAGGTAGCACTGTTCCTCGTTCGTTGACCCAGTGCAAATATCCTCTCGTCATGTCTGCCATTCCTATAGCACGTGCCGAGCAATACAGAAACTTGTACCCATTTCTATTACACAAACAAACGAGGAAGAAATTACTTTAAATAATAAGCTGGACATTTTCACAATTGTGTGATATTTTATTTGCCTAGGACATAAGCCATGACTATTAGAGATTCAGATCTTTAACCTCTTTCAACCATAAGAACTCACAAATTATTACTAAGGAGTAAAAACATTACAAGCCAGACAGCAAAAATCTGCACAGCTCCAATGAATTCACTGATTTATACCAGAAGAGGAAAATCTATATCAGAGATTTGTATGGCCCCCACATAAAATCTGGCTCTGTGTATTTGCATCACATCCCTCACCATTTACTGAAATGAGTCCTCTTAAGAAGAGACATTATGCATCCAGCAACAATGTTGCATCAACCTTACTTTAAATGGAACCCACCTGTGGGGCTTTGTCATAGCAAAGGCCCTTATCTTGCATTTTGACTACCATAATCCTATCTCTGACACTGATGCCATCAACCTTCCCTCCTCCCCAACCCCCATCAGTTCTTTGCATCCCTCTACAGGTTCTCCCTTCATCACTGCATCGAGCACAAGCTTCTTGTCCTCTCTTTTAAGGTCCTTCACCATTTAGCCTGATCCTACTCATCCTGTCCAATTTCCTGTTGTGAGTGTAATTTACACATTTCCTATATTCACTATTCTTGTAAATAGTTGCTGGACACCTGGAGCTGTGAACAGGAATCTGGTTTTGCATTTAAATTGAGAGAAATTAACACAAATATTTGCTGAATACTTACTGGCTCACTTTATGGTACAACTTTGCAATCCCTTGGTGCGTCCAATCCTTGCCAAGAGTGGGCAAAATATGGCCTAAAGTATCTGACCTGAATAAAGATGGGGAAAAACAGAGCAAATGCACTGCAAGAAATAACTTCCAAAGAACAGGCAGAGGCAACTTCAAATTTTTTTTAAGGAAAAGGTGGTACTGATTCATGCCCTCCTAAGCATTCATTGGCTAGCAGAGCAGGCTGATAGTCTTTTGGCCTGAGATTCAAGAGATCAGGGTTTTAGTCCAAGATATGGCACAGATCTTTTGTGTGACCTTGACAAATAGCTTAATCCCTTTGGTCCAGATCCTCAAAGGCATCTAGCGCCCATTGATTTCACTGGGAGTTAGGGCACCTACATTCCTTTGAGGATCTGGGCCTCAGTTCACCATCTAGAAAATAAGGGAAATAGCTTTACTGGTTCCAGTGACATTCCCCGTTGTAAGTATAATGAATTTAGTATTACTATTTATGTTATGTAGCACACAGAGGCCCCAACCAAGACAGAGGGGTCCATTGTGAAAGGCATTGCACAGATACAATCAGACAGTCCCTGTCTTGACAAGCTCACAATCCAAAGAGAAAAGACAGACAGAGTGTACCATGGTGGTGGGATGGAAAACAGAGGCACAAAACGGTGAAGTGACATAGTCAATACCCAATCAGCTCAGTAGCAGATATAGACCCCAGATCCCCTGACTCCTATTCTGGTGTCCTGTCCACTAGATCACACTGCCTTGTCCCACTGGATTAGCTCTGAAATTTGTCATATCTCTAACACCAGAATGAACATCACTCCAGCGTGTCTCACAGATGGGACGTGACAATGAACTCATTAATGTGTGAGGTGCACAGATACTACTGTGATAAGCACCACAGAAAAGCCTATAAGTAACAAACAGATCAACAGTATGGCACATACCAGCCTTTAACAATCCAGTCAATGTAACAGGATTGTTTTTTACTTCAATGGAAAAGCAGGTTAAACATGAAAATTCAAAGCCTGAACACAATGGTCCCTTGCCCCAACCCTACGTCAATAACGATTTTTTGAGCCTGAAAGAGATATTGCCTGGTAGGTAAAAACTTGCCTCGTTTGTCATCTTACCTTGTGATAGTTCCATCGATGTCAGAAATAATAACCTTGTCATCCCAATTCCATAGGTAGATGGTGCCTTCACAGCGGCACGTGCCTTGATATTGTGTCGTAACACTAAAGATCACATCATTAGGGCCATTCTTGAGCTTTAGACTTTTCTGTGAAATGTTATTAGCAAGATCAAATTGTGCAGGTGAAATGGACAGAATAGTATAAACACAAATGGGAGAATGCTAATTGCCTTAGGCATGTGTTAATCTCCTTCCTGTCATGGGACTATCTACTGAATAATGGAAGCAGAGTTTGGCTGCAAGGGCCATGCTGTGCCCTTGATTCATAAGCTGAATTAAAAACAATAAGGAGTTCTGCTTTGCAATCAGTGTCACAGTACGGCCTGAAGTGATCATGGCAGCAAAAAAAGACTGGCTTAAAGCCCCTGCAAAACTACTGCATCTGAAAAATAAGCCCCCACAAGCTTTGTATACCCCTGCTCTCAATTTATATATCCCTGCTCTCAATTTGTTACAGAATATGACCAATAAACCATATCTGTCTCTTAAGGCAAATTCTGGACCTCTTGCCATCTACAGAGAACACTCTCACTTAGCCACATGGGAGTGGTGGGCTGCCTAATGTTGTATTCCACAAGTATGTTTACTTCTGAAAATTAATTAGTTGTGTGTGTGGATGTGAGAAAATGCATTTTCCTAAATAGCCATATTTTCCAAATCAAATATTAATACCCTGGGCTTGAACAGCAACAGCAGCATTTATCAGCATTAGTCACAATACCTCTGTGCAGAGGAACTGAAATTAATATGGTCCTGGTCACACTAAATTCATAAACAGCTCTTTTAGAAGCTGCTGTCTTCTGTGTGTGTGCATGTGTGAGGGGGGAGGGGGGAGGGAGAGAGAGAGAGAAAAATACACACACACACACACACACAGAGCGCCTGGCCCCTTTAAGCCAGGTAAAAGAGCTGGAGCAGCATAAAGGAGGCTTAAACGCCTCATTTCCAGTTGGTGGAGGATTCTTCTTGTACACAACAGCCATAAGGCTGTCCTCTGAGAACTCCCTTACAAAACTTGGCATGGGGGCATGCTGGGGACAGGAGTAGAGTCAGATGGACTGTCAGGGAAAGGACCATAGCACACATCACTGTGCTAATTCCTGGCAGCACTGCAGGCCGTCAAGCAGTTCAGGGACGCTGCCCTAACTTAGACAGTCCCCCAGCACTGTCTAAATTATTCCCAGGGCCTCTTCAATCCCAAAGGCAGACCCGATAGAGAGGGTACAAAGGTCCCTTAAAACCACTCACATCCACACCTGGGCTGCCAGTTCTGTGCCACGCCTCCTAGAGATACAGAATTTCATCCATGACACAGAAGATTCACAGACTTCTGACATGGGAACTGTTGGGTGCTAAGCAAACCAGGTCCCTTATTTTGGTGTCTTAATGCAGACTTCAGAGTTTAACTGTAGGCTGCATTTTGGAAGACCTCAATCTCCTGATTTGTCAATACAACACCTTTTCCATTAAGCATGAGATTTACTTCAAACATTAAGACATTTTTTAAAATTTCATAAGGCCTTGTAGTCAGCACAAATACTAAGAGTTTGTTAACCCTGTGCTAGCCTGAATAACTGCATTGTGCCTGTTGAGCTAGAAATGACATTTCGGAAGGAATATGTAAAAATAACTCACAAGCTGGTCAGAAGTGAGTCGAAGGGTCTTTTTGTAACTGATTCCTGATAATAATGAGAGATGACTTGAGTTTGTTTGTAATGACCCAATGTTTGGTTTTGCAGCTCTCGGGTCTTCATCACTTGAAGAAGATTCATCCTTTAGTCTGGAACATCACACAGACAGAAAACGATGCTATCATCTCTCAGTAAATGCATTTGGGTAGCCATTAAAAATACATTAGCACTGACACTGACTAAGTCAATTGATTCTCTGCTTCTAAGTACTGTCTCTTGGGAGGTTATTTACAACATGACTTTAGAAATATATCAATGAAGTACTGAATTCTCATTCACGCATGTCTTCCATTATTCATATTTGGGTTCTTCGAGCTATTCATTTGTCTGTATGCTAGTATTGTCACTTTAAGTTAACAGACTTAAATTACAGTCCATGTTGACTCATTAAAAAACTCAAACAAGGTATAAAATCGGTTAGCTAATGTGAGCAACTACAAAGAAGTTTCATTCTAAGGAAATAAAAGAGAAAAGAAAAGAATATATTTAATCTATGAAGAGTTCAGCAATTAGAGAATAAACCCAGAACATGATTAATGCAACTTTCTAATGGAAAATAACCTGCACCATCCATTCTTTGTGAAAGCCGCAATTTTTGCCAATGGGATTATATTTTTACTGACAACTCTGGCAGGATTGCCCTACTCAAAATGTTAAAATGAAATGCCAACAACTTTTTGTTCCTGCGCATTATATTAGTTTACGTATGCATCATTATAAAACTATTTTTCCTACCATAATTGTTTTTAAAAACCTGTCAAGGAAAATTTTTCACATAAGAAAGAATTTTAATGGTAAACAGAACTGTCATATTAGGTGGTAGTTTCAAATATTCTTAACATACTGCCAATGTGATCTTTAATATATCACCGTTCACATTGTTTTCTGTCACAGCTGGGTCTGCGTGTTGTTGGGAAGTCCTGACCCTGGTGTCATAAATACTGCATGTTGTGATGGGCAGCATTTAATGCTGTAGCCCGCCTGACTCTGTGGTTGCTATATCTGGCCTAAAAACTGCTTGCTACTCAATATTCTATTTACCATAGAATGGTTTTCAGCGACAAATCCTTCCTGATCTGTTTCTGAAGTCGTTAAAACTCAAACACGAAACAGTAATTAAAGAGTGAAGTGTGATTGAAGTTCCGATATTGCTTCAAGGCTGGGTCTCTAAACAAACATGTAAGGGACAAAGAACCAAACATTACTGATGAGGAATGTGTCCTCTCAGGTCCACTCATGGATCTTGCAGTTTTGGGATAATGTATGCTATTGAGGCAGCAGTGTATGTGCCACACATTTAACCTGCCAGTCTCTGGTCTCCAAAACAAAAGGTGGCTCCCAGTGCTTAATTTGTAATGAAAGAGGTGCTGGGGCTCAATCAATTTTTTTTTACATTAATAACTGATGCAGCAAAGGTGCTGGAGCTGTGAACTGCGAAGCCTAGAGGTGCTGGGGTACTGCCCTGGCACAAACTAACCACTGGTGGCTCCTCATTCCAGCTAGTTCTCCTGGATTGCAATGTCAGCCTCCAAAAAGCTCAAGCTAATTTGGCATGTGTAAGCTATAACTGAATCTGGATCTTACTACCCCCTCTCCAGCTCTGGCAGATCTGAGTGAGGACAGCACGGAAGCAGGCACTGCTGTGTTCATGGTAAGCCACTCGGTTGTACGTCCATGGGATTTGGGCTGTGCAAAAAGGAGACCAGGCAGGAGACAGCTACTGTCTGCTACTTCATCCCCATGGGACTTCAGCAGGTAACTTAATGCTGGCCCTGCAGAATCCTCCCTAAGTGGAGATTCAGGGGCCAGCAAGAAATACTACAAGAGCCGCATAAATTAGGAGGATCTTCTGGCTTTGAAAACCCTTCTTCTGCTTCTCCCTGGAAGAAGTAATAGAAAGCTGTGGAGTTTCCTGTCCCCTGCATGACAGAGATGGAATAAGAATCCCTCTGAAAGGAACAACTTATGCTCCTGAGCCTCCTCAGGTATGTAGAAGCAAACAGCGAGATGTCAGACTGCAAATCTTCATAAATCAGGGGATATTACAAGGATCTAGGACATTTTGATTTCAGTGAGGTGCAAAAAGCTTTGGAAACATCCGCCCGATTTTTATTTATTTGTAGGTGCTTCTAAACTTCCTGCATATAGCTAGGATTGAAAACAGAAGGGCTAACATATAAGGAGAGAGAGAGTAGTCATGGAGATGCCAGAACAAGAAAGTCCAGTTTTACAGACTTAAGTTTGGAAAAGGCTCATTAAAGTACTGCAGACCCACAACCTGGCCCTAGATAGAATCCCCCACACTTCATCGGCTTAGGCTTTATGGAGGTGAAGTGGATTTTACCATGGGTGAATTTCACCAACATTAAGGGATCAAATATAGAGATAGAATAGCATAACAGATTACAAATCTCAACCAGATCTCATTATTTCCCCTGCTCTGCCATTGAAAAACTTGAAGTATCCTGCTTTCATTTTTAAATGATCCAGAGTTACTTTGGCTACAACCCTCTTTTTGCGCACCTTTCTGCAATGCTCATTTGTGATAACTCCTCTTCTGTAGTAAGCACATTCCCACTCAAATCTTGTGTTGGCTTGGTTTCCTAAAACACAGTTATGAGAAGTTGTGAATTCCATAGTAGACAGAAAGAGGAAATATTTAAAGGAAATAATCTTTTTGGCTAAATCCTGCTTGCTTCACTCATGCAGGTATTCCTATTGCTTTCCCCAAGACTATAAATGTGAGAAAGGCAAGCAGGACTTGGTTCTGTGCATGTATATGATTAAAAAAAAAAATCAAGGGTTTACTGTACGAAAATTTTTGCACAGAGCACTATCATACTCGCAAGTATCAACCACAGCAGAAACTGAAATTTGTTTTTCTTTGGCAGATACAGAGAGAGGGCGGATTTCAAATGGCAAGAATTGGTGGCAATTGTGGGACCAGTAGACACTCACTGCTCAGAAACTCCATTAACAAAATCTGCTAACCAAACCTATTTTGGGCAGACTTAGCTCTGACAATTTCATCTCAAATGATGAAAGTTACAGGAGGCTATCATGGAAACAAATGCACAGCAATAACTAAAGCTTTTTCTATCTAATTGCAGCTGTCACAGCTCAGTTTACAAAGGAACACTTCCAAGGCGGCAGTCATAGAATTCAGTAAGTTGCAGAAGAATATGGCAAGAAAAAAAAATTATATGAAGCTCATAACTAAAGTTCACAAGAGTGTCTATTTTATGTAAACTTAGAAAACTCAAGTATCAGATATTTCAACTTTTTAAAAATTAAATGAAGACAGATTATCAGAAGTTTTAGAGATTAAATATGTTGAATGGGCAAGAGAACAGTGGTTATTATAGCACTTACACAGTGCTTCAATGTTCATAAACAGCTTTGAAGATATAATTAAAGCACCCAGTCCCCAGAGATTGTTGAAGAATGGGCTGTTGAGGGATTAACAAAAAGTGAGGAAACACATTTCTTTTATTTTTTCATCCAAATTTAGCTTTTGCTGTAATTTTCCAACAAGCTCTAGTAATAAATATTATTATCCTTCAAATGTGGAAGCAGAACTGTAGAAAGGGTGAGCAACTTGCCCAATGACATACATTAAGTTAATCGCACAGCCAGGATAAGAACTCAGCAGTTCTTGGTCCCCATGTCCCTGACTAATCTATCAGATTATGCTGCCAAAGGTAGATGCAGTGAATACAAATGTAGAAGTGAAATAGACAAATGTTTTAGCTAAGGGCCTTATCCACTGAAGTCAATAGGAGTCTTTCTATTGACTTATGGGTTTTGGATTAAATGCCTTTCTTGTGTGTGTCCTGTCTGTAGAAGCACAACCTCTAGAGGATGCATATGTAAGCTACATGAGATTCAAACCTCTGACAAAAACTACCTCCATCTGCTTTTTAAACTTACCTCTTTGACAGTGCTATTCCTTCCTCGCCATGAAAACCACCATCTTCCGCCTTTCTTGGGCATCTTATCCCTCATAATAGATTCCACAGTGGCCTGTGATAAATGGATGGTAACATAAATAATGGAACAAAAGAAAGGGACAACCTGACACATGCAAACAAAGGAAAATGAGGAACACAATTTCAACCAAGGATAAACAGAAGAAAAGGAAACATACTGTCTGTGGGCCATAAATTTTATAAAAGCAAAACCTAATGGCATCCAGAACTGCACTGAAGTAACTGAAGCACGAATACTTGAGGAGTTTTTAAAGGAAAAAGAAAAGGAGGTCAAACCAAAAAAGAAAAAGAAAGCATAAAATGGCATTAGTATAATGTCTAGCATGGGTAAATAATCGTCTGATTTGAGGTTGTTTAATGAAAATTGTAAGTTACAAAAAATATAAAAAAAACAGGTGATCAGCTTTTGGAAGAGGTCTCAGGTGCAAAGGCTACAAACTAAAGGGAAAGATGATGGGTTACTCTCTCTAAAATAAAACTAACATTTGTAAAAAATTTATCATCCCTTTGTGGGGAGTAGTGGGGTTACTATTTTTATAGGAATTTAGAGATGACACATGCTGGATTGACAAGGACTAGACCCAACAGTTATTTATCCAGAGATATAGTGTGGAGGGCAACAGCGCATACTTCCCTTCAATAACTCAACACCCAACGTGTCTGATCCATGATTTGAAGTGATCATTTCCAAGGGTGAAAGGATTTCGTTTGCACACCCATGAGCCCTTGGCCTCTCCACTAAAACTACAAGGGTGTCAGTGGTGTTTTGCAACCTGCCTATAGGACTACTAAGGGAGAAAGACATTTTTATGGAAATATATGATGGCCTCTCTTCATTTAAGGTTGCAACCAGCTTTCCACTGTAAGCCTGATTTTGCCCCTCCTCTCCAAAGATCAGTGCAAAATTGTGTAGGTGATAAGGGATATTATAAGACAAACCACAATCAAATCTAAGTTCTATTAGTGGTTAGAAAGATGAGAAGCAGAGTTCAGCTACAGCATCCATCTCTCTCTCTCTCTCTAAATATATTAGGTTTTTCAAAGGCTCCCCTTTACTGTTGCATCTAAAATGCATAAGAACATAAGAATGGCCATACTGGGTCAGACCAAAGGTCCATCTAGCCCAGTCTCCTGACTACCAACAGTGGCCAATGCCAGGTGCCCCAGAGGGAATGAACAGAACAGGTAATCATCAAGTGATCCATCCCATCACCCATTCACAGCTTCTGGCAAACAGAGGCTAGGGACACCATCCCTGCCCATCCTGGCTAATAGCCATTGATGGACCTATCCTCCATGAATTTATCTAGTTCTTTTTTGAGCCCTGTTATAGTCTTGGCCTTCACAACATCCTCTGGCAAGGAGTTCCACAGGTTGACTGTGCGTTGTGTGAAAAAATACTTCCGTTTGTTTTAAACCTGCTGCCTATTAATTTCAATTTTTCATGAAATGAAAAAACGCCACAGCTCATGCTTTCCCAACTGACTTTCATGTTCAATCTCACCTTTGGCAAAGGTTTCTGGAATGCTTGCATTGCCAGTAGAAGTGGAGCAGCTGTGGTCCAGTTGTAGTACCTGGAAATCAAAAAAGTTTGTGTACTGTTACATTT
This sequence comes from Lepidochelys olivacea, assembly GCF_965140295.1. Lineage (NCBI taxonomy): Eukaryota > Metazoa > Chordata > Testudines > Cheloniidae > Lepidochelys > Lepidochelys olivacea. The sequence continues at coordinate 29,225,859 of NC_140413.1, forward strand.
TGTAATACCATCGATCCCCATCCACAGCCTAACAGTAATTGCACAGTCAGTTAAAGCAATGGAGTTTATTTAAACTAAAGAATAAAGCCATGAAGTTCAGATTTGGATCTGCAAATCTATGTCCTACTTAGACTACTTTGGTTATGTCTACTTATTAAGGCAAAGTTCCAGTAAAATGTTAACATCATACTTTACTTATTCAGGATGAGGTTAATATTCAAAGAACCTGGTTAAAGACTCTGGCTTGCTGGCTGGGGAATCCTCCTCCTCTGAATTGGTATAAAGGGTGACCAAATTCCCAAATATCTATCCTCACCTTGGCGCTTCCGTTGTGTACGTACCTAGTGTGAAAGCTTTTCCAGTACAAGGACAGTGCATATTTACTATACCACAATTCCACAGGAGGAGAAGACACATAGGAGATCATGAAAGAAAAGCTAAGCCCCAAACAGAAACTGTAATTCTCATCCATTCCTCATATCTGCACCATAGCTCAGGGACCTACATTTTCTACAAGACACCTGTGTTGCTCTTTGCCCCTTCAAGGCACTGTACAAATGTTCAGGTTTGAGTTCTGTGAGGTGCTGACTTTCTTCAGTGGTGTGCTGAGGGCTTGCAACTCCTATGGCACTTAGGAAGCTAAATCCTCAGTGGTGCTGCCCAACTACCCATGAGAGTGAGGTCTGCACAGCATCACACTCGAGGTCTCCAGCATCTTACCTAATCAGAACTTCCCTAATTAGTCCTCTTCTCACTACACCCTTGTGAGGTAGGTAAGTGGTATTATCCCCATTTTACAGATCAGGAAATCAAGGCAAGAAATTAAGCAACTTGTCCAAAATCACAAAATGAGTCAGCAGAGAGATGAGGGAATAATATATTCAGTGAATGTAGGTTCTTTCTCTGCATATAGAATGGCCACAGGCCGATCATGATTTCCCCATAAGTATTCATCATTCAGTTGTACTGAATGAATGTCTTAGCAAGGTTTATAGTCCATTTTATTTTTACTCTAGGTATTGAGTGTGAACACTGTCAGCATTCAATACTAGCTCTTTGAAATCCAAATTAGTTACTTAATTAACTATAACTGGCTTTGAATCTCTCAGGGTTAATCTACAGTAGGAAAATGAGTACCCATTTGTTCAGCAATGGTGCAGCTGGTGTAAGCCCTAGGGTAGCACTAAAAATTTGCAAGTGCTTTTTCCACATTCCAGACTTTTGCCTGCTGAAATGTACTTACTTATTTCCAATCTTAACCACAAGGTTGGGGTCGTCAATGATAGCAGGATTGTCCACAAACTTCTGATACGTTACTGCTTGTTCTAAGAACTGATCTGTTGGAAATATTTAAAACATACTCCCATAAATACAGTATTTGCAACAGGACAACCTACCCCCCATAACTAGCATTAAAACATCCTGAAGAGCTAAGCTGCAGGCTCAGGATCAGTCCTTCACGACACGGGTGGCAGAGACTAGCAGTACTATGGAGACAGGGCTTAGATCTCCAATCTTGCAAGTGCTTAGTATTTCCTGTGAGCTGCTCAGTGCCCTTAACTCCTCACAGGAGGTGCTCAATGAAAGCTACGGTGATCAGCACATTGCAGGATCAGGCTTTTCACTCCTGGGAAAGGATGTACCTCTTCCGTGACCTTCTCTGGCTAATTAGGGAACAGGTGTTGATGGACTCGATGCAGAACTACAGCCCCAGCCAGAAACCTGATCAATACTTGCAGGGCCTGGAGGAAAATGAAAATTCACCCTCCTGGACAAACACCCCCTTCCCCTCCTTGCCTTCAAGAATCACAATTATTTGGATTATTAACAATATAATAAATAGAACTACTTTATCATAAATTACCCTCTGTATGGAATATTTTAACTTCTAGTTTCTAAATAGTTTCTAGTTTCTAAAAAAACTTCTAGTTTCAGAGCAGTGTCAGTCTTAGATATTTCAATGGCTCCCAGGACTCGTATCTGAGCACCTCAAGGTCTTTGATGTATTTATCCACACAACACTCCTAAGAGGTAGGGAAGAGGTGTTATATCCATTTTACAGACGGGGAACCAAAGTGCAGAGAAACTAATGACTTTTCCAAGATCACACAGGAAGTCTGTGCCGAAGCTGAAAATGGAACCAACGCCTTCTGAGGCCCAAGCTAGCACCCTAACCATTGGGCCATTCTACCTGTCCATGGTAGTGACAACTGTGAATTTATCATCAATTATACACCACAGTAATAGGCATAATAAATGGCAAATGCACCCTTTTATTACAGTTGCATGAAGTGAACCTGTAAATACAGTAATTTCCAAAATATATTACATTAAGTTAAAATCAGTAATATAGTATTAATAACCCCAGAACTTGACATTTTTATGCAAAGGAGAAGAGCTACATACTCCCTCAGCCTTAAATTCCTACCTCTAGCCACAAGAGGGTACTGTTTCCTTTTTAACAGGAGTTGAGAGTTGACTAACAACATGTAATCATAAGGTATAGGATCATTCTGTACCTTTTGTTATCTCTTTGTTGTCGCTAAGACCTCCACAGAGTGAAATGGCAATTGAAGGCAAGTCACTTATTCCATCTGAGATGCCTTCAACACCACTGTCAACACCTGAACTTCCACCAGAGTGAGGGGACTGATTGGCTGACCGTGGTCCATTTTCATTTGCATTCTTTCCGTGTGCAATATTATCACCGCTGTAGGGATGAGGAGGGGGAGAACAGTCTTTCAGTCCTCATTGTTTTCTGATCTGTATCATTCCCAAATTCTCTCCCTTCACAAGCCCAAACCCAAACTGTAAACACACTATAGTATGATCTGGGAAGAGGATCATACAAATGTTAAAAGAAACTCTAATGGAAATTAAACCAAAATGATAATGATATATCTGGGGAGAAAACACATTGTCATAAATAAAGGCATCATATGTGTCATCCAAAAATAATTTTCTATCATTTGTATTTCTAGGTGGTCAATCACTATAGTACAGTTAGAGTAATATAATGATATTAATAATACTAAACTTTAGGTGATTTCAGGTAACAAACAAGGTGAAAAGCATATTGTGTATATATCTTTTATGCTAAGAGCCATATATTCATGGATCAAGGGCAGTATAACACCCAATAACGTTAACGGAAATTGCACAGCAGTCTGAGACTAATATATAATGCTTCGCATTTTCTATCACATTTCTTATGAACAAGTATAGATCTGTTACAAAGTTTCAAGAATCCCATCTTTTCTCTGCATAATTTTAGGTATCCTTCCCAACATCCTTTTTTGACCTAGACTCTCATTTAGCTGAATGTTACTTACAGCCGGTATTCCTATAATCTTGGCACGAGACCTGCTAAGAATCTGATGGGAGAAGATGGAGATTTAACTAATATAGTCTAATCCAAATAAATAGTTATACTTTTTGGGGAAATAAAGAGCAGCAGCTGCTGGATCCATGTCGGTGAGGTCATCTAAATAGACACCATCAGCACCAAGATGCCGGCTTCGTTTATCTGTCAAACACAGAGTAAATAAATAATAAATTGGTGTCTTCAAAATACACAACAAGAATTAAAAAAAACCTTACATCTTAAGGAGCTATAAAGCACATAAAGTATGTGCACACAATTCATAGTTAAAAGAAAAAAGGATTATTTACAATGAGACAAAACTGCAAGGCCAATAGTTTCACAACTGGCCACTGATTTTCTATGCCTTAGTGAAACACCAAAAGGCTGATTTTCAGAGGTGCTGAGCACCCACAATTCCAACTGAAGTCAATGCCGGCTACACGTGATGTCTCATTGGGATACCTAACCTGGATACCTCTTTTTGATACCTAACAGGTGAGGGACCAAAAGAAACTTTACAATGGTGTGGTTTTGCTGGAAGAGGAATTATTTAAGTTAAGCACCAATGTTGACACAAGGACAAATGGATACAAACTGGACATCAACAAGTTTAGGCTTGAAATTAGATTAAGGTTTCTAACCATCAGAGGAATGAAGGTCTGGAGCAACCTTCCAAGGAGGACAGGGGACGCAAAAAAATCTAACTGGCTTCAAGACCGAGCTTGATAAGATTATGGAGGGGATGGAATGGTGAGGTTGCTTACAATGGCCTGTGTCTCATCTGTGACTGCTAATAGCAAATATCTCCAACGGCTGGAGATGGGATACTAGATGAGGAGGGCTCTGCGTTCCTACAGAGAATTTTTTCCCTGGCTGGTGTGTCTAGCTGACATGCTCAGGGTCTAACTGATCACCATATTTGGAGAGGGAAGGAATTTTCCCCCAGGTCAGAATGGCAGAGACCCTAGAGGGCTCCTTGTACCTTCTTCTGCAGCATGGGACACGGGTCACTTACTGGTTTAAACTAGTGTAAATGGTGGATTCTCTGTTATGAGTCTATTACAAGAGTGGATGGATGAAGTTCTGTGACCTGCAATGTGCAGGAGGCTAGACCAGATGATCACGATCGTCCCTTCTAGCCTTAAATTCTAACAGTCTATCTTAGGTACTTATATGGCCCCCATCACCATGTTATCTGAGCATGTTACACACTCTAATATATTTAGACTCGGAACATATCTGTCCAGGTAGAAGTGCTATTGTTCACATTTTTCAGATGGGAAACTGAGGCACGGAGCTGCTAAGTGACTTGTTCCTCGTGACAAAGGGCAGGGACTGGAACACAGGTCTCCCAAGTCCTAGGTCAGTGACATGGCCACTGAACCATCTTTGCTTTCCTGCTGTAGCCACTTCTATAAGAGTGACTGCACAGAGGGTGAAATCCTGAGAGTCTTACTCAGAGCTGTGACCTCCAGTTTGCATCCTTTACTCAAAACACACAATTCACTCCCTGAATTTCTGACGACTAATCAAAGGAAGGCAAGTGAAGGACCACAAATGATTGCATACTAGATGGAACACCTCAATCTTACCTTCACAGACACGGAACCCCTGGGGAACTGGTTGAGAAATGTATCTGTAATAATGTCTGCTCATGTAAAGACTCCAGCACCCTGGAGAATTTGGGATCTACCAAAATACATATTATGAATGTGTAAACTTCACATGGAGATTATATCCCTTATCAGAAAACAATCTAGCATCATCTTTGGAAATTAGAGAGGAATAAAATGGACACAGTTATATTCCAATTGAAGATTATGTGTCTTCTGAACACAACAGAAATTCCTTGTGTGTGACTGGACCATTCTGCTTTGTGGTATGTGTGATGTTTAAGCAAAGGACATGTTGCAACTTTGTTTTGCGGCTGAGACATTCCACAAGCTAGCAGTGGCACGGTTTAGCTGTAGGGCAGACTACTGGTACAGTTGAAAAGGAAACCTGTAGCTCAGACCACAAAATTCTGCAACCCGTGGGTTTGTAAAATAGGGAAGAATTTACTACAAGTTTTGCAGCGCTGCTTATCTGCACAGATCTGCTAAGTACAATAACCAAGGAAGAAAATTATTTCTCTCGCTGTCATTCCAGCTCTCTTTGAAAAAACCCACTCCACACATACATGCTCAACTGTTGTTTATGTTAAAAGGCATATTGCTCTCATTTCAGGCTCTCCAGAAATGCTCTGATCTTATGGATTAGTTCATCTGGCTACAAAGTGCCTAATCACTGTGGGATCTTGGTGCAATATCATGTGCATGGATTTGCAGGAGCAACTGCTTTACCTTTCTTTCTAGAAGGGGAATCTATTTTGCTTGCTTGCTGGACTAAGCAAGCTGCAGCTTGTTTGATTTCTTCATTTGCAGGCAGTGATGGTGCAGCTGCTCCTAGAGCCTCTATCTCTGGTTCATTTATCTCGGCTGGCGCTGGCTGGGAGTCATTTTCATCGGAAGTCGCAACAGCTGCCTGTCCAATGGTAGGTAAAGCAGTCAAGCTGCTTATCTCCTCTGCAGACTCACTTTGAATTACCCGAAAATGAGTGCTTTCCGAAGGATTTACATTCACCATGCTGGATTCCTTTGCCTTGAGTAGAGAAGTGGACTAGGAGAAAAAATGAACAGATCAGTATAATGAAAGCCCTTGAGAAAAAGAGAGAACCAGACACAAAATACAGGTTTCAGAGTAGTAGCCGTGTTAGTCTATATTCACAAAAAGAAAAGGAGTACTTGTGGCACCTTAGAGTCTAACAAATCTATTTGAGCATAAGCTTTCGTGAGCTATAGCTCACTTCATCGGACACAAAATAGTCAGAGTTTAGCCTGGTCTATTCACACAAAGCTCTACTTTCCGCTGCCCTGTATGGTTTTGATTTCAATGGGAGGTGAAGGCATTCTGCATCTCCTAGGAAGCGGAATAGGGCCCGTAACACTTATCATTTCCATGCCCACTAAAACCTGATTCTCAAGTAAACCAGCTACAGCTGGAAATCTCAGTTAGTTGAATCACTCATTCTTAACAGCCCAATTAAATAGATGCTCTGTCTGCAGAACTCCTGTTGATTTCAGAAGGGGAGCTGCACTCAGTGGTTACAACCCTAGGACTTTAGTGAACAAACACTTCTAATAAAAATGGTGGCTCCTAGTGATTCTCTGAGAAGCCATGCTCAGAACAACTCCTATTAGCCTGCCCAGGAGCTAAGCCCCGTTTTTCTTTACTTGGTAGCGCTGCTGCTTAGTAGAGCAGCTGCCAACAGACCACCCGGATCTTAGTTTGAGTCTTGATTATGATAACGTTCAAGGCATACACACCGCAAGGCTGTCATGTCAGAGTCAGCCTATTGGTTAGAATATGCAACAGCTAGACATGCACCATCCGCTGCCATACCCCGAGTGCCAAACGCTGCATTTACTTCAGCGCTCACTCACTGTTATGCAGCTCTAATACTTTACATAAAATTAATAGTTGTTACCCATATATCCAACTAAGAGGCATCTTTACTATGGCTTTGTAAGCATATGGATCACATTTTCAAAAACCTCTTAAGTGACTTTGGAACCTAAGTCTCATTGACTTTCAATGGGATGTAGGCTCCTAAGTCACTTAGGAACTTTTGAAAATTTTATTCTGCATCATCTGTCCATAGGGCAATTGTGGGACATAGCATTTTTGTACCTGGTTGTTTCAGTCACTGATGTCTCTCGCTATCTATAACCAGTTACAGGTGGGGCTATGAATTTCAAAATCAACTGGTGACTTTGGGTGCCCATCTGCAGACCCCTTGAAAGGGCCTGACTGTCAGAAGGTGGGTGCCCAGAACTTTCTGAAAATCAGCTCCCTTTAACATACTTCAAGATGGGCACCCAAAATACCTAGTCACTTTTTTCATGAAAACTTGGCCAGGAATGTTCTCTATTTCAGTCAGTAACAAATATGAACAACATTAAGTACCTTTAATTCTGTGCACAAAGTGTTTACATGCAAAGTCTTCCTCATTTAGCAGAAATGTTTGCCTACATAAATATTTCCTGTCTAGGCCAAGCCCCTAACTTGCCATTTCTTCCCCTGCAATACTTTAAAGATCCAAACCTTCTACTCTGTTCCAACAGCTAAACTCTTGTCCAAGTTGTCATCATCTCCCATATCAATCAGTGCAACCTCATCCTCTTGGACATTCATTCCAAAAGTCCACAATGCCCTCTCCAGCCCATCCCAACTGCAGCCTCTAAAGCAATCTTCCTAGCCCATCCATCAAATCGCATCACCATCCCCTTTTGAATTCCTCACTGGCTCCCCCTTCTCTATCTCATTAGATATTAATTTCTTGTCCTCATCTTTCAAGACTCAACATAATTCAGCTCTTAATCCTGACTTTGATTTGCCTGTATGAAGTAAAAGCCTAAAATCAAACACATATATCAGCTATGTGAAATACTGCACCTGCATGTACATGTGCCCTATTAACAATACACAGTAGATATTGGAAGGAATGAAACAGGAGTGATGTTTGATACCTTTGCAGCTTGAGGTAGTTCTCCCCAGGCCCAGTGCATTTGTGGGTTATTCTTCTGCATCCCCCTGTCCAAGGATTTACTGACTAATTCTGAATCGCTCTTAGGAGTGGGAGGGCGTGAACTTGAGGGACTGGAAAACAAAACAAAACAAAATGGTACTTATTAAACAGCTAAGTAAAAGCAAAGCATAGGCCAAGCTGCATTATGCAGCATTCTTGTTGTATAGTATCTGTATTACAAATGTCACCACAATATGCTAGGCACCTTCCAAACAGTCACTGACCCAAAGAGTTCAAAAATCTAAGGAGCTTAGCAGCAAATCAAAGATGTGGAAGAACGACAAACCATTTCAAAATAACTATCTCAGACTGGCTCTCTGTGCACCCATTAATAGCTGTCAGGTTTTGATAGGCATCGGGGTCTTGAGGAGGAATTTGAAGGTGGTGGGGGTACAGACTAGTTCAGGGAGGGCATCCCATGCATAAAAACACATGGAAGAAATAGTGATAATTAGTAAATTACTACTCTGTGGCACCACCAATCATCTTTGTTTAATGCAATAAAGTCAGTCGTCAATAGTACAAATGGTCAAATCAGCCACTAATCAGTGACGGTTCATAGACTCTAAAGCCAGAAGGGATGACTCTGATCATCTAGTCTGACCTCCTTCATAGCACAAGCCCCTCAAATTTCATCCTGAATTCCTGCATCAAGCCTGTAACTTCAGGTTGAGCTAAAGCATATATTTTAAATACACATCCAATCTTGATTTAAAGACTTCAAGTAATGGAGAATCTACCACATCCCTGGGAAAGCTGTTCCCACAGTTAATTACCCTCACTATTAAAAATGTGCTTTTTACTTCCAATCTGAATTTGTCATGACTATGACATTTCTTAACCTTTTCTTAGATCAACTAAATAGATGCAGCTTCTTTAGTCTGACTGTTTTCAGATAACAATTACTTTGCACTAACACAATGGCAGATCTTAAAACTTGACAGTTTTTCCTCTGATAAATAGACAAGGTTACCTAATTATCTGCATTTTGCCATTACAGTTTCCTGTGCTTGCTATAGGAAATACCTTAAACACTGCAAATGCTAAGTTCCTCCAGCTACAAGTAATTAGTTATTTAAGAAAATCAGCACATTTGTGGGTCCTTGCTGTAGAAAAAAAATTTCCTATTGATTTCCAAGCTCTTTACAATCATTAATCAATGCTCACCACAATCTCATCATTTTACAGATGGGGAGATTAAGATTTTTAAAGATATTTAGGTGCCTAAAGATGCAAACAGGCATCTAGTGGGATTTTCATGGGAGTTATGCACCTATGTACTTTTGAAAATCCCACTGGGGCCCACATCCACAAAGGTATTTAGGCTCCTAGCTTCCATTGATTAAGGCCCAGGTGTCTATCTGCATCTTTAGGCACCTAACTACCTTTGAAAATCTGTCCCTAAGTGACTTGCCCAAGGGAACACAGTAAATCAGTAGCTGGGTTAGGACTTGAACCAGCAATCCTACTAATCCACCTTTGTCCCCCACCCAAAAAACCAAGAATGCATATTGTATCTACATATATATATTCACTATTTTGTTTTGTAAATGTCTGGCTTTGCTTAAATGCAATTTAGATATAATAAAACTTAAAAATGTAGAAGGCAAAAGATGTCCACATTCCGAAATTCTTTTCTATAGAGCTCCCCTTGTAGATTAACACACAAACACTAATGTCACTTTAAGAAGTGCATAAGAATTATAATTAGAATGTTTGGAATGTCTGGGCCTCTTAAATTAAGTGCTGTAATATCAAATCAGAAACATAAACATGCACCAGGAGGCAAAGGAGAAGAAAAATTGCATTTGCAAAAAAAAAAAAAAAAAAAAAAAAGATATTAAAGCATTCCTACTATCCTACTACTTAGATTGCTTGGAACATGATGCAAAGGTTAGTTTCCCATGCCATCTACAAATAGCGAGCTAGGGTTGGTGTTCTTACCATTCCGAGGTGAGCTGTCATTTCCTTAGAGTGAAATCTTCTGACCCTCTTCCTGCCCACAGAAGTCCCAAAACTACCATGCACTGGGAAGCAAAAAGCTACATAGTGCAGCTCTGCAACACACCGTGCCTTTGGAGCCATCGCAAAAAAAGACTTTAGGAGACTCCAAGGCTGAGAAAGAACGTGAGCAAATAATGCAAATGCACTGTCTCTTTGCAGCATACTACTACTGCTCTGCTTGGAAAGGATTTTCTCTTCCATGGATGTGCATAGTCTTTTTTGGGCCATAAGGTTACTCAACTGAAGAGAGAACTCTTCCCCCCATGGGTAGGGATTGAGCCTGGCAGAATTCTATGAAAAATCACCAGGAATTTAAATACCCTGATCTGTGATGTGGGACTCCTCCTGCCTCAGCGCTTCCCCTGGGCTTACAATGAGAAACTCAAGGACTTTTTTCTTTACATACGATGTTCCCTTAATAATGTTAAACCGCTCCTCCCACTGACCAACACCTCTCTGACCCATGGTTTATTAATGAAGGCACTAGCTATGTTTATGAGCTCATATGCATATACTTCTGCCTTCACACCTCATGTATATTTCTGCCATGCTGTGGCTGCTTAAGACAGTGTTCACTGCACATAGCTACGGTCAAAATCAATTTTGATAAAGAACTAACAAAGCTCATGATCACATTGCACATTGTCTTCAAAGATTTTTGTTTTGTTTTTTACTGAGTTGGGACAAATTACGTGCCAGAGCAATGGAAGAGTTTTGCATGCTTCAATCAGGGATGAGCGGGACTTATTCAAGATCAAGACCATGTAAGACTGGTAATCTAGTGATTGTGTTCTGCCATGTAGGAGACCTTCTAGATTCATTTCCCACTTCTAATTTCTTGCTCTGTGGCTTTGAAGGGGTCGGGAATATTCTTCAGGTAATGTACTAAACTCCTGAGGAAGGCATGTCTTGCATCAGTCAGTAGCCTCAAGAATATTAATGGCTCCCAAAGGAATCCCGATCATGTTTTAAAAAATGGTGATCATGACATGAACCTCAAGGCTAGGAGGTATACGTCAGAAGGGAAATAAATAAATGGAAGGGTGGGATGTCAGTGGGAGAGGGGTGGAGATTAGAGAATGATGTTGTAGACTATGGGGGGGATAAATTATAATCCCACAAAACAGACTGAATTTAGCCAGAAGAAACTGTTACAGAATCTATGTAAAAAATACTATGCTCTTTCAGGCAAAGGGAACCATATAGTATGATCTGAACTTCATTAACGGAGTAAATATTTGGAGAAGACTGAGAGTTCTCAAAATAGTCCACTTACCATCACAGCAAGGTGATGTGCACCGACAGGTCAGGCAGTATAGCAAACGTGGGAAATTCCTCTGGCATACAATAAACCCTAGTGAAATTATTATTATCTTTGACATTTGTTATGTGCACTGCAGTAGCGGCATGAAGGCAGGACCCTATCATGCTAGGTGCTGTGCTAACAGATATCAAAATAGAGTCTCGGCCTGAAGCTCTTACAATCTAAGCTGTGATAAGAGGTGGGGGATATGACAAACAGATGGAGAGACCACAAGGAAACAGTGTGATGGTTGTGTACAAGGGAATAAGCAGCATTCACAGCACACAAGCTGGCTGATCAAATGCTAAAAGGAGCTATCTATCTGTTTCTCGCTGACACAGAAAAGATGCATTTGAGCACAGGAGGGAGGTGTTTTTGGTTATTTAAAGTGGTGTTGTGCTTGGAAAAACGACACTGTAAAACGGCATTGAGAGCTTCCATCTTTATAACCACCAACCCGGCAAAGACTGCCTGAGATCTGAGATTCAAACCAGGCTCTTTCCTTCTCTCAAATCAACATCAGTAATAAAAGTTCTATAGGTTGAATTAGGCCCTGTTATCACTGGGCAACCCCACTGTTTTCCAATTAAGCCCTTGGTGAGACTTGTGAAATTCCATTGTCTTCAATTAGTTATTACAGATTAAACCATGATTGAATCATATCCAGCATTCTGTTGATGTTACACAAGAAGGAATGGAAACCTTTAGTCACTGTCATGTCAGCATCCTTTCGTCTACAAGAGACAGTGGGAATTGCCGTCTATGATGTAGATGGTTTGCAATGTCTCATGTGACTGAATAGTCCAATCCAAGATTTGCATGATCTTTGGCAGTTATTGCAAATGTATGTATCTTGATTGGGAACTGCTTGCTTCTTACAGGCTCTTTTGTCTTCAAGCTGTAGGAGCCAGCTTCTGTCATGGACTTTGATACCCTGATGGAGACGATGGTGCCACTTTTTATGATCACTTGCCAAGATTTCCCATTGGTCAGGATCAATCCCAAATTCCTTTATCTCTCACTTGCATTTGTCTTCGTAGTGAAGCTTGGGATGTCCTGTTGTTCTTGTTCCCTCTGATAGCTCTCCATATATCATGTCCTTGGGTATGCATCCGTCTTCCAACCTACTCAGATGGCCCAGCCAGCGCAGTCATCTTTGCTTGAGTAGGGCTGTCACAGCTGGTAAATTTGCCCTTTGAAGAACCTCTGTGTTGGTGACTTTATCCTGCCATTTGGTGCTGAGTATGCGGCGTAAACAGAATAGGTGGAAACTGTTTAACCTTTTCTCCTAATGAGCATAAGTTGTCCATGTTTCCCCACCATACATGAGAATGCTGAGGATACAAGCTTGGTACACTAGCATTTTGGTCTTGATCGTAAGCTTTGAGTTGTTCCACGCTCTTAGTTAGTCTGCCAAAGGTGATGGCAGCCTCTCCAATGCGAACATTTAGTTCTTCATCCAGTAAGAGGTTGGTGGTCACTGTAGAACCTAAACAGCTGGACTTTTGGACTACTTCTAGCTGGTTTGCATTTAAGGTGATGGAAGGATCTTGTGGAGCTACCTGTCCTAATACAACAGTTTTCTTAATAGTGATGGTGAGAGTAAATGCCTGATAAGCACTTGAAAGGTGGCCCATGATTTCCCGTAGTAGATCTTCATCATGGGCCATGCGGGCAGCATCATCAGTGAATAGAAGTTCCCTTATTAGCACCTTTTTGACGTTGGTCTTTGAGTTAAGTCATGATAGATTGAAGAGTTTCCCATCCGATCTTGTGTGGAGATACACTCCATCTTTCACGTACTTAAATGCACAGTTCAAAAGTACTGAGAAGAAGATTCCAAAGAGTGTAGGGGCAAGAACACATCCTTGCTTCACTCCGCTTTCCATCTCAAAGCTGTCTGAAGTGGACCCGTCAAACTGGACAGTTGCTCTCATGTTGCTGTGGAATGAACATATAAGACATGACAGGGCTGGTGGGCATCCTGTCTTTTCTAGTGTTGCAAATAGACCTGCTCTGCTGACTGTGTCGACTGCTTTGGTTAGGTCCACAAAGGCCATGTACAATGGTCAGTTTTGCCCTTGGAGTTGACTCAGAGAAAATATGTCTATAGTTGATCTTCCAGCCCTGAATCCGCACTGTGATTCAGGGTAGGCACGATTCGCCAGCTGCTGTAGGCGCAATAGGATGACTTTTGGAAGTCAGAGCTTATACACACAAGGAAGAAACATCACCAGCGAATCGCTGGGCCAAATACCAGCTCCACAGGTCCCGCCAGAGCTAGGTGCGGAGCCCACGGTAGGGGAGCGAAGCAAGGCCACTGATCTGCTGTCCAGCGGCCAGGCTCCTGGAGAAGACGGCACCCCGGCGGAAATCCTCAAGTGCGGGAAAGACAGCCTGCTACACATCTTCATCAGCTGTTATTTAAATGCTGGAAAGAGGGTGAGGTACCACAAGAGATGCATGATGCAAACATCATCACTCTGTATAACATTGAAAGTGAAAAGGGCGACCGCAACAGCCAAAGGGGTGTCTCACTAGCTACTAAGTGTAGCAGGAAAAGCTTTCACAAGTCATCTTTTAGTCACTAGAGTCAGCAGATACTACTCAAATGCCATATCCCTTGAATGTTATGCAATCTATCGTAGATACTTACTGTGGTGATAGGAGGGTAAATGCACTGAAGATTGTGAGGTGCTCAGATACATGGTCCCCAACGTCTCCGTGAGGTAAGGAGGTGCTATTATTCCCATTTTACAGATGGGGAATGGTGGTGCAGAGAGGGTAAGTGACTTGCCCATAGTTACATAAGAAGGATGTAGCACAGTAGAGACTTCAATCTAGGTCTCCTATGTCCTCTGCTATTGTCCTATGCACTGGATCATCCTTCCTCTCTCTAGATGCTCTCTCCCAAACAGTCCAAAGTACAGAAGAGCTTCCACCCCCGACCCAAAGAATGAAGATCAGAGGACAAGAGAAAAAGGCTTCCTCACTCACGCCACCCCCTCTTTTGTCTGATTAAGCATCATCTTGTGCGGGGTTTTAGATTTTTCATTTTAAAATACTCTGGTATCACAGAGGGAAAGCAAACTCTGCAGGAAGGCCCTGTGTTCTATGAAGTGGAAATGATTTTTGTTTTTAAGCTACAGAAAGCCCGAAAGGAAATATCTGTATTAATTTCAATAGAACTACAGCAATTGACACCAGCCGAGGAGCTGGATAATTTGTCCTTGGATGTTTCCTTGGTCTTTTTTTCCATTTTTCTAATCCTTTTTCTCATTATACTGATGTTATATTACCCATCATAGTGTAATGCAGGGCTTCTCTGTGCAACTTACCTACATTCAAAGCCCAGGTAGGAGGTAAGTAAAGGCAATTCTGCTATCTTGCATTTTCCTCCCAAGTGTCTAGGTTAGTAATAAGCAGCTTTGTAAGTTAGGCAAAATTTGCATATTGTTAATGCATTAAAGGATTAATCACACACCCCAAAAGGGGAAGAATAACTCCTCTACCTGTCTATAGCAGGGAAGTGAGAGGATTGATGAGGACAAGAACTAGATAGGCCTCCATCTGCTGGAACAGTGAGATGGGAGGATGGCCCTGTGCAATCAAAAGGCTTACTGGATAGCACGATATATTGAAAGAGAGAAAAACTGGGTGTCATTATTCAAAATAGGTGCTAATTAACACAAGCTCTTCAGGCACTCAAAAGCCATTTGAAAACAGGACTGTACATCTCAAGTTTTCAAAATCTAAGCATTGCAGTCTAGAAGCACAAAGGTAGCATACAGTTCAAACTAGCCACCAAGTCTCCACACAGAAATAGACTTCATTGGAACCTCACTGTGACCTGTGGAAAGAGGACTTGTCTGACATCAACTGAACAGCTTTGAGGCTGTTCCTCAGGAGGAAAAAATGCAGTCCAAATTGACACACTTTGATTCTAATGTATGCACACCCACACTGTGTGTACACAAAGAGTATTAAACAAGAAATGCATAAGGAATATATGTATATAATATGCTGTATGTATATGTGTATTATCTATAATGAACATTCCATGTTACAGTCACCTTTGTCACTAAAGAAATAGTTTTTTGAAATAGACATAGGAAGCTTATTTTCTTGAATCATAAAGAATCTTGGTTTTTTATATATTAGGGCCCAATCTTGCAAGTCTTGGAAGGATCAGGCCCAAAGTAAAAAAAATACAGTTTGAGCGTTGGCCTGCTAAACCCAGGGTGTGAGTTCAATCCTTGAGGGGGCCATCTAGGGATGTGGGGCAAAAATTGGGGATTGGTCCTGCTCTGAGCAGGGGGTTGGACTAGATGACCTCCTCAGGTCCCTTCCAACCCTGATATTCTATGATTCTATGAAAATAGACTCATGACTAAATTCACTAAAGTCTTTCTGTGTAGCATGGATTCAACTTCCACTGAATGTTCAGCCCTCTATATGGTAATTATACAAACCCATTGACATCAATATTACTGCACATGTGAGTAAGTGCTGCAGGATTAGATCATTGTTTCTGGACAAATGAATTTTTGGTTTAGGGCAGCATGATTCCCAACTTCAAAGATCAGCACTGGGCATGTGATCAGATTAAGGCAACAAATATTCCACACAGCATATTCCACATTTGAAGACTGGAAGTGAGAGCAGAGTTGCCCTAAAGCTGTTGCATACTGTCTGAATTCAAATGTAGAGAGACAAGGTGGGTGAGGTAATATCTTTTATTGGACCAACTTCTGTTGGTGACAGAGACAAGCTTTCAAGCCACACAGAGCTCTTCTTCAGGTCTGGGAAAGGTTCTCCCAGCGTCACAGCTAAATGCAAATGTGACATTGGGAGTACCTTTCCCAGACCTGAAAAAGAGCTCTGTGTTGCTCAAAACCTTGTCTCTCTCACTAACAGAAGTTGGTTCAATAAAAGATATTACCTCACCCACCTTGTCTCTCAAATATCATGGGACTGACATGGCTACAACTATACCACATATTCAACTGCAGAAGGTATTCATCTAGTAGTTGATAGTGATAATGCTTGACTCAACAAGACTTGAGAAGGCAGCAAGTAGGACTAAGGGCACGTCTTCACTGGCAACATTGAACATGGCTTGTGTAGTCGCAGCCCATCTCCATGAGGGGAAACGCTCCCAGAGCTGGGAGCACGACTCCCAGCGCTGGTGCACTGTCTATACTGGCATGTTACAGGGCTGAAACTTGCAGCACTTTGGGGGGGTGTTTTTTCACACCCCTGAGCAAGGAAGTTGCAGCGCTGTAAAGTGCCAGTTTAGACAAGCTCTAAGTGAGGAAGGGGAGATTGTTTAAAAAAAAAACTATATATTCTACTTCTATATACTGTACCTCTGAAGGGGTGACCACTCTCCATCTGAATGGGTGTATGGTACAGACTGCGAAAGCATACTGATTGCAGAAGCATTTATCTCAGACACTTCTTCACTAAACATATCCGTAACAGATATCCTGAGCACAAAAACAAACAAACTGGAAGTTAAAATAATGCCTGAATATTAATTTTCCTCATATCTCAGTTAATAGAATAACGGAGACATGTTCTAGTAAGAAGACATGCAGATGTTGGTACAAAATCAAATAGTGGGAGAAAACCACAGTCTCACTCATACCCTGTAGTTCCACAGATATCATTCTTCTCGTCACTCTGCTGTCAATTTCCTAGGTTAAAACTCATTCTCAGGACCAGATGCTCTTCAGCCATGTGTGCTGCTGGGGCGGGGGGGTGGAGGGGGGGAGCTGAAATCTGAAGAAGTGGAAGGGGGAAGCAATGACTCTGCTACATGCTACTCTTGCCCCCTGAATCCTCAACATCCCTTCTGTACAGACTGTGGAAATGGGGCTTCTCTGGTTCAGAGTAGATGCATGGGGGATGGGAAGTGCGTACAGTAGGAGGGGACAAATCCGAAGCAGCAATCACTGTACGTCACAAGCTTCCCTCCTATTCTGCCAGATTTCAAAGCAGAAATGCACCCATGAGCTACTGTTGCTCTAAAACACAGGTAGGGAGAGGAAAACAAGGGAGAGCTAACTGCAGAGCTGAACAAAGGGGACCAAGAGAGGACCCACAGAGAGTTTGGCTCTCCATGCTTGTAACTCCAGGATCTATGGGGTTAGCCCAATGATAGCTCCAGTAATTAGTGGATCTGGATATTCTGGATTAATCATCAGAATGTTTTTTATCCACTGTATGGACACAAAATATAGGTCAAATTATCTGCTGGTATATATCAATGCAGAGGAGAAATGCTAATTTACACTAGCTGAGGCTCTGGTCCTGGGTATCTATTAGACTCCTGTACCTATACATTACCAGGGAGTAATAACCAAACTAAAAACGGGTTTTCTCCATGTTGGTTTCAGATCAGAAGTCTCTTGGATTTCATAACTAGTTTTGAGGGCTTGGTTATTAATTCAGAAGGACATCTTTACACACACATCCAAAAAACACCTGAGTCCCCTCTCTGTGCAATACATGCAAGAAACATTTAATCCTTTCAATCTGGCATTAGATCTGCATTATAAATGATACCTCATATTGTCCATGGGCTCATTCTCTTCCTCTGAACTAATCTGTATAGAAAACATTTCTTCATCTTCTGATGTGTCTTCTCTTTTTAAACTGTCAAGTTTATGGGTAGATTTCCTCCTCCTCTTCCTTCTTTTCTTCACAGAGACACAAATCGAGGCGCTTTCTATAGCAGACTGGGAAGCAAGACTGGGGATTGATACCTGTGAGGATCCAGTGGATTCCAGATTCCTCACCCTGTCTATCAAGTTCCTCTTCAGCTGTGATTCCATCAGAGCAGCTCCTTCTGATAGAATGGGGGATGTAGCGAGGTGGTAAGGAATTACCTCCTGAAGACAAAGAAATCAAAAACAGGGGATATATTATTCCCCCCCCAGTCAAAAATATAGGTCTAGCATCTGAGCCGAATGGTCTGTCCATTAACCCAACTGACTATCAAAACAACTCAGGCCCAGAGTGCCCCTTCTCCATGTGGGCTCTCTAGGCTTCAAGCCAGGGGGAACTGTTTTCAGGGTGGCAGCTCCTAGAGGAAGCAAGGGAGGGTACCTGCACTAAGGGGTTCTTCTATATAGCTAATACTGGCCCATCAGTAGCTCTAGTCTCTAGCCAGTTGATACTAGATATAGGCCAGAACCAGAAGACTGGGTCCAAACAACATAGAATTTTGGAGTAATGGCTTAATGGCTCAGCACCCTCTGTCTCTCTAATGGACCTGAACCAGAATCCTAGATCCAAACCTCCACAGACTCTGCTCTGGATCCATACCCAAAGCTTGTGGTTCAGGCCCATCTCAAATGTTAACACATCAGAATAGAGACATTGGGCTAGACTGTGCCAGGCCTCAGCATGGATGCAAGGAGAGGCCTGAGAAGCCTCCCCACACTGTCCCACCCAGAGGCACAATTACTGTCCCTACACTCCTGGAACACAGAGACTGTTTCTGCCGTGTGCCCCAACAAGCTGTAGTCTCCCTGCAGGGCTAAAGGAGGGCAGGAAGGGAGGAGGCAGAGCCACACCCACCCAACAAAAGGCTCATGGAACTACCCAGGTGCACAGCGGAGCATATGCTGCACCTTGGAAGGTACATTCACTTCCACACTCAGTTAGGGCTCTGCCTTGTAACACAATTGTTCCTTTCGCTTTTCACACAACTTGAACATAAAGTAGGTGACTGCTTAGGTTCCAATTGAATGGGAGCTTCGCAGGCGCTGTGCACATCCCAGGGCAGAATTCAGTGCTTATTAAGTGATGGAACCACTATTTCTTAAGTGAAGATTCATAACTTATGTCCTGGTCATGCCCCCGTGATCTGCGTATAGATCACACCACTCTCAGGAAACAGTAGGCTAGTAACCTCTGCATCAGTGACAGGTATGACTTGAATCACACAATGTCAAGATTTCATGGAGACCAGAAATTTCCCAAAGATTCTGTTTATGAGGTGGTTATATACACTAAATAATATAATATACACACCCCAGTTTATTCTGTATTTTATCTAAAACACATTTGGAAAGTTTCCTAGCAATCTTCTTTATCTGGAAATGATTGCTACCATCTAACATATTTAGATGTAAAGACATGGGGAGAAAGAATGTTCATGGATGCAATTCTTAACTGAAGTTAATGGGACTGAACTGGTGCATCAGGGTTTAAAATTTTTCTCATGCTGGAGAATCAAAACAATTGTTGCATACTCCTAAAGCAAATACCTTTAAAAGGTTACCCCTTCTCTACCTTGTGGGAAGTGTCATCAGCATTAGTGTGGGCCTCATTTAAACTGCATAGCAGTTAATCACAGAGTCTCACAACAGGAGTTCTAATTTAAGTAGTATTCAGTGCGAGTAATGGGTGCAGAATCATACCTTTAATGAGTAACGAACACTTTAAGACCAAATGTTTAAAAGGACACATGCACTTTTGCATAAGGACAATGCTCAGTGCACACACACACACACACACACAAATCAGAGATTTGTGCAAGCATAGGCCTAGGCAGTGTAAATCACTGATTTACAAGTGTGCATTAGGCAATGTATTTGCAGATATTTGGAGTGTGTTAAAGTGGGTGTATTTTTGTACCTGTGTGAGCATACACACACACACACACACACACACATATATATATTTGGGCCATACTTATTATTTGACAATGGGCTATGCCAAGCTGTCAAAATTTAAACCTGAAATGCTAATTTAATCCAGTACCAAACTCCTCTATGAGTTGCTGTGCATTTTTCTATCAGAATGATACAGTTACACATACACTAGATAGAGGCATATTTTTAAACAAAAGCCCTAAATTCAAAATCGCTGCCACAGTGTATGCATCAGAATTTTGACAAATGAAAATTATCTTTGGACATTACCTGATCATTATCCATTTCCTGTACAAAAAATGCCTCTCCGTTGTCCCCTAGTTTCATGTGCAAATCTACAGATTCTCCATTAATTTCTATGTCAACCTTGGGGGAAAAAACAAAACAATAAAAATAAAGTAATCATAGGTACAGAGGAACTGCCATATCAAGTCCATCTATTGCTCTAGCCTGTCCCGGACATTGGTCAGATGCTTCAGAGGAAGGTGAAAGAAACCTACAGTAAATAATTATGGGGAAAGCTGCCTATTGGGGTAGTATCTTGCTAACCTCTGTTAGTTAATGGTTGACTTGCACCCTGAATCATGAAGGTTTTTATCCCATATTAAAAAAATTCTGTATTTTATCTAATGTAACTGTAGATGTTTCATTAGCCACATAAATTTCTAATCTCTTTTAAATCCTACTGAGCTCTTGACCTCAGTGATATCTTGTCATCAAAAAGTATCACAGACAAATTGTACATTAAGTGAAAATGTATTTCCTTTTATCAGTTGTAAATGTATTGCCTTTCAAGTTCATTAAATGCGCCCTGTCCTGCCACTATGATAAAGGAGAAATAGGAAAACCTGATTTGCCATCTCCATACCATTCATTGTTGTTCAATCAC
Source organism: Lepidochelys olivacea (assembly GCF_965140295.1). Taxonomy (NCBI): domain Eukaryota; kingdom Metazoa; phylum Chordata; order Testudines; family Cheloniidae; genus Lepidochelys; species Lepidochelys olivacea. The sequence goes on from NC_140413.1 coordinate 29,246,712, forward strand.
TGTCATATCCCCTTTCTAAATAACCCCAATCTTTTCAATCTCTCCTCCATGCCAGAAGTATCTCTATGCCTCTAATCATTTCAGTTACCCATTCTATTTGTTATATCATTTTTGAGATTAGGGTGACCATAACTGAACACAGTATTTCAGGCCAGGGCACCCAACTGATTTACATAAAGGCATTATCCAATATTATTTTCTATCCACTCTTTATACACATTTTCCCTTTTGACTCAGAAAAGTAGTGAGCAATAGTTTTCACTCAGCTATCCACAATGACACTCAGGTCTGTTTCCTTAGCGATTTCAGTTAACTTAGAACCCAAAATGTGTATAAGTAGTACAGATTATTCTGCCAAATCATCATGCATTTGACACCAGTGGCTTTCATTTGACATGAGGCTGCCAGTTCTCCTAGCTTTGTAGGTTCCTCTGAAGTCCCTGACAGTCTTCTCTAGCTTAGAATAACCTAAATAATTTTGTCATCTACAAATTTTATTACCTCACCATTCACACCTTTTTCCAGGTCATTAATAAACATGATGAACAACAAGGCCCTAGTGTAAAACCATGAGAACTTAATGTTAACATAGGTCTGTACTGTCAACCTTTTGCCATATTGAAAAGGAATTTTGCAACAATTATGGAAAGCATTCATCATGAGCATGTATAGATTATTATTTAACAGAAACTACAGCAAAACTTTAAAATTTAGCTATAATGAGAGGAATCTTGAGATGTACCTGAATTAAAATATTTGTCAAGATTCCAACACTATCCTATAAATATCATTCCAAGTAAAAGTCTAAATGTAGACATGGAAACTGTATTTTCAGTCAATAAATTTGCCTAACTGTAGTTTGGTTCGCAGTTATTATGATCAACTGTCTACACATTATGCATTAAAATAACGTTATCAGTATCAACCACTTTAACTGAACCTTGAAAATACAATTTAGGCTCTTTATAAAGACCATTTAATGAAAGCTTTGACTGCTACATTGTAACATCTTCTGTACCTACATGCAATGAGTTCACACACTGAGAAAACAAGAGAAAAGTAACAAGATTTCTGTTTTCTTACCACTTTCTCTCTAGAACGCAGAACCCCCATTTTCCCAAAGCGCACATGGAAAGGGGAACACTGAAGATTTCCATCTGGCTGACGTACAACAATTATATCAATACATCCAGATAGCGTGGCAGGATTTAATCCCTTGTAGAGCTCCTTCACAGTAACAAATACTTGGCCTGCTAACTGCCCAACGTAATTCATGGTTTGTGCCTGGAAAGAAGCATACAGAAGATACGTGTAGTCAACAAAATCTATGGTATTGTCAAGACTTCTGAACAATCCAGAAACCTTTACATTCCAGCAATGGATTATTTTATGTTAGAAAAGAAATGATTTCACACAGAATGAGAATACCCAGTCTAATTTATTTACAGTGGCTGTACTTTTGAACAGACACTAAAAAACAAAGTACAGCTCAGAGTTATAACTACTTCCAAAACTCCAGAGAACAGCTGTGTTCTAAACCACAGTCAGACCTTGAGACTCTGCAACTCCCAAATATTGCTCCAACTGTATCTAAATTGACAAGCTTTTTTTGTTCCATATCCCTCCTCCACAACATCACTTTCTTTCGTTTTCAATATTGAGTATGCCTTGCCTGTATAGTTGGTCTGGGCAAGTGGGTTGCCCCTCAGCTGGTCCATTTCTCCCACCACCATTTAAGTCAAGAGCAAATCTCCCACTCCAGTACAAAGGGAGAGAGAGAAACTTCATAAGACTTTTCCTGTCAAAAAAATAGTATGTGATCATGTAATTGGATGTTTTTCTAAAAGATCTGCTCTAGCAATTATTTTGGGGACGTTCTTTGCCCTGCGTTATACACGAGGTCAGACTAGATGATCACAATGGTCCCTTCTGACTTTGAAATATGAATTAAACACTATATCATAATGCACACATACTAGGGGGGCCCAGCCTGTTATGCACCCACTTTAAGGTATTTTCATCTAAACAGCACCCCTAATTTCTTATGAGAGCATCATGTGGGACTGTGTCAAAAGCCTTACGTTCCAGGTATCAAAGTTAGGTGGACTGGTCTACAATTTCTGGGTCCTCTTTTTTTGAAAATAGTACTGTTTGTGCTCTTCCCTAGTCCTCTGGGACCTCACTTGCCCTCCAACCATTCTTGAAGATAATCACTAATGATTCATGGATTACTTCAGCTAGTTCCTTGAGAACTGGAGGGTGAATTTCATCTGGCCCTTCTTACTTAAATACACCTAACTTATCTAAATATCCTTTAACCTGTTTTTCCCTATTCTGGCCCAAGAATCTTCCCCCTTGTGTTAATACTAATTGTCTTAAGCATCTGGTCACATTTAACCTTTCTAGCGAAGACTGAAGCAAAAAAGGCATTAAACATCTCAGCCTTCTCTGCATCACCTGTTATTTGCTCTCCTTCCCCATTAAATAATAGACCTAGATTTCCTTCCTCTTACACCTAATATATTTATAGAACCTCTTTTTATTGCCCTTTATTTCCCTTGCTAGGTGAAACACATTTTGTGCCTTCGCCCTGTGCCTTCGCCTTTCTAATTTTGTCTCTGTATGCTTGTGCTATTCTTTATACTCATCCTTAGCAATCTGTCCATGTCTCCATGTTTTGTATGATTCCTTTTAGATTTTCAGGTCATCAGAGATCTCCTCCACAGCATGTGCAAATTGAGATTTTTCAGAGGATTATAACTTGATCAAATTTTGGTGGATATCACAGGGACAGCAAAAGGCAAATCCCTAACAAAAAGGTCACCAACTTGCCAAATTTCAAGTCCCTGTTCCAAAGAATGTGGATACTACAGCTTTTCAAAGGAGAGGTTGTCAGCATTTTTAACATGGGCAAAACAGTGTATTTTTCACTAACTTCATTCTTGGAAATGGCTTCCCATCCCCTCCCCTGAGCCTGCCATGCCCTCGCTCCTCCCACTACCCCCCAGAGCCTTCTGCACACCACAAAACAGCTGATTAGGAGGTGCAGGAAGGGAGGGGGAGGTGCTGATCAGCAGGGCTGCCAGTGGGTGGGAGGCGCTGGGAGTGGGGATGAGGAACTGATGGGGGGCTGCTGGCGTATTACTGTGGCTCTTTGGCAATGTACATTGGTAAATTCTGGCTCCTTTGCAGGCTCAGGTTGGACACCCCTGATGTATAACATTCTCTGACCATGAGGAAATCCTCTTCCATCTTTATGTGTATTTTCATACATCCTCATTCATTTCCAAAATGAAGTCCAGGCAAACTGGATCTGATACTTTTTAAACTGCTGGCCACCAGCTAGAGCTGATGAAAACTATGGAAAAGTTTTGGGATTGTTTCAAACTTCTAACAAATGCTGTAGTGGTTGTACGTTCAGGGCATGAAAGGGGCACAAGGCTATTTACAGCATGAAGTAATTCAGAATTCTGACTGAGATTCCCAACCACATTTAATTTTTAAAGAGCAATACAACCAAGAGTTATAGTCTGGGACCAGGGTCAGTTCCAGAGAATGTCAGCATTCCAGGAAACATTCCTCAATTCCCAAGGAGGCTTCATGTGGGCTTGACCATGTGTTTTACTCCAGTTGCTCCAAGAAGTCTTTTACTCGCTATCCAGGCAGCAGTTCCAAGAACAAACAACTTCAAGCTCAGGGGATATAACCCTTAGTATTCCTCACACTGAATTTAGTGGCCCTCTGACCTCCATAAGAACACACTGTACAAAGACATAATCTTTCTCTGTATGGTAGTGGATGTCATACCATATGAAAATATTGTTGCTACTGGGAAAATATAAAGCCATTCCGCTCCAAGCTCATTAAAAAAATCAAAGAGAAATTATGCTGACTATCTGCACTGCTTCTGTTAGAATTTCCCAATTTCTGTCATTTTGTTCTTTGTACTGAACTAGAATGTACTGGCAGATCTGTACCTTGGGACAACAACATGTAGCTACAATGAAAATAAAAGCACTTAGCCAACTTTTCCAACTACCTGGTATCATTTTCAACCTGAAGAAACATGAGCCTAATTCTGAAAGCTGCTGAGCATTGTCATCTCGCTTTGACTGTAAGGCACATTCAGCATTTTGCATTGCAAAACTGGGATCCCAATGAAGACACTTTTTCTGGTAGATGAATAGGTCAAAATCAAATGGTTAGCTGTCATATTAAATATTTTAGTAACCTACACCAGGCTGATCTACGTAAGCCACCACCACCACCTCCTCATTTAAATCTCTTCTAAAAGTTCACTTCTCCCACATGCCCACAATAACTAAGTTCACTGTCTTAAATCTTTTTTCTCCGTTTTATATATAACTATAACTATAAAATGAAACCTTTAAAAGGAGCCACCATAATGTCCACATACTTTTAACTGAATTACTTTATAACCATGTTTCTGTATCCTTTCTGTGACCCCAATTCCCCACCATACTGTTCTTCACCCTCACTCATTAGGTCACATCAAAATGTAGATTGTAAAGTCTTTTGAGCAGGACTTCTGTTCCTTCTGTAAGGGGCCTAGCACATCTTCAGCTGGTCTCAAATAATGGATGGGATTTTTCAAAAGCACACAAATCACTTAGGAATACTAGTCCCATTAACTTTCAATGGGAGTTGTGCTCCTAAGTCACTTGGTGCTTTCTGAAAATCCCATGCAATAACAACTTTGATAAGATTGTGCCGGTACCCAGGGTTCTGAGGCTCTTACCACCACCTGTACTTAGCGCAAAGTAGTTTTATCTATGCAGGCTGTGGATTAGCTCCCCGAAACTAATAACCTCTGGCAGCACAAGCACTACCTTCCAGGCCTTCACAGACCTCACTCTCTCTGTACAAGTAGGGATAGGCACACACCAAGTCCTCTGGGTGTTCCCTGTAGTGTCCAGCCCCTTATCTAATGAACACTCATAGAATTATCAGGCCTGCTGTTCCCAAAGGAACAGTACACACCAGCTTGTAAGAGTCAACTCCTGACCAGTAATTTGCTTAACACCAAAGCACTTAAGCTATATTTATAGTGAGCACAAGGATAAGTTTATCAAAAAACAGAGATTCAGTGAATAAGAATATTGGGAACAAATGGTTATATATAAAAACACAATCATAACATGCTTTCTAGAGACTAAACTTAGCTAACAGGTTAACCTCCTCTCTAAAGAAGCTTATCTCACCCAAAGTTCTTTTCACCGTTTTTAGCTAACTCTAGTTGAGACCACTTTTTCACGAAGCAAGTCTGCCATCCATTTACTTCCTACGTAAGGAATGCCCAGGCATCTCCTTTGTATCCCCAAATATACTCAAGCAAACCTTTTATATGCACCTCAAGATAAGGTTCTCTTCCCCTGCTGTGTTCCTCTTCCTGTTAGTTTAATTCTTCATTTGCATTCATTTCAGATTGGTGGTAAGGGACCAATTGTGAATGGGGCAATAGTCAATGTATACATAGTGAAGAATGCAAACTAAACCAACTAGAGGCTATCCACTGCATCCAGTGCATCCACTGGAGGGGTGCATGGTCGGTCACAAGGGTAAACTGTTGTCCCAGAAGGTAATAACGTAGTGTTTCCATGGCCCATTTCACAGCTAGGCACTCTCTTTCAACCACGGCATACTTCTGCTCTCTCGGGAGGAGTTTCCTGCTGAGGTAGAGGATTGGGTGTTCTTCATCTTCGATAGGACAGCTCCCAATCCTACTTCAGATGCATCTGTCTGTAAAATTAATTCTTTGTTGAACTCTGGGGCTATAAGCACGGAGTTTCTGTAGAGGGCTGTCCGTAGATACATGAATGCTTTCTCTGCGGCATCTGTCCACTTCACCATGTCTGGACCCCAGACTTTTATCAGGTCTGTCAGGGGACTCGATCTGGTAGCAAAATGGGGAATAAATCATTGGTAGTACCCCACCACACCCAGGAATGCGTGGATTTGCTTTTTCTGACATGGCCAGGGCCAATTTTGGATAGCCTCTAGTTTGTTTAGTTTGGGCTTGACCATGCCCCTTGACCATGGCTCTTTGGGCTTGACCATGCCCCGAGGTATTTAGCCTCAGCTAGCCCTATAGTACACTTGGCTGGGTTGGCTGTGAGGCCAACCCGTCTTAATGTGTCCAGAACCACTTCCACCTTTTCCAAGTGAGTTTCTCAGTCAGGGGTATGAATAATCACATCATCCAGGTATGCCGCAGCATAACTGGTATGGGGCCATAGGAGCTTGTCCATAAGACAAAGTGGCAGGTGCCCCATGCAGTCCAAAAGGAAGAACAGTATATTGAAACAGACCCTCTAGGGTAGAGAATGCCATCTTTTCTTTCGCATCTTTGGCAAGGGGAATCTGCCGGTATCCCTTTGTTAAATCAAGGGTGGTCAAAAATTGGGCATTGCCCAGGTGGTCAACTAACTCATCAGTACGGGGCATGGGGTATGCATTGAATTTGGATATCTCATTCAGCCAACAAAAGTCATTACAAAACCTAGTGGTGCCATCCAGTTTGGGCACCAACACAATCGGGCTTGACCACTGACTGTGGGACTCTTCGATGACTCTCAGCTCCAACATCCTTTTTACCTCTGCCTTGATCTCCTCCCTTTTTGCCGCTGGGACCCAATAGGGCCTTAAAATTACCTTTGCCCCAGGGTCTGTGATAATGTGGTGATATGCTTCGGTGGTCCGACCTGGTTTGGTTGAAAACACATCCTAGTATCGGTTGATCATCTCAGTTACATCCTTCTTCTGGTTTGGTGTCAGATCAGTGGATATCCTGATCTGCCCCTGCATGTTATTTCCCTGGATTGGGGTCTCTTGGGCCACTACACACGCCTCTTGTTGGCTTTAAGAGGTTAATGTGATAAATTTGTTCTTGTTTCCGGCGTCCTGGCTGCCGCACCTTGTAGGTTACTTCCCCCATGGGTTCAACCACTTCATAGGGCCCCTGCCATTGGGCCAAAAGCTTGCTTTCTGCCGTGGATACCAACACCATTACCTGATCCCCTCGTTGGAACTGTCAGACTTTTGCCTGGCGATTGTAATGGGTTCGCTGGACCTCCTGCGCCTTTTCCAGATGTTCCCGTACAAAAGGGGTGACCTGGGCTATACGTTCTCACATCTGCAACACGTGGTCAATTATATTTCTCCCCTCATTGGGTTCCTCTTACCAGATTTCTTTTGCGATATCTAGTATGCCACGGGGGTGGCATCTGTATAATAACTCAAAAGGGGGAAAACCCAGTTGAGGCCTGAGGTACCTCCCGGATTGCGAACATAAGGTAGGGTAGTAGGGTGTCCCAATCCTTCCCATCCCGACTTACCACTTTCCTTATCACTGCCTTGAGGGTTCGGTTAAAACTTTCTACCAGCCCATCGGTCTGCGGATGATAGACTGAAGTTCTCAGGGAGGGGATATGGAGCAGCGTACAGAGGTCCTTCATTAGCTTCGACATAAATGGGGTACCTTGGTCTGTTAATATCTCCTTTGGTAGCCCCACTCGGGTAAAGATCCCCACCAACTTAACTCTTTAGCCATCATTTTAGAGGCCGCGTTCCGCAGGGGGACGGCTTCTGGATAGCGAGTAGCATAATCCAGAACAACAAGTATATATTGGTGGCCCCGAGCTGTCTTCTCCAGGGGTCCCACTAGGTCCATGGCTATTCGCTCAAAGGGGACCTCTATGATGGGAAGGGTACTAAAGGTGCTCTCAAGTGGGGATGGAGACTGTGCAGCTGGCACTCTGGGCAGGAAGCACAGTACCTCCGCACTTCGTCATATACTCCGGGCCAGAAGAATCATCGCAGGACACATGCCAGGGTCTTCTCTACCCCCAAATGCCCCCCAAAAAGAGGACTATGGGCAAGACTTAATACTGCATTCTGGCGTTTTTGAGGTACTAGGATCTGCTGTACCTTCTGCCTCTGTACTGGTGCAACGTGGTATAAGAGATTCTTCTTTGTTATGAAGTAGGGTCGTGGTCCCTGGGTTTTCCCTTCCACGGGGACCCCATCTATTTTGGTCACCTTCTTCCTAATGTTGTCGTACCTCGGGTCTTCAACCTGGTCCCATCCAAAATTTCCTCTCCCAGGGCTAATCTGCCCAAGTTCTAGGGGGCCAGTCTCTGTTGCCTCTACTGGTTCAGAGGCATTAAGGTGTGGGACAGACTCGGGTGCTTCTCCCTCCTGGGTGGCCTCCTTTTCAGCTGCTCAGGTCCACCTACCTACAAGAGCGACCCTCTGGCTTTGGGTCAGTATTCGGGTTCCCAAGGCCTCAGCTGCCATCCTTTCCCTTTTTGACTTTCTACCCTGTCTGGGAGTGGAGAACAGATCTGGGGATATTTCAAAGAAGATTGGGGGTTGACAGTCTACTGTGGATGCCTCACTGACTTCAGGGTTTCCCCCTTTCTCCAATTCCCCTACCGGGAGTAAGTCTCCAAACCCTGGGAAGTCCCTCCCTATGAGCACCGGGTACGGGAGTTTAGTGACTACACCTGCTGCTACCTCAGTAGTGTTCCCCTGAATCTCGATTTTTACTGGGATGGTGGGGTAATAACCAACTGTCCCAGGGACGCATGTTATCCCCATACGCTTAGCCCACAGCAGCAGATTACGCTTCACGAGCTTCCCCAAGACAAGCATGATAGCACTCCCCAAATCTACCAGTGCTGTGGTCGCTACCCCATTTAGCTTCACTGGTCTGGTGTACATATGTGGGGTTAGTGAGACCCCCACAAGGTGGATTAGGGAGCATGTGTCTGCCCAGTTCCCCAGGTTATACTGCATAGGCTCCTCAGCATTGGGACACTGTGCAGCTATGTGTCCCCACTCCCCGCAGGCGTAACATCCGTATGGTGCCCTAGACATTCCCCGGTCTCTCGGTTTGGGCAGTCTAACATCATGACCCTCTTCCCCCTCAGTGCTCCGACTCTTTGTGGATTCTGGTGGGCCTTCAGCCCCTCTCTTTTTCCACCTGAGCTCTCCTGGTGGCCCAGTCACCCGAGCTCTAGGGCTTGGTGCTGCTAGTTTAACCCGGGGTGCTTCTTCCTCAACTGGAAGGGTCAGCTCCCTCACCGTCCTTCGCCTCTCTACCAGTGCGACAACCTCGTCGTAGGTGGAGGGTTCGTTCTGGCTTACCCAGGCACGAAAGTCTGGCGGTAGTCCTCTCATGTGCCAGTTGATGACCAGAACCTCAAGTATCTCCTCTGGATTCCGGGACTCAGTTCGCAACAACTTTCGTGAGAGATGGATGAGGTCAAACAATTGGGACCACAGGGTTTTGTTTTCCTGGTACCTCCACTCGTGATACCACTGGGCCTGCATTGCGGTCGTTACCCCAGATCTGGCCAGGATCTCTGCTTTCAGCTGGGGGTAGTCTGCTGCAGCTTCTTCAGGCAGATCATAGCAGGCCTTCTGGGCCTCCCCACACAGGAATGGGGCAAGGATGCCAGACCACTGATCTTGAGGCCAGGCCTCCCGTAGGGCTGTCCTCTCAAAGGCCAGGAGATATGCCTCTGTGTCATCCTCCCCTGTCATTTTCTGCAGGCAATTGCTGGCCCATATGATCCGGCATCCCATCATGGCCGTGATTCATCTCTGTAAGGGCCTTCACTTGATTTACCAGTTCCCGCAACATAGCCCAGTCTTGAGCAGCCTGGTCCATCAGCAGGCGATTAGTCTCTTGCTGCAGCCACACTGCATCCTGCTGCCTGGACACAGGTAGCCTCCTGCTGGGCAGCCATGGCTTGTATCAGTGCCCGCACTACCTCGTCCACTGTGGTGGAAAAAAACCTCCTTTTTTTCTTTTTTTAATAATAATAACGCCCTCCTTCTTCCGCCACGCTGTGCACACTAAATGCCACTTCTTTCACCAGTTGTGACAGAGTTCCTCCTCTGCCTTGGTGGATCCTGCGCTTATTAGCGGATTTTCTCGCCAGCCCTCAGATTGGCCACTTTCGTGGCTCAAATCTGCCGTTCACTCAGTTAGCCTCATCACCGGCCAGCATGGGGAAAGGAAGAAGAACAATCCCCACAGTCTCTGCTGATCCACCTAGTGGATCGGAGAACAGGCCAGAGACCATCCCCTCTGGTGGAACCCACAGTCCAGTTCAACTCCTCCGGTATCAAGTAGGGAGTTGGAGGGATGGTGGGAACCTGGGCCCGCCCTCTACTCCGGGTTCCAGCCCAGAGCCCTGTGGATTGCAGCTGTCTACAGTGGCTCCTGTAACAGCTGTGTGACAGCTACAACTCCCTGGGCTACTTCCCCATGGCCTCCTCCCAACACCTTCTTTATTCTCATCACAGGACCTTCCTCCTGATGTCGGATAATACTTGTTCTTCTCAGTCTTCCAATAGTACGCCTTCTCACTCTCAGCTTTTTGTGCCTCTTCTTCCCAGCTCCTTGCACGCACCACAAACTGAAGTGAGCTCCTTTTTAAACCCAGGTACCCTGATTAGCCTGCCTTAATTGATTCTAGCAGCTTCTTGATTGGCTGCAGGTGTTCTAATCAGCCTGTCTGCCTTAATTGTTTCCAGAAAGTTCCTGATTGTTCTGGAACCTTCCCTGTTACCTTACCCAGGGAAAAGGGACCTATTTAACCTGGGGCTAATATATCTGCCTTCTATCACTCTCCTGTACGAAGAAACAGCATATCATAGAAACCTTAATTAGTAAAAAGCAACAGATTGCTCTGGCTACTCAGATGGTTAGAATGATTCTAAAGATTGATGATATTCATAGGCTAGGAGAATCTGAAGAATGAAGGCTGAAAAACAAGGAATAAAATGTAATGGAGCCACAGCAGTAACAAAAATTAGTGGGATCTCAACAGTTCATCTTTTATTTCTTGACAACTTTTCTTTTTGTTTTAGATATTTTAACTGCTAGTTTTAAAGACAATAAAGTACCATTTAGCAAAAAACAAAAAAAAATCACTCTCCTGTAGCCATCTGGCCCGACCCTGTCACAATAGATAGATGGTGTGACAAAGTTCCTCCTTTGCCTTGGTGGGTCCTGCGCTTATTGGTGGATTTGCTTGCCTCAGAGATTCTCGGCAGCCCTCAGTTTGGCCACTTTTTCTAGTGGGTCCAACTTGCTGTCCACTCAGCTAACCTCATCACTGGCCAGCATAGGGAAAATGGAGAACAGTCCCTGCAGTCTCTGTGTCCCACCTAGTGGGTCGAGAACAGGCCAGATCCCTTTCCAATTTAGACCTTCCCTTCTGGTGTTTCTCACAGACCAGGTCAACTCCTTCTGTGTCCAATCAGGAGTTGGGGGGATGGGGGAAACCCAGGCCCAACCTCTACACCAGGTTCCAGCCCAGGGCCCTGTGGATAGCAGCTGTCCACAGTGTTCCCTGTATCAGCTGCGTGACAGCTACAACTCCCTGGGCTACTTCCCCATGGCCTTCCCCCAGCACCTTCTTTATCCTCACTGCAGGATCTTCCTCCTGAAGCCTGATCACGCTTGAACTCTTCAGTCCTGCCGCAGCATGCCTTCTCACTCCCTGCTCCTTGCGCGCCCCCTACTAACTGATGGGAGTTCCTTTTTAAACCAGGTGTCCTGATTAGCCTGACTGCCATAATTGAGTCTAGAAAGTTCTTAATTGGCTCCAGGTGTCTTGATTAGCTTTCCTGTCTTAATTGGTTCTAGCAGGTTCCTGATTGCTCTAGGGCAGCCCCTGCTCTGGTCACTCAGGGAACAGAAAACTATTCATCCAGTGGCCAGTATATTTGCCTCCTACCAGACTCCTGTACCCCACTCATCTGGGTCTGTCACAATGGCTAAACATCTCTTGTCTGACAGAAAACCTATTTTCTGGTGACTAATGCCTTGAAATAGACTTCAGTAACATATTCTCAGTATACATACATAACTCCTTACATAGTATCTGCACATACATTTCACAATGATATTGATGAACCAGAATATACAAAGCAGAATCAGGAGATTCCTATAACCCCTCTGCGCTCCCTGTTGCCATTAACAAGTTCTTGAGTCAGAAATATGTTGCACTCAGAGTTGTCTGGCAGGCTGTTAGAAGATGATCTGTAGCACGTTAAAATGCAAAGCAAACCAAAAGCTCAATAAAAAAAAAACAACACACATCTACAGAGATGTCTTTTTGCTATATCTGTACAACACCTAGCACAGTGGACCGTCACCCATGAATAGGGTCCCTAGAAACTATAACAGTATGAATAATAAACAACCGTTAATAATAACGTATACTATCCCTTTAATAAGTAGGAACTTTTCACTAAACCAGTGCAATGCTGGAAGGGGCCAAAACCTGAGGACAAATCCTCAGCTGATGTAAATCGTCATAGCTCCATTAAAGTCACCGGAGCTGTGACAATTCCAGCTAAGGATCTGCCCCACTCGTCTCAGTTGTAAGGATGTAAAAACTACAGCTCACTTCATCGGATGCATAGAATGGAATATATATATATATATATGTACACATACAGATAAGTTGGAAGTTACCATACAAACTGTGAGAGGCTAATTAATTAAGATGAGCTATTATCAGCAGGAGAAAAAACTTTTGTAGTGATAATCAAGATGACCCATTTAGACACTTGACAAGAAGGTGTGAGGATACTTAACATGGGGAAATAGATTCAATATGTGTAATGACCCAGCCACTCCCAGTCTCTATTCAAACTCAAGTTAATGGTATCTAGCTTGCATATCAATTCAAGCTCAGCAGTTTCTCCTTGGAGTCTGTTTTTGAAGCTTTTCTGTTGCAAAATTGCCACCCTTAAATCTTTTACTGAGTGGCCACAGAGGTTGAAGTGTTCTCCTATCGGTTTTTAAATGGAGAGTTGGGGTAGGTTAAATACCAGTGCAGATACACAGGTTCTCCCAAACAACAGCTTTGGCCTCCATAGATGACAAGCGATATGCTCATTTGGGGGCGGGGACTGGAGTAAACTTCCTGGTATCACCACAAGGAAGAAGAGGAAAAATCCTGCTGCCACCCACTCAAGTGAAGAATAAGGAGGAAACTCCACCTGTTTGAAGTATGGATCACTCACTCACCTATTCAGAAATACACTATGTAGGCCATGATGACATGACCTTATAAGCTCCAAGTATGGTATGCCTGGCTTTAAAAATTAATATCTCATTGCCAGCATGACAGATAAAAGAAGTTTGCTTTAGACTATTCTGTAAATAAGATTAAGCAAGAAAAGCAACAAGAAAGGCTGGGATATTAAAAATACGGCTTAATCATAACATATTTTAATCACATACCTATTAGCCAAAGCCAGTACCAAAGGCCTCCCCAGCATGGTCCAGGGGCAACAGCCTAGGAGAAAAATCAGGCCCACCAACTTCCTAGCTGCTGAAACATGCCCCTACCACACCCACACACTTCTGTTGTGTTTGTCTACCGGTGCCTAGTAATCTGCCCTCTGTTAATGTATTAGGCCCAACCATTATTTTTCAAATATCAGAAATATTCTGCAGTTCAACCCTAGTAAATAAAGTTCCCTAGTTCACTTCTGCATTTCCATGTTTGAAATGCAAGTGTAACCCACACACCTTCTGGGTGTGGTGTTCTGTCCCATCTAGTGGCACTGAGACCACTTAGAGCAGGGGTGGCCAAACTTTTTGGCCCGAGGGCCACATCAGGCTGCGAAACTGTATGGAGGGCAGGTAGGGAAGGCTGTGCCTCCCCGAACAGCCTAGCCCCCGCCTTCTATTCGCCCCCTCCCACTTCCTGCCCCTGATTGTCCCCCTCAGAACCCCCGACCCATCCAACCCTCCCCCCCCTTTTCCCCTGACTGCCCCCTCCTGGAACTCCTCCCCGCCCCAAACTGCCCCCCCCCCAGGATCCTACCCCCTATCCAACCTCCCCCCCAGCTCCCTGTCCCCTGACTGCCCCGACCTATCCACACCCCCACCCCCTGACAGGCCCCCCCAGGTCTCCCAGACCCTATCCAACCCTTCCTGTTCCCCAACCCTTGACCACCCCAGAACCTTCGCCCCTAACCACCCCCTGCTCCCTGTCCCCTGACTGCCCCCTGGGACTCCCTACCCAACCCCTTTACCACCGCGTGTGTGCGCCGCCGCCACCCCCTTACCATGCTGCTCAGAGCAGCAGGAGCTCGCAGCCCCGCTGCCTGCACAGCGGCGTAGCTGCAGGGGAGGGGGAACAGCAGGGGAGGGGCTGGGGGCAAGCCTCCCAGGCCAGGAGCTCAGGGGCTGGGCAGGATGGTCCCATGGGCGCGGGCCGTAGTTTGCCCACCTCTGACTTAGAGAGAGAGAAAGAGAGAGAAAGAAATTAATGAGTCTGCTCTACAGCCTTTGCTAACAGCCAGTTGGCCTTTAGCTCATGCTGTAGAGGCTCATACACTGAGGTCCCAGGTTCAAGCCTGCCTGCCAAAAACCAGGGTCTGCTGATGTTACACAAGCACATATCAAACAAGAATGCCTTTGTGCAAATACTTGTATTTCTTTATCTTACGCAAACTGTGGATCAAGACCCAAAAGTGGGTTGCAACCCCATTTTAATGGGGTTGCCAAGGCTAGTGTTGGCCAAGGGCCCCAGCAAGTCCCAAGCCCAAGCCCCACCACCCATGGCTAAGGTTACATGCCCCCCACCTACAGCAGAGCCCTTGGGCTCGGTCTCCGGTCTCCTCCTGGGGTCATGTAGTAATTTTTGTTGTCAGAAAGGGGTCACATTGCAATGAAGTTGAAGAACCACGGCAATCGTTCATTGTAATAATGTCCTTTAGCTTGTATGGAGTTGCCATCATTTTCAACATCGGTCATTCCAAAAGCCCAAGAAGTCCTTCAGTTTGAAAATGTTGATGTTATATAAAAAATGTAGTACTATGTTAGTGCAGTACTATGTTTAGTTAAATAAAAAATGCAGTACTATGTTAGTGCAGTACTATGTTTATAAAAGCACTTTAAACCAAAAAAGCGAGCTCAATCAAATTGGAGAGTGGAAGTTTGCTAGTGATGAAACCTCGTGTGCAAAGACAGGAAGGAGGGTCAGTGGTTAGCATGTTAGCCTGGGAGTGGAGTGACCCAGGTTCAACTGCCTCCTTTACCACAGAGGCCTTAGGCACTTAGTCTCTCAGTGCCTCAGTTTCCTATCTGTAAAATGAGGATCAATGTGGATATTTCTCTTTCTCTCGGGGCTGTTATTGGGATAAATACAGTAAAGATTCTGAGGTGCTCACATACTTTACCAACGGGGTCAAAATAAATGCAACAGATAGACAGCAAAGTACAAATTAGTACATGAGATTTAGAAACTTTTAAAATAACTGGAGAAAATACAGCAGGCTATATTCTGGTGCTGATCCAGGCTATTCCACTGAAGTCACAGGAGTTTTAGAAAGGTAAATCAATGCAGAATGTGGTCTGGTGATCCAAGAATAGAGCATATTCAACTCTGAGCTGGGACCTCTCTGTGGCCTAGTGTCCCTTTCTTTCAATTAAGTTGTATGGTTTATAATAATACAAAGTAAGATTTGTCTCTTAGCCTTTGACTCTATATTTTCTGGATTTAAAGAGTTTCAGATCAAACCCTTATTATATTTTGAGTTGTTCTGGTCATCATTTTGTGTGTGTGCATATACACACACATACCTACACAGCATACACATATGATGTATGAAAAAAAGCCTAGTATCAAATCCTGTTCATCTTCCTGACAACCCAATGTCACACTGAAGTGAATGGGGTACTCACATGAGTCAAGAAAGCAGATATTGGCATGCAGTTCACATCCTGGGCTAATAACATGAAGATTTTAGTTTAAAAACAAAGCTATTAGAGATCTAGGAGCATCAGAAATCCATTAGTGTTCCACTGCTCTTATGTTTCGCACCCTTACTCTTGAGATTGTCAAATAATTTTGCAGGGGATTATTTTTTACTTGATTTTCATTTTTAAATTCACTCCAAGAATTTATGCCACTTTTAAAGCAAGCAGAAATTTCCATCTGACTTTATAATTGAAATGCTGACAATGACAAATCCTTATCTACAGCTATTTAAAAGTTGCTGACATATATATTTTCTGCCATGGTAATGAAAACAAGCAAAGAAACAACAAAACAGAACAAAGTGGAGTTTAAGGGGTCTGTTGGTAGGCCAATGAGTTTACATATGAAAGAGAAAATCAACTCCAAAGCATAGTAGTTAAGGTTTATCACATATCAGTGGTGAAAACATCATCTTGGTTATCTAAGTATTATTAGACAGGCTACTACATAGTAGTGAAGCACACTCTTGTTTTATAATAAAAACATAATTCGCACAAAATATAGCATTTCTTCAAAACACAACACAAATTCTTCTCACGTAGCACAGTCTCAAAAATGAGGGTGAATATAATGACATTCATATAAAACCTTATAATAAAGTACATAATGAAAGTTTAAATCCCTCTTCTTAAAGGACAAAGAGGATCTATCGCTCAAAACAACTGCTAGTTGTTACAGAAGGAAAACACCACAAAACAAAAATTGAAGTTCAGTTTTACACATTCCACTACACAAATTCCACTACCCTCAAACCAGCTTTTACTTACCTTAAATCTATGCCTCACCTGGCCTGGTTATCCCCCTTTCCTTTTCCCCTCTCATCTAAAGCTGGGATGTAGTCTAGTGACATTAATGTAGCATGTTTCTTCAGTAGATCTCAAAGGCAGGTAAAGACATATGGGAAAAGTGAAGCACGGACGGGTGAAGTGACTTGCCCAAGGTCACACAGTTAGTCAGTAGCAGAGCTGGGAACAGACTCCACGTTTCCTAACTCCCTGCTCAGCTCACAGCTGCCTATAGGGGAGTCGGGTACACTTTGCCGAGAATAAACAACTAAAGAGAGAAACCCAGCTCTCTCCTCTCCACTCATTTTTTGACTGAGGCAGACAGGGAAAGAGGATTTCTCATCCTAGCCTTTTGGGGATCTGGTGGAGCACTTTCTAAAGCCTAACATTGATGGTTCCAGCAAGCCAATTTAAAATTAAACATTCAGATGAACCTGAACACAGAATTTAGCTGGAGGAAAGTAAGCTATATCATTTCTTCACAAGAATTATTATTTTCACTAAAATTGTTACTAAAACCAGACCCAGAATTAAGAGAAAAAGCTAGTGCTCCAGGCAGTTCAGACCATCCAAGGCACGGATCTGAATCCAAGCAGGTGAGAGAAGGGACCCCCAAGGTCATGGCACCACATGCCAGAGGAGGATGAAAAGCCTGCCTGGTGATGCTAGCTTAAAGCTCAGGATTTCAATACCCCAAAGCAGTTAAAAACCCAGCTCTGTCTTTCCCATTGCCCCACCCCAAATCCTCCTTGTGTTTTATAAACTCCCCAATTCCTCCTTTTATCATCGATTCGCCGCACCTCCCCCCCCCCCCCCAAACAGAAAGCATCAACAGCTCCCAGGACCACAGGAAGGCAAAAACACATCACACATACACAACACCCCACCCTCACCCCTTATTCTCCTTTAGGGCAAAGAAGGAGGTAGGGAAGAATATCAAGACAAAGCACTGAGTAGCTCCAAAGCTTGTCTCTCATCAACAGAAGTTAGTCCAATAACTGATATTATCGCTCCAAGAGGAAGCTCAGTTACTTACTGCCTTGTCCTGGGACTGTCCTTTGTGTGCAAACAGCTTGCTGCAGAGATGTCAATTGACCTCACTGGCTGGCTAGTGCCCGCCCTAGAGGAGGGACCCACAGGATACAGACATGGATAGGTGGGGGGGGGCGAAAGGGGAATCAGGAAAGCTTCAGAAAAGCAGCCTTCAGCCTACACCGCAGCAGACCTATCACGTGTCAGTCGCTTGGGGCCTGATCCTGTGAATGTCCCGGACACCCACTGCTGCATGCAGTGTAGATGCAGTGTAGTGTGGGCCCCAAGATATTAAAGAGACAAGACACAGAGCTCTGCGTGGCTCGAAAGCTTGTCTCTCTGACTGACAGAAGTTGGTCCAATAAAAGATACTCCCTTACTCACCTGGTCTCCCAAACACCCACTGACATCAGTAGGAATTAAAGCAGCCCAGCATCTAATAGTAGGGACTCAGCATCCCACCGGATAAGGCATTTGGGGGCTGATCCAAAGCTCCCTGAAGTCAGTGACTCTTCTCGTTGACTTAATGGGTTTTGGATCAGGCCCTAGGTAAGGAAACTGCCTCCATGGGTTTTTAATGTTCACTCGGTTTTTTTTTGTTTTTTTTAAATCTCACAATTCAGGGCAGACAGATTTTGGTGTGTGGGGTGCATTTCAAATCTGCCTCCCCTGCTGGAAAAGTCCTACAGAATGTAATGGGATGAATTCAACAGGGTTCATTAGAAATTAAACAGAGGTCTACAGGCATGACGCTGAAATCCTATCAGTGGGATTATATCAGGGACGTCTTTGGCCAAATATACCAAAAGGGGTTATACTAAAAGTTACATTCTGTGCAAACACCGCGGGGGAGGGGGGAGCAAATGCGGGACCTAATTTTATACATTGCCCAGACATAAAAAATGAAGAGCTCAGGAGAGAAAAACCCCAAATTACAGTTCACCCTCAACTGACAGTCCTGGGGGGACCAGCCAAAAAAAAAAAAAGCAGTCAGCAAGCCAACAGGCCGGGGCATTAACTAAAGGGGGGGAACCCCTCTGTATCAGAAACCTGGGGCGTTCGCCTTTTGCAAGTGCAGTTGCTCATCATATGGCGCCCCTGCCAAAGCGACCAGATTAAGGGCCCAACCCTGCTAGTTTTCCACCCACAGGACTAGCCCTGGGAATCACAAGAGACAGGGTGGGAGATCATGTCTGTGACTGGACCAGCTTCTGTTAGTGAGAGCCACACGGTCTGGAGTCGCACCGCGCTGTTCTGGGAATCAGGGCACGTCTGTGCAGGAGGGTGCAGCCTCTAAACGGGCTACCCTGACTCCTTTCTCCACCAAGAACTACCAAGGGGCTTCCTTTCGGGGGGAAGCAGCGTCACGTAGCACGTCACCCGCGCTGCTCTCACACCCCCATGGCTCCCGGCGGCCGCCGTCTGGAGTCCCCCTGGCGGGGCCCTCGCCGCCCAGGCTTGCCTCCGCCTCTCGTATTGTGACTCAGCGCTAGGAGGCGGAGAGCTGAGGTGATCCCGCCGGCCAATCAGGAGCCTGCCTGGGCTCAGCCCAACGCAACTGGGTGGGAGGTGGCAAATCGGCGTCAGCTGGCCGGCGCCGGGAGTAGGGGGCTGGCTTGGCATGTTGTTTGCAGGAGGGGGTTGTTTGGTTTGGGTTGGGTTGGGTTGGTTTTTTTTGCGGCGGGGCTATGTCGTGTAAACGGACTGTTCCCGAGCGGATGGGGTGGGTGGGGGTGTTATATAACCATTGGGGGGGGCAGAGCTCAAACCCGAAGTTGCAGCCAGTGGCGTGATTTAGCCGTAGAGTAAAAGTATTGTGCACAAGTTCTGAGTGCTTCAGTGGGGTTGTTTGTGTGAGTGAGTGTGTGTGTGTGGGGGGGGGTCCTTTGCAGATCCATGCTCTGTGACACACTGATCTCTCTCACCCCAGCAGCACTCAGTAATTAAACCGTGGCCAGGTCCTTTCCCGGTTTCCCAGGACGAGCCCAGCTAGACACGTGCATCTATCCTAGCTATCCAGTGCGAGAGCTGCGGACACCCCGCGGGTGTGCGCCTTCGTCACCTCTGCTAAGTGCATCTTCATAGCTCTGTGATACGAAGATGCAAATCATGCAAGGGGCGAGCCACAAGTTGCTAGGCTGCGGGGGAGCCAACCAGACAGGATTGGGCAGAGGCCGGGGTGAAGAGTCACGAAGGAGATTGAGAGCAGAGGAAAGGAAAAGGAAGATGGGGACAGAGAGAGGAGAAGGAACTGGCAGTCAGCAGAGGAACACAGGATAGAAGTTGCAGCGTTCTTCTCTGTGTACCAAATACAGACTCTTCGCATCACCAAGGACCTCAGGAATCAAACTTCCAAAGTTGTCTTTTGAGGGGAAGGAGCCTTGTGGCTTAAGCACAGGAGAGAGTGTCAGCAATCTGTGTTCTATTCCTGCAACAGCCACAGACTTCTCTGTTACTATCACCAAGGCACTTACACTTCTCTGTGTCTCCATTTTCCCATCCGTGGAATGGGAATATTACTAATTGTTGGTTCAGAGAAGTGTGGTGAGGCTTAATTCATTAGTGTTTACAAAGTGCTCCAAGATCCTTGGAGAGAAAGCAAGATAACTTCAGAGTGTTATTTATAATCTTACCTTAATGAGATTGAAGGGGGGGGGAAGAATTTTGAACTGGAAGAACTCAGAAGTCTTAGAAGGCCTCGAGGAATGAGGTTCTCAAAGTTTTATCAAGTTTAGACAACATTCAGAGATGACCTCATGGATCTTCTATTTATGACCATGCAAGGGACTTTCCTTCCCATTCATGATCAAATAACATCTCTGTGGCAATGACAGCAATTGCTTACACGAAGAAGTAATATCAGGGAAAAGATTAATGTATTGTAGGCTTTTTGTAATACAGTTTATCAGTTGGAAATGAGGAAGAGAATCAGCATCACCACGTGACCAGCCAACTCTATGTGGGCCACCAGTGGACCACATCATTGATATTCTAGGGGGAAAGGTATGGAATCCTAACATGCATAAATCTTCCTGTGATACCACCGGAAGGGAGTCGGTTCCAAGAGCACAGGTCAGCCAAGCTAGTCGTCCTTAAAGGTGATCATTAGTATTCACACTGTCTGAGCAGACACACTATGAGAAGATTGTAGTGTGGTTGAGAAGTTGTGGGGATATATACAAAAACAGTCCACGCATCAAATCAGGTTATTTTTCATAAATTTTTCCATGTATAATATCTATTGTTCTTTTTTGCTTAGCCTATAGTTTTGAGAGTTAGGAATAGTAATAATAATAATTTAACAATATCTAGTTCTTATATAGGGCTTTTCAACAATAGATTCCAAAGCACTTTACAAAGGACATCAGTATTCTTATCCTCATATTATAGACAGAGAAAACGGAAGCACAGAGAGATGAAGTTATTTGCCCAAAGTAATTTAGCAGACTGCTGGCAGAACTGAGAAGAGAACCCAGTCTTGAGTTCCACTCCAGTGTTCTGTCCACTAGGCAACACTCCTTTCAATTCCACCCCACGCTAATCTGATGATTTACCATCCTTATTTGTAATGGAATATAAAGTAGAAGGTTTTAGCCTAATAGTGATTCCATCTCATTAACCCACTATTGTAATATATAACAGAGAGAAAGTGTGAGAGAGCCCTTTATGCTGAATTACTTATACATTCAAAGTAGGGGGTTGCTAACCATGGTAAACACATTTAAATGAGGTTTTAGGAAGAATCCCAAATACTGAAGGTCTGTTATGGTGAGCTGGCTGTGATAGTATGCAAAGGAGAAATTAAAGGGGAAATGGAGCAATGAGGATGAGAGAGTGTCCAGAAAGTAAGGAGAAGATAGACTATAACAGTTTATACAGAGACAATGAGGAGAGTAAACAATGGTGCGTAGCAAATGATAGCAGAGAAGAAGGAGAAAAGAAGAAGAGAAAAACAGTGTTGGGGAAGACATTAAACTGAAGAGAAGGGTTAGAGGCACTGTCCGCACATCACACACATATGGACATTTTGTAAAGGAGAGACAACTTTAGGTTTGAGGAACAAGAGGGTCACATTACCTTTGGTATTCTAGGGCCAGATTTCAAAGCTACTATTTTATATGTGCAACTCCCTTTGCAAGCACAGAATCCAGGCATGTGCAAAGTTCGCCTTCAAATAACTACTCAGTAACATTTCAAGTTTTTCTTAGTTTTTCAGTTACGTTGGGAAAGCACCTGCCTGCTCTCTCCCCTAACCCCTCCTCCTAAAGGTTTCAAATTCTAATCCGTCCATCAGACTCATCATCTCTGGCAGCACGTCTTTTTCTTTCCACTAATCCCTTCCCCACCTTTGCTAATCCTGAGGGAGCCGTGATGCTAGTGCTCAGACAGCTCACCACCAAAACTTAATTGCTGGATGTCACTGGACCCTGTGCAGCCTTCCAGACTCCCTCAAACTCTTGTTTATTTCCTGCTCCTGCACTTCCCAAATTAAAACTATGCCATTGGTTATATCTTTGTTAAAAACCAAAATGAATCACGATTCACACAAAGAAATAGCTAAAAAGCTTATTCATTCAATGTAACATTCAAGGAAAAAGCCCTAACAATATCTTACTGTTCTCTGAAGTTAACTCTTAGTCCTTTTGGTTTTGTTTCCCACTCTTATCCAATCCTTTACCAATAGACAGTAGTCATCCCAGGCCTTGAGACATACCAGTACATAATTCCAGCACTGACATAGATGTGATTAGATTTTGGTCTGCACTCTGCTGTATCAGCATTTAGAATCTAATCCATTATTGGCCTGTCCTTTGAGAGGATGGACATCATGTAACTCCTCTGTGCCTCAGAGGCCAGGATTCCTGCTAGTCTTCCAATCCTATAGCTTCCACAGGGATGTAGTGCAGCAAAACTTCTGTCCTTCCATGATCTCAATTCACTGCTCCTTTCTACTTCTTCTCTGCTATCTTTTGCTACACACCATTTTTACTCTCCTCGTTGTCTCTGTTTGACCTCTTATCCTCTATCTCTTCCTTACTCTGTGCTCTCTCGCTTCCTCATGATCTACTTCTCTTTAATTTCTGGAATTCTAGCTTTGGGAATTATGGAGTTATGTGCTCAAATATTTAACATGTCTAGCCATATGCTGCTTGGACTGGGATAACCTGACTGTGACTTCCACATTTTTTAAACACAGTCCAACCATTACACCATTATGATGATGTGCTTTGTTAATATTTGCACTTCCTACTCTTTAGAAAAAATATAGTCCTGATGCAAATATAATACTGCAGAGACAGCCACGTGCTTGCAAAGCATCTCTAAATTTACATTAACAGCAGAACAGCATCCTGGTTCTTCAACCTACTGTTTTCTGTTCTTTTTGGCAGTCCCTTTGTCCTGGTTGTTCTGGACTTTTCAGGCTACACCCATGGGACAAATTCTCCAGTAACTGAGCGTCAGATTCTGATGCCCTTACTCATGTTGCACAATACATTATTGAACAAGTAGTCCTACTAGTTTCAATAAGATTTCATGAGTAGTAAGCTATTTTGCTACCTGTTTGAGTGAGAGTATATGAATCTGGCTCTTAGACCACACACAATCCATTGCCAGACTGTAAATCAACACATAATTGGCTCTGTAACGCTGCTGTTCCCCAAGATTTATTGTTGAAGGTGGTAAGAGTGGTAGTGACATGGGTTTGTGTCCCAGGATTTGAATCTGAATTCCCCCTACCACAACATTAAAAGGCGGTTCACATTAAAGATACTGATGTTGGCCCATCTCTTGTTCTGACAATAAAACTGTTACAATTTTTAAGGGCACAAGAAGGTTAAGAACACTCAGTCACAGATTCCTACATGGCAATAAACATATTCATTTACAGGGAGATGTCAAAAATTTGGATCCAAACCTGGGTCACTATACTTTCCTGGAAGGTGAGCAAAATCCCAACTCAAACGAAAAGACTCTTTAATTTTTATAATCGATAATTCCCAGCATTCCTCCCCTCTAAAGCCAGAGCTCGCCTTTCAGTTCACAAGTTTCTAGCTATTCGTGGATTTCCAGATGTTACACTTTTAATATGCATACTGCACATGCATTAATATTTTCATTCACTACACAGGGATGCTTGGCCTTCAGTAAATTTATAATGAATTCATAGCCAAAGATGGAACTAGAATCTGCGGCTAACCTTCTCTCTTACTCAGACCAGTATATAAATCCAAAGTAGCGAAGCTGATGTCAATGTATATGGTTGCTCTAGTTTTACGTTGATGTAAGCATGCAAGAAGAATTGGGCCCTGGACTGCAGATTTCCTAGATAAATGCTCCATCAATTGAAAAAAAGGAACAGCTAGTCTAACTCGGATAGGTTCAAGAGCAGTTGTCTAATATCAGATTTTGTCCCTCATTTGATTTAGGTCACGGCAGCACCTGTCGCTGCAGTATGTGAATCTTGGCATTTAATCTGCTTCTCAAATGTCTTATTTATTTGAGGACTGCTTAGAAACATGTTTCAGTAAAAGCTATTTAATTTTGCAGGCTTCTAAAATGTTTTTCCCTCTTTTCTTTAGTGCCTTGTTATCAATTTTCATCCCCTATCCTTAAAAAAACATTGCTTTGTGGACCCAATCCTACTCCCATGGATTCCAATTTCAGCTGGCTGGAGCCCTAAATAGTAAACAGCTTGCTTTTAGAAAAATATATAAAAAACATTAGCCCTGCCCCATCTTAATACAGTATTATCTTTTTACCTTATTCCATAGGAAACCATCTGGTCTTCTGTGTTGTGTCTAAATTGTCAAATACTAAACAGGCTAAACCAACCACTCCAGATCTGCTTTGTCTTTGTTTGAGATCCGGGCACTCCATGAATTTTAGCTTTTTGACTTTGTTTTTCATATAGAGACATTTCTTACATTGTACATTGTAGTCTCATAGCCTGCTTCATAGCAGACGTATTAGACCAGGCTCTTCTGTCACCCTCTCTTCTCTTCCTTGTTTCCCTCACTTCTTTGGTTCCCCATATCGTCCCTATGTCCTATGAAGAGCTCATTGTTGAGAGGAGTGATTGTGACATCACCCTCAGGGGGACCATATCATCGTCAGAAATATTGTAAGTCAGAGTGAAAGGGGGTGGAGGAGAAGAGCCAAGATAAAAAGGGAACAAGAGAAGAACATTTTATCAAATTAAAAATTATAGTTACTTTCCCAGGAGCTGTTAAAATTGGAGTTAGCCACAGGACCAGAGCAAGATAATGTGTACAAAACAAAATGCTCCCCTACAGTCATACTAAACTTATTTCACTCCCATGTGGCTCATATTTCAGAACAATATGTGTTTTAGCACAGTCAAATGTAAAGTCATACATCTAGGAACAGAGAATGTAGCCCGTATAGAGAGGATGGGGGACGTTATCCTGGGAAACAGTGACTTTAAAAAAGATTTGGGAGTCGTGGTGGATAATCAGCTGAACATGAACTCCCAGTGTGATGCTGTGACCAAAAGGACTAATGCAAACCGTGGATACCATAAAGTGGGGAATCTTGAGTAGAGGGTATTTGTATTTGGCACTGGTGCTACAACTGCTGTCATATTATGTCCAGTTCTGAAGTCCACAATTCAAGAAATATGTTGAAAAATTGGAGATGGTTGGGAGAAGAGTCACGGGAGTGGTAAAGGATTAGAAAACATGCTTTATAGTGATAGACTCAAGGAGTTCAATCTATGTGGCTTAACCAAGAGAATGTTAAGGGATGAGTTGATCACAGTTTAAAATTACCTATATAGAAAACAAATATTTGATAATGGTTTTTTTCAATCTGGCAGATAAAAGTGTAACAAGATCCAGTGACTGCAAGTTGAAGCTAAACAAATTCAGATCGGAACTACGGTATATATTTTAACAGTGCAGGTAATTAATCATTGGAAAAAATTACCCACGGTTGTGGTGGATTCTGTATCACTAATAATTTTTAAATTAAGATTGGATGTATTTCTAAAAGATATGTTGTAGTTCAAAGAGGAATTATTTCAAGGAAGTTCTGTGGCTTGTGTTACACAGGAGGTCAGGCTAGACAGTCACAGTGGTCTTCTGGCCTTAGAATCTAGGATAACCAGATTAGATTTTGCACTGTATGATGAGGGATTTTCCTTTCCTTTTTTTGCCCTTGCAAAATAGTTCCACAAAAATTATCTATAAGGAAGCTAATGGGCCACTTGAGAAGTTACCTGCTCAGAAAGTTACATGACTTGAAGCTACGGGTTCTCAAAGGAAAGATTCTGAATCTTCCCCCAGCTCTGCCACTCAGCTTAGAATGTCATGCAAACCTCATTGAATCATTTATCTCTAGCATCCTTAAAGAGGTTTCACACCAAGAAATGTCTTTAAAAACATCATGCTCCAGCATATTTGATTGCTGGAACAGGAAAACATAGTCAAATTTTTACTTCTGTGGTCCACAAATGACCAAAGGAAATTGTCATAAATATAAAGGGAAGGGTAAACCCCTTTGAAATCCCTCCTGGCCAGGGGAAAGCTCCTCTCACCTGTAAAGGGTTAAGAAGCTAAAGGTAACCTCCCTGGCACATGACCAATGAGGAGACAAGATACTTTCAAAAGCTGGGAGGAGGGAGAGAGACAAAGGGTCTGTGTGTCTGTCTATATGCTGGTTTTCTGCCGGGGATAGACTAAGAATGGAGTCTTAGAACTTTTAGTAAGTAATCTAGCTAGGTATGTGTTAGATTATGATTTCTTTAAATGGCTGAGAAAATAGCTGTGCTGAATAGAATAACTATTTCTGTCTGTGTATCTTTTTTTGTAACTTAAGGTTTTGCCTAGAGGGGTTCTCTATGTTTTTGAAACTAATTACCCTGTAAGATATCTACCATCCTGATTTTACAGGGGGGATTTCTTTATTTCTATTTACTTCTATTTTTATTAAAAGTCTTCTTGTAAGAAACTGAATGCTTTTTCATTGTTCTCAGATCCAAGGGTTTGGGTCTGTGGTCACCTATGCAAATTGGTGAGGCTTTTTATCCAACATTTCCCAGGAAAGGGGGGGTGCAAGTGTTGGGAGGATTGTTCATTGTTCTTAAGATCCAAGGGTCTGGGTCTGTAGTCACCTAGGCAAATTGGTGAGGCTTTTTACCAAACCTTGTCCAGGAAGTGGGGTGCAAGGTTTTGGGAAGTATTTTGGGGGGAAGGATGCATCCAAACAGCTCTTCCCCAGTAACCAGTATTAGTTTGGTGGTGGTAGCGGCCAATCCAAGGACAACGGGTGGAATATTTTGTGCCTTGGGGAAGTTTTGACCTAAGCTGGTAAAGATAAGCTTAGGAGGTTTTTCATGCAGGTCCCCACATCTGTACCCTAGAGTTCAGAGTGGGGGAGGAACCTTGACAGGAATGTTTAAATTAGAGATGAAAAATCAACACTGATGTAATTCCACTTGCATCAGTGGAGTTGCACCACGGATGAACTGAGTCTCAGCACTGTAAGTAATAATGCCCAAGTTACACAAGTGGCAGCTGAATGCTTACAAACGCTTTCTGAGACTTGATAAAAGTCAAAGCATTGCATTGCTCTGGTTTGTTCTCTTCAACCATAGCTCAATATTCCTGAGCTCATAAGTCCAGTGGTGTGCCCGCTCAGACAAAACACCTATTGACATCTATAGAGGTTTTCAAGAATGCAAGATCAGAGCCATTGGGTACATATCTAGCAATGTCATCTCAGTCCTCTTTTAGGAAACAATGTGGCATCTTCCACAAATGCTGTTCTGGCCAAACAAAGTGAAGGAAGTTTCTTTCACAGGTGTTAATCCCACGCATGAAAAGTGAAGCATATGCCTGGATATACTACATTTTGAAAGCACAGCATAGCAAATCAAAAGTAAAACAACATTTATACTGTTCATTAAACAATCTACAAGAAAACAGTACAAACCTTTGTTTGTGGGCCTTCAGGGTTAGACAAAGAGACACTATACTTCAAGGAGTATAATATTTGCTTTACTCTTCCCATGTCTACTCCCACCTCTTGAATAGTGGGTTTAATGCTGGAGGGCAAGTAACATTTGATAACTGACTCCCCTGAGAACCTTGCTGCTTTTATCTCTCTCATGCCCTCAATTTCACTGGGCAGTTCTGCTGCTGGCACTGAATTAGCCTACCCAGCTGCTTCTAATATTTTGTTTAGCTGACTGACAAATAGTTTCTGTCACCTGTGCATGGTTTGTTCACTGTTTTAAATCATCATTATGTAAAACAATATCCCTTTTCAACACGTTTTAGTAGTAGGCAAGAGTTTAACAGCAGTAGCCAATTTAAGATAACACGTAGGTCTTTTGTATATTCAACCTTTTCTTCTATTGTAATCGGCTGTGCATTGTTAAGGATCTAGTAGTGCTCCCACTGAAGTCAATGGTAAAACTCCAATGGGACTTTCAAATGACGTCCCTGAGTTTTACAATGTAAGACTCCCAGCCTTTTTTGCCTTTTGCTCTAACACTAGCATTCCTTAGCTTCTTAATACAGTCGAGTACACAGACATGCATGCTAAGTGTAGTAGTATCTAGGAGAGTGACTTAGCTCTGTCCATTGCTTGCCCATGTCTGGGCGAAGCAGGCTTTCTTCTTCTACAACAGACATCTAATGAGCTTGTCAGGTATATTGCACGTGTGCCACTAGTGGTAGGATCGGTAGTATAGACAGGACACAGGTGCTTTTACCATCCTGCCGTCTAAGGGGGTAGGAAAGGACAGCAGGATTACTGGGCCTCTTGAAGATTCCTTGGGTTTGTGAAGAGACCTGAAGGAGGGATGACAAACCCTTGTCCAGGGAAGAATTCGGAGATGTGACTTTCATACAGCTTTCCTCATCCTCAGCCCTCTTTTATGACTTTTACTGCGAGAGTGGGGGCAGTCTGGCCCTCTGTCAGTTGTGCATGGTTTCACCTTTCCCTCACACAAAAACATCTTAAGAAATTTTGCTCAATCGAAAATAAATAAATAACCGCGCACACCCCTCAGGGCATGAGACTAAATATGAGAGATTTCAACTCCAAAGAAAAGTCTGCTTCATCCCTGCCCCAGCACAGGGGGAAAGATTAGGTAGCTTGAAGCTTCCTTCTTCACTGGATGTGGGGATCAATGCACCCACTGGTGTAGGCTAGAGCAATCCTCACCCTTGCTTCAGTGGGGGTTTGCAGAGGCACGGAATATCCAGGTTGCAGGTCTGCTCTGGCCACAGCCTTTCCTACCCCAAATCTCCTGTAGTCTGACATCATTCCCATACTCCTCCCCTAAGCCCAGGGATGATACGGAGGTTCTACTGAGCTGTCATAACTGGCTTTTGCAGCTGGATATAGATTAGAAGTTGATCTAGTCCAATATCTTGTCATTGACAGTGTCAGAACCAGATGTTTCAGACACTGGTGCAAGAAACCCTGCATTAGGGAGTTTAGGGATACCGTAGAACCCTTATTTTACAAACTAATTGGGGTTTGAGGAGTTCATAAAAATCAAAAATTTCACAATGCTGAACATCTCAAAATTACAGCAGGTCTGGTGCATACATTGCCAGATGGTGAACATCATTGCTTTCTTTTTGTCCTTCAAACCATTGCCAAGCAATTTCCAAAGCATTGAGGGTATCAGAATGCGTAGTTATGTTGACTTCTTCTTTATCAATCTCACTTTCATTGTGTGATCATTTTTTCCCAATTGGGAAAAATGGTTCATATAACTGGTTGTTCGTAAAACTTGCGTCCGTAAAAATCAAGATTCCTCTGTAATTTGCCTCAGTGAAATCCGGCAGCAGTGTGTTCTACAGGCTATTTATCCATTTTGTGAAAACGTATTCGCATGAAAAAGGATCTTAGGCCTAAATATCTGGTCTTTTCTTTTTGGTCCTGCCTGAGATCAAAGCTAGCTTCATCCTACTGTTCCTGAGGTCATATGTTTTAGAAAACCTATGATTATTGAATAAGATAATTATCAGAATTATGCTGCACTCCTAGAAACAAGTCTACACATGGTTCAGACACAGAATTAGGTCATCCAAATCTCAGACATGGAACAATAGGTGGAGTCAACAGCTCTTCACTAATTCTGAGGAATCAACTAAAAGACAACTAAAGACCTTTTCTAATTTGTTCTTGTCCAGACATGTTCAATCTCCCGCTTTAGCTTGGAGACTTGCTTAGTTTCTAACAGTCACTGGTGACTTCAGGTTATATCTGCAGCACAGAGTTCCCTGAATTTATCTATGCAGTTCAGCAACTGGAGAAAAGGTGATTGGATAGAATGTACTGGGACACTGTCTACCAATTCTATCTAGTCTAAAAAGCAGAGGTGGGGCAAGCCAGACTTGGCTTTGTTATTGCAGAAACCCCATTGTCATGTTTTGATTTTAGAAATCCAACTGTTGATGCTAAACCCACAGGTTATAGGAATATAGAGAACTTTACCCTTTCCTAGCTTTTCTTGCTCACATGTGACTAGAATTGAGCAAAAAAAATCAGAATTTTCATACCACTGGAAATTCCAGAATTTCAGCATTTGAATTGGGACAAAGTTGAAATATCAAGTTTTTTTTCACAGAACAAAACTTTCAGAAAAATTTTAATTTGGAAATATTTGATGCACTATGTCTCTAGGTCGGGGTGGGAGACTGTGTTGCACCATAGGAAATGTAATCTGGCCACGAAGCCTGGCCCACAGGAAAGAAAGGGCCATCATATATTCAAACAACTCCTATAAGGCAATGTGCCACCATAGAGAAATGCGTTTTAATGTTGAACAGATTCTAAGTGAAATGTTTTGGGTCAGTTCAGCAAACTGAAATATTTCAATTAGGTCAAACTGACCCAAAACAAAATATGCTATATCAGTTTTCCCAGGGGAAATTTTTTAAAAAATCTGCAACATACAATTTTTTGCATAAAAAATTTCAATTTTGCAGAGAAACTGCATTTTCCATCAAAAAATAATTCTAATGGAAAATTCCCAACCAGCTCTATTTGTGATCATAATACTGATACAATACCTCCTCTTTGTAATACTTGCCCATCTCCTAGGAACGTGATAAAAATAAGACTAAAAACACATAAGCCCCATCATTCACCTTCTGACTATGCCTTTGAGAGCAAAGAGCCAACCACACTCACCACAGACAAAGACATAACTGCACCCAGAACCCTAAGATCAATATTGCAAACAACTCAGTAACAGCTGGCAGTAAACCAGCACCAGCATTCTAAACAGGCAGAGTGTTTGGGGAAGCTCAGTTGCTTTGATGTGGATAAACTTTAGACAATTACCCCACTAAGCCCTGCAGCCCTTCATCCACATCTCCAACGTGCTCCATAACAGATCCTTCTTCTCTCCTCAGCAAGCTCCTGTCCCCTCTAGTTCATTGGCATAAACAGCAAATCTGCTCCTTCATCTGGCAACTATTAAGAACATATCACCTCTTGCCAAGAGGGCCTCTTGATCTTTTCTCTGTCTCACAACAAATAATTCCCCACTCATCCAGCTGGCTCTCAGGCCCCCAACTTCCTAGAGCCCTGTCCAGAGTCTTCAAAGTCAGAATGGGAGAAGAGAAACCTCTCTTAGAGGACCCCATCTCCTCAGGTGAGAGGGAAGAAGAGGCCTTCACAGCTGGGGACACATCCTGAGGGAGAGAGGAAGAAAGAAAAGAGAGCCCCACCCAGAGACCTTGTCTCCGGGTTATGATGGGAGAAAAGAGTGGAAGAGGACTCAGGCTCTCAATCCCACAGTGTATTAATTTAGAAGACCTATAGGTGGCAGCTCATTGGTCTTTAAACCTCCTCATCACCACAACATCTTCTGGAGAAGATAGTCCATAGTAAAGGGGCAGTGTGCAGTGACTCTGATCCAGGGAGAGGACTACAGAGGGCTGGTCTGGGGGGGAACATGTCCCCATTTTCTCCCCATTTTACCCTCCAGGACCCCCTAGGAATTTTCCAAGAACTGCAGTTCTGCCTGCTGTGCAATAAAGAAAAAGGCTATGCAATGAGGAAAAAGCTTCCCCACAAGGGTCAGGCATAATTGGCTCTGGGTCTATTTAATTCAGTACATAATTAAAAAGTAATTGCAAGCACTTGCACGTAGACACAAAAATAAAGAATATGGATGTCAACATTCTTAGTGAGGAATGGGAAAATATTTACCACTGATGCCAATGACTTTGAGGGTGTTTATTCTGATGTGCAAGCATTTTTCTCAGAAAGTACACTTGTCAAGGTTCCTCCCCCACTCTGAACTCTAGGGTACAGATGTGGGGACCTGCATGAAAAACCTCCTAAGCTTATCTTTACCAGCTTAGGTCAAAACTTCCCCAAGGTACAAAATATTCCACCCGTTGTCCTTGGACTGGCCGCTACCACCACCAAACTAATACTGGTTACTGGGGAAGAGCTGTTTGGACGCGTCCTTCCCCCCAAAATACTTCCCAAAACCTTGCACCCCACTTCCTGGACAAGGTTTGGTAAAAAGCCTGACCAATTTGCCTAGGTGACTACAGACCCAGACCCTTGGATCTTAAGAACAATGAACAATCCTCCCAACACTTGCACCCCCCCTTTCCTGGGAAATGTTGGATAAAAAGCCTCACCAATTTGCATAGGTGACCACAGACCCAAACCCTTGGATCTGAGAACAATGAAAAAGCATTCAGTTTTTTACAAGAAGACTTTTAATAAAAATAGAAGTAAATAGAAATAAAGAAATCCCCCCTGTAAAATCAGGATGGTAGATATCTTACAGGGTAATTAGATTCAAAAACATAGAGAACCCCTCTAGGCAAAACCTTAAGTTACAAAAAAGATACACAGACAGAAATAGTTATTCTATTCAGCACAATTCTTTTCTCAGCCATTTAAAGAAATCATAATCTAACACATACCTAGCTAGATTACTTACTAAAAGTTCTAAGACTCCATTCCTGGTCTATCCCCGGCCAAGACGACTACAGACAGACACAGACCCTTTGTTTCTCTCCCTCCTCCCAGCTTTTGAAAGTATCTTGTCTCCTCATTGGTCATTTTGGTCAGGTGCCAGCGAGGTTACCTTTAGCTTCTTAACCCTTTACAGGTGAGAGGAGCTTTCCCCTGGCCAGGAGGGATTTCAAAGGGGTTTACCCTTCCCTTTATATTTATGACAACACTGGAATCATTTTCTTTAGTGGAACTATGCCAGGGAAGGCTTTGGCTCTCTCTATGCAACAAACGTTCAGTTTGATCCATTTTACATGATTCATTTAAACCAGGGGTGGCCAACGTGTGGCTCCGGAGCCATGTGCGGCTCTTCAGAAGTTAACATGCGGCTCCTTGTACAGGCACCGACTCTGAGGCTGGAACTACAGGGGCCCATTTTCCAATGTGCTGGGGGTGCTCACTGCTCAACCCCTGGCTCTGCCACAAGGCCTAACCCCACTCCACCCCTTCCCACCCCATTCCCTGAACCTGCTATGCCCTCACTCTTCCCCTTCCCCCCCAGAGCCCTCTCCATGCCACAAAACAGCTAATCGGAGGCGCGGGGAAGGAGGGGGAGGCACTGATAGGCGGGGCTGCCAGTGGGCGGGAGGCACTGGGAGCAGAGTGGGGGAGCTGATGGAGAGCTGCTGACATATTACATTGGTAAATTCTGGCTCCTTCTCAGGCTTAGGTTGGCCACCCCTCATTTACACTATGAAATAATTGGAAGCTTATCAGAGACTTGTTTCCATTCCTGCTGCACTTCCCTTGGTTCCCATGTAAATCTACCAGCTAGGAACAACTCTTTGTCCTTAAGAACTTGATTTTAGTTATAGAAGATAAGCTTGTTTTAATATTACTTGCTTAGCGCTGCCAGTATGATCAGCACTCTACATCACATATAAATAAAGATAGTCTCTATGCTGAAGAGCTAACAATCTAAAAATGTTTGAGCCAGATTCTTAGTTCATGCAAATCAGCATAGCTCCACTGACACAAGTCAAGTTCTGCTGATTTACATCAGCTGAGGATCTGGCCCACTATTTTGAATATTTTGTACAAGTTACTTTAAAAATGCATGTTTCTGTATTTAACACCACATTGATAAAACAATAGAAAAACAAGAAACAGATGCAGAAGTATCTACCTCTAGAGCACCAGAATAACACAAAGGCCTTCTCAGAAAACAGAAAGAAAATAAAATTAATAGAATAAACAAACAAAATCTTATCCACAGATAGCTCAGAGTCATGACAGCATACATGACTGCCTCTGAGCTACACTTTTTGGACATCCAGGTTTTCCCCATCACACTCACATTCTGCAATATGGTCATAACAAAACAAAGCTTCCTAAGTACTCAGAATGGTGATAGCAGATGTCAGTCCCCTACAACCATAGATGACAGCCCAGCTCCTTCTCAGAATTTTCATTGAAATATTCTCCGGTGTGGATGGAATCATGTAATCCAATGACTGCACAGGGGCCTGGGCCAAATTACAATTTGACTCATTTAATTCTGTTTACCTTAACTCCCCTTGTGAATCCAATTGTATATTGTGTTCTTCCCTTCCTGTTCCAAGACATTGGGTAGCGTCGTGGTGTGCTTTTAAGCAGATGACATGTCTCATTCCAGGATCAGGTGCACTTTAGTGTACAGAGTGATTTTTTGTGTGTCAAATGTTTTGAGATCCTCTGTTTCCTAGAGCAGAGTGGGGTTTCCTAATCTCCTATTATTTCATTTCAATGCAACATTTAGAAGGCAGCTATTCTTAAAAGACCACTTCTCCCCTTCTGTTCCATTTTGCTATATATAACATTCCAGTAGTACACAGGACAAAAGGTGAGGAGTCTAGCTATATGGAACAACAATGATACCAAAGAAAGAGGAAATCAAAATCTAACTCAGACAAAACATACATTCATAATGTATTCCAATACTACATAATTATAGAAACGTAGGGCTGGAACAGACCTCGAGAAGTCATCAAGTCCAGCCCCCTGTGCTAAGGCAGGAACAAGTAAACTTTGACCATCCCTGACAGATGTTTGTCCAGCCTATTCTTAAACACCTCCAATGACGAGGATTCTACAATCTCCCTTGGAAGCCTATTCTGGAGCTTATCTACATTTATAGTTAGGAAGTTTTTCTAACCAAATCTCCCTTGCTGCAGATTAAGCCCATTACTTCCTAGACTACCTACAGTGGACATGGAGAACAATTAATCAGCCCTTCGCATATTTGAAGACTGTTATCAGGTATGCCCGCCTGCAGTCTTCTTTTCTCAAGACTAAACATGCCCAGGATTTTTTAACCTTTTATCATTTTTGTAGCTCTCCTCTCCAGTTTGTCCACATCTTTAAGTGTGGTGCCCAGAACTGAACACAGTACTCCAGTTGAGGCCTCACCAGTGCCGAGTAGAGCAGGACAATTCCCTCCTGTGTCTTACCTACAACACTCTGTTAATACACTCCAGAATGATGATAGCCGTTTTTGCAAAAGCATCATATTGTTGACTGATCTTCAATTTGTGATCCACTATAACCCCCAGATCCTTTTCTGCGGTACTACAAACTAGCCAGTTATCCCCTATTTTGTAGTTGCATTTGATTTTTCCTTCCTAAGTAAAGTACTTTGCATTTGTCTTGATTGAATTTCATCTTGTTGAATTCAGACCAATTCTCCAATTTACCAGGGTCATTTTTAATTCTAATCCTGTCCTGCAAAGTGCTTGCAACCCCTCCCAGCTTTATATCATCTGCAAATTTTATGCTTTGCACTCCATTATCCAAGTCAATAATGAAAATATTGAATAGTACTGGACTGACCCTTGTGGGACCTCACTAGATATTCTCTTCCAGTTTGACAGCAAACCATTGATAACTACACTTGGAGTACAGTATTTCAGTGTGCAGAATAGCAGAAATAAATTCTCCATTCTTATAGACCAAACAAATATGGGCACTGATGAGCTGCCAAAAGCTGAAGAACTGGTTCCTTCAGTCACTCTGGGTCTTTGGCGGCACTTCGGCGGCAGGTCTTTCAGTCGCTCCGGCTCTTCGGCGGTACTGAAGGACCCGCCGCCGAAGTGCCGCCAAAGACCTGGAGCGAGTGAAGAACCAGCCACCAAAGACCCGGAGTGCCGCCAGTTGAGTAAAAATTAAAAAGGGATTCTCAGGGGAGCCTCCCCAGCTGAGAGCTCAGGCAGGCCGGACAGGACAGTCCTGCGGGCTGGAGTTTGCCCACCCCTTTAACAACTGGTTCTAAACCAGCTTCAAAATTTAACAACTGGTTCATGCGAACCGGTGCAAACCGGCTCCAGCTCACCACTGAATATGGGTGCATATCACAAGTGCAGGTGAGATTGTGTTGGAAGGTTTGGAATCTCATCTGGCTGCAGATCCACATTTTTCCAGAAACTTACTTCACTTTTGGGGTGAAGAGGTTAGATCTGGAGCATTGATTCAGACTTTCTTTAGTTACCAGTAATCTGATTTCCAGAAGCTACAGTATCGTCTGAGCTTCTCTCTAGCATCTGAGCTCTTTTCCTGACTTGTTCTGCAGGAGTTTTGGATTCCCAGGTCATTGCTTTGTTTACCTAGCTCATCCACTGAGATGAAGGTCCAAATCTAACCCATTCCAGCTCTGGTCCACCTTAAGCTTTCTTTCTGTCTATTCCAGTCATCCACCTGTCCACAGCATCTTCATTCCATTGTCAATCCCAGATTAAACATATAGGGCTAAATCATCAACTGGTGTAAATTGAAATCCTGACCCCAATCTGTCCTGTCTAAACAAAAAGGCTGCTGGGCTGTACAAGCCATCTGGCCTGCACAGAAGGGGCATCGTGAGACAAAGATGAGTCAGCCACAACACCCGAGAGCAGAGTTGTTCCCTAGTAGCTCTGGGTCATGGACTTCCCATACCAGATTTCAGACAGTCCTGCCTCTAAGCTTCCTGCCCCTCAACCACAGTGAGAGTATTTCCCAGCAGCATTTTATTTTTCTTAAGAAATATATTCGAAAGACACTGACAGAATTCTTCCGTTGTTGCCTCGATCTTCCTGTTTTAACGGATCGCTCCTTGTAATGGCAATGCAATGGTGGCCCTGACCACGCCTATGAAGTGGAACTCTCCCCACATCATCCCTGTTCAATGGTTCTCGTGTCTGATTCTATTCTCCTCTCTCAGGGCAAGTTCTTCAAAGTTTCCCTGCTGCTGCCATTTTCCCCTCCCCTGCTAGTGACAACCACATTAGGGGGTCACCCGTTTTTGCACAGCCTCACCAACCAGCAGGGCGGTGTTGGTATCTCATGCAGACAGCTATGTTGGGATATGGGGTGTTGGGATAATGGAAGCTGGGGCAGGAGCTGAATGTGGGCCTGTGCATCTTACTGCAGACTGAGCCACACAAGGCCCAGCACCAGCCCCACCTGTAGGTACTACAGTTAAAATAAATAGCGGTAACAATTGAAATCACACTCACGTTCAAGTTACAAGTCCAAACGTTTCGGATCCAGCCAGGATCCCTCATCAGTGGAATCTAAAAGAAAATAAACAAAGAGAAATGGTGAGAAATAAAACTTAGCAATTAAAATGGGTTGGCACATCCATGCATCAACGAACTCTCTTTGGAGTCTCTCTGCTGTAATACACGTCTCCTCCTGCATCTTTCATGGGGTGTAAGACACTTATGTTGCCATCGTGTCCATTATAACCTTTTAGCTACATTGAAAACAAGTTTCAAAAACTTCTGCTTTTTTCTCTAGCTCTAGAAGTCCATTTTCGCAACCAGTGTACAATGGCAATGTGCCACACAAGTCAGAGTACCTGGGAGCACTGGACCTCTGGCCTAATCAGACACCCTACTCTTTTGTAGGGTGCTCTGGCCAGTGCAAAGGGTAGAGGCCAAGCTGTGAACCCACATGCTTTGCTTTTGCATCCCATTTGAGGACAATAGGGAACAGATTCGTTCCTCCAACCCAGCCCACATTCACTGCTCTGGCAGAATATAGGGGCCACTAATGCACCCCAAGGGGGCAAGGAAGAATTCCCCCAAAGCAGGCACAGCATAGGACTGCCATAGGTATTTCAGTCCCCTTGGAGCAGCCCAGAAACCAGAGGGTGCAAAGGTGATGTAAAGCCATCTCTGCCCCTCATCCCCCAGGGTTGCACCTTGTGTTCTGTGCCTCCAGGAGGTGCAGCACAGAATTGAACCCGAGGACTGTGTCTAGCCCCAGCACAGGAATACAAGAGAGTGGGAAAGGTTCCTGGCACCCTAGCTCACCGCCCCCCCCCCATCATCTAGGCATCCATCCATGGCATTTAGCCCTACATGTCCTAAAGATCAAATGCAAAAATGTTGTTAATGTTTATTCAGCTGATGTGTTGGATTGCTGCTTATTCCACAGTTCATAGTTTTCTCCCTGTCTTGGTCCACTCTTCATTGTCTTGGTAGGTTGGCACACGTAATAAAAAAAAAACAAAAAACAAGGAAAGAACTCACATTTAGTCCTTCAGGGCTCTGATCAGCGTAAGCATTAGTGTGGTTCAATAAACTTAGCCCCTGATCCTACAAGGATTGATGTATTCACTTAACTTTATGGACTGTAGGTGAAATCCTGACCCCATTGGTGGCAGTGGCAAAACTATGATGGTACGTCTCATACTGTGTAAACTTAAGCAGATATGTTAGCATCTGCAGACTCAGAGTCTTAGGGTTGCAAACAGCATCTGTAGCTTGGACTTCTTCTGCAGGAGTAATATTTTTAAATTAGTGTAGAAAATAATCATTTCATGTATAAAGCACACTACAGCAAAACATGATACAATGAATTAAAACGTAATCAAAATATTTAAAAGCCTCCCACTTTGAAAGAGATTAATAGAAATGAGGGAATCCACTAAAAAAAGAAGGGAAAAGGGACTGGAAGGAAAGGCACTAATCATATGGGATCCATAAATGTGGTGTTAACTGAAGCTGAGCAAATCCTTTACAACATTTTTCCATCAATATTAATTCAAAATCAAACATAGCCGAGTTTGCAGCCTTTGTGTGTTCTGCAAACATTCAAATTCGCAAGCTTCTGACGCATGAATGCTTTCAAAAAAATTAATATTACCCTTTAATAACATTATTTCGTTATACAACGCCCAAAAGTGTGCTAGGAACCTTCCAGAGCAAATAAAAAGGCATGACATGATTCCTGTCCTAAAGAACCTAATTTGGACATGCCTACGCAAGTAAAAACAACAATAGGGGGAATCAGAGACAGAAGAACAAGAGTCACAGTAAAAGTTCACCCAATTCTGGGTAGGTGCCATTCTTAAAGATTCCATTAAACATGTATGGGTATTACAAACACATTATAGATAGATACATATATTTGGATAACACAGCCTGTGGGTGACCGGGAGCAGGGAAAGTGAAGGAGAAGCTGTTGGAAGGGAGGTAGTCCATTTGCAGCTTCTGGGGACAGTGAGCACAGGGGAAGGGTTTGGGCTGTGGGTAAGATCCCAACCAGGAGAGTAGGGGGCCTGACACTTTCCCCTCCCACACTCCCTGTTGTGAGGGATGACGGCTACAACAACGCCCCAAACTGAAGGCGGAGGGCGGCGGGTAGGAAGTGGCCCAGGGAGAGCTGGTCAGGTGCACCAGAAAGAGGCGTCTGAGACACTCCATGCCCTCTCCCCCTTGGGCCTTGAGCTGGGACCTGGTGGAATGGTAGAGTCTGGGTCCCTCTTCCTTCCCCTCCCCCTCCATTTGGGGAACAACGGACTGCAGTTTGACTGCTGGGCCCACTGACCATCAGGCAAGTCCATCCCAGGACTTTGTGGGTAGAAAGACAAGCCGCAGCCTGCCCACTAGACCTGCTGGCCTCCAAGTGAACCCTGCTCCACATAGAAAGTGAGTTTTAGAAGGGATCTGAGTGATGAGAAGGTGGTGGCTCGGCAAATAGCTCTTTGGTGTGTATAATACTACCTTGCACTTCCAGAGGAATCGTCTATTTAAGGATTACAACATGATGTTCTCGCATCAATGTACTGAACCCCAGAACATCCATGTGAGGTCAGTAAGTAGTATTAACCTCATTAACCTCATTTTCCACGTGATGAAACTGAAGCACAGAGAGATTAAATAATTTACCCGAGGCTACACAGAAAGTCTGTTTCAGAAGTAGAAGCAGATCTCTCAACAACCAGTCCCTGCACCTTAACTATAAAGCCTGCCTTCTCCTCCTGATGCTGTGTAAACACTATACAAGATGATAGGAAAGAGAAGGTTTTTTTAAACAGCATGTAAAGATTAAAAGACCCAGCTCAGCATCTAATA
Organism: Lepidochelys olivacea; assembly: GCF_965140295.1. Taxonomy (NCBI): domain Eukaryota; kingdom Metazoa; phylum Chordata; order Testudines; family Cheloniidae; genus Lepidochelys; species Lepidochelys olivacea. The sequence continues at coordinate 29,286,690 of NC_140413.1, forward strand.
CAAAAATCAGGGAATTAAAAAAAACATGTATTATAGACAAAAGAAGATGAAGCTATAAAACCCATTCTTGATTTGGCTGATGATGCTTTTGAATGAATGGAGAATACTAATATAAGTAATTTTAGTGAACTTCGCAAAAAGAAAAGGAGTACTTGTGGCACCTTAGAGACTAACCAATTTATCTGAGCATAAGCTTTCGTGAGCTACAGGTCACTTCATCGGATGACGTGAGCTGTAGCTCACAAAAGCTCATGCTCAGATAAATTGGTTAGTCTCTAAGGTGCCACAAGTACTCCTTTTCTTTTTGCGAATACAGACTAACACGGCTGTTACTCTGAAACCTTAGTGAACTTCATAATTGCCCCCTGTGAGAGGGGGAGTTCAGACTTGGTCTAGTGGAGCCCTGTCCCTGTTTGAGAGGCATTGGCAGGGAGGCCATGCCCTGTGTCCTTCTACTGCCTTTTCTGGACAAAGTTTCTGCCATCTCTCTTGATTTTCTTTCCCTCCCCTTTGCTACAGTTCTTTTTTCCTTCTCAAGCTTTTTCTTCTCTGGGTTTTTTTAAGTGATCTCGGGGTGTTACTTTCTTTTCACTCTTGTTTCGTAGCTCTCCCTGCCCTATTTCCCCATTCTCCAGAAGGTTACACGCTGTGTGAAGTGGTGGATCAGTTTGTGCCTCCATAGGGCTAGGCTACAAGGCTCATGCCACTGAACTGAGTTCTGCAAAAGCTGAGAAATTTTGGGGTGGCAGATTGCTACCTCCACATGTAGCCCATTCCAGAGAAGTTGCTTGCATGTCTGAGTGCATTAGGGGCTCGGGTGGGACCAGGGAGGGAAGGCCGGTGGCTTGCACGGGGCTGCCTGCTTCGTGACCCAGAACCCAGGACCAAGTATACAAGGGGTGGTTCCTGAATCATGCATATTTATCCACCCCTACTGTCCTCTTTCTCTGCCCTGAACCTACTGGACTAGTCTGGGGCCTAAATAGCTTAAAAACACTGGTCAGTTGAGTTTAATTATTTTTAAAATAAAAAAATGTCTGTACTTATTAATGGGTTAGTGCTTTTTACCAGCAGTAATGTTAAAAAAAAATGTTCTTAATAAGTTAGACAAGCCATGAAGTAAACACATTTCCGAACCCCTGTAGCAGGAATTGCCACTGGCAAACATAATTGTTCATTAGTAGAAGTCAACAGTATGTTGCAATCAAGTGAGTACAACATAGTACATACAATAGTACCAACTGCCTTCCAATTCAAATCCTATGAAAAACATGAAGTAGGCACAGTCCTGAAAACATTCTGTGTATACAGATGTATCAATCACGTGGCAGTCTGGGATCCCCGCCTCTAGTTTAAGGGCACAGTTCAATACCAGTTGACAATCCGTTTAAAAGTCCAAGCAAATAATGTAACTTTCAGATACGAAAATCATGTAGCTTAATATTGTGGTTGAGTATTATTTGATATCTAGGTCCAAAGATTTAATCAAACATAAAAAATGCTTGGCTTATATCCCAGCCAGCTTACATTTCAAAAGCAACACTAAAGCAAAGATTTTATTATTATTATTATTATTCAGCACCGCCACTAGTGGGGAAATTTCGCATCTGCCAAGTGGAATCTTGTTGGCTCCCCTCTTTGTCAAGATATAAACCCACCACCTAGCTTTCAATAGGCTGAGAAAATGAAATAGATAGAAATAAGAATGATTTTAAAGAAGATATGATGCATCAGATTCTGTCTTCAGCTACACCAGAGTAAATCCATGGTAATTCTCTTGATTTCAGACAAAGAAGAGTGATTTTGTGCTTAAGGCAGCAAAATGGGACACAAGAGATCAGGGTTCTGTTTCCAGCTCCTCCTCTGAATTCCTCTGTGACCAGGGGCTTGCCATGATCTCTCCATCTTTCAGTTCCCGACCTGTGAAAAGGCAATAACTCTCCCCTGTCAACTGGTATGTTGTGAGGATAAATTGATTAATGGACATGAGAGAAATCTATAAATACTCTGTGGAGTACTAGAGGTGTGACAAAGCAGAATTTGTCCTGGTGGCCCTCATCCTGCCATCCACTACAATGGTGCAGCTGAATGGCTTTAACACCTAGTCCTATGTAAAGAATATTGCAGTAATCCAATCTCCAGGTGACAAAGTCAAGGATAACTGTAGTGCAGTCCTTGTTCAAAAGGAAAGTCTACAGATAGGCAGATATGGTGGTGTGGGGCAGGAACCCTTGACCTCTGTTCTTCCATGGGGATCCAACAACATTCCCTCTAGTCATTGTTTTCAAAGCAGATTTATATCAGAAGAGTGTTATAGGTGGGGGAAAATAAGAGTAGGAAGGATGCTATATGTAACACAGGTGATGTCCTGCTTATGCCATATAGCATGCAGGAAACTACCAATATTTAATACATCCCTACATATTTTCATAGCAATAAAATCAGATACCTAGTTCTTTGAAATGTGTCCATCTACTAGTAGTTCCCTGCCCTTAGGCCAGATTTTAATTCATTTTGTCAACCTTCCTCCTCTTTCATGACACTGCATTAGTCACTCAGATAGAAAATGCTCAAATGGCTCACTAAAACGTCTGTGAATGACACATCTATTCGCGTGTGATAGTCAGCATTTCCTCATCCTCCCCAAACCATTTTGGTTATACAGTGATTTTGAAGATGCAGCTAAATTGTCAGGCTTAACACCTTCCCTGCTACATCCATCTGCTTGTTTCTTGGCTACCATTTTAAACAGTGGCGTCAATAGAATGCTACTACATACCAGGTATACAGGGCAGCACAGGAAATGAGTGAGCCGGATGTACTGTACGCGTACCTGGTACTATAGCATTTAAAATCTTTATAAACCTTTTGCCCATGGCTCACCTGTCTGTCAATAACTTTAAAAACAATTTTACAGCTTTCCAGCTCTCAGGGATCCTTCCCCGCCCCCCGCCCCTCCCCCATCCCCCAACATGCACACACTCATACGCCTCCATTCACACACATACACAAAAAATGCAGCTATCCCTTCCTGGAAACTTTGGGGAGTACAGAGAAGAAAGAGCTGCAGAGCCACTGGCAAGAGTGAGGATTAGCCAGTGGAAGGCAGGAAGAACTCCCACAGCAGAGCCAATCTGAGGAAGGGGGACAAAGTGACCTTGGTGAGGTGGAGTAGGGTGAAAATGACAAATAACTACATGAAACAGATCATCTCAGAAAAGGTTATTTTCTTCAAGTCAGTTGATGCAAATAAGTGAACCGGGCTGTTTCTAAACACAGTAATCGTCAAACCTTTTATATACAGGTTCTGGACTAGAACCTCCACAGGTGTAAGCTGGTGTAATACTACTGAAGTCAACAGAACCATATCAATTTACACCAGCAGAGGATCTGGCCTTATGTAGCCAATCTGGAGAATACATTTATTTTCCCTGTGCTATTTTATAAACAGTGTGGACCAAATTCATCCCTGCTGCAATTCCCTTGGCATCAGTGCAGTTACACCAGGGGGTGATTTTGAGCCAGTGCCTTTAAGATTGTAGAAGGAAAAACAAGACATCTTGAGAAATATCAGGTGACTTAGGGACATACACTCTGGTCAAACAGGCCAAACAGCTGAGCTAAACCTAGATCCGTGTTTATGTTTACAAGCTTGAGAGGTTTGTGACATCCCCAAGCACCATAGCATCCTGATGTAACAAAAGAATTCATCACTGTAATGCCGATACTTAGTTGTACTGTTCTTGAAATAACACAGTGCACTGTTTGTTTATATATTCAGTCTCTAGTAAATTTTATCATAGGCAAAGCACAAATGCCTTATGGAAGCTTGCTGGGGCATGTAAAATAAGAAAAGGGGCATTTCTCTATATTCATCTGTTTTTCATGTGAATCTGGGCACGGGTTTTAGCACTTGCTGAGTCTGTGCATGGGATCAGGAGCGAAACAGCAGGAGGCTTTGTTTCACACAAGGGAAACGTGAACAAGCCTTTAATTTTGTGAATGGAGCCCTTTGTCGTTTTGTCGATTGCACCTGTTTCCATAGTGCTGTATAAACGTGCTGGAGGCACGTATGAGGTAATGGGCCAGATTTGAGCTAGGAATAATGGGGGTGGGACAAGCTGCTGGAACACTTTGTCTGGTTGCTGGTAGAATTTTAAAAAGACAGTTTTCCTATTCACTTTGGTCTGGTAGTGATGTTCCCTCTGGCCTGTCAGTAGAGCACCTGTTTAGCTGGCCCCAGATATGACAGTTCATACGGTATATTAGTAACCACAGTTTCTTATGCCTCCCCGCCTCCCAACCAGGGAATGAATCCAGTAGATCTTAGGTTGTAGACATCCTGGCCATGTCCCTTCCCTCCTGGCCTGTCTATCGACCCTTATCAGTGTTCCCATGTATCTCACACTCTTGTTCTGTTTCTCCCAAGACTACAGAAAATCCCTACTTGGTGTCCTAATTGCAGTTTATCGTCTTCATGTTTCCAACAAACCATTTATAGGGTATGTATTTCTCAACTGACCATAGTTTGTTCCATCCAGTAGAGGACAGTGGTTCACATAAGCTATCCAGCCACACTGCAGTCCTCTGCCACACAAAACTGCATGAGGGATTTTGAGACCACAGAATGTAGCTACCCAAATTAGAATCTAGCCAAGAAACCAAATGTCAAAGTGTTAAACAATTCCCAATGATCATTCACATTTTTCTGGTTAAATTCTTCTTCCCATTTGATTTGGCTCACAATTATTTTCAGCTTTGTGAAAGTGGCCCCTTTTTAAAACACCGAGTATGTATGTAACTTGTATGGACTTTATTATGTTTGCACATTATAAATGTGATCAAGACTCAAGCCATTATTTTTTAGTTCTGTAATCGGTTCCTCTTTATCTGTTGCGACAAGATATAATATAAAATTCCCCCAATTTGGATGCAACACCTTCTGAGTTGGGAAATTCTCATCTACAATATTTAGAAATTCCAAGGATGTTTTAGTGCTGGCAGCATGAGACCACCAGCCTATGTCACTCAGATATAAATTCCCCTTGATCATGAAGCTTCTTTTCCTACACGTTATAGAGAGGTGTACAAGGACCCCATCATCTGGTTCTGAGTGTGACTTGGTGATCTAGTGAAGTGTGTAAAAGAAGGCGAATATTTACTGAGGGTAGCATGAGCGGATGTAGTTTGGAGCTAGGGAGCAATATTTTGTAAGGAAACATACATGATTTTTTTTTCTTAATAAAATCTCAGACTAGGAAATCTCAGACTGAGAAATATTCTTCGGGAGATGTGGTGAAAACCCTATCAGCTAAAACATTTAAAATTAGACTAGAGAAAGTATGTACATATACTGTAGGAAATAATGCTGCACTAGCCAAGGGATGGGCTAAATGACCTAATAGGCCTTTTCAGCCCTAATTTCTGATTCAACTGTTTCAGACATCAGTGCAATGTAGTGACTGTATGATGTCGTCTGGACACTGACACTGAGTAATTCAGTACTTTTCTGACAATAGATGCAATAAACAAAATGATTCATTCATGAAGTAATCAGGTCATTTAAAACTGTGCTAATAATTAATCCCTCCCTATTTATTTAGGAACAAAGGGTGCGGCCCCCAAGTCCTTCTGCTTTTCCATTGATGCCATCTGGGACAACCTTCCTTTCCTTCTTTCACTCCCACCTCCACTCCCTTTCCCAGGCAACCCCTTATTCACAGACTGTTAGATTCAGAAGAACTCAGGAAACGGATGCATATTTTCAGGAAACATCAGGCAAGAAGCTACACGCTACTAGTAGTTCCCTGCTTTTAGTGCAGATTTTAATTTGTTTTGCCATGTCATGAAGAGCTTTCTCAACCATCTGTTGGGTGATGCAAGCATTGTAAAGCACTTGCCACTGCATCAAACCGCAAGCCTAATTTTTGTTAATATCTTTTTTCATTTTGAATTAACCTGTTTGTTTCACTAGCTTTTGATTTCTGAGCTATTTAACTGTATTGAAGGTCTCAAGTTTTACAATCAAGCTTTTGGTAATTAGAGAAATTTAAAATATTACCCACTTTGCACAATTTAAATGTCATATTTAAGCAACTGTGGCTAAAAATTATTTGATCAATTGCCTTCAAACTTTCCAATGCCCTCTGTCCCCCAGATGTTTAGTATACCTTGAAAGTAATCACAAAAATACCTATTCCATGCAAAGTTATCATGGTAATGAATATAGGGCTTTTACTGGAACTCTGGGAGCAAACTTAACTATGGAATTATTATTGAGTGGTCCATATTCAGGGTAATTTTTATTGCTCTATAACTCAAAATCAGCTTGAACAATTTTCTTCAGACTTTTCTGAAAAAATCGCAGTTGAGGTGCCATTCTGAGAAAAATCCATTGCTACAAACACAGGCAGAATAACTGAATAAATCAAACAAACATGCAAATTTGGACTTCAAATCCTCTACATAGTGTAGAGCTAAGAAAAACCATCTGTCACAATGGTGAAGTTTAGGACTCTTATGTTCTCACTATGCTGCGACTAGACACCAGAAGGCAAACTGCTTAAAAGTACAGTATAACTGCTGTAAATAGATACAATAATTGTTAATTACTTTGCTTAATTAATCCTATTTTCCTGCAATAGAGTATGTCCAGAAGTGTTTAGAACTTGACTGTGTGGAAAGTTTGGAAGGGTAGTAACAAGCCATTTTTGGAGCTAGAGGGAAACAAAAAAATTTTAGACAAGTGAAAGTATCAAATCAGAGTGGTAGCATTAAAATGAGTTTATTAATGTTTGCAAGGAGCTTTGAGTTCCTTGGATGGAAGGTACTATAGAGATGTAAGTATTGTTTATTATTTAAATACTGTATAAATAATACTAGATGATTAAAACCAAATCTCAACATTTTTGAAAAAGGAAAGTACAAAAATTATAAAAAATATCGGGTGAGAACCTGGGAAAACTTAAAAACTTGAAAATAAGCCGAGCCAAAATCTGGGAAGCAAGGAGGAGGAGGAAGCCCACAGTCTAATGAGAGTTCCAGCTCATGTGATGTATTTCTCTCACTACAGTTGTGCACTATGCAATACTATTTCTGAGAAAAGGAAGGTGATCGATATGAACCAATCAAAATACAGTACAGCTCTGCTGACTATTAAAACATACATTCACAACAACAGGAGGACCTCTGCCCTCGTTTGCTAAAGTTCTCAGCCAACAGTATTTCAGCTCATTGAAGAGTGGTGACACAAATCTGCATACATGAATATGTTTTGGAAATCTTTAAAGACATGTCAATAAAATGACTGTTTGGGGAAGAATATAGTAAGTGAAGCAAAAGAAAAACAGGTGCAAATTCTGTGGTCTTTACTTGCTTGTGTGTGTGTGTGTACAAAAAAATCTAATTGTAAATTAGGCAAAAAAAAACCAGAAAACAGGCTACGTCTACACTGCACTCCAGGACAGAGCATGGGGGTTTGGAAAGCAGTGCACACCAAAATGCTTGTCTGTAACTCCCAGGTGTGGACATTGCAGGCGTGAACTAAAAGATTCCTAGTTCCCGTCAATATAGTTCTACTTGAAGAGGACTATGGTGCCACAAATTAAGACACTTTTAGTTGACTCCCTCATTGTCCACATGGGGAGTTACAGAACAGCACTTTGGTGTACACTGCTATTTACACCCCCTGTAGTCTGAACTGTCGGGCAGTGTAGACGAGCCCATAGAGTTTTACTTGTTATTCAAGTGCCTAGTCTAGTCTATTTTACATGGTCAACCTCCTATCATTTCTCTTGTCAGGCTATTCCACACTTTCCAGCCCAATATTTTCCTTCAGTAACCTGAGTCCCCTGCATCATGGGTCATTGGTCGGTCCATATCACTTACACTGGTATCCATCTTTGACATCAATCACCATCTAGTGTTGTGTCCACACTTGTCTTTGGGGAAATATCCCACCATTGATTTATCAGGGGTGCAGCTCCACAGGTGGTCACGCCAGCAGGAGATTTTGAGAACAGCAGCATTGACAATTTGGTATTTCTACCACCTTGCTACCTACAGCTGCTCAATGTGGGCTTAGTAGTAATAAGAAACAAAACAAAACACAACGCTGAGTGGTACCTTGTCTACTCTAGTGCTCCTGTTGCTGATTGAGCCACGACAAAGTTGGTGAAACAGTGCCAGAGTTTAAATAGTTGGTGTACTTAAGGCCAAATTGTGTCACATGGGATATCTGGCTTTAGGAATGTCTTTGGGCTTTTCATTCCCTAGGCTTGGCTGCACCATGGAAATGAAAGGTCTGGACTCCTGAACTACAAGCCTACTGTAGCTACCGGTGAAGTGGCTTTGATGACAAGACCAGAGACCTACCTTCTTTGCCAGAGGATACTGCCACAGCCTCCACTGTGGGTGTGGGTGGAGAAAGAGAGGAGGTTTGCATGCATAATGAAGTCACAATGGTCTTCAGGACTCCTTCTGAATCAGCTTTCATTCAGGGATTTGCAATTTAAGGGAACACCCATTCTCAGAGGAATACAGGAGTAAACAGCTCAGTGAAAAAACAAACACTTCCTAATACTCCATGCAAATATGATCTATTTTAAAACTAGCTCAGAGGACCAAGAGGCTTAAAAAAGAGCCTGCACAGTGACAGCAAAAATATTTGCTTAACCCAAGCTGTAGCATATTTGTTCTCATTTTGCTCTTTCTTTGTGTAATACCTGTAATATAATCCTCCTTATGTGAAGAAATTCCCGCAGAAGGCAAACACAGAGATCGAGTGGCTCATGCTTTATTTCCAGCTGACCAAAGAGGACCATACTTTTGCACCCCTTATTATGATGATGATGCCAAAGATTTCATGATGTTGACCAAAAGTGCTATCAATTCAGTGGAAATGGACAAAATGTTTCAACTGTGCTGAAATTTGTTATTGTTGAAACAAGTCTGACTATTCACAATGTCACTAGTGCTCATAATACAAAATATCCAATGTATTCTTGTAAAGAATTGAACATAAAGAGCTTGTTTCTCTGCTTCTACCAGTGTACAGCCCCAATTCAGTGAGGTGCCCAACTTTAACTATATTGGTAGTTCTATTAACTTCAGCAGGGGTATTCATATGCTTAAAGTATCGGGGGTAGCCATGTTAGTCTGTATCCACAAAAACAACAAGGAGTCTGGTGGCACCTTAAAGACTGACAGATTTATTTGGGCATAAGCTTTCGTGGGTAATAAACCACTTCTTTGGATGCATCTAAAGAAGTGGCTTTTTTACCCATGAAAGCTTATGCCCAAATAAATCTGTCAGTCTTCAAGGTGTCACCGGACTCCTTGTTGTTCATGTGCTTAAAGTCAGGCACATGTTTAAGCATCTTGCTGAAGCAGAGTTTAAGCAGAAGTAACTCCATTACAGGCAACGGAATGACACTGGAGTAAAAGTGGTGTAAGTGAGCAGAGCATCAGAGCTGGAGATTGGCTTCAGTGCTTTGGCCAATGAAGGAACCACCGAAGACTACGCTGCAGTAGAGATGGGTAGAAACACTGATTGTGGAACATCTGATGAGGCTTTGCCCGAAGTGGTCTCCCAGGGTTCAAGAAGGCAGAATACTCAATCCTCACAACAGCCTCAGAGCACCAGTCGTCCCCATTGCCACTGTATCCACCCACCCAAGCCCTGTGGGGGCATGAGGTGTCAGCCTCAGTCTTGGATCAACCAGCTCAGCTTCTCCCTCCCTCAGTCCTCCCTTCACAGTTGTATTCAGGGTCCCTTAGCCCCTAGAGGTGGGGTGTCCTTCCATGAAGGGTCCCTACATTTCCCCTCAGGTCAGGGCAGGCTCTTCCAGGCCTCTGGAGGTGTGGCGGGATTAAGTGAATCAGAATGGGGATTTATACACTATTACATGAATACCGGTGCCACCCATAACACTGCCTGGGCAACCTGTGACAGACGTACTTCTGGCCCAGCTTGTGACGTGTTTTCTGTAATATCCCACTACTTCCTTTTCCGGAAGTTATGTCCCCTTTTCATTTTCCTGCTCTGCATGTCTCCTCCTTGCCCGTAGGCCAAAGCACTCTCCCCAGGTGTGGGAGTGCTGCCCGTATGACACCGAGCCAGCCCCCTCTGAATAGCACTACAGCATGGAGTGGCATGAAGGTGACAAACCGGGCAAACACAACATGAAAGTCAGTGCAGATAATCAAAATGCAGTTGGTTTTATCCTAATTATTAGAGCTCATCATCAGTGTGTTGCTTACAGAAGAAAAAAACAACCAGTGAGGCTTATGTTCTATTTTATTGTTATGTATTATTTGTATTACCGTAGCTCCTACGAGCCCCAGTCAGGGGCCAGGACCCCAGTGGGATAGGCACAGTGCAAACGCAGAACAAAGAGACTGTCCCTAGATCTTCCTTCTGTGTAAGTGTGTGGTTCCCACTGTCCAAGGAAGCTGGACAGACACACTGAGAGATGTACAAGGGTTAGCACGCAAATGACTGCTGCTGGTCAAGCGATTCCCTGGCCACACTGAGTCAGCAGTTTTACTAGCCAATTCCAGGGATCCCTGGTGTGACAAGAATTGGGCAGTCATTCAGGTACGCAGCCTGACCCCTGAGATACGTAGAGTGCTGAAGTTGAAAAGTTCACTTGATCCCGTGAGTTCATGCCTGGAATGTACTGTCCCTTTGCAGTGAGTCAGTGAAGCCGTCAGGTGACATGTGCTCACTGGCACTGGGTGGGTTCTGGTTACACTCAGGCTGATTCAAATGGGAAAATAAGTCCACCTTCAAAAACAGAAAACATACCACCCACATTACTGAGCAAGTCGTGTCTGTGTTTCCCAATAGTTATAAACTGACATCATCAGTTTAAAGAGAGTAACAGCTCCACTGATGCGTAAGAACATTGCAATAGGGTTCCTAATGAGTTAACTTCATTTAGTGCCCGGGCAGCTGGTGCCACTTTAATAGCACATGATGCTGCTTCAGAAGGTTAAAATAGATGCCTTGGTGTTGACAAAAAATGAGGGGATGGGGAAGGGGGTCATCATTAAACTCATTGGGCGAGAACAAGGGGTGCCCTGGGATAGTGCAGCACAGCTTTGGTGGAAAAAAAGATGTGGCTTTCCATCACCTTTCTGCCCCCCAGTTCCTACAACTATCAGGAGATGGTTCAGTCCAGGGCACACCTTAGAGCATCCTCAGGAATCTTCTAAATTACACTGGCTTGTAACGGCCCCCGAGGAGCCATTATGCTGGCAGGGTTCTCCAGAGCACAGCAAGTGTACTCCAGACACCTCCATCTGCCTGCAACACCTCCCTTATGCCTGGGAGGTTTGGGCAGGTTTAGCAAAGAGCCAGCTTAGCCAGCTTTGTGTCACTCATGGATTTCTCCATGCCAGGAGAAGCCCCAGCTGCCCATTTAGGATTGGCATGAAAGGATGATCAGGCCAAAGATCAGACCCATTACTAAAGCTGATAAACATGACAAATGATTTACAGAAAATCAGACATGCACAGTACAGCTGAATAGAGCATAGCAAAGGGGATGATAAAAAGCTATTTTGCAAGGGTAGGGGTAGGTATGTGAGAGCAAGTACTCCCTTCTGTTTCCTCAGCAAACAGGAGCACAAAAGCAGTGGATCTAGGCGCATGCTACTGTCTTAGGCCTTGTCTACATGGCAAAACTGTACACACTAGAAAGCTACTTTTAGTGGCAAAACTCAGCTGTTTTACCGACAAAATAAAGCCACCTCAATGAGAGGCATAAAGTTAAAGCGACAAAGCGTCAGTTTAGAAACACTGCTGTTTGTTTTGTCAGTGGAACTGGCTTTCGCCAGTATCCCACAATGCCCGCCATGACCACTCTGCTCACTGTTTTGATCTCTGCTGCCCTGCAAGCATGCGCCCCTCCCTATCAAAGCCCGGGGAAGTGTCTGACAGCTGAGCATGCTGTTCCGTTTGGAGAACAAAGAGCAAATCATTGGAATGCTCCTGTTCTGCCCTACACTAGGGACACAGGGGCAGGCAGGCTGCCGCTGCAAGGAGCAGCGTGTGCGTGTAGGAGTGGGTGGGGGATGACACTGTGTGCTGCTTTGACATTCCTCAGCATGGAGAGCTCAGAGCTGCTCCCCACAGCTGAGGAGGCTGTGGGAGAACTCGCAGGGAACCACAGAACCATAGGCAGGCAGGCAGAGTAGGCTGCTTTGGGAAAGACTGCTGTGCCAAGCAGAGCTGGGGGCTGATGTGCCTCAGGATAGGTCAGTCAACCTGCTGTCTCCCCAGAACCAGACACACCACTCTCCTCTCCCTCACACACTTGAGTTAAAAAAAGCAGCTGTCAATCTACTAGGATGCCCCTGGAACGATGGGATTGAGAAACCTGCATCATGTGACCCTGTACCTGCCCCATGAGGCATTGCAAACCCTTCCCAAAGCACCCTGAGGCCAGTTGCATAGTGGAATAGCTACCACAGTGCACTGTTCTCCGTGTTGCTGCAAGAGCTGCTAGTGTGGATGCGCTCTGCCAACACAAGGAGCTAGTGTGGACATGCAATAGCGGTTTTTATTAAAGCGCTTTAATTAAAGTGGCATAACTTTTGCCAGCAAAACTTTGTAGTGTAGACAAGGCCTTACTCTAAATCCCACAGAAACCACCACAATAACAAGTGCAATATCTGAATAATAGAGTAGACTAGATATTGGCCTCTGTGGTTGGGGACTTGGTACATTGGGATGGCTGCATTGACTGTATCAACTTCCGCAACTCCTCGGGGATATACTGATAACTGATTTCAGTTAGAACTGGCTTCACCAGCTTAACTTATTCCATTTCCCCAACTGCATCATAAAAAACCCATTTAGGGCCCTATCCAATTCACATTGGTTTGAATAGGAGTTGGATCAGGCCCCTTACAAGAGATCACCAGGACTAACCACAGCTGGGGGAAGCAGGGGAGAATGGCTCTTTCCAGACCCAAGCTGCCACGTGAGCCAGGCATCAGGGCCTGTCTCTGACCTTTGGCAGATCACTGATAAAGTTTGCAAATGACACAAAAATTGGGGGAGTGGTAAATAATGAAGAGGACAGGTCACTGACACAGAGCAATCTGGATCTCTTGATAAACTGGGTGCAAGCAAAAGCTGGGCATTGTAATATGGTGAACTGTAAATGTATACATCTGGGAACACAGCACATAGGCCATATTTATAAGATGCGGCAAGCAATGACTCAGAAAATGATTTGAGGGCCATGGTGGATAATCAGCTGAACATGAGCTCCCAGTGCAACACGGTGGCCAAAAAAGGTAATGCCATCCTGGGATGCATCAGCAGGGGAAGCTTGAGTAGGAGTAGAAAGGTTATATATCGCTGTATTTGGAGATTGGTGCAATCACTACTGGAATACTGTGTCCAGTTCTGATGTCCACAATTCAACAGTGATGTTGATAAATTGGAGTGGATTCAGAGAAGAGCCATGCGAAGGATTAAAGGGTTAGAAAACGTGCTTTATAGTGATTGATTCAAGGAGGTCAATCTAGATAGTTTAACCGGGAGAAGGTTAACAGGGGACTTGATTGCAGACTATACGTACCTACATGGGGAACATATACTTGATAATGGGCTATTCAATTAGCAGGAAAAGGTATAACGTGATACAATGACTAGAACTTGAAGCTAGACAAATTCAGACTGGGAATAAGGCATAATTTTTAACAGTGAGTGTAATTAACCATTGGAATAATTTATCAAGGGTCATGATGGATTTTCCATCACTAACAATTTTAAAAGATCTGTTCTAGGAATTTTGGTGGGGGGTGCGGAGGTGTGTGGGAGTCCTATGGCCTGTGTTACACTGGAGGTCAGACCAGATAATTACAATGGTCCCTACTGGCCTTGAAATCTGTGAATCTTCAGATCCACAGGTTTCCAGGACACAGCAGCATTCCACTTCTGACAAAAGCCAGGCTAAAGGAACATGTCACCTACAAACCCTTTTCCGCTTTTTTCAAGTTGCCCAGCCAACCTCAGCATGCCATAGCCAGCATGAAACATGATCCTTTGGAGAACGGAGGTGATGTGTAGGAACAGTAAGTGACATTACTAACATAGTGTGCCCATAGTCAAAGTACTCCTGGGGGAATTCTACACCACTGCACACACACAGAAATCATGTCCTCTTTCTGAGGGGGGAGCAAAAGGAACTTCAAGAACAGTCACACACCCCTCCCCAGCAGTACGGGTGTGTAGTTTTGGGCACCCAGAGCAGCTGGCAGAGAGGTAAATCACTGGTGGGGGGATGGGGATGCCCCGGCCGATGCCAGTTCAGACCCACCCTCCCCATCTGCCTAACTCCTGTGCATCCCCCTAAAGCACACCTCTTTGCACCCAGAACTCCCAACCAAGTTCCATGCACCCAGTCCCACCACCAAGCCACCGAAAATAAATACAAATTGGGAAACATATCAAAACCTGATTTACCAGATTCTTAATGGGCTTTACCAGTTTCACGCTACCGCAGGGCTTTATGACAGCTGAGATGCATGATATGGTGCGTGGCTGGTACACCACGACAGAACAGAAACAAATAATCGAATAGCAGATTGTGACCTTTCCCAGCAACCTAAACATTCTAGATCATGAATCTAATTGGAGAACAGAAAGAAACCCTCTTATGAACAAGTGGCCAATGTACTGTATGACCAAACCCAGAAAATGTGCTAGAAATATGACTATTGCATAACGGTATGTGATTAAATGACTTGGGCCCCGACCTAGCAAAGCAATTTAGCATGTGCTTAACTTTAAGCATGTGAGCAGTCCCATTGACTTGAACAGGCCTACTCAGATGCTTAAAAGGTAAGCAGATGCTTAAGTGTTTGCTGAATTAAGACTCAAGTCACTGAATCATGTACTATGTAAGGACTGCAGAATTTACTAGTTCTTTTCTGTATATTTGTAACCTGCTTTTCTCTCCCCTTTCCGAAAAAAAATAAAGAAAAACAGGAAAATATAAAAACACTCTTTGGCATTAATGGGACCAGGATTTGCCTCTCCACGCACACAAACAGCTCCAAGCCTTTTCATTTGTAAATTTATCTCATTCACCAGCACTGCTATTGTCAAGGTTCCTCCCCCACTCTGAACTCTAGGGTACAGATGTGGGGACCTGCATGAAAACCTCCTAAGCTTACCTTTACCAGCTTAGGTTAAAACTTCCCCAAGGTACAAATTAATTTTATCCTTTGTCCTTGGAATATCCACTGCCACCACCAAACTCTAACTGGGTTTACTGGGAAACGTAGTTTGGACACGTCTTTCCCCCCAAAATCCTCCCAACCCTTGCACCCCACTTCCTGGGAAAGGTTTGGTAAAAATCCTCACCAATTTGCATAGGTGACCACAGACCCAAACCCTTGGATCTGAGAACAATAAAAAAGCATTCAGTTTTCTTAATAAAAGTAGAAGTAAATAGAAATAAAGGAATCACCTCTGTAAAATTAGGATGGTAGATACCTTACAGGGTAATTAGATTCAAAACATAGAGAATCCCTCTAGGCAAAACCTTAAGTTACAAAAAAGACACACAGACAGGAATAATCATTCTATTCAGCACAATTCTTTTCTCAGCCATTTAAAGAAATCATAATCTAACACATACCTAGCTAGATTACTTACTAAAGTTCTAAGACTCCATTCCTGGTCTATCCCCGGCAAAAGCAGCATACCGACAGACACAGACCCTTTGTTTCTCTCCCTCTTCCCAGCTTTTGAAAGTATCTTGTCTCCTCATTGGTCATTTTGGTCAGGTGCCAGCGAGGTTACCTTTAGCTTCTTAACCCTTTACAGGTGTGAGGATTTTTCCTCTGGCCAGGAGAGATTTTAAAGGGGTTTACCCTTCCCTTTATATTTATGACAGCTATGAAATTCTTTCCTGAGTAGGCCATGACCACATGTCCACCTTTCCCTGTCCATACCAGGCTATGCTTTCCATGGGAGTGTACACATTCATCCCTCTGCAGAGGACTAGCGCAAGGCCAATGCACTAGTTAAGTGCTTCTCAATTGCATTTTGAGGGCTTAATTGGGAGGCAAATGTTTCACGGATCTTATCTGGGCCCTTAACAACATGTTCTCTGATCTGTCACCCCACCCACCCTCAAATCCACTCACTGGCTTCTTCTTTTCTGCCTCAGATTCAAGGTCCCCATCATCACTTTTTAAGCCTCTATTCTACACTGTCCCTGCCTCCATTTCCTCCTATACCTTCTCTCAGACTCTACCCTCTGTCCGAAGCCTCCATCTTTAACACAGCCTTTCTCCCAGAAACACAGTTAGGCTCCTATTCAGCAAAGCACGAGCTCACCTTTAAACATGTGAGTTGTCCCATTGACTCCAGCGGGATTACCAACAGTCTCAGAGTCAAACACTTCCTTAAATACTTTGTTAAACTGGGTCCTCAGTCCACAAACCTGACCAGGCTCAATGTGCCTATAAAAATGTTCCTTTCTCCTAAAGCTGCCACCATGCATAAAACACTAAATATCTAAAATTGACTATTTTGTTCCCCTTCTCTGTTAACCTATCACCCATTGGGCAAGTGGTGCCAGCCAGAAATTAGAAACATGATCTAGTCTTGTTCTTGCAATCATAAATATTGGTACAGTATGTCTGCCAAACTTCTATTAATAAATCACCTCTCTCTCTCTGCCACTGGGTTATTCTATGATAAAAGGCCAGTCCCCTCCTCCTCCTCTTCCCTCTTGTTTGTACTTCACAGATTCTCAGGGACTGCTTTCAACACTCTGCTAGCTCCTAATCTATTGAAATGTGTCCATCATACCCACTCTCTAAGCCAGTATACATCAGAGGAGGAGGAATGTTGAAATCAATGGCATTACTCACATGAGTGTTACAGGATCAAGCTCCTTTGAAATGTAATGCTGTGGGCAGAATATGTACAAACAAGCAAAAACATCGTAAGATTTGACATCAACAGGAATTGACCTATGTACACACAACAACAGAAAGAAGATGACTGTGTATATTACAGGAAAAATACATCAACAGTAAATTGTTAACCAAATAATTCCTAATCTAAGTCAGCTATTATAAAAAGACTAACCTACATCTCACAGAAACTTAGAACCCTCTGGAAATTTCTTCTAGGTTTCTTTCAAACTCTATGTGCGAGAATGTTCCGTGCTCTCCTTTTAATCTTCCAAGTACTCTCAAGGAGAGACTTCAAAAACAGAGTAATCAAGTTGTCCCTTTTCACTCCTGTCACCGCTCACCAAGTCTCAGCACCAATAACCTTCTCAGTGAGTTCCCAGCTCCACATTGAACTTGAGAGCAGTTAGTCTCGCAAATGAGTAAAGCATGCAGTACGCACGTGTACGCACACACACAACTTGAAAACAGACTCACAAATGAGTAAAGCATGCAGTACACACACACACAGGAGCGCGTGCGTGCTGCTGTAGAGATGCTTTGTGGACATCTCTTCAGGTTCTATTCTATCAGCTGGAGTGCTCCTACATCACAAATCTAACACAGGAGTGCTGGATGAAAGCAGAGTGGGCAGTGAATTTGAAAATAATATAATTTCTTTTTCACTCTTCCTGTTGCTTTATCCTAATGTTAGTTTTTATACTTTTCCATAGGGGATGGGAGTTATTTTGCAATATACAGTATATTTAATCATCATCCTCATCCCTAGCTCTTATATAGCTCTTTGCATCAGTAGGTCTCACAGCACTTTACAAAGGAGGGCAGCATCATTATCCCCATTGTACAGATGGGGAAACCGAGGCAAGAGAGATGGCTGACCTGACCAAGTTCGACCAATGGTTGAACCAGAATAAAACCCAGGTCTTCTGAAACCCAGTCCAGCATGATGCTCACTAGGCCACATTGCTATTGTTTACGTGTCTGTGGTACCTGAAAAGCATCTCTCTAATATACACACAAATGAAAAGCTTTAAAAGAAGGACTTTGTAAGTGCTCGGCCATTTTTTGTCCACACAAAAATGTTCCATGAATAACAAGTAGAACTGACTTTCCAGGAAAGATACAGGCGGACATCCTCAAGACAGGATGACTTGAAAGCAGAAGTTGGCAGAGCAAGAGTGAGTTAAAAATTTACCCTGAAGTGAGAGCCCCTCACTGTCTAGCTAGCTATCTTAGCTACTAACATGGCTCCCATCACTGTTGCATCAAGCGTCTCACAATTTTTAATGTGCTTATCTGCACCACACACCTGTGAGGTAGAGAAGTGCTATTATTCCGTTTTACAGATGAGGAACTGCTGTACAGAGAGACTAAGGGCAGACTTTCAAAGACCCATAGGAGGGATTCACAAAGGTATTTTGACACCTAATTCTAATTGAAATCAAGGCTAGTTTAGTTGCCCAACCAGCTTAGATGATTTGAAAATCCCACTAGGTGGCTAGCTACATATTTAGTTGTCTAGGGACCTTTAAAAATCTTACCCTAAGTGACTATTAGTTCCTGCAGAGAATTTTCCCAAATAATAATAAGATATTAGTAATAAATAATAAGGTTTTAATAAAATTAAATATACAGGAGAAGGCAGAAAAAGTGGCAATACTTTCATTTTATAGTTTTATTACTGTTTTGACAAAAAATCCACAATTGGAGCTTGAATTTGTGTGTACAAATTCACCTTTAGAACCCTGCATCTGATTCTTGACAGGATAACTTCTCAGAAATTATGACTTAACAGGGTATTTCACAACTGTAGTAGCTTGCTACTTGCATAGCTTCAGCAGTGCAAGGTTTTACTGCACAGAGTTAGCAAACTAGGCCTCAATCCCGCAAAGAGAACCGTGTAGAGGGAACCTGGCATCTGTGCAGAGTTCCACTGATTTCAGTGTGGCTCTGTGTCTGGTCAAGGGTCTGCCCCCATAATTCACCTAACAGGGTCAGAGCTCAAGTGTGGAAGTTGTATATCTGTTAGATAGAGACACTGATATTAAGACTTTGTAAGATTGTTTTGTACCCTCAGTGTTTTTACTATGAATGAAACACTCATATCCCAAAACATCACTGGGATTCTACTCTTTCTTCTAACATAGTGGTTTTCAGCCTATGCTCCATGGATCCCTGGGCGGGTCTGCAGACTTTGTCTAAGATTTCCAAAGGTGTCTGCACCTCCATTCAAAAATGTTTAGGGTCCGCAAATGAAAAAAGGTTGAAAACCACTGTACTAACAAAAAAGAAGATAAATTGACATCAGCGAGAAATAATACATGTAGCCACTGGAGGTCACTTTTGTTTCAGCTATATTGAGCTTTAGAGCACTTGGTCTATCAAAAGAGTATTAAAAAGTCAGAAGGGTGCATATGGAACTTTATCAGGCAATGTTCATTTAATTCCAGGCCATTTTGTGACCCACACATTTGGTTTCTTGTGAACCATTTTTATAAAAAGGCTATTTTCATCAAAACCATTCCAGCTTTCAGAGGTTTGAAACATAAATTTATTTTTGCTTGAAAGCCATTTTGAAATTTAAAAAATTAATAAATCATATTTTAAATTCAAACATAGGAACAGTTTAGATAAGTGGTTTTCAACTTTTTTTCATTTGCGGACCCCCTAAAAATGTCAAATGGAGGTGTGGACACCTTTAGAAGTCCGCAGACTCCTAGAGGAGTCCATGGACCACACTTTGAAAGCCACTGTTTTATGGTAACAACAACCTTTTGCAGATCCCTTACACATAATCTGCAGACCCCCAGAGGTCTGGGGACCACAGGTTGAAAACCACTGGTTTAGAGTGAAAATGAATCTATGTAAAAATTGGTATGTGCTTTTCGTGGAAGTGGATCATTATTGAAAATCATTAACAAAATATTAAAATCTCATGCTTGGTTTGTGCATCAAATACTGTACGCACATCTACCATTTAACTCAAAGGCTACAAGTGCAAGACTGATGCTGCAAATGAGGAAGAGAGGAGAAAAAGTAAAACAGTAATACAGTGTATACCAAAATAAGAGTCAGATCCTGCAAAATCATACCCCTACCAGTAGTCATTATTCATGTGATGAGTGTAATTGACTTCAAGGAGATTACTCACATGAGTAAAGTTCTGCTGGACCAGTCACTACCATTTGGTTAGTTTTCTCTCCTTTGATTTTTATTTATTCAGGACCTCATGAATAAAAAATATCTCCACTACAAAAAAATTAAAACAAGGGGCCCTTGTGGCATCTTAGAGACTTAGGCCTTGTCTATACTATGAAATTAGATCGATTTTATAGAAGTCACTTTTTAGAATTTTATACAGTCGATTTCATATGTCCACACTAAGCGCATTAAGTCGGCGGAGTGCGTCCTCACTACCGTGGCTAGCATCGACTTACAGAGTGGTGTACTGTGGGCAGCTATCCCACAGTTCCTGCAGTTTCTGCTGCCCATTGGAATTCTGGGTTAAGCTCCCAATGCCTGATGGGGCAAAAACATTGTCACGGGTGGTTTTGGGTACATGTTGTCAGGCCCCTCTCCCTCTCTCCCTCCGTGAAAGCAACTGCAGACAATCATTTTGCGCCTTTTTTCCTTGGTTACCCGTGTAGACGCCATACCACGGCAAACATGTAGCCTGCTTAGCTCACCATCATCGTACGTCTCCTGGGTGCTGCTGGCAGACACGGTACTGCATTGCTACACAGCAGCAGCTCCTTGCCTTCTCGGAAGATGGTGCAGTAGGACTGATAGCCATCATATGTCTCCTGGGTGCTCCTGGCAGACCTCAGTGAGGTCGATCAAGGGCGCTTGGACAGACATGGCTATCGTCCTCTTGGAGTACCGAATGGGAGCCAGAGACTCCAGGTCATTCTCTTCTTTAAGTTTCGTCTCATGGAGATTCAGTCCTGCCTGGAATATCATGCGAGCTGGAGGCTTCTGCCTCAGGCTGCTCTTCCAGCTGGCAGCACAGCGTGGTCGCACCTACCCCAGCCTACCCCTTGCTCCCATGGCTCATGAAGCCTGGACAGTAGTAAGGAGCAGTTCAGCTATAGGCTGAGCAAGTGCAGAATGGTGGCAGAATGTGCCTTTGGACGTTTAAAAGCTCACTGGCACTGTTTGCTGACTAGGTCAGACCTCAGCGCAACCAACATTCCCATTGTTTCGCTGCTTGCTGCGTGCTCCATAATATCTGTGAGAGTAAGGGGGAGACGTTTGTGGTGGGGTGGGAGGTTGAGGCAAATCACCTGGCGTCCGATTTCGAGCAGCCAGACACCAGGGCGATTAGAAGAGCACAGCAAGGCGCGCTGCGCATCAGAGAAGCTTTGAAAACAAGTTTCATGACTGGCCAGGCTTCAGTGTGACAGTTGTGTGTGTTTCTCCTTGATGCAAACCCACCCCTTTTGTTGATTTTAATTCCCTGTAAGCCAACCACCCTCCCCCCTTTGAAATAAAGTAACTATTGTTTTGAAACCAGGCATTCTTTCTTTATTAATTGAAAAAAAAGGGAGATAACTGACAAGGTAGCCCGGGTGGGGTGGGGGAGGAAGGAAAGACAAGGCCACATTGCTTGTTGTAGCCACACTACAAATCAAATTGTTTGAATGACAGCCTTCTGTTGCTTGGGCCATCCTCTGGAGTGGAGTGGCTGGGTGCCCAGAGCCCTCCTCCTCCCCACCGCATTCTTGAACATCTGGGTGAGGAGGCTATGGAACATGGGGAGGAGGGTAGGCAGTTATATAGCGGATGCAGAGGGGGGTCTGTGCTCTCGTTGGCTTTCCTGCGCTCCAACAGACGCTTCATCATGTCCGTTTGCTCCCCCATTAGCCTCAGCATCGCATCCTGCCTCTGCTCTTCATGCTCGCTTAATTCTTTCCTGGCCTCTGCCACTGAATACCTCCATGCATTAAGCTGTGCCCTATCAGGTATAAATACACAGCACCTGAAAAGATGGGAGTTGCCTTTCCGCGTGGGGGGTCAGTGGAGGCCAATTTAGTTAGGGTGGAAGTGGCCCATTTCCAATAGTTGACAAGAAGGGGAGAATATCAGCAGAGGGAAAATTACTTTTGTAGTGACCCAGCCACTCCCAGGCTTTATTCAGACCTAATTTGATGGTGTCAAGTTTGCAAATTAATTCCAGTCCTGCAGTTTCTCGTTGAAGTCTGTTTTTGAAGTTTTTTTACTGAAGAATGGCCACTTTTAAGTCTCTTATTAAGTGTCCAAGGAGATAGAAGTGCTCTCCTACTGGTTTTTGAATGTTACAATTCTTGATGTCTGATTTGTGTCCATTTATTTGTTTGTGTAGAGACTGTCTGGCTTGTCCAATGTACATGGCAGAGGGGTATTGCTGGCACATGATGGCATATATCACATTGGTAGATGACTGGGAGTGGCTGGGTCACTACAAAAAGTAATTTTCCCTCTGTTAATACTCACATCTTCTTGTCAACTGTTGGGAATGGGCCACATCTACCATGATTGAATTGGCCTCATTAGCATTGGCTCCCCACTCAGTAAGGGCTAGTGCTCAATAGGATTGGGATTAATTCTTGTATGGTGTTTTACAAAATAAGCCACTAATTACATGAAATAATATTAAATAATAAGCAGTGGTACAAGTCACTGTTGCTGTCCCATCACACTGATGAGGAGTTTATGGTGTGTGTCAGGAAATAATATTAGTGGGGAAATAAAGTTAAAATCCAGATGTAACCTTTCCGCCAGGCGGAGCTAGCAGCAACAGGGCCGGGTTCAATACCTTTCCACCGATACAAAACAGAACCGGCTTAAGCCCCCCCCCAGTAACCTGGGAAAATTACACACCACCCCTGGGCACCTCTGAGAGGCAATACTTCCCCACTCACAAGCATAGAGTCTGAGTGTATAAAAGAAACTTTTAATAAAAGGAGGGAAGTAACTCAGCGTTAATTTGGAAAAACCCACAAACAGAGTTCATAAACATAAACCATGAGCAAAAACGCAATCCCAAGTAAAAAGAAAAGGAGTACTTGTGGCACCTTAGAGACTAACCAATTTATTTGCCACAAGTACTCCTTTTCTTTTTGCGAATACAGACTAACACGGCTGTTACTCTGAATCCCAAGTAAGTTGGGCAGTGCCCTTTTCCCTCAGGTTCTTAAGTTCAGCAACCCAAAAGTCCCTTTAATGTACCCGTCCCTTCTCTACACCCTGCATAATTGCTGTCCTTGGTCAGTGCAGACCCAGAGTTAAGAGGTGCACCTGCAGAGTTCACCTCCCACCCTGGGTAGAGGTAAGGAGGCACCTTACTTGCTCCACTGATCAGGCACTCGACTGCAGGCCACTCGCTGTGCCTCTCCACCAGCCACCCTGCTGGCCACTCCCTGAGCCTCTCCAGCCACTGCTGTGACCTCTGTACGTCAGTCTCTTAGTGATTTACAGCTCAGCTCTTTGCAGGCTGAAACACTACCCCATCTCAAGTGATTTCAGCTCTGATTGAGCATTTAAAACAACAAAAGAAGCTCCTAATGAAGCCTATTTAGCTCTTTCTTTGAGCATTAAGGAGGAACAGATTAAACCAGACCAGGGGTACCCTTGGAGAGGGTTTGCAATCCTCCTGGCTGGAACACCTGTCCCCACCCCTCTTACCTTCACTGTCTTAACCAGGTCTTTTCAGCTGAAAGTGTCACCCCCTCATTTGGAACAGGTTAAGCACAGTCTTGCTTCCTTGTATTCCTACAATAATTACAACATTTTGGTAACAGCATTTCATTACCCCTGCATTCAGTACTAAAGTGATTTGTAACCCAGCACCAGCCAAAGTTGATTACTTTGAGCAAAACACTCTATTTGCTGGATATTTAAGCAGAGCAGGAGCAAACTGTATTTACATAAACACACCCAAAGTCTCTCTCTCTCTCTCAGCTAGCTGTCAGGGAAAAATTCATTCCCTGCTTACAGAGATAAAACTTTCTCCGATTCTCTAAAAGTTTCAATGATATGTTGGAAAAAAGTGCCAGGGGAAAATTGACAAGGGTAACAGATATGCCTCTCAGAAGGAGTGTGTCGAATCCCTGCCACTTCCTTTCTCCTTTCTTCAATTTGTAGATGTGTTGCATGTAGACTATAAGCTCTTTGAGACAGAGAACAGATCTATTTGTATCCCTGTAAAATCCCAATCCAATGGAAACCATTGCATTGATCACAATGTGGAAAAGACCCTAAAGCAGCGTACAAAGTTTTGGTGCTCTATAAATACTGATTAAAACATCAGGTTGCAAGACCTTCCTGAAAGCAGGTGTCTCTATAAACATCTAAATAAATGCATCTATAAAATACTTCCTTGCCTTCCTCACAGAGTCCTGAGACTGTGCTTGTAAAATGCTTGTGTGGTATACTCAGTTATTGCTAGTGATCAAATCTACCTCCAGTGCCCAGCCACAGTGACTATAACCTCCTGCTACTCAGTGACCACTGCAAGGGTTCTCCATTAGCTCAAGGGATAAAGACCTGTGGTTTGGTACTTGAACATTCTTGCACCACTGCCAGCCAAGGTGGCTGTACAGATAAAGCTGCAGTTTGTTACGCAGTTTGTTACGCAGTGATGATTCAAAGTGTGGTAACTGGGTTCTTTAGTAAAGTATTCTGAAAGTATTATGAAAGAGACTGACACAACTTCGACATCCCTTCTGCCCCAACACCTTAGGAGCCAAACAAAGAAAATACGAATAAAATGTAAAAACAAAACCAACCCCACTGCCTCACCCCCAAACAGAGCTTTTACCCGTCAATGCAAAGAGCCAGAGACTCTGGGACATCCACTAGGGACCGTGCTGTTGATTTTATGTGCAGGGTGCTCAGATACTACGATGATGGGCAACAGGATAAAACCGTGAAACCAGATGTACCCTACACACTTATATCGATAGAACTACATCGCTCGTGGGTATGAAAAATCCACCCCCGTGAGCGACACAGTGAGACCGATCGAACCCCTGGTGTAGAGAGCATTATGTCAATGGGAGAGCTTCTCCCATCGACACAACTACTGCTTCTCCTGCAGGTGATTAACCACGCTGACGGGGGAGGCTTTCCTCTCATGATAGGTGCATCTTCACTTATACACTGCCGTGGCACAGCTGCATTGGTGCAGCTTCACTGAGGCACCATTTTAAATGTAGACCTGCCCTGAGACAGTCAGAGAATTACATTAAGGTTCGCATTCCGTAGGAAATGGAAAAGAATTGCTTCAATTTTCAAAGATATGCAAACGGTTACATTAAATGAAAGAGAAAATTTTCTACGTGCATTTCTTTCACACCTGCACCCGTAAGCATTATATGGCGGATCTTCACAAAAGTTGTAGGCAATTCACTTCTGAAGATTGGTTGTTGCTATCAAAATCCCTCTGACGAATCTAGGCTTTTAACACTTCATGTTTTGAGCAGAACTCTCAAATGTGACAACTGTTCATGTCCTTGGAGTTTCAGAAACTGGCCAGGAGGTTCATGTTGCACTGAAGTCACTTGTGACATTCAGTGCCTTGCAAAAGACGCCT
Organism: Lepidochelys olivacea; assembly: GCF_965140295.1. Taxonomy (NCBI): domain Eukaryota; kingdom Metazoa; phylum Chordata; order Testudines; family Cheloniidae; genus Lepidochelys; species Lepidochelys olivacea. The sequence continues at coordinate 29,312,212 of NC_140413.1, forward strand.
TCTTTACCTCCAAGATGCTTGCAGATTACAGTGATTTTTTGTAAGAAAAAACCTGGTACATTTCCATCCCCTTGCAGTTCCCTCTTTTCCTATTCAAGTGTTTGATCACTTCTCAGCCAAGCAATTCATTTTTCCACAGCTTGCATCTTCATTTGCAATATATTTTATAACGTTTCCTATAACGCAGCCCAAGAAAATCACAGGGACAACACAGAGATCTACAAAGCCTGAATTCAGTGTCTAGGCTCCTATCCAATGAATGGGGAGAGATAGGTGCCTTCAACTACGAACACAAACACAGCATGCCAGGCAGGGAGCCACCTAATCTAGCCAATGGGAGATGCTGACCAGACAAGTAAATATTACTTGTCACAGGTTAAAACCAAACCAAATCAATAATCATCAAAAACGGTAATATGGTGGCTGTTCACTGGAGTGAGAGAGGTGTGGTATCCTTCCAGTTTGCAAGTGTGGTCAGGTGCCCACATCACGGAAAAGACCACCAATTGGCACTAAGGGCTTGTCTACGTGGGGAAGTATCCCAAAATAGCAATTGCTGCATAGCTATTCCACACTAGCTCCTCATATGGACACTGTTAATGCAGAATAAGAATGTCCGGAGTACCTTTACTGAGCTTTACATTCACAGCCTAGCTTAAGTCCCAATAGCTTCCCCAGGTAGACAAATTCCCAACACCCTTGAGGCCAATTTCAACAGCTGCTCAGATACCATAGAAAAGAGCATATTATAAAAATCCTAAATAGAATAGACAAGAGGCTAGCTATTGACTGGGTGTAGAGATTAACTAACCTAGACACCTGGGAAGTGTAGGAATCTTACACTGCCCTTCCCCATGTTCTGTCCATACTGCAGATAGATAGAGAATTTCAGTCCCTACTGCCATCTGTCTGGCATCATTCCCATGAGAGTTTCCACCCAATTCAGAAGAAAAGATTGTGTAGTACTCTAGTAGCACAGCTGCAGCAAATCCTTCCTTATGGTCAGGAGTTGAGGGCAGTGGGAAGGATGTCAGCAGACACCATTAGGGACCTTGTAATGATTTCCTCCCCTGCCCACAGGACGATGGGAATGACTGACCCTATATCAGTTTTTTCCCTCTCTCTACACTGTGCTCATTTTGCAGTTCAACATATCATCATCTGCTGCATTATAAACCCAAATCCAAAGACCTGTTAATGGCCATGTAAACACAGCTGTTGGACTTACCTGGGGTTTTAAAAAAAAAATGTAAGATATGCCAGAATCATAGGCTGAATAATTGTGTTGCAACTTAGTCTTCTAGTTCTATTGCCACTGAATCTGAATTTGAGCAGTTTGAAAGCAGGGGTCCTTGAATAATCCGGGGGCCCATAAAATACATTAGCATAAAGGTAAACATCATTTAGAATTTTCTCCTGAAACAATGTTTGTTGTAACTGATAGAAAATAATCAAAGAGGGCAAAGAGACAGAACTAGTTATGCAAGATTCTAATCCATAGTCCATCCTTCCTACTTATCCTATTACTGAACAACAATGGTGGTTTGTTAAGCTCTTAACTAGATTTCCATTATAAAACTGAATGATGGTTCTATTTAAATTCCTAGACCATGCTCAGAGACATGTTACATGCTGTCCTTCCAGTGATGCATTAAGTGACATAATTTGTCTCTGTTTTATGAGATTATTTCTCCATTCCTCTCCCTGAAAAGGAAAATTATGTGTGACCTCTCTCAACATTCCTCAAGTAAAAATAATCCTTTTGCATGAAATTTTATGTGTGTGGTCTCTGCAGTGAATCAGAGGAAGCATTTTTGAGGGTATTTCTAAAAGTGAGAGAATTTTCACTTTTGGGAGATTATTTTTATAAAATACCATATTTCAAAATAAAAAATAGCTTGTCCTAGACACACCAAATGTGCATTATTATTCTCTCTTCTGTTAGAATGAGCATCTTTCAATATTTGGGGGAAGGTTTGATCATGGAGTTATTTACTGTGGACTTCTGAATCTTTCAAATACATGAGTTCTCTTATGGATGCTAAGGTCTCTATAGTCTTCTGCATCTCCTAAGAGATCTCTACAGTTGAACTAGTCACCATACTCCTACTGAGTGTAAGCACTTCAATAAGTTAGTGGAGGCAAAATTCCCACACTCTTTAAAGTTCTCAGTAGAACTTCAGGTTTAAGAACTTCAAGAAGGCAACAGTAGTTCCTTTGAATGAACTATAGTGCATCTGTTGCAAGCAGAAGTTCAAAATATGCACAGTTGTCAACTCGGTGCAGAATAAACAGTTCCGTGTAGTAATATTTGTGATATTTTTCCTTGACAATTAAAAAAATGCTAAGGAAATTCCAAGATAATAACTTTATCTTAAGTTAAGTTTGTAAATACATACCATTTAAGAAATCAGCCTTGGTAGAACATTGGTGTTATACATTAAAATTAAAAGCCAGGACATTTTTAAATTTAAAGATTAACAAAATTAACCCTTCTTTAAAATCTGGAAATTCAGAGTTATGTTTCTACAAAAAAGTTGAAACTGACGTTAGAGCATTGACCATCTTCTAAGTATACAACAACCAGCAATGCTTTATTCAGCCCACAGGTTCTCAAAGTGAACAGTACATGCACAGCATTGCTTGCCCTGAAGTCTCCAATGTGTGGATCCGCAGCATGATTAAGTAACACACCCTCCCCCCTTTTCAAATATATTTGTAAATGTCTGTAGGTGGAAATAGAAATGAAAATCAAATAATCAGTTAAACACTCACACTGCTGTAGAAAAGTGGAGTAGATGCTCATTCTACTCTGTCTGATATATGGGGTTTTATATCATAGTTAGTAAAACTCTTCTACTGCTTTAAAATGTTGTGTATGTAGACTTAGATCATAAGGCCTTACCCAAGACCAGGAAGATTCTGCAGGGGTTCCTCTGTGTCCTGCGTCTCTGGACGACATCTTGAGATAATTTTCCTCCATTCCCAGGGAATTCTTTACCCAGGAATGCTAAAACTGGGATTTGCTTTGGTCGTAAACAAAAATGCTGCGTTCAAGTAATAGTTGTTGACAACAAAGATCCAGAGAAAATAATTTCTCAGTGCTCATGTTTGCTTGCTAATTTTACCTGCTCAAGTTCTTGGAACCGCAGCCAGAGCAAGAAACATGAGCCCAATAAGCTAGTGCACATTTTCCTTTCAACTGACTCCTCAAGTATTCCAATTAAGTCACAAGCTTCAGTGGAACGAAGGCGGCTTTACAGACACAAAACACCTTCCAGCTGGATGGTTTTTTTCTTATTTTGAAAGGGTTTTTTCTGGGCAGGCAATTTGCTGAGCTCCTCTAACTGTGAACAAAACTCCATGCAATTTGCATTCTGCAGGCATTTTAATGCTTTAGACATGTCTTTTAAATTGGCTCTTACTGTCATAACCCAGTCATGCTCTCCTACACAACCCCGGAACTCCACAGTTTAAATGTGGTTACATGGGTGTAACTGAAGATAGATTTTGGCCCTTAATGCATGCCTGTCTATTTGATTTTGTAGTGTGGATGCACAAGTGTTTCTTTGTCAGAGCTAAGTTTAAAGAGAAATACAACTTCTTAAAATGCTGGTTTTGAGTATGCCCAGCTGGGGAGTGTGCAGTTTCACAAACACTTAATGTAGTCCTCCTTTTGAATCCAGATAGCCTTTCTCCTGGCTTAAAGCTTCAAACTCTGCTACTTCCAGTCCAGCAGCTGAACTCTTTTGCAAGTCCTACCAGTCAGAAACTTGATAGCAAATTAAAGATCTCTCCTAGTTTCATGCCAATACTTTCAGTGTAGTTTATAAAAATATCTTTCAACTACAGTATGCAACCACTGAACCAAGCACTAAGCTTCTATTGTAGAAGCACAAAACCAATCAGGAGTAGAAAAATGTTAAACTCAATTTTCTCAGCTATAGAAGTAGTAATAAGAAGGACATAAGTACTTCAAGTACAGCAGCTTTTCCTAGCTTTGGTGATTCATAATATCAGACCCTAGAATCACATTGTTCAGATTACACTCTTGCATTTCTATTATATTCTGTGTTTAAAAAAGGCCTACAAGGATTTTCTCCAAAGAAAGTTTTTTCCTGTTTGCTCTTTACTTGAGAAATATCAGGAATGTCACTTCAAGTTTTGCTGGTGCTCTGAGTGTTGATTGTGAGCTTTCTTAATTGAAGATGCAATGGTGTTTCTAATCTTTAGCAAACACAATGTTTCTCTCAAGAGTTTCAGAGGTTTGAGATAAATAGCTGTTAAAAACAAAGTTCAGCAGTTTGAATAAAAATAATTTACACTCTTAATTACGTTTCACTTGTTTGATGTCTCTGATGTTTTAAAACTACTAGTTCCCAATATAGAGCCTCATTTTCTGCTCCCTTGTACCTTGGGTTATCATTTGCATTTGTGAAGAGGGATACAGTATACTTCCATTCTGATTTGATACCATTTTGTACCCACTGTTCAGAGCTGGAAAAGAGCAGGGCCCTTTTTATCAGGAAAATCAGCATAGTCAAGGCCTGAATTCCTAATATTAAAAACTAACGGGGTTGGGGGGAAGGGGCTATATTTAGTTCTTCTTTATACATGAATTTATAAATATTGCAAATCCATTGTTGTTCCTTCATAGATATCTTTAAGTGTGACCTAGATAAATGACTATCAGACTCAGCCTGTCTAACTTAAGACAAAATTCTCCAAGATTTCAGGGAGATATTACCTATGTATGGGTGACTAGAGGCCAAAGCTAACCTACTCCCATTGAAATAAAAGGCAGTTCTGCCACTGACTTCAATAGGAACAGGATCAGTCTCTTGGCCCTTTACGTTTATTCGACACAGTGACAGCTGGAATTCCTTGTCTCACAGGCTCAGTGGCTGTCTGTTCAGTGAAGTATGCTAAGATGATTTTCCGGTATGTCATGAGGGTTGCTTTTAAATCTGCCAGTCTGACCCCTTCTGGTTTGAGCTTTATTAATGTCACTGTATAAAGTGTTGAAATAAAATCGTGATTGAATTAACTGAGCCCAGGATCTATGCATTGGCTACTTCATTTATCTTTCCATTCAGTTGTATAACTTCACTTGCTATTTATAGCAAGCTATTACAAGATACTCTTAGAATCAATTATGAACAAACTACCGGCACCACCAGGGAAATGCTAAATGCAATGACAGCCTCAGCTCCCTGGATGGAGGAGGCACAAAACTTCCCAACGTCTCCATAGCAAGCACTTCTCTGTAGATTATAGCCCTAGGGTGAGGTAGCTCTTTTCACTAACCAAATACGCTCTGTGACTGTTGCTTGGGTTTTGCTCAAGAGAGCGTCCAAAGGAGTGGATTCCACCTCCAAAGAGTTCTTGTAAGATCCAACCCTTGAGGATGTCAAAGTCAGATTCAAGACTCACTGAATTTGTCAGACCACTCTGTTTATTAGCAAAGTGCTTTGCCAATGCATCCAGATATATGTGAGCCTCCTGCAAAAGCTCAAGCTAACTTATTTATACAGATAAGCCAAAGCCAATTTAACATAGGAGACAAAAGGAAGCAGAAACTGACAAATATACATACATATCTTATTTGCATACTAACGTTTACCAATCTCCTAGCTCAGTAGGAGCTCTAAGTTAATTAGTCTGAGAACCCATTGTCTCACACTCCTTAATGTTTCTCTTCCTGACAACTATATTTCAACAAACTCTTCAAGCAGCATTTCTTTAATGAATTATAATTTCAACATAATTCGTTTTACTTTCACAAGGAGGACCAACAAGATACAAGCTGACCCAACCTGAGTCCCTCTGCTGCAGCCCTCCCCACTTTGCCCATCACCCTGGAAGATCAGTAGGGGGCAGATACCCACCTTTCCTCCAATGTCCTACGCCCTGGTCTTCCCGCTGAGACAGTCCGCTGTCCATCCACAGGTGCTGAAGAGCCTCCTGCAGGGCACCATGAACTACCACCTGGTCAGCTGTCCAATATCCTCCTGCTGAGGGTCTGCAGGGCCACACTGCTCTACAACTCTGTGTCCACTACCCTGGGTTTACAGAGACCTGGTCTGCCATTTTCTCCAGGACATCTGTTCCTATGCCAAATGCTGAACACTGCCAGCCTGAACTATGAGAGATACTGTCCATCTACTGTCCCATTTGGACCAGGAATATCATGTCTAGAAAGAGGACCAAAAGGCTGTTCTGGCTGTCCTCTCTGGGCTTAGCCCTCCCCCTGTGGCTTTCACAATGGGAGAAAGACACAGTGGTACAGTCTGTGCCCTCCTCGCTAGTGTGGACTGCTCTGGTACCCAACACCATCCTGAAAAACTTCATCCAGGCCTGGGACACGCTATTTGCATAGTGGTAGTACTGAGAGTCCCCAGCTGAAACTAGGGTCTCATTGTGCTCTCCTTGCACACAGTCCCTACCACAATCTAAGTCAATAAGACAGACAAAGGGTGGAAAAGGAAGTGGGGTGAAGTGACTTGCTCAAAGTGATAGAGCACATCAATGGTAGAGTCAGGAATAAAACCTAGGTCACCAGACCACACTGCCTCACAGACCATACATGCAGTGATCCCTCCCTCACTACGTTAAAGGGATGGGGGGGTACTCAGCATACACCTAGTGCCTGCCTGTACAAGACACCATTATTACAGTCTACACCAGCTTTAGTTCCATGTTCCAAAGGACAGTCCAAAGCATCAGGCTCTACCCTCTAATTGTTAACCTTTATGCATAAATCTTTTGTTTCTATGGCATTTGCTGTGTTGGCAAGACTGTGTACCTGGTTATGTGTAAATAGGTATGCTGCGTAATCTCCTGAAGTGTTCCCTTCAATAATAAATCAGGAGCAGCGGCACAGGAGCCAGCAAACAGAGCTGAAAACAGGGAGTTTGAGGGAGACATGTGTGTGTGGTGTTCTGGTGTTTGTTTGGTTTTGGTTTTGCTTGCTAGTGTAGATGGAAAGGCTATGACAGATACCAAGGCAGCAGTGGTAGTGAACCAAGGAATGGAAGGGACAATGAAGATGACTGGATGTGGAACCTGAAAAGAACTTCATTTGGATGAAGTGCCGCCTGATGGAGCGGATGGAAGAGAAGATCTGAGGTTTGGAGATGCAAGTGGAAACTATGATTGAGTTTCAAAGGGGATTTGAGCTGATCATGGAGGGAAGGGAAGAGGAAGCTGAAGGAAAAAGTCAAGACTTTCAGATGGAAGCTGGACTGAAGAACTCAGAGGGGAAACTGCTGGGTGAGGAAAGTGGCCAGTAGACGCATCTGACTACGAGAACCAGGCAGAGGAAAAGATTGGCTAGTGAAGGAGAAAGAACTCAGGAACAGGTTTGCTGAAAATGAAGGAGGGGCACAGCAGGCAGTACCTGAAGGTGGGAGGGAAAGAGAGAAGAGCAGCTAGTCCTTAAGAAGAGGGGAAGAGTCAGTGGAGGTACCCAGAGTTCAGAGCCCCAGGAGAATGCAGAATGACTCTCAGGAGATGGTAAAGGAGAACAAAAGACTAGAGGTCTTGCAGCCAGAAAGAACAAGAGGAAGGCCAGAGAATCACACCGACACCAGGAGAAAAGGCAGATCTGTGTGATTGGTGACTCCCCACTAAGAAGCACAGACAGGCCTGTCACAAGAGCTGATCTGGCGAACAGAAGGGTCTGGGAGCTAAAATATGGGATGTGGACTTGAGGCTGAAGAGGATCCTAACAGGAGCACGAAATAATCTACTGATTGGCCTTCATGTCGGAACAAATGATACAGCTAGATTCTCTCTGGAACATATCAAGGGAGACTATGCCAGGCTGGGGAAGATGCTTAAGGAAATGGAGACTCAGATGATCTTCAGTGGGTTCTACCTGTCCCTACACAGGGAGAATGAAGGCGAGACAAGATTATGATGACCAACAAATGGCTCAGGCTCTGGTGCTATAAGGAAGGCTTTGGGATGTTGGACCACTGGGAGGCATTCATGGACAGAGGACAGTTCTCATGGGGTGGCCTCCACCTGAGTAGGGAGGAAAACAGCCGTCTGTGATGGAGAAGAGCTGATTAAAAGAGTTTTAAACTAGGAACTCGGGGGAGACGGTTGGGAGATGCTCATGTAACCACCACCCCTGATTCTAACACTGAGTAGGAGAAAAATCAAGAGAGCAATGGAGAAAGAAACAACAGTGGGTAGGAGAATGGCTAATGTCAAGCAGGTATTTGAACTTGGGTCTCCCTGCCTAGGAGGTTGCCCTAACCACTAGGGTAGTCTCAGTTTCTCAAGCTGAAGCTGTTCCACTGGGTTTAAATACTGTCCATTGGGCTAGAGAGTGAATGAGTCTACAGCCAGCCCATTACTGCACTAACCCAGTGTTCCAGACCCATTGCTCCAGTGACGAAGCATGCTAGCTTTTCTGGATCCCATTCTTAGGTGTCTAACTTGCCCCAAGCATTGCGCAGAGAGCCTGGGGGCCTAACTCAGAGCTGTGGATTCCATTGGGCAGCAGGACACCTAAAGTTAGGCATAGAAACACGGCGTATTGAAGCACCTATTATCCCCTGGGGAATCTCACCCATAGTGATCAGATACAGGAACACCATAAACTTCCTCTTCATCACAGAGGCCAAACAATCCTGTCCTTCATGGGCTCCTGCCCTCTTTTCAGGGTCTCGCCCCTTTCTTTCTTTCTGCAGGGGCTTTCAATAGGCATTTCCTCCTAATGCAGAGAGCTGATGCCACCCAAGGGGCCCAAATGAGGTGTAGGGGAACCTGACCCCTCCAGTGTCCAGGCCACACAGCAGAGCAACCATTAGCTCCATTAGTCCACACCACTGTTTGCCCAGGTGCTTCTGCATATCCTCTTTCTCAGGTCCTTTTTCCAGGTTTCTGCTGGACTCTTCAAGTTTTTCCCAGTTTCTGGGCACTACGAGTTTGTGTTGAATCTAGCAGAGTTCAATCAAATTAACCCTGCACCCATCCACACAACAAAGCCATTTTTTTTCAACATAAAGGGCTCTTAAATACTATTTCTGTACTCCTCCCCGACGAGGGGATTAGCACTGAAATCGACATCACCGTTTCAAATTAGGGCTAGTGTGGACGCAATTCGAAGGTATTGGCCTCCAGAAGCTATCCCACAGTGCACCATTGTGACCACTCTGGACAGCACTCTGAACTCTGATGCACTGGCCAGGTGTACAGGAAAAGCCGCGGGAACTTTTGAATCTCATTTCCTGTTTGGCCAGGTGAGCTCATCAGCACAGGTGACCATGCAGAGCTCATCAGCACAGGTAACCATGCAGTCCCAAAAGACTCTGAAGATGGGGTACTCTCCGCCATGCCTGAGGATTTTGCGGACAGGGAAGATGAGGAGGACGAGGACGAGCTTGAGGAGAGCACACAGCACACCGTTCTCCCCGACAGCCAGGATCTTTTTATCACCCTGACTGAAATACCCTTCCAACCCAACGAAGCCGGAGAAGGGACCTCTGGTGAGTGTACCTTTTTAAATATAATACATGTTATAAAAGCAAGCATTTTTTAATGAGTATTGAGCCCTGAGGACTTGGGATGCATTCGTGGCCTGTACATCTACTAGAAAAGTCTGTTAAGATGTCTGGGGATGGAGCGGAAATCCTCCAGAGACATTTCCATGAAGCAATCCTGGAGGTACTCTAAAAGCCTTTTCGGAAGGTTTCTGGGGAGAGCAGCCTTATTCCGTCCTCCATGGTAGGACACTTTACCACGCCATGCTAGTAGCAAGTAATCTGGTATCACTGCATGACAAAGCCTGGCAGTGTATGGTCCCGGTGTTTGCTGGCATTCAAGCAACATCCGTTCTTTATCTCTCTGTGTTATCCTCAGGAGAGTGATATCATTCATGGTAACCTAGTTGAAATACGGGAATTTAATTAAGGGGACATTCAGAGGTGGTCGTTCCTACTGGGCTGTTTGCCTGTGGCTGAAAAGAAATCCTCCCTGCAGTTAGCCACGTGTGGGGGGGGGAGCATTGGCACTGTTAGCGTTTGGCTAGCAGGGATCTTCCCTGATACCAGCCACATGGTGGGGGGAGGGGTAAAGCAATCATCCCAGAGAATTGGATGGTGGAGGGTTAGTTTGGTTTCTGCTGCTACATGTTAACACGAAAACCGCAGCACTAAATGGCCAACTCAACGAGCTTTGCTTGGTATGGGAAAGGAGGGCGCTGCTATTATGAAGGTTGCAGAAGCTGAAAGACTATGGTTTACCATGGCCGCCTGCAAGCTGAATTCTGTTGCCCGGCACTGCATGTGTGATCTCTAACACCATAGCCACAGGCACTAAATATAAGATGCAAAATGCAACCTTGTACTAAAAACACCTGTGCTATGTAATGTGAATAGTGTTGTTCACCGTGAAAGAGTATAGCCATTGTTCTGTAAAATGTAGCTTTTTAAATACTTCACTCCCTTTTTTTCCTCCAGCAGCTGCAAATGTTTCAAGTCTCCCTTCTCTGCCCCAAAGGCTATCCCAGATAAGGCGGCAAAAAAAAACGCACGCGCGATGAAATGTTCTCTGAGTTCATGCAGTCATCTGGCACTGACAGAGCTCAGCAGACAGTGTGGAGGGACTCAATAGCAGAGTACAGGAAAGCGGCCGATGAACATGAGGAGACGTGGTGGCAGGAAGATCAGAGGAGGCATGAGGCAACGCTGTGGCTACTGTGGGATCAAACGGACATGCTCCGACGTCTGGTGGAGGTTCAGGAACGGCAGCAGGATCACAGACTGCCACTGCAGCCCCTGTTTAACTGCCCTCCCTCCTCCCCAAGTTCCATAGCCTCCTCACCCAGACGCACAAGAACGCCGGGGGAAGCTCCGGGCACCCAACCACTCCACCCTAGTGGACAGCCCAAGCAACAGAAGGCTGTCATTCAACAAGTTTTGAAGTGGCCTTTTCCTTCCCTCCTACCCTCCTCCCACACCCCACCTGGGCTACCTTGTGAGTTATCTCCCTATTTTTATAATCAATTAAATACATGGTTTTTAAATGATAGTGACTTTATTTCCTTTGCAAGCAAGCTGTGATTGAAGGAGGGAGGGCGGGTGGCTTACAGGGAATTTAGAGGTAACCAAGGAGGCGGGTTTTCATCAAGGAGAAACAAACAGAAGTGTCACACGGTACCCTGGCCAGTCATGAAACTGATTTTCAAAGCTTCTCTAATGCGCAGTGCTTCCTGCTGTGCTTCTAATTGCCCTGGTGTCTGGCTGCGCGTATTCAGTGGCTAGGTGATTTGCCTAAACCTCCCACCCCACCATAAAAGTCTCCCCCTTACTCTCACAGAAATTGTGGAGCACACAGCAAGCAGCAATAACAATGGGAATATTGGTTTCACTGAGGTCTAAGCGAGTCAGTAAACTGCGCCACCGACCCTTTAAACGTCCAAAGGCACACTCTGCCACCATTCTGCACTTGCTCAGACTATAGTTGAACAGCTCCTTACTCCTGTCCAAGGTGCCTGTGTACGGCTTCATGAGCCATGGCATTAAGGGGTAGGCTGGGTCCCCAAGGATAACTATAGACATTTCAACATCCCCAACAGTTATTTGTTGGTCTGGGAAGTAAATCCCTTCCTGCAGCCGTTTAAACAGACCAGAGTTCCTGAAGACGTGAGCATCATGAACCTTTCCTGGCCATCCCACATTGATGTTAGTGAAACGTCCCTTGTGATCCACCAGTGCTTGCAGCACTATTTAAAATTACCCCTTGTGGTTTATGTACTGGCTGCCAAGGTGGTCCGGTCCCAAGATAGGGATATGCGGTCTGTCTATAGCCCCACCACAGCTAGGGAATCCCACTGCAGGAAAGCCATCTACTATGACCTGCAAATTTCCAAGAATCACTACCTTTGATTGAGCAATCATGAGCAATCATGCTCAATGATTGCGTTGGCTACTTGCATCACAGCAACCCCCATGGTAGATTTGCCCACTCCAAATTGATTACCAACTGACCGGTAGCTGTCTGGCTTTGCAAGCTTCCACAGGGCTATTGCCACTCGCTTGTGAACTGTGAGGGCTGCTCTCATCTTGGTATTCTTGCGCCTCAGGGCAGGGGAAAGCAAGTCACAAAATTCCATGAAAGTGCCCTTACGCATGCGAAAGTTTAGGAGCCACTGGAAATCATCCCAAACCTGCAACACTATGCAGTCCCAACACCTTGTGCTTTTTTCCCAGGCCCAGAATTGGCATTCCATGGCATGAGCCTGCCCCATTAACACCATGATCTCCAAATTGCCAGGGACCACGGTTTTAGAGAAATCTGTGTTCATGTCCTCTACACTCTTGTCACCGCGCTGCCATCGCCTCCTCACCTGGTTTTTCAGGTGCTCGTTCTGCATAAACTGCATGATAATGTGAGAGGTGTTTACAATGGTCATAACTGCTGTGGTGAGCTGAACGGGCTCCATGCTTGCCATGCTATGGCATCTGCTCGGGCAATCCAGGGAAAAGGGCGCGAAATGATTGTCTGACGTTGCTTTCACGGAGGGAGGGAGGGTTGACTGATGATATTTACCCATAACCACCTGCAACAAATTTTTGGCCCCATCAGGCTTTGGGAGCTCAGCCCAGAATTCCAGTGGGCAGCGGGGACTGCAGGAACTGTGGGATAGCTACCCACAGTGCACCACTCGGAATGTCGACGCTTGCCACGGTACTGTGGACGCACACCGCCGAATTAATGTGCTTACTGTGGACGCATGCACGCGACTTTATACAATCTTTTCCCAAAAATCGACTGCTGTATAATCAGAGTACTTTTGTAGTGTAGCCATGGCCTTAGTAGCTTCTTTCCCAGAGCCACTAAGTTGGCCCGCTCAGACAGCCCCTGCTCGCCTTTCACTTTACCCTTGCTGAAAGAAGGCTGATGCTTTATATCCCAGTGGGAAGTCACAAGGCCATGTCAGTTATGTGCGCCACCTGGGGACAATGACTCCCAGACTCCCTGGCCTTAAAGGGACAGCAACCCATAGCAGAAAGGCTGGAGGTGCCTGTAAGCTTAGGTATTGCACCAAATAGAAAGCACTCAGCACAAAATTTCCACAGGCTGCACCTAGTTCTTTTATCTCAGCATCTCTGAATGGACTCACCAGCTCCCTCCTATGACGGGATGCTCTATTCACGGCAGTTATAGCGCCTCCTTCTGTCCATTCTGGGAAAGAGCTCACCAGATCTACACTCCTATTGAAAATCTTCCAATCCTGGACTCATGGAGAAAATTCACACCCACAGAGAATACCCATAGGGACTAGCACTCAGAGAAGAGCAAAGGCTGACTACTAAGCACAGATGATTAGCACTTAGATGGGCTTTGCTTGGACAGAACTGATTGTACCATGCCAAGTATACAGCATACAACACCAACCAGGCATAACCTACATGTGCAGGCAACCAGTTTTAAGTTTGCTTTATTTAGAGGCTGTATTGTACTTTTCTGTCTCACAGATATTTGTTGAAATGTCTGCGTTCAGGGTCAGATCAAAAGGTTTGACTATTGCTAGTGTAAGAAAGAAAGAAAGAAAGAAAGAAAAATCATTTAGGGATTTGCTAAACACTATTGCATTTCTTTATAACCTTTGTTTTTAAAGACTCTGCCCAGTATATTCATGGCAGGAAACGCCAAACAGATGGTCAACTATACAAGGAAAACTGAATATATAATGCAAGCCCTTATGAAAACACAGAGCTGAAAAACTTTTTATTCCAATGTAGCTAGTACTTAATGGCCTCTTTTCACATTATGCATGGTATCACTGCATATTTAATATCATCATTTGGAGAAAATGCAGGTTTGGAAGACTTGTGAAGTAGATTTTATAACTAAAAACCCAAGATACAGAGATTGCATTTACAGAAAGTTGATTTTGATTCATATTTTTGAACTGTTTTCAAAACTTGTTTTACGTTTGTATGTCATGAGTTCCCTGCATCCATAATCCTGGATCTATCCCAAAAGTCCTGAACTGTTGAAAGCTTGTAAACAGCACAACGTTTCCTCTTGACGCATGCAGGGCAATCCTAAATCTTATTAGCTTCCTTTTGCCAATGCAATTTTCCCCTGTGAGTGTGAGCATTTGACAGTGGCCACACATCACCCAGACACCTGTCCATGCAGTACATATTTTATTTATAAAGGATGAGTAAGACCTGAATATTACAACCCTTTAAAAAGTTTAAATTAACTAATCAAATGGAGGGAACTGCACAGGAAATACTATTTACACAGAATAAAACAAAACTAAAAAGAAAGTTCTTACTCCAAAAGAAGCACAATGAAATATACAAGCATATCACTTTCTACCAAAACAATTGTGTAAACATTATCCTAAATCTCTCACAATCGCTTAATTTATTTTTATTCCCTGAAAATAAATCTAAGTCAGCTCTTTGGCACAGATTATTAGTGTCTTAGTTACAATCCCTCAAATGCGTTATAGCCACTTAATGCTACTCAACGAGCACAAAATGGTCCTATAGTTGGCGTAGCCAGTCAAGAGAGGATTAACATATTATAAAGGGTTTTCTGGTGACATTTGTGCCACCTTTCATGCCTACACTTGGCATAGAGTATCTAGGCCAAGCCAAGGATCAGAGCCACTGACTCCATAAGGATAACATGAAGTTCTGGGATTGCAGCTTTGGGGAGTATGTCTATAAATATAACCAGGTTTTTTCAGCATGCACTCTACATTTTAACACACCAGGGTGCTAAATACTAAACTGCATGATGCATTTTCTAAACATCCTCTTAGATTTCTACATATACTCAGCAAAGATGCCACCTGACTGCCCAGCTCTTTTGAAGTGCCTTAGCAAGAGAGCATTCTAGGAGGGTATTTGGAATTTGGACTTCAGTGCTATACGCATCTCCTGTCTGAATTGCCTCGTGGCCTGCTTTGAAGTCTTAAGCCAGTGCAACAAATTCATCTGTAACTAAAAGCACCAGTTCATTTAGCTCAAAATTATTTATCTCAAAGTTTGGTTGCTGCTAATCTTTCCCTTAATCCTCTTCAGCTATCTTAGACTTTGTCCCAGATACTCAAGTGTTCTGGAATAAATGTTCACATCTCCTTCTTTCGTAAGTCTACTTCAAAGTGCTCTTTCTTGACCAACCAAACACAGGTACCTTAATTACACCTCTCCCCCCCACCCCAATCCTGTATGATAAAATTATTCAGTGTGACACTGACACCATAGTTATGGTCACAACCAGTTCCCATTGCATAAAAAATATATTTTACACCTTTAGGTATAAAAAGCCTCTTTGTATCCATCAGTAGCAATCTATTACCAGAATGTAAAATTTCCTGTAAAATCCAAAATTTGGTCTGATGTCTTGTGCTGACTTCTAGATAAATAAGACTTAAAAAGAACGAAGTCTACTTCTAAATGTACATTCCCTATTTCTCTAAATTTACATTCCCTAATTGTACAAAACTGTTTCTAAACATCTTAATTTTGAAACATTTTGTGTGCCTTCTGTTTTGACAGAAATGTGATCTCTCTTCTTATCCAGAAATGTTTCCACCATGTAAAGTAGTAAGTCGGTACCTCTTTCCCAGGTATCAGGAATTACTTCTACTGGGTAATTAAATTAGAAGAGTCACTTCCAATTCTTGGTGATAAAAACACACATTAGTTGATTAAATATAATTTTAATAAAAATATTTCAAAATTGCTCAGCTGATGGCTCCTCAGGAAACATATGCTTGAATGTTTCAGAGCACAGAGCCTCTCAAATGGCTTTTTTTTTTTTTTGGGAGCACTGAGAACTCAGCCTCTCGTACTACCTCTTCTCATTAGACAGTTCAGGAAGCCTGCTCATTTTCTATCAGATATGTCGTCCAGTCAGAAAGAAAAGTGGTCTGTCCTCTTTGGCGTTGGCAGTTTGGAATTCATCCCTCAGTCGGAACTGCCATTCGTCTTCTAGTTCTAGCCGGACAACAGTCTGGCGAAGAGAATTGCGGTCTTGGCAAATAACACACAAGGTGGCACCTACATGAATGGTTAAAACAAACAATTATGAGTGTTTTGTTTTATTCTCTAAATCATCAACCTGGTCCTGCAAGCTCTTAATTGTCTTCAGTGGGAGTTCTATGCCTGGAAGAGAGAGGAAGGATGTTTCAGTGCTTAGGGTGCTAGTCTGGGATTTAGGAAACCCACGTTTAATTCCTTGCTCTGTCAGAGACTTTCTGTGCAACCTCAGGCGACTTACTTGGCCTCTCAGTTCCCCATCTTTCAGATGGCAATAACAATACTTCTGTACCTCACAGGGAAGTTGTGAGGATAAATACATTAAAGACTGTAAGGTGCTTAGACATTATGATAATGGGATCCATCTAGTACTTCAGATAGATCATGATCCAGCCTTAGGGCCTTCACAGCAGGGAGATTGACGCTACTGCAAGCGATGCAGCAGGGATTGATTTAGCGGGTCTAGTGAAGACCTGATAAATCAATGGCAGAGTGCTCTCTGGTCGACTCTCTGGTACTCCAGCTCTCTAAGAAGAGTAAGGGAAGTCGACCGAAGAGCGTCTCCATCAATGCAGCACAGTGAAGACATCAGGATTAGTGGACCTAAGCTACGTTGACTCCAGCTATGTTATTTATGCAGCTGGAGTAGCGTAACTTAGGTCAACTTACTCCCGTAGTGAAGACAAGCCTTTACATTTGTGACAGTTCCATGGGCCAGATTTTG
Organism: Lepidochelys olivacea; assembly: GCF_965140295.1. NCBI lineage: Eukaryota > Metazoa > Chordata > Testudines > Cheloniidae > Lepidochelys > Lepidochelys olivacea. The sequence continues at coordinate 29,328,958 of NC_140413.1, forward strand.
ATACCCTTATTCACACTAAGAAGTACCTTACCTATTGCAGTGGGTCTACAGGGTCCTAATTCAGCAAAGCACCTAAATCTTAAAAGAGATTGAGGTGGCTGGATACTTAAGCATGTGCTTAAGTGCTATGCTCTGCAGGAATGGTCCAGACACCCTGGGGGGAAAAGGTCTAAACCCCAAAGAATAAGTAACTGAATCAATGGATTCTATACAATATTACTGTATTATAGAAGTATATTGACTAAAATCTCAAACGAAAGCTAGTGAAACGCTGGTCATGATCTGTGTGCGGATGGTGTGTAAACAGTTATATATGTGTGCTGGAAATACATTACTAGAATATGTTTTGGGGGCTGACATGATAAAAGGAATGTCCTAGACAAAGGAACGTTGTTTTGTGTGTGTCTCCAATGTCAGTTGAGCAAGGTGAGGCCAGAGACAATGAAAGTTACACTTATACACAAGCCAGCAGAGGGAAAGGATGTCAACAAGAAAGGACAAACAGCAGGGGAGAAGGACTTTATCGGGGGATACTCTTCAGAATGATACATTTCTAAGGTTTACTGGACTATAAAATGAAGGAGAGTGAACCCCTTAGTTATCTATCACTTAAGGGAAAAAGGGGACAGCACTCTCTGATTCTGTGAACATTGGATCTTCCTACCAGAAGGGCTGGAGGTGGAAACTTAACTGACCTTCACTCCTAAAGTTTCCATCTCTAGCCCTGTTCCTCCAGGTCAAGATTAAGGCCTTGTCCATGCTGCAGAATTCAGTCTTCAGTAGCCAACCACCATTGCCGATGCGAAACCACGATACTCCATCACTTGTATCAGTCTAGCATACCCCTGCTTGAAACTGGGTTAAGCTGTACTGATCCAAATGGTAGTTTATAACAGCTTTGCCTGTCCACAGATCTGCAACAATGCAGCAGCACCAGTGGCTGGCCAATGATGGCTGCAACTGGGACAAATCCCCGGAGTAGATAAGGCCTACAACACAGTGGCAGCGTAGCATGGGAGACGCTGGCAATAAAACTGCTTGTTTGTAGATAGAAAAGGAGGACTTGTGGCACCTTAGAGACTAACCAATTTATTTGAGCATAAGCTTTCGTGAGCTACAGCTCACTTCATCGGATGCATTCCGATGTAGCTCACGAAATCTTATGCTCAAATAGATTGGTTAGTCTCTAAGGGGCCACAAGTCCTCCTTTTCTTTTTGCGAATACAGACTAACACGGCTGTTACTCTGAAAACTGTTTGTAGATAGAGGACATCAGTCTCCAGTGCCGTCAGTCTGGAACCCTGAAGACTAAATTGATTCGTTTGGTTATTATTTATTATTAATATTAAACAACCCATCCTTTCCCCCCATGATATACTGAGTAGAATCTTATGGGTAAGATTTTGAAAATTAGAGGGTCACAACTGTAAGCATACAGTGTTGCATGCCGATTGCATACACACAAGTACCCAATCTGTGAACATGCACTGAGTATCTATGAATATACATTAGGTAATTCAATGGTATGGACGCACCAGTACCTGCCTAATTTCAAAAATCTATAGAACTAATAATACTTGTATGAGGATGTAGGTATTAATCTGCTGTAGTGCTGGATTGGTGTGATCCCAAATGGGGAGAGTTGGACCTGGTTGATGTACAAAGGCAAAACATCATTTAGTTTCTGCCCAATGGTGGATTTGGCAACCCCAAACCAGACAAATACTGCAATTTGTAACAATCATTCTGCAGCTCACCTTTCAGGAAATGAAACTTTTTCAAAAAGCTAGCTACAACGAAGGAGTCACAGAGGTAAAGCAGGAGTCCACTAAACATCAAACCAGAGCAACTGATGTTCAGAGAGTGAGGTCGGGAACTCACGTAGCAAACTGCAATCTGATTGGAGGAAAGAGGAAGCAGAAATTAATTTTCCTCGGACTTCAAAGTAGTGTTGCTTCTTAGGGCTTTGCACAGAGGTGTGAATGTCTGCAACAGTTTAAAATTTAGCAATCCTTCCTAATTATAGGAATGGTCTTTGTGATCAACCATTTGTGAGCATCCCCACTGCCCCCAAATAAAAATCCCTCTGCTGAAAAAAAAAAGTTCTGTATAAAGAGCTAGGTAGACCTGGCAGGATTTACATGCCTCAACAACTGTCTCTCCCCTTAAAAACAAATCTGAGACATGCCTTGCACATTTGTACACACACACACACCCCTGTATGGTCCAATACAGCAAACACTTTTGGAGGTTCATAATTTTACTCAAGTGTCAATGAAACTACTTATGTGAGTAAAGTTATGTATGTCCATAAGTATATACAGGATTAAGTCCTAAGGTTTTCCCTAGAGACTGGGAGCCTCTCGCTTTCCAAAACTCTCTGCTCACTCAGACTTCTCAGGCCAGTTAAGAACCTTGGAGATTCACTGAGATGTTTACAGGTTTGTCGCTCTCCCCCAATAAAGAAATTTTCCACATAGGACTTTGTGTCCAGGGTACTTCAGCTTATCACAAGTCAGCCAGAAAGGAACTTTAAGGACTTGGAGCATTTGGGGGTGGAGCGAGTTCTGAAGTCTGTTATACAGCTGACTTGGAGAGGAAGATGAATTGGCAGGTCTACCAAGTTTGAACTTCATGTAGTTTTCCAGTTGGATGGGAAGGCAAAAACAAATAACCCAAAACACTACCAAAAAACCTGCTAGCATCATTCATACTTGATTTGCATTTGAGTCCAAATATGTATCTTGGTTTTAGAGAGGGGCACAGTCCGAGCACAGGACTGGGAGCCAGGAACTCCTCAGTTCTAATCTGAGCTCTTGTGTGGAGCATTCACTTCTTGGCTTCAGTTTCCCCATTAATAAACTAGAGCTAACAAAATGTGCACAGTAGCTTACAGGGATGTTCTGAGGACTGGTCAATTTTGTAATATGCTTTGTAGGCGGGAAGAGCTATATAAATGGCCAAGTTATTATATTAAGTTGAGGAAACACTGATAGAAAAAACAATTCTGAGGCACTGGTAATTGAGACCTGAATAGAAAGCACAGACTAAATTTCTATAACTATTCCTTACTACAACTGTAGGATTGTTCTCTGTGCACTTTATTTTAATGTGCATATTCATTCATAGCTTCTAATCATTCATTTTCTTTTTTGTAACTTACAAATTGATTTTTTAAATATCACAACGATCTAATATTATACTGTTCAGAAGCCATGTAAAAATCCCAAAGGAATATATCAGAGAACTAGGACAACACTTGGGTTAAATATGGGCTGGCCTAAACTGCAGAGCTACTTGAAGATCATTTTGTTCAGTACCTGCGGTCCTAAGTTAAGGTAACAATCCACAGATAGCACTGGATGGCTATAATTCTTCAGTGAAAGAGGAAAGAAGCGATGGCTGTAGTACTGGAGATATTTTTCAAGCAGCAGTTGAGCAGGTGCTGCCAGGAAGGTGTGCTTGCTGTCAGGAGCACAGATGTACTGAGCAGGTGCGGTTGAAACTGGAGTTTCAGATACCTACATGGAAAAACATTGTGATATCGATAAATCCTGATCAGCCAAACCCCAATCATCTGAATTTTGGGTTGTACAAAATGCATCTCTGTCCCAAAAATCCAAAATGCATACAGCGACCAAAAATTGGTTATCCAAAACTCCTGTTACCCAAAGGTTTCAGATATCCATGGAAAATTGGAGTTTAATTATATTTGAATAGCTTTTTGGATTCTGCTTTGACTCAAAAAGTTCTTCCTGAACATGAAATGGTGTAAGGAGGAGTTATTAAGTAATACTTTACAACCGCTCTACATCAAATTCATAGTGAAAGGCTTTCTTGTTTGAAAAAAAAAAGGTGGTTTAAGACGTTACACAGGAAGATGACTGACTAGAGATTAGGGTACATTTATGCTGTGGGAATTATAGGTTCCAAGAGTTTCATGTTAAAAAAAAAATCTAATGGCACACATGTCCCATTTCTGGCAATGGAATGTACATCAACAAACCTCAGCTCTCTAAATTAAAGGTTAATGACAGCACAAACAAATAACTAACAACAACGAAACGTAATTCTCAACTTTTACCTTAGACTTAATATGGAAGGACCTATGTCCTCCTACTGCAATTTGCTTCTTCATGATACTGAAGCGATTGAACCGACAGATCAGAAGACCGGCACTGTGGGCACGCAGGTTGAAATCAACATCATCGCACATAAATCTAGCAGGAGTGGAAATCAGAGCTATTAATAAACACTGCTTGTTATTGAACATTAGCAGACATATAGGCACTCAGATACTACAGTGAGGCAGGTTGTACAAGCAGAAAGGAGGATGATCCCACCACAAATAAGGTCAGTGTAAAGGTTTCCATGGACTTCAAAGGACATGGATTAGGCCCCAGATGAGACACACAGAGGTACAGGTCTCTGACCATATATTTCTCCTCTGTAACAAGGAGCATGTAACTGTTGAAATTTTCAGCATCCCTCTGATAGAAATGCTATCAGTCTACATCAGTGAGATCAAGCATTTAAAAGCCACAGAATCACTTCTTCATCCAACAGCATTGCAAAGAGCCACAGTTAAGCAATATGGGCCAAATTCATCTATGTCTTAAGATTTCATTATGTTGGATTTGGCTCATTTCAAATTAGAGATGGAACCAAATGGAAACTATCAATCCTGGTCTGAATTCAGACCAGAGTTAGCAGCTCAAGCTTCTAAAATGGGCCACACCCAAGTACCCTCATCTTTGGGTAATCTGGATTCTGTTTCCGATTGTAAATACACATGTTCTACAAGAGAACTGGAATGACTTTTAGAAGTATGAGGATCTGATCCAGGATTTGGATCTGTGTTTTTTGTTTCACACATCGCTTCTCAGAAGTCAGAAAATCCCTATGTAACAGGCATTTTGTAAAATAGATTTATTGCATAATTTCCCCAATACTAATTTCCCCCTACTGTTACTCACGCCTTCTTGTCAACTGTCTGAAATGGGCCACTCTCATTACCACTTCAAAAGTTATTTTTCTTCCCTTGGTATCCTGCTGTCAGTTAAATTGTCTTGTTAGACTAAGCTCATGTTTGGTAAGGCAATTCACATTTTTTCATGTATTTATACAAATAAGGTCAGTGTAAAGGTTTCCATGGACTTCATCTAATGAAGTGGGTTCTAGCCCATGAAAGCTTATGCCCAAATAAATTTGTTAGTCTCTAAGGTGCCACAAGGACTCCTCGTTGTTTTTGCATTCACCAAAACAGCAAAATAAAGATTACAGGAGGACTGGTTCTATTTACAGCTCAGTGAGTAATCTGCCATTTAAAGCTATCAGTTTTTAAAATTATGGCTCTGTTGATACATACTCTGTTGATTGATACTCACATGTGTCTCTGCTATCTCTGGATGACTGTGTCTCTTTTTGATTCAAAATGCCATGTTTTCTCACTACCAATTCATCCTTGGAATGTCACACAATATTGCCCAAGCCTTAACAGACAGCTTCATGAAGAACTCCAGTGAGTCACCAGTGATTAAACACCCACAGATTAAGTATTGCTAGTGTAAACTAGCATAAAACCTTATTCTTGACATTTTTGCATCACTCTATACATTAATATTACTCTGCTTTATTGCATTGTTGGGTCCGGTACTATTCAACATTTTAATTAACGACATAGATAATGAAGAGCAGATAACACCGAGCTGAGGGACGTTGAAAGCACTTTGTAAAACAGGATTAGAATTCAAAACAACCTTGACAAATTAAAGAATTGGTCTGAAATCAACAAGATAAAATTCAATAAAGACAAGCATGAAAGTACTAACACTTAGGAAGGAAAAATCAAATGCACAACTACAAAATGGGGAGAAAGTGGCTAGCTGGTAATACTGCTGAAAAGGATCTGGAGTTCATAAATTGAATATGAACCAACAATGTGATGCAATTACTAATATCATTCTGGGGTGTATTAATAGGAGTGTCTTACGGAAGACAAGGGAGGTAATTATCCCACTCTACTCAGCACTGGTGAGGCCTCAGTTGGAGTACTGTGTCCAATTCTGGGCCCTACACTTGAGGAAAGATGTGGATAAACTGAAGAAAATCCAGAGGAAAGCAGCAAGAAATGATAAAAGGTTTAGAGACACTCATCTATGAGGAAGGGTTAAAAAAAATTGGCATGTTTAGTTTTGAGAAACAAAGACTGAGGGGAGGCCTGATAACAGTCTTCAAATATGTTAAGGGCTGTTATAAAGAGGACATGATCAATTATTCTCTATGTCCAAAGAAAGTAGGACAAGAAATAATGGGCTTAATCAGCAGCAAGGGAGATTTAGGTTAGATATTAGGGGAAATGTTCTAACTATAAGAGTAGTTAAGCTCCGGAATAGGCTTCCAAGGGAGGTTGTGGAATTCCCATCACTGGAGGTTTTTAAGAACCCCTATCAGGGATGGTCTAGGTTTACTTGGTCCTGTCTCAGGTGGGGCTGGACTAGATGACTTCTTGAGGTCCCTTCCAGCTCTACATTTATTCAATCCTATGATTATTGTTTTCTTAGATTAGCACTCAGCTTTCCATTCAAAAACTGCCTCAAATGGTAACACTCTGTGTGAAAATGTACTATGCCCTCACAGGCTAAACAGCCTGATAACACAACTGTATACCAGGAGATACATGTGGATAAGTTTCTAGTGCTCTTGAAAAGTGCCAGTGACAGACTTGAAGATTTAAGTCACCTGTTTATCCATAGAATAGTTAAAGCAGAGATGCTTCTCCACAAATATGCCTCAATCTAGATTTGGAAAGATCACTTCTAGAGGTGACAGTCTCTTATCCTATTCAGCCCTGTGCCTTTGACAATTAGTGGCAAATGTGCTGGTGATTTTGAGATGTGAACACTTGTCCTCTAGGAACTGGACTAAGTTCACTATTTCATATGGGTTAATGAACAGCTGTCAAGTAGTATCTGTAGTGAATGGAGCTTTAAGAACCACAGTGACTCTGCTTGGCACCTTTAAGGTCTGGAACATTCTGTGTGGCCCAGTTAAAAAAAAATGGGGCAGAAGGTGGGTTGGAGATTGAACCCAAGAATGGAGTGGGCTGGATGCAGCTTCTCCCTAAAGGCCCTCCATCAATGTTAGAGGGATTTGTTTTTGTTGTTTTTCTTATTATTGTTCTCATCCCATTAAAGTTATTGTATTTAATTAAAGAGTATGCCTAGCTTATCTGGAGAGAGAGAACAGTCCTTTTTAGCCACTTCTTACCTAGGCTGGGTTTGAACCAGCAACTTATATGTAAACTTTATCTCTATTCTATTAGCAGTCTCCTGAGAAATCCAGCTCGAGTGAGAGAGAGCTCAGCCAGAGTGAAGGCTGCATGATTTGGTCCTTGCTCTACATTGGAGGTGCCTATGGATTCACTCACCTGTTCTGGTTATATTGGACATTCTGAGTCAGATCCACATTCAGCATGACGAAGTCATGTACATGGCAACAGGAGAATGGTTCCCTGATCTCACCACTATTTGTTTTACTAGACCATTTCCTCATACCAATCAAGGCGTAGTGAGTGACATTAGGGGTTGCTTCAATGTGTTGCAGAATTTGCTTCAAGGAAACGTTCCTTTCAGTCCATGTATATTCACTACAGTAGGTTGGAAAAAATGTTTCAAATTCAAAGTGTATAAAAAATAATCAGCATCCAGTTCATCTGAGCAGTATCTTACAATAGTTATAAATATGAGCATATTAACCAGGCAGCAGTGATGCTAGACCTACCTCTTCATCTTCAGTTCTAATCACAATCTGAAACTACCTAAAGTTCATTTAGCTTGGGTTGATATTATAGGTTTGAAACTCAGCCTGGATTTCTCAATATGTTCATTAAGGTTTGTAAATGTTTAACGTTAACCTGACTCTTGCTCCAAGTGATCCTGGGAAGATTTGTTTACCATTTGCCCATTACAAAACCACATGGAACTTCTCAGTTTTGATTGAGCTTCGCTTTTGTTTTGGGATTTGACATAAAATTAAGCATACAAATTGAAACAGAAAAAAAGACTTCTCCAAATCCCTGCACACCAAAGCTGCTGATTTTAGCACAGCTCTGGTAATAAATAAAACTGGCCCAATCAAGTACTGTTTTAAAAAGCTAAGAGACTTGTTTTATCATTTGCAAAGCGAAATAAAGTAGAAGTCACATAGGCTGGGACCAGCAAAGGAGCCAAAGTGAGGTAGGTGGCCAGCTTCCCCAGAATTTCAATTAACTCCCTTAGTTCCTTCAAAAGCCTTACCCAGAATGCCACCCATGTGCATCTATGGCTACGTGACCTTGATGAGGGTAGCAGCAAATGGGACAGACCCGGCAGCAAGGGAGGGAGATCCTTGCTGAGACACACTCAGTAGGTCCTCCCTCCTGGTAGTCTCTGGCACCAATTGGCCAGTCAGGAGGAGGGATGCTGAGCAGCCTGCATCCCCCAGCTCCAGCACCATGTGGTGTCTCTTTTGGCCCTGTTCCACCCTACCCACCCAGAACTAGGAACAGGAATCCGGCCAGCAGATGCTGTGGGTCTAGCCTTTCGGCCATTGGGTATAAGAAAGGATTTTTTCTCCCATAGGGCCAATTCGCAGAGGGCAAGGGAGTTTTTCATCTTCTTGGCACCTTTGAGCCACAGTAGGTTAAATACTAGGGCTGTCAAACGATTAAAAAAATTAGTCACGTGATTAATTGCACTGTTAAACAATAATAGAATATCATTTATTTAAATATTGTTGGATGTTTTCTACATTTCCAAATATATTGATTTGAATTACAACACAGAATACAACGTTTACAGTGCTCACTTTATATGTACTTTTGATTACAAGTATTTGCACTGTAAAAAAACAAAAGAAATCATATTTTTCAATTCACCTAATACAAGTACTATAGTGCAATCTCTTTATCGTGAAAATTGAACTTACAAACGTAGAATTACGTACAAAAAAACTGCATTCAAAAATAAAACAATGTAAAATTTTAGATCCTGCAAGTCCATTCAGTCCTAATTCTAGTTTAGCCAATTGCTCAGGCAAACAAGTTTGTTTACATTTGCAGGAGATAATGCTCCCACCTATTGTTTACAATGTTACCTGAAAGTGAGAACAGGCATTCTCATGGCACTGCTGTAGCTGGCGTCGCAAGATATTTACGTGCCAGATGTGCTAAAAATTCATATGTCCCTTCATGCTTCAACCACCAGCCCAGGGGAGGTGCGTCCATGCTGATGATGGATTCTGTTCGATAACAATCCAAAGTAGTGCGGACTGACGCATATTCACTTTCACCGTCTGAGTCAGATGCCACCAGCAGAAGGTTGATTTTCTTTTCTGGTGATTTGGGTTCCATAGTTTCCGCATCAGAGTGTTGCTCTTTTAAGACTTCTGAAAGCATGCTCCACACCTCATCCCTCTCAGATTTTGGAAGGCACTTCAGATTCTTAAACCTTGGGTCAAGTGCTGTAGCAATCTTTAGAAATCTCACATTGGAACCTTCTTTGCGTTTTGTCAAATCTGCAGTGAAAGTGTTCTTAAAATGAACAACATGTGCTGAATCATCATTCGAGACTGCTATAACATGAAATATATGGCAGAATGCAGGTAAAACAGAGCAGGGGACATATAATTCTCCAAGGACTTCAGTCACAAATTTAATTAATGCATTATTTTTTTAACAAGCGTCATCAGCATGGAAGCATGTCCTCTGGAATGGTGGCCGAAGCATGAAGAGGCATATGAATGTTTAGCATATCTGGCACATAAATACCTTGTAATGCCGGTTACAAGAGTGCCATGCAAATGCCTGTTCTCACTTTCTGGTGACACTGTAAATAAGAAAAGGGCAGCACTATCTCCTGTAAATGTAAACAGACTTGTTTGTCTTAGTGATTGGCTGAACAAGAAGTAGGACTGAGTGGACTTGTAGGCTATGAAGTTTTAGATTGTTTTGTTTTAGAGAGCAGTTATGTAACCAAAAAAAAAATCAACATTTGTAAGTTGCACTTTCACTACAAAGAGATTGCATTACAGTACTTGTATGAGGTGAATAGAAAAATTCTATTTCTTTTGTTTATCATTTTACAGCGCAAATATTTGTAATAAAAATAATATACATTTTGATTTCAATTATAACACAGAATACAATATATATGAACATTTAGAAAAATATCCAAAATATTTAATATATTTCTATTGGTATTCTATTGTTTAACAGTGTGATTAAAACTGTGATTAATCGCGATTAATTTTTTTAAGTTAATCACGTGAGTTAACTACGATTAATCGACAGCCCTATTAAGTAGGAATGTGCTTAGTCCCTAACTGAGGTACTGGGTTGCACTGTTAATTTGTCTCAACTTGTGGCCAGTTTCCAGTGTGGTTAAAAGGATACAGCGCACGGTTCCCAGAGGTAAAAGATCTTGGATTTTCCTGATGGGCCGTGGGCTCATGGGATAGGGGGAGATCTTGTAACCCTTGTGGGATGAGGCCCGACATCTCCACCCTTTTGCATCCTCTGTCCCCCTCATGGGTGGGGGAGGGGGTAGGACTCAGAGAGAGCTGAGTCCTGGGCGGGGGTAGTTGAGGAGAGCCTAACCTCAATGATGGGTTTTATGGTAGGAGCCCTGTAACCCCTGCACTGGAACCACTTAATGCCTGGTATAGGAGAGCGGGGATGATGGGCAGGTAGTGCCCCTCCCCTGTGGTAAAGCAAAATAAAAGTTCTAGCCTGCTGCTTAAAATCCATCCATGTGTGTCTGCAGTCATTGCACCACTGTATCCGGATCAACTGTACATGTGACTGCCACCTCTCTTGGCCAACACAACTGCGTCTGAACCACAGAACTCCAGAGCCAAAAGCATGGGTCACTCCAGCTTGAACTGAAGTGCCGAGCTGTATGGCTGAAGCTGTAGACTGGGCACAGATGGGCACTACCCTTTGGGTTACATGCAGACAAATATATAAAGAAATACTTCTCTGTCCCCAGGCAAATATTATACCCTGCTTGTTACAAAGAGTAAAAGCCTTGCTGTCTCCATGATGTCATTTCAACAAGATGTGCTCAGTCATACGTAATGAGAGTTTAAAGTGATCAACTGAAAAAAATCATGTTCCTTAATTATGCTGTTTTACCTCTTTCTGTCTCCTGAACAATCGATTTCTACTGCATTCCACATAACACAGGAATCATCCGAAATGACAATGAAAGGCCAGATATCCTGGGGTTTAATCCCCAGTTCTTCTTGCCGATTTCGTTCTAGTTCCAGATTATGATAAGACAGTTCTTTTATTAGAAAATGCGCAGCACCTGAAACCAAAAACAGCATAAACAAGAGGAAAATTCTGGGATGGGAGGTAGCGGTGGCAGGGGCAGGAGTTGTTTGTTGATAAGTGACAACCTTTCAAATGTTCATGGAGCACAGTGTGGCTCGCTCACTCTGAACATTGGTGATTAAAGCGTTCCAGAGTCAATTTGTCACCATCCCATACCAAATGCAACTGAGCTGACAGGTGTGGGTGTTGCATCAGGCTGCTAAGGCCACATGGGACACCACTGAGGAAACTAATGAGATGAGTTTGATTTCTGTGGTGGGAATTTATGTGATGCCTTTAAACTACGAGGGACAGATTTACCTCCACTGACACCTCCTGGCACCAGCCACTGCACATGGGGATGGACCCACCTAAGTGACGACAGCCATAATTTCCTCTGTCTTTCCACCTTGGGGGTCCCACCAGAGCAGACTCTGGGTGCTCTATAGAAACTCTTCTGGCAGACGCTACCTAAGAAATGCACAGGATCGGTGCCTTATTAGGCACCACATCCACTCCTCATCCCTGGCCAGCACCAAACTCACTTAGGGCTATGGTAGTCAGCTATGAGTCCTGCTCAAGTTCCACTGCCTTGAGATGCTGCAGTTCCTCCCACGGACAAATGTCCCATGGCCAAGGATCTTCTGCTGAGAAAATGCCCCAGAGTCACATGTCTACTTCACTAATGTTAGCATTATAGGGTTAAGTATGAATGACTTATCAGGTGTTAATTGATTTTGCATTTACGTGGGGTACAATACAGAGAACCACCTATCACAGTAAAGAAGGAGGGTGTGGTTTCTGACGCACAATATGGATGGTGAGATATATTGTGTTGCAAGAGATCACTTATGACAAACCTCTCGGTGAGGGTTTCTGTGCAATAACATATGTGTTTTACCTTCTTTTTCCCCCCCTAGTACCTACCTACTCCAGCACTGTTGAAAATACTCGGCAGCACTAGCATGATGTGGTTCGGCCAGTATTTTTTATATACGGCCATTTCATACTCCTTGACAACTAGAACATGCAAATGGCTGGCACCATCCATTGCATGATACAGGTTGAAAAGTCCATGTTCATGACGCCCAGTTGTGGGAGTAAAAGTGGGGCTTTTTATGTAATCCTGACTCTGTAAAGTAAATACAAAAATGAAGGATGAGTCTCTGTACTATGCTGAATATTATTTAAACAAAGAAGGCCAGATCCTCAGATGGTATAAGTCAGTGACTTCAATGGAGCTTTGCTGATTTACACCAGATGAGAAACTGGCCTAATATCTAAATAAAAGAGAAATTGGAATTTTTATAAGAGTTGGAAGAGAACAACTTCTGTCAAGTGACAAAGAAAAGGGCCTTGATCACTTGATTGGCTGGTAAGGGAGGGATAGATACATATAGCCCCAGATGGGATTGCTAAATCTTGATCTACCAGGGATATAGGATCCTCGGTGGCTTGATAGGCCCTGAGGAAGGAAAAAGAAAGTAAAGAATAGAAGAACAGAAAGCAATCAAACATTAAGAGAAGTGAAAGAATAATGAGAAAAAGACTAAGATAAAACTTCACACAGCTATAGTGACCTACATCCAATGATCTCATAGCGCTTTGCAAACATGCATTAAGTCTTACAGCAGCACACCCTATAAAGTAGGTAAGTATTATATAATTTTTACAGATGAAAAAAAAAAAGAGAAATTAAGTGATTTGCCAAAGGTCTCAGGGCAGATCAGAGACAGGGATGGGAATAGAATCTGTGGAGACTTGACACCTAGTTCCAATGAAATAACCACTAGTAAATTGAGGATGCTTCTGGTGGCACACAGTAAATTGGGATAATTTTGTATTCTCATAAGCTGAAAAACACAACTCTCTCTCTCAGATAAAAGGTGTTGCGTAACTTCAAGTTTGATTACAGGCTAGCAGATGTATATTAAAAATATGCTCCTACCTATCTAGTCATAAGCTGCCAAAAGTGAAGGATGCAGTGTGGATCAATCAGTGTTGTTTGTGGACAGCTTACCTTTTGCACCATAAAATCTCGGCTGCTACTACCATTCCACAAATTGCTCCAGTAGTCTAAAGACTATACCTCATTGAATCAGCAGAGATTGTTCAGGGCTTGCAGGGGTCATTGTAAAGGCTCATATCAGAGACAAGACAGACTTGTCAGATTGGTAACCTCTGCAGCTGTCTTCCCTGAAGCTACCATGAGTCGCTGCACAGTCACTAGAGAGATTCTTTCAAAACTCTCCTATGTCATCTGGTGGAACCACTTATGCAGGACAGGACAGGCAAGCCAGTGATAAATTGCTTCCTCTTACTTAGCCATAGGCTAAACAAAAACATGTACATTTTATTCTCAAAGCTGAGACCATCCTCTCTTCAGTGTCTTTATCCAGAACCCTGAGATCTTCTGAGCCACTGCACAACAATCTCCAATTGTCATAGTCCCAGCTCACAAACAGTGTCTGCCAAGGACCAGCCTTGATTATGAGTAAGGCTATGATTATGTCATGGAGATTGCGGAAATCATGGAAACCGTGACTTCCAGCGACCTCTGTGACATTGGGGACCCCCCACAGCTGACCAGCCGCTGCCAGCAGTGAGGGACCCTGCAGCAACCCAGCCTCAATGTGGGGCGGGGGACCCTCCCACAGCTGCCCAGCAGCTGTGGGTGACAGGTCCTCCTGCAACTGACTGTTCGCCGCCGGTGGCAGCAACCCCTGAGCTGCCCTCTATCGCTGGCAGGAGTCCCTCCTGTAGTGATTCAGCTGCTGTGAGCAGCTGCCCCCCCACCCTCCGCCACCGCAGCTCCCAGCCACCGGGGACGGTGGCAGAGGGACCCCAGAGCTGCTCAGTGGCCGTGAGCGGTGAGGTCCTTCCTGCAGCTCCTGGTCATGGGCAGCGGTGGCAGAGGTACCCCGGAACTGCTCAGTGGCCGGGGGCAGCCTCTGCCGCTGGAAGGGGCCCCCCACAACTCCCAGCCCTGCAGGGCAGTGGGTGGACCTGTCCAGCTCTAGCCCCACAGGGCGGCAGGGGGACCTCTTCCAGCCACTGGGCAATGGGGTCCCTGTAGCTCCCAGCCACTGCAGAGGGGACAGAGTGCTGGATCCTCCTCCCTCCCTATTTTGTCAGAGATGTTTTTAGTAAAAGTCAGGGACAGGTCATGTCTTCCATGATTTTGTTTATTGTCCGTGAGCTGTCCCTGACTTTTACTAAAAATATCCATGACAAAATCATAGTCTTAATTATGAGCAAAGCAAGTATTTGATTGGGACCTTGCATTCCAAGCCATTTCTGGAGCTTGTCTCCCTCTCCAGCAAGGGTACGCAAGGAGAAGGAAACAACTCACTGCCAAACCATTCTCACCATCTCCTGCCAGCAGGACCAGTACTGAAGCCAAAGTATGATCTGACCTTACAGATCTTTAGATCAGCCCCGTCTATGCCCCATATGTGAGTATAAATATAATTATCCATCTACCTTATCTGTGACAAGCGGTAACCTCATGCTTTCCAGCTGTCTTCCTGGTTGACTAAAGACAAAATGGTGCTCCTTTGACTTGGGGATGATAAAATGCAGCTGGATTTCCTCTCCAAGCATGGAATAGGAAAAGGCAAAAGCATGCAGGGTGGACTCATAAAGCTGAGGGGGACAAAAGGACAAATCTGATTATTAGATTCTAACTTGGCTTCCCAAGAGAGCACAGAACAGTTCATGGACATCACTAAGTCAGCACCAAATCAGAAGGAAACCACACAGGGCACTGGGGTACTTTTTAACTCACAACTCATATTAATACGAATCAGTGACATTTGGCTCAAGCCCAACATATTCACTAAACAAACAATTTACCCAGATTCCTGGCCTGAAGCCATCAATTTGCTCTTTGTCTCATCAAAGGTGGCAAGGCTTGTGGGCCACCCTCAGTAACGCCATGTGCTATACAACAGCTGCAGCACTTGCATCGCTGATGCCTTTTTCGGCCATTCTAATGAGCAGCGAACTGGAGGGTTTGTCTGAATAATCAGAGTCCACATGATGTGTATAAAATGCTCCCTGCAGCAGTCAACTTACTACCCTCAGCAACTGCTCTGCCCCCGAGCAAGTGTTAATAAACCCTCGGGGAAGGTTTGCTGGCAAATCAATGATCATTTATAGCGGTTACTGTAGAATCGTGACTATGGCCTTTCATAGGTCAGTTGGAATGATCCAAGGAACAGTTGTGCAAAGTCCACAGAGTGAAACTGTTGACCTTCATGACCTTTGCTGACCCCACCAGCTATGAATTTGGGTACTCAAAGAATACCAGAAGATATTCACAATGTGCTTTTGTCCTGCACTGCTGCCACTATCAAAAATTAATTATCACTAAGATAAAACATTTTGTCTCGACAAAGATCCCAAACCTGCAATCCAATCCCCTCACGCAGATCCCTGTGTCTGGGCAGGGCTCCACTGACTTCGCTGGTGCTCAGTGCAAGTGCAAAGATCCAACTGCAGTATCAGGGCCCAGAATCGATCCATAAGTTCTCTATGGAAATGCTTATAGAGCAAATATGCAGCTTGGGTACCAGTACTGATACTAGAAAGCATTTTACAGTATTTTAAAGTAATTTACAGATCCGCTACAGATTTATTATCCTAAATACAAATTAGGCACGACTTACCTGATACCTGGGATTGAAGCCCATATATTGATGGCACTGTTCACAGTGATGGTATGTATTGTATGCTGCGTACTTAGATAATCTCATTCGAGTTGTCTGACGGCGCATATACATGTCCTCCTGTTTTCTGCCCATTGATCTGTCTGTAAATTTTAAAAAATGGACTGTATTCATTTTAAGTATATTCTAGGGCCTATTATATCCCCCTGTGGTGAATAAACTGCTCATGTAATCGTCATAAGCCTGCAGGGACAGTGGTAACACCAAACAAAATAGATATTCAGCCTGAGCGTAGAAGATTTTATTAGGTGTGTATCGAAGGGGAGAGAAAATAACTAGATTTAAGTCATGGTAGTTTGTGCTCATTTATAATAACGCAGAGGTGCAGGTAAAGCAAAATTATTATTATTATTATGACTACTATTTGCTGTATGCTGACTTGTGCTGGGCACAGAAAAAACAGAGAGGAAGACACCATCTCCGCTTTCACAGAGAACAGTTTAAAATGTGCTCTGCAACTTATTTCTTTTATGTGACATTTTTAAGAACATGTTCTAGCATGTAACTGTTCAGGGACTGGATGATGGGCGGGATTAGTAATGGGATATCAAGTGGAAGGACACTCTTGTGGTTAATGCAATGGACTGGGGCTTGGGTTCTGTTTCTGGCACTGTCACACACTTATTGTGAGACTCTGGGCAAGTCACCTTCAAGTGCTCTAGTTTTTAGATGCCCAAACTGTGCTGAGCACCCACAGCTCCAGCTGAAACTCAGGCCCAACGTGCCTCAAAATAGAGGCACCTAAAAATCAAAGGCCATTTTTGGAAATGTTGGTGCTAATATCTCTGGGGCAGATTTACAAAGGTGTTAAGACATGTACAGATGCATATAGATACCTTGTGAGATGTAAAAATGTCAGTCGGAGTCCGGTGGCTAGCCCACTTAAGCACTTTTGTAAATCCCACTCGGTGCCTATCTGCATCTTTGGGCATAAAATTATCTTTGAAAATCTGGCCCTCTGTGCCTCAGCTCCACATCAGCAACATGGGGACAATGAAATTACCACACAGGTGTCAGGGAGGTAAATTAATTAGCACAAGCATGTACAATCCACAGTTGTTATGTGGGTTGGGCCGATAGGAAAGCCTGTCAATTCAATAAAAATAAGAGAGAACCTTTCACCTCTCACTCACAGCTTTCAATCCAGCTCAGGTTTGCCAGGACAGGCAGTCGCTATCATGTGATTGATGTCAGAACCAAATGAGGAGTGTGTCCAGTGACACTGTGAAGTAGACTTTCATCTATTGGGTCCTGAACTGAGACACCACCTTGTTCCACACAGCCCACTAAGCAGCCATCAAATGGATCACTACTTCACTGGACCACATTCAAACTGGTGGCCCACAGTCCAATCCTAACCTTAGCCAGGGCAGAACATGTTTTTGGGCCCACTCCCCTAGCAGTGGAACAACCAAAAAAAAAAAAAAAAAAGCCGGCCAATCAGGAGTAGAGGGAAAAAACGAGCCGAGCGCCACACCAGTTTGGCACCCCAGAAGTTGGTGCCCGGGCAACTGCCCTGCTTGCCCACTCCTAGAACCAGCCTTGCACACATGTGTAGTCTTATTGAAACATAATGGGACAACTCAAGTGAGTAAATTTACTCAGATACATACATGCTTATAAGATCAGGGCCTTACTAGTGAAAGGCTACATAACTTCCATACCACAAAACACTCACACTGCTCATCCTTATGTGTTGTTCCTTATCTGGCAAACTTTTAATCCTTTTTCAATTCAAACCTCATGTTAAAACTATAAACAATATAGCTCTGTAAATTGTAATTACATATCGACGAAATCCTGGCCCCATTGGAATCACGGGGAGACTTGCCATTTGCTTCAATAGGGCCAGGATTCCATCCATACTGTCTATAGTGGGTGCAAATAAATAAATAAATACATGCATCTCTCTCTGTTATATTTTAAATTCTGACCGTCACTGTTCATATTCTGAAGCCTTGTACAAATCAGACTTGCATCTTCATATTTCGGATCATGAATAGTGTAGTCAAAAGGTATCTTCTTAAATGTCTCCAAATCAGGCCACATGTCTCCTGGCTGGTGATAACATTGATCTGATTCTTCTTGGAGTTCTAGAATAGTAAAAATACCAAACCCAAAACATGCAGTTTACAATAAATTGAATGATGTCTCCAGTTTTACAGAATGCTTTTTTTAAGAGATGTGTGAAATCAACTGAAAGGTTCAGATGATTGCATAGAAAGATACCCCAACCTAGAGCAAGTCTATGCTATTCATATAGTTTAGGAGGTTATTAATTATTATTATTGTACTATTATTTCTTTTACTATTTTAAGGCAACAATATCTGTGAAGCTGTTTTCCGCAGAAAAACTAGTGAACACCTGATCAATTACTCAACATTCCTCACCTCTCAATGCAATTCTGCCAAAACAGAGCAAAAGCACCTGTCAGAAGCCATCTGGAATCATATATGCAGAGATAATAAAAGCACCACAGCAAGGATTTTACTGGTAAAATGGACCAGTCAGCAGGTGTCTCTCCGCTGACTTCAATACACTTTGGAGATGGAGTTTTCAGTTAAGGGAATTTGGTTTGTACTCTCCTGCACTAGTAAGGACTCCAAGGTGTTTGGGAGCAGACCCTAAGCTGTTGCACTGTCATAGTTCCACAGAAGTGACTGGAGCTATAATCATTTACACCAGCTGAGGATCTGCTGCTTGGAAACTAGAAGGGAATAGGAAACTCAAGCAGAGCTATTCACACAGGATGAAATTCTTCCCCATGCAGGGGGCTAGCCAGCATACAATGTATGATCCTCTTCGATTCTATGTAAGCACTCAAAACAAGAATTTAAATGAGACTTACGTGAGGCAAAAGCTTTTGTACTGCTTCTCTGCACAGGGGAGAATTTTACCCCCCAGAGTAAAAAAAACATCAAATAAACCACTGTAGAAAGTGACTGATCAAAGTAAATAGCAGAGCCTCGGAGACGTCTAGAATTACATCTGGAGAAAGAGGGGAATGAGGAATATGCTGAAAAAACTGGAAATTGAGAATAGGATCAACTACTGGAAAGCAGGAATGTATGTATGTGCTTTTCTCATTCATATGATGTCTTGTTTACCTAAAATGGATAATATAGTGACAGTATTGCTGATGGTTATAAATCTGTCAACGTTTCCAACTAACCTCCTTTTTTGCATTTGACCAAAAAATAATCATTCAAGGCTTAAAGTCAGTATATTGTTTCTCAGCATGAGATGAACTATTTTTAACATACATAAATGCTGCTGCCAACTTTCTAAGAAAAACAGAGATGTGCTAAGAGAAGGAGTGAGCTCTAAATAGAGAGAAATTAGCTAATTACAGGATTCCAAATTAGAAGTTAAAATCCTTAACTACTTAATTTAAGAACTTTAAATGGATTGCAGTAATGTAAATAAACTACAACGTGAAGGTGAAAAGCACATGATAAACTCATCAACAATTGGTCCAATTAACAATGTGATATAAAAAAATCCCCAGAAGCAAATGTCTCTTCATCAACAACTTACTAATATTGATTTCCTCCTCATCATAAACATCCACTTCCGTCAGTCTAATCAGCATTCTGGACAAGATACTGAGGAACTGAAGATAGGCTCCCGTTTTTCCTATCTGTAACAAACATAAATCAGAAACTAAACAGATGTTTATCATGAATGCCATTCTTTCATTATTTGGAAACTTGGAATTGGAATGACTACTGTAATCTAATTTAAAAGTAGGTCAAAGTCCAACTCTTAAGTTCTCTTGCATGTACATTCCTATTCCTGTACATTCACAAGTTTATGTGGGATAATTAATGACTCATCTTACACAGTAATGCAACTTTTATGCAGGAAATTAACATTCAAAATATACCTTACGTAATACCTTCGGGATATAGGCATACAAATAAAAAAAAAAAACTCACCACAAGCAACTTCTCTCCCCTGAACTATACTCCCTACAATGGGCAGGAAAACACATTTTTAATAAACCAAACAAGTACATTACATGAAAATCTGCCAGGGAAAAGCACAATAACACTAAAGCTTTACCTCATCCCTTCCAAGCCTGTGCATTCATTGATTGACATATTGAGGCAACTTTCTATACTGAAGAATGAGTTGAAACAGGTCCATAGGACAGAGTGCATCATACCCTCGTAGTTTCTCTTTTCAATTAGATATGATATGCAAAATAATGTAGTATTTCACCTCCCAGGCTAAAAACGGTTATTTTCCCTGTGCTTATGTGATCTGTTATTTAAATTATTTCAGAGATCTAACCCTTTTATTTTTTTTTAACCCAAACCAGAGAAGATATAGTTCGTCTCTCCACTATGCAGACATGCATTGCTGTGCTTTTGTACAATTTACTTTTGCACCTGATTTTACAAAGGGATGGGCCAATTACTCTCAGGCAGCAGATAGTTTAAACAATGAATTGTCCTATCATCTTGCATGTGAACTTTACTGGACACAATGTTACTTAAATAAATAAATGAATAAATAAGCAAGCAAGCAAGCACCTAAACACGGTGATTGACAAACACTGGGCCCTTGACATTAATTCAGGAAGAAATGTCCATCTTGCAGGGATAGAGCAGCTTTTACAAATTCTATTTGCACTTTGCCTTCTTTCTTTGTAATTCAACATTAAAAATTACACTGAAGACAACTTGATAATCATAAAGAGTTGCCTCTTCAGTGCTCAGGCTAAGAAATTAATTATAATCCTGATCCTGCTTCTATTGAAACTGTACAGTTTATTTCATGAGGCCTGACAATAAACTGACAGCAGTGCGGATCCTGCTTTCCTGATGTACCCAAGAATCCAGTTGCCGTGAAACAACTATACTGGAGATTTGAGGAATGTCAGAAATGTAGGATTGAGTCTAATGAGAGTTGTATTATTTTAAACAGTTTATGGAATAAACGTTCATTTCACTTTACATTTGAAAGAAGGAGGCTTTGAAGCTGAAACAAGACAAAAGTAACATTTGTTCTCTTTAAAGATGACAAACAGCAAACTGGTACCAGCACTTCCTACTAAATCAGATTTCTCTCAGAACTCTCAGTTGTTAACCTAGGAACTGATCCAAAGGCCATTGAATTCAATGGGAATTTTTTTATTGACTTCAGTGAGTTTTAGATCAGGACCCTACAGCTGAAAGTAATAGTTATATTATAGTGACTACCTGGGTCCAATTATTTGTGAATCAACTAAACAAAAATTTCATATCTTGGAAATGATCCCTCATCTAATATTTCATGCAAATGTATAATTGATTGTGCTTAGTTCCAGAAGAGTATAGTACCTACATCGTCTCCCATGTTTGGGATTACTTCTGCGTGTCTTTATCAGAGCTTTCATTTCATCTGAAGTGACACTTGGATTTCCATTAAGATCATCAGTAATCTGTCAAAATTGGGTGAATTTGACAGAGTCCCAGTTTGAGAATAATTTTATAGACAGTTTGACTGTAGTAAGGTGACTCTGTAGCTCCGATGTATGCCCCTCATAGCTGAAATAGGCAAGATCTCGTTACCAAGTTCCTTTTGATAGAACACAAACTTCCTTAACAGGAAAACAGCTTTCCATTCATTAAGGCAACTGTCAGCTCCCGAAAGCAAAATTTTAGAGCGAATGGATTTGCAACATGACCTTCTCAGTAAATGGAGCTGCCCGCAACACTTGTTGCTGATACCTTTAGTTTTTACATCTAGCCTCCCTATCAATCTAAGTAAATAAAATACCAGATGGGGTAACTTTGCCGACAAGAAAGCAGAGGTATTGTATAACTATCAATAACTGCCAAAATGTGGCAGTGCCCAGTGCCTTGTTAGATGAGATGTTTTGGGTTCCAGGCAATCTTTTATCCACCTTGATGTAGAACACTCACTCTGTTTCTTTTTCTGTCTACACAAAGTAGGAGGAGTGCAGTCTGATGCAGACAGAACAGACAAGGTCTTGGAAGAAAAAGGCTCAAGAAGGGAAGAAGCAAAAATCTCAAGCTTTTAGATCATTTATGAAAACTGAGATGTGTGGCACCAGCAATCGTTCACTAGTCTGATTTCTGCTTAACATTTGCCATGATTTGGGGCATGAAAAACTAGGGATACATTTATATTCCAACCTTTTAATCAGAATGCCATGTGACAGTATTTACTACTTATGATGACAACATTTAGGAATGAATCTGAGTTGAGGTTTTCCTTACAAGATGCTCAATGGTGGGAGGATTCAATTTCTGTGTACTAAAGAGACACATTTATAAAGTACAATACCTGCTTAAGGGGAAAGGCAGTCCTGAGATCTTAGCCAGGATATTATTCTTTCCATGGATATCTATGGTAAACTGAAAGCAGGTGGTCCTTCTGTCCAGCAATCAGAGGGTGAGATTCCAGTCAGCAAAATGGTTTAAGCGCTACCATGTTGATTTGTAGAAGAGACATTCAAAGTGCTGTTATAACATGTACCATAAAGGGCTCCCCTTTTTCCACTGGTTTCAGACACTGCACAGCAGGATGATTGACAGGAATGGCTCTCAGATACCAACTCCTGTGGTACAAGCCATCTGATTGACCACTTTCTTATCATCTCTACTACTAAAAATGTGCTTCCAAATCTTCACATTTGAAAAAATATGGCAAATGGAAAAAACACTTCTATAATTTTTTCTAATCCAGTTTCCAGGTGAGAGAGTTCTGAACAGACCACAGGAGTGGTTCTCAAATTGTGGTCTGTGAAACACTTGTGGTTCACAGAAAACACGCTGATGGTCCACAGATGGTGCTGGCTCTTCTTGTTTCCACCTGTTACGTTGCACTAAAAGACATCTAACAATAGATACATTAAATACTTTCCTAATATTATTTTTGCACGTGAGCAACAAGCTCTAGAAATCTGAGATGTTATCTGTGGGTGGTAGGGCAGGTGGTGTAAGATGTCATGGATGGGAGGTTGCCCTGAAGACAATCTTTCCTTTAGGCTAACAAATTTATTTGAGCATAAGCTTTCGTGAGCTACAGCTCACTTCATCGGATGCATTCCGAAAGCTTATGCTCAAATAAATTTGTTAGTCCCTAAGGTGCCACAAGTACTCCTTTTCTTTTTGCGAATACAGACTAACATGGCTGCTACTCTGAAACCTTTCTTTTAGGCTGTGGTTCACACAACAAAAGCATCTGAGAACCCTGTATCTCAGAGAGTCATTCACAGGACTTAGACTGCTTCCACACTTATAGAAAGTGCTGTTTTCAGGGTACAAAAACACAGCAAAGAAACCCAGCAATAGCACCAAACCTCTTGCATGTAATTTGGGAACATAAAAGAAACTTATCTCTTCAAAAAAACACAACACCCCAAATTTCAGTGAATTTGGTGGTCATGGATGGTATTAAATTTGAGCACCCTGGATGATGAATTTATATCCACAGAACTGGTAAACTTTTTCACAGCCGTGCATATTTATCCATACTGCCCAAACAGTGTCTTAATATTGTTCTAGAGAGCTCACCCCAGGGATGAAGCAGCAATACTATCTCCATGCTTTATCACTCTTTGCCCTCTGCTAAGACTCCTAACAAGAAAGATAATTGTTTCAGTGGGTTTCTTAATGTGGACACTTGTCTACTGAAAAATGGTATGAGTCTACCAACTCCTTTCACATGAAAGGAACTCTTGACAATGGACATGAAGATAAATAAAATTTCTAGGGCAAGTTGACTTCTTTCCCTCATTAATTTCCAAAACCATTCCCAGGGGATCTGAAAGGCAGTCAGCGTATATAATTTCCAATTTACACAAGACTTTATGCTATTAACCTACAAATAAATCTTGAGACCGTCCAACCCAGAATGCTATCCAAGAATGCATTCAAGTGGAATCAAAAGACTATAAATAGCTTGTTGAAAACCCTTTGGGGCAAAGATAAAATTGAATAAGGACAATCTAGAGGTGCAGGTCACCAACCACAGACCTTGGGAAGAATCCATACTAAGGTCTGACTGTGGCATGTCATAGAAGCATGCAGCCTTCAGGACCACATGCTAGAGGGTCTTCTTACCTCAGAGCTAAAAAAATGGTGCAAAAGGATGTATTAATGAAACAAAACTTCAGTGAGTTTTCTGAGTGCCAAAGGCTGAGAATCTAAGGTGGGTGATGGGTAGGAAACAAGACTTCTTAGAAACCAGTAGGAAGTGTCAGGAATAGTACTCTGGAGACCTTTTAAAAGTAATGGTCCAGTGGTTCCATAGAATGGGGTGAGTGTTTCATATTTAGTAGGTTTGGAACTTGAAGCACCTTCTCTCCTTCCTTTTATGCTTAGATTTGTCTTTCTGGATATAAGGCAGTAACGCTAAGAAATGCAGAGGCATCCTGCATTCACTAAGGATTTGGGTTCGCCAGATAGGGTGAGAGAATTTCTCCCCATATTTCATTCAAAAGAAGCAAAATAAAAGGCTGCTGAGAAAAATAAGTATTGGAGTTAGCTAATGGCAAGTCTCTTTTGCCCCTTTTATTCCTGTGTATGTATTCAGACCACTGGTTGATGTCCTTACATGCAGTTTTTATCATTAGTTTATTATTGGTATTGTGGTATCACCCAAAGGCCGCAGTGGAGATCGGAGCTTCATACATAGTGCTAGGGGCGTACATACCTTGACTGGAAAGTAACCATATAGAAGACATTTTAGTCAACCGTGGACGTGTTATGTATATGAGGGGAAGGAGGAGAATTCCTGAATGCTAAACATTTCGGCAGTGATACTTATAGTTTTGGTTCACTAGAGTGCTTAATTTTTCTTAAATTGTCTTTTTATGTTGTATGATAAGATAACAACTTTCTAGTGTCTGAAAGGATACGCTTAGAATGGCATGTCTAATAGCTGATCTCTATCGGCTAGTATGAACTCTGGCTTTCTGTGGTTTTAGTCAGTGGGTTAATGTTACAAAAACTGGAAATCTAAGTCTTTGACTTAGTTTGGATTTGTCTCTGAAGAGCTCAGACAAGACATTATGGTGCCAAAATCTTCTACTGATTCCTCTTAATGCAGTAGGTAGCATAACTCCACATATAGTGCAATGGTTATGAAACAAGCCCATGAGCGGAACACACTTCTGGAAAGAAAACTCTTTATTTCTAAAGTGAGACAGGAGCTCACATTTGCTATATGTTTTCTTTCACCTTTCCATTAGAATAGACAACATACTACCGTACATTAAGCCCAAAACAACCAACATACTTTAACTGTTTTGGGGTTTTTTAGAATATATTCCCTTTAATATGTTTGGGGTTTAGACATTAAATGGAGCTAAGCAGCCCAGCCATGTTCCCCAACATACTAAAATGAGAATATACCCCTAAAAATGAAACATTTAATAAAATGAAACATTTAATTCCTGATTTCCTCCATAAAACATTCAGTATGAAACAGGTGTGTAATCAGGAAGAACTGGTGAGTATGCAATAAATACATGCATTGAGAATATTTTTAGGACCTGATCCAACTCTCATTAAATTCAATTGGAAATTGTAGGTCAGAACCTTTGTTCTGGAGACAGTCAGAGAAGAGATGGAGTTGTAGAACAGACAGTGTTCTTCTGAGGTGAAATTCACCTCTGTGCTGAGGGTCAACCTGAGTCCTATGTACCACTTAATCCCTCAAAATCAGGCTTGCACTCCTGCCCCAAGAAGCAGACAAATGAATAAATAAGCAGACTATATTTTCTGCATATACTTGGCCAATGACACATAGCATATGTATGTTAAGGACCAAGTTCTGTCCTCAGATGAATACAGGACTCCCATTGACTTTGTTGAGAACCACAAGCATACGTCTGTGGGCAGAAATCAGTTATCGTACGGCCAAATTAATGCCATAGTAATATGAACTACTACATATGGGTTATTTTGTACCCTTATTGTAGCTTTGGGAACCATAACTTTGAACTTCTTGATTTTTAGGCATGCAAAATTCCAACCAAAATTACATCAATGTATGTTTTTCTTGGATGTGGAAACATACTAGCTATCTGTTGCACAATATATCAGTTTTCACCTTGTCTGTGTTTACCACACATTCATCTCTTTTGAACACTTATATCTTAATCCACAGCAAACACTGAGAGTTTTGATCATGGAGATGGAGAGCAGTGAAGAGATGTTCTTCAGTGATCTATCTGATACCCTCTATACATTTATAGCAGCACTTGCAAGTGCCTACATACGCAAATAGATAGAGTCAATTTGTACTCTTACTTACCCCAGTGTGACACCATCTATTTCAATGCATTGCACTTATTAAACTGGGAGCAGAATGTGGTCTTTTCTGTACTGAGACCTCTGCAATACACACGTACAGAAGAGTGAGTGGAAGATTGAACTCTGGCTTTCTCCGGTTTTAGTCAGTGGGTGAATGTTACAAAAACTGGAAATCTAAGTCTTTGCCTTAGTTTGGATTTATTTCTAATTTCTGAGGGCTGTATGCAATATTCTCTCTGCGGCTGTGGTGTTTCCCCCATGCCTGGCATGTTGCATAAAACTTCAGTGGAACATCAGAACATTTAGTATCTAGTATGTGCATTGAATTGAAGAGACACCATGCTCATGCTAAATATTTTTCAGGCACTTAAGAGGAAAAAGGCTCCCTGAGGTCTTTACCTACTTCCAAGTGTCCTTACAAAGTCATTTGAAAACTTGGGCCAGAAGTTCAGCTGTCTCTGTTGAAGTGGATCAGTCCCTCTTGTATTTGCAACAACTTCTATTTCTCTGCAAACCATGATGGAAGTGGCTGAATCTGCCAACTTCACACCCTAATCAGCTTGACCATAAGAAATAGACCCTGTGTGGCTATTCAAACTTTATTTAAAATGTAACTCCTATTAGTCTGTAACAAGCTGCAAGGGATAGCGCGGTGTGTAAAATGTATTTTCAAAGAAAAAAAGACCATCATTTCCTTAAAACACAACACTAATTGTATAAAGATTGACAACAAAAAAAGATATCACTACAACTTAATTGTCCTTGCCTCAAGTTAACAGTGAGGAGAGGAAGATTATTTAACTAAGGTGGATACAGTAATAAAAACATAGAAGAGAGGTTATTTTTCACCAGTGAAAAAAATCAATTAGGTATGAATAATAATCTCATTAACCTAGCGCTTAATGAGATGAAGACAAAATTAATCAAAATAAAACAATAATAATACCCTATTCTTATTACACACCTGAGGTGGCCCACTCAGCAGCAGCCTCCTTGGGTGAAAGGTGTCCATTCTGCCCTCATTTCTATTATTGTAGTCCATATGGATTGGCTTGGGAACTGTCCACTGGCGATAGTATAGAGACTGTTCCGTGCAGGTCATCATTTTACTCATGACAGGGCGGAAAGAACTCGCCCACATCACAGAATGATAAGGCAAGAGGGAAGAGGACTTGGGAAGTCCGCTGCTGTCAGTAGAAGTAATAATGTCATACACCAGCTTAGGCAGGAAAACAATGGGGGGCTGTTTTGATGCTTTAGTCATGGAGCACTGAGATGTCTGCATGATGAAGGAGTTGTGAGTAGGTGCAGAGGAAGAGGAAGAAGAGGAGAAAGGTGATGATGATGAGTTGATGGAAATTTGGGCACTTTTTATGTTCTGTTTTGAATCCAGCTGTTCAGCTGCAACTGGCAAGTGCTTGCTGATCACTGTTTGCGCCCCCTTTTCTACCTTCTGCCTTTGCCTTTCACAGTTCTGTGTGTTCTCTTCAGTACTGCTGCTTAGGACTAGGTGGGGTGACTTTGCTATGTCTCCTGGTGTTGCTAAAGGAGGAGATGATTCCATGCAGAATGCTGCACCTAAAAACAAAATCTGTATTTCAACATGAGGTAATGTGATTCTTCAGCAACTACCTTGAACCACAACATTTCTATTACACTTTTCATTGTCAAACCACAGTAAACAAGATATAATGCAGACATCAAAAGCTGTGAGTCCAGGCCTGCTCCTGTTGGGCCAAATTGTGTTCACCTAACTCACACAGGTAGCCTTATTGAAACTAATGGGAGTATTTGTGTGAATAAGCCCATGCGAATTTGGAATACTAAAATCCATGGCAAAGTTCCCACTAATTTCAGCACTGAGCCTTATGGTTGTTAAATTTTCCATTTCTTCGAGAAATGTTTAAAAAATTTTTTTTTAAATTTATTTGTCACAGGTTATTTCCCCCACCATACATACAACTATAACAGTTTTAATGTAGGCATGATTTTGATCCTAAATGTTCTACCGGAATCCCATTAACATTACACTTATCAGCATCCTGGAAGGTGAGGCCCTGATTCTAAGAGTTGCTGAGCACCTGCAACTCTCAAAGATTTCAAAAGGGAGATGCAAATGATCAGCAGTTCTCAGATCAGCCTTTCAAAATAGCCAGTTTGCTGAGGCACTGATCTCCATAGCACTTATTGGACTCTCCCCGCAAGCAACAAAAAAAAAAGAAAAGAAAAAAATGATTGTCAGCACTGATATAAACAAACAATCTCATAAAGTCAAGTAGACTTCAACCATCTAATTCAGGGCATGCACCAATTTCCAAGAAAGCTGTTATACAATTCACACTCCAAAACCAGAGTTCCCATAAACCCACTGCCTAGATGCCTATGACATCATGCAGGAACTCCACAGATTATGCCTATCAAAGATAGATGCAATCTCCATGAGACATGGATCAACAAAGTTGGGGAGTGTTCACAATAAAATTCACAGATCATGCTCCCTTACACCAGACCCTACTCCACAACACCCTCTGTCATGACTAGCTATGGGGGACCTGCTAAGTGTGAACTCCATAGTTTCTGGGAGATCCAAAAGTGATGTGCAATAGTTACATACTGTGGTTCCTTTCTTGACTTTCTATTTTTCCACAAACACATATGAGGGATGCTCACCTGCTTTGTCACCATGAAACAGGAAGAGACAGCCCAACTGCATACTCCAAAGCAACCAATATCAGAATAACAACGATAAAAATGTCACCAACAATGTGAATACATTTTGGACTTAGTACTACTGTGACAACATGCCAAAGACCCATATCCACGTGCAAGAACTGGCCAAAGAGATTTTCTTTAGCAAACAGATTCAGGCCAACAAAGCCACAAGTGTCATCCTAGGGCAGCGCAGAAGAGATCAGCAACCTGACTTTGAAGAACAGTATACATGTCAAAAAGTAAAAATGTTCAGGGGGGGGCTTATCCAAACCTTTTGGTGCTTTTCCATTTGTAATGGCAACTGTGCCTTGTGGCAAAAGAATTCACAGTCAGAATACTCATAGCTGTGGTGTGAACAATAATTATTTGGAAATAACTTGGAACATTTAATTTTACAGCTAATGCAACATAACATGTTTTGTGACATTCTATGAAATTGTGACCCTCTACATAAACATTTATATATTTTTACTGAAGTATGATACAATGCATATTGCACATTTTTGTTCTGTTCCATTAGTCTCTGCCCATAAAAAAAATCATCATACAAATTTAAATTTTTTAGTACCTCCTGACATTGCTTCAAAAACTTTTACTCCTGGGGGAATTCTGCACCACTGCACACATGCCAAATTCATGTTCCCCCACAGCGTTTTTTCTCGCCACAGAATACCGTAAAACATTCTGCCAGGGAGCCACTGCAATTACACCTTTCGCCCACCAGGGGCTGTTGTGGCATCAGAACAGAGGGCAGACAGCTCATGAGCCAGAACAGCCAGCCACAGAGAGGTTGAGGGCAGAGGCTGATTTTCTCACAGCGACATACCTGGGGTTCAGAAGAGCTATTGGGAGGGACAGACTAGGGTAGGGGCACAAGAGCTAGTGGGGTGACAGCACTGAGCCAGGGACCAAATGGGAGTGGGCTGCCGCTGTAGGGACACATGTGGACTGCGGGAAGCAGGGTGCAGGGAAAGACAGGGACAGGGCAGATATGCCTGAATGAATGGGAAAGGCTAGGGGTCAGCCAGGGTCTGCATGGGAGATGGTCCCCAACTCCCTAACAATCCCTTTCCCCACCCTCACCCCTGCAAAAAAAACTTCCATACTTCTCCCATTCACATCCAACAACCCTCCAGGTTCACTCCCAGACTGCCAGAAATTAATTCCCTTTCCCTCAGCTCCTCCATTACCCCTGACTCCCCCAAGCCTTTGCACTGTTTCTGAGTGGCGTGGGAAATACATTTCTATACTATAGTTTAAATTAATTATGACTCAAAGTTCTGTGTTAATATGCCTAGTAAGGAATCTATTTTCAAGAAACATTTCCTGAATCTTATTTTGCCTGTATGGTTACAAACACACTTTCTGACAGGTATTTTGAAATAAAGTACCAAAATAATTGAAACTGGCATGACTATATTGACAAATAAATTATACAGAATTTTAAAATATCGTGTGCAGAATTTTTAATATTTTTGTTGCAGAATTCCCCAGAAGTAAAACTTTAATGGTCTGTTCTTAAACAAATTTCAGATTAGGAAGAAATAATACATATTCAATGTACAGGGCAAAGTATTGACAAAACACAAACATTTCTAAAAGAAACACTCTACACTCTAAAATTTGTGAGCACACATTCTAGTGCCCCCCCCCAAAAAAGTTCATGAACATTTTTTCAGGCAAAATTTAGGAAGGTCCTTTGAAAATACAGAGGCAGGTCCTCAGCTGGTGTGAGTTGTCATGAGTCCACTGATTTCAAACGGAGCTCTGACAATTTGCACCAGCTGAGGCTCTGCATCTGGTACCTGTCATAAAAATATTAAAGAACATTTCTGTTGATATGGTACTATTGTATAATACAGTGACCCCACTCAGAGATAAGTACAATGGCCTATGCGTTCATGGAGCAAGCATGAGGCAATCTCTTTATTTTTGATCTCAGAGGTACGATTCTTGAAAGCTCAGATTTTTTTTTAATTTAATCGTTAGCAAGTTCATTAAAACAGGTTTTGCCAAAAACCTAATGATTTGTGTCTTTTATTCTTCATTTGCCAGGCTAAATGAATTGCTGCTTTTACATCCTAAATACCACTTGAGAAAGATTATCATAAAGTCTTACTTGAAGCTTTTGAAGAGAGAGATGAAGATGCAGAGTCATGGGAGTGTGATCTCTCTCTTTTGACAGGACTTCTCTTTTCTGAAGTGGAGCCTGTTTCATAAGAGGGAGGATGGAGGAGAATTAAAATTCTAAAGACCAATTCTCGGCTATGGCCAAAGTGCATAAAGTGAAGGGATGCTGGGCAAAAGTGGCTTAAAACTCATCTAGGTGCCTGGATTCAGGTGCTGTTCTGAGTGTGGCCATTCTTCCTAGGCTATGGTGGAGCAGCCTAAGGGCTGTTCTAACTTTGGCTGAGTTGCAACAGCCTCTGAGAGTCAGAAATGCAGCCAAGAGCTGGCATAGTGCAGAGGTATCTCAGCCCCATTCCCTCTTTGCTAGTCATGCCTCCTCTTCTTTGCTATCCCAGCAGCATGGAGGATGTGTGACACAGTAGCCCCTATGTTAGTACTACCAGGTGACCACCCTTAAAATGGGATGCGAAACCAGCTTCAGGATCAGACTGTACCTTTTCCTTTGATAACAATATAATTTCATCCCCCTCTCAAAGCTGCTGGTCACAGTACATCTTTCTGTTAATTTTGGCCCCTATTCTGCCACCCTTATTCAGCTGAGCAGTCCCTTCAATGTGACCTTGAGCAATCACTTTTCCTCTCTGTGCTTCAGTGCTCCCATCTGTAAAATGGGTAAAATAATGACTTTTCAAGGGTTCTGAAGTTCAACTAATTAATGTTAATAAAATTCTTTGCATTCCTCAGCTGTAAGACACAATATATAGTAAGTACAATTAACATTATTTGATAAGTTTAATTCCAAAAGTACACAAACCACCACTGTAAATTCAAATAATGTCTCCCAGTCTTTTACAGCACCCTGTGCTACTAATCGCTGTATACTCATGTATTTACTGTTCCCTTCCTTTTGACAGTTTGCTTTGCACTCTTAAAGGCTAATGTACATCCCACTAGCTGAAATTTATGGTATTAGTATTTAATACACAATTGCTGTTTGAATACATTTTAAGAAAACTGGCACTACACAGGTTCATTTACCTTCTGTCACTATTTCTTCATCTTCATTATCAGTACTGCTTAGTTTCTCTGGATCACTCTCCAACACATCATTCACGACCACCTTCTCCATGTGGATTTCAGAGCTAACAAAGTATGCTGCCAAGCCAAGCTCTTGCTCCAAAGCTGTCCTTACTAAGCAAGAGGAATTTATTAAACGTAGGTCACAATATCTCAGTGATCTGGAACGAAACCAAAAGATACTATGAAAATTTAATGTATTCCACACCTTTATTTCTTTTGCAAACACAATCAATGAGGAATTTTGTTATTGCCTACTTAACTGATGTGTGAGATAGAACAAAATGATATGAAGTGGTCACTGTCTTTCAGTAAATTCAGCACTGTATTGTTTCATTATTATTACTTGAAGCAGTATAATCTAATGCATTAGGCATACATTTAGGAGACAGATTCTTCAGAGTTCTAATCCTGGCTCTGACACTTACTTCCTCTCTACTCTAGGGATGTCACTTAACCTCTTTGGACTAATTCATAAGCAGGCACAACACCGATGTTAATGGGAGTTGCACCTACCTACATCAAGGGTTAGTGGGATCTTTTTGTGTCTTGGTTTCCTCATCTATAAAACAGGAATAATTGGGAATGTTATGAAAATGAAAGACTGCACCCCACAGCTCAGCCTCACAACCATTACCACCATCCTACTACACCACAAATGTTCCACTTTTTTGATATAGAAACTATCAAAAATCATCCTGTCACTCAAATTTCACCCGCCTTTGCACCCGCAAAGGATTATGGGACACAGCAGGTCACAGAATGATTTTTCAGCCATTTGAAGGGTGCAGAGAAAAACGAAGTTGTGAACCATTGGGAATGAACAAATATCGTGGAAATATTTGTCAGTATTTCCTTCCTACCTTGGCAAGGCTTCCCCTTGAGGGTCCATTCCACTAAATATTAATATGCAAGGCAGACCTTCTAATTCCAAATAGGTCTGTGGCCTCCACTCCACATCTTCAATTTTCTGCCATATCTGTCACAGAATATAAAAACATTGGTGGGCATATTTATATGCCACAATTAAGAATGAAGAAACTAATGATTTATTGTCTATTGTATGGACCTAATTCTGCAGATATTCCACAAGAGAAGTCATTGCAGGATCAGGCCCGAAATTGAAAGGTCCTGAGTTGCAAAATGGTTTTATCTTCTTTCAGAAGTTTTATATCAATAATAAACAGCCCCATAATATGACTATATCTCAGAACTCTAATGAATTGTTACCATAAGTGGCTAAATATAGATCCAAATGCTCCACCAGGAAACATGAGAAACCATTGTGAAGATGTATAGCTTGATCTTCAAAGACAGAAAGCAGAGTTACTCACTCTAAAGGTTTTCCTTTGTTGGTCCAGTCTTCTAACCACAGCTGTCAGTTTCCCTTTGATAATCATGCCCACTGGATGATACCTTTATTCACACTGTTTAGTACCTAGTCGATGAGATTTCTTGATGAGTAAGGTACTACTCAGTGGGAGCAAGGGTATTACTATCTGGTCCTTATTTATTCATTAAGCACCAACAGGATATGCAGTGCTGCACAAGACACCTAAGACAACATGGCATGTGATTCTGAATTCACTTATATCAGCTTTGCAGTATGGAGTTATTCCTGATTTATAACAGAATGAGTTCAAAATCAGGCCCTCTTCCTCAGCTTGGTTGAGCTAAGTAGATAGACAACAGGAATCAGACTCAGAATGTAAGAACAGTCCTAACTTAGAGAATACACATATTTTTGTTTTAATATGTGGTGATAGCATTTGTACTCAGTGGGGTAGTGTCTGTGGACTTCAACTTGTGTTATGCTTGAGGTCAGACTATGTGATTATACTGGTCCTTTCTCACCTTAAAAATCTATTAATCTATTATTTCCAGCATTTTCATCACAAAATCACATAAGGTCCAGAAAACATTAGGCACCATGCTTGGAAAACCTGGACCAATCAGAAACCTGTGGGTAGGTGTACTGATTCAAAGCCTTTATGCGTGGTAGGCTGTGCAATTCAATTCCAAACTGGTCACTGAGGTTTGCTCACAAGGGGAAACCTCACTGCTCTGGTAACGGTTTTTCCAAACCAAAAGTAGCTTTCATTTTCACTTGGTCTTTTACCACCACTCTGATTCATTGATGCCCCAGTCCAGTGCAATGAAGCTGATTGGGGCTGACGCTGTTGGTGGTTGGGAGTTCTATTCACGTTTGTAAAGGCCCTCCTGTGCAGCCATCAGAAGCTGGCTATAGGAATGACAGATGGATGTGTCTGATAGATAGGAGTCAGGCTCTTTAGGGTATTTTAATTTTGCTGGGAAATAGCCATCTCCATCACTAACATCCAAATCTCATACCAATAAAACCTTTATATCACCACCCATCACTGAAAGCACTGCTCCTCAGAGATTCTTTTTAGGCAATGTCATTCTGCAAGTTACCTTTAGTTGCTCCACAAAGTGCTTCCCTATGGTGATTCCAGAATTAGGATTTCCCAAGATGATTTCAAAATTATCTGTGAGGGATAGTCTTTCCCTTACGTGATAAAGTCGTTCATACGCCACAGCAGCCAATGGAATGCAAGGAATTCTTAACACCACCATGAAGCCATGACCACTGGGGCATTGCCTTGAAGAGTTTATAAGGTTTTGGGTGATTTCCAGAGTTTCAACTGAGGTGTAATTCTTCATCTGAGACAGACCACTTACTGCCATCATAGCTGCAGAGTAATGTTGTACAAGGACAAATGTCCTTATCACTGCACTGTGTAATCTGGGAAATCTGAAATAAATTGTGAAGCATTAGAATCCTAGAATTAAAGTGAGAATGCTACCCTTGTAAAAATTATTAAAACTCAAAATTTAATCCAGGTGAAAAATCATGTCCAATACACAGTAGAACCTCATTGACCCACTGCTAATCTGCAGATCCTGTAATTCCAAGACCAATAGTGCAATCTCTCCACTTCTCAGTATAGATGTATATATTATCTCATGTTATTATTAAGACTTCATCACATTTGCAAAACATACTACTGGATATTTGCTAGAGTACTATGTATTAACCAAAACTAAAATGCACTTGCCATATAAATGAACAAAGTACTCCTCATAGTGCATTATCCCTGCTTTTTACTCACTTTACTCATGAAAGATCTGACTCAACTACTACTAAAATCAATAGAAAGAGCTGGATTGAGCCCTAATACAAACAGATTCTCCCAGTCATTAGTACAATTTTGCAAAGTTCTGCTTTCTCAATCTTTTATTCCTTGCACACCCCAACATCTCCAAGGAGTCCTACTGGACTTTTGTGCAAGCAAAAATATACCTAAATAACAATTGCTATATACTTGGAGTAACCACATTTTTAATCTGACTCCCTCCACATGGAGCAAATCAACTAGCTGGCATCATTTTTTCAAGCTCTGATGATGTTCTACAGCATTCTCCCTAACTGAGTCTTTCATTGATTTAACCCCATGAGCCAAAGTGAAATCTCACCTGCTCTTTGTGGTCTGACTAAAATATTTACAAATGTTTTATGTTAAAATCAGTTTTTTGATAGCCAGCCAAATTCAGAATGGAATCACACTCCCAATATTGACTGAATAACACCTGAGCCTAAGCACAGAAATTATACTGCAACTCAGAACGCAAACTCCTGATGGTTACAACGCAGGCGTTTAAACCCATGACTTTTGACCATTAAGGCAGTTGTACTATATTTCAGATATTCCCATACATTTTGGTCTGTTAGTTCACACATAAAACTAATTAAGCTAATGAAGTTAGTTACTGTAAGAGCAGGGAAGCAGTCAAAAAATATTGGCTGGGGGTTAGTTAATTTCTAACATTTCACTTTGAACACAAGATTTGCTTGTAATATTATTTCTGTAGCACCTATAGGCACCAACCAAGACCCGGGTCTCACTGTGCTAGAAGGCGTGCACATAGCAAGAGAGTGCCCCTGTCCTGAATAGCTTCCAGTCTAAATAACAACAACTTACAAAGGGTAGAAGCAGAAAAGGAGGCAAAGAGAGGTAACGTGATTTGCCCTAGGACGCACAACGGGTCGGTGGCAAAGCTAGGAACAGAAAGAACCCAGGTCTCCTGACTTGCAGCCCAGTATCTCACCCACTGGACCATGCTACCTCTCATATTTCATAATGCTTGAAACCAAAGAATGTACTGTACCTTTTTCCTAAAGCCATGACCATAGCTTCAAAAGAGCTGTCATATCGAAGCAACGGAAGGCTGTGTCCAGAAAGGGTGGATTCAATGAATTCTGACAACCCAAAATATTTCTTGTTTTCATGGTATAGATCTATTCCCTAAAGTAAATAAGGCAACAGGCAATTTAAGGATAAAAACATATATAAATTATAAATAATTCATCAATCTACCATCACCAACATATAGACATTCTTTATATCTCGTACACATACACACACTAAAATCCACATACATGCACACACACATTCATACTTACAATAGGTCATTCTCAGAAGGTTTAAATTGGTGTCATTCCAATGACTTCAGTGAAGCTTACTTACAATTAACTCAAGCTGAGGATCTGGGTAGATTTATATGTATTTTTATCTTGCGCACAGTAGAAAGACTGCACAGTTCTGAACTACTTGACACATCATCTTTCCAAGCATCAGTAAAAGTATGAGCCAAAAAAAAAAGTCTTAAGAAAAAAATCTTGAAAAAAATGTCAGAAAAACAGCTAGGGAACTTTTCTGATAGTTAGTATAATGCACTCTCACTGGTCCACCTTGCACACACGAACCGCATTCTGGTTATTCCCATGTAGAGAATATAAATGAAGCCTAAGATAGAGGTACCAAAAGCATGGAAAACCGCAGTGAGATGTATACATGAGAGGAAATGCAATGATCTCTTGGTAAGGTGAAGATTTAATAAAAAAAACTTTTAGGAGCCTCCTGCTTTCTCAGAATTCAAAAACAATGAAGATTAGAACCTATGATTGTAAGTACCACTTTGTAAGAAGCAGGCAGATGCCTTCAGTGGAGGGAGCAGTCATGGTCTTTGCAGCTTCCTCTGAGCACTCAGGATCACACACTCCCAATATTATAATCCACTTATTATTGTTAACAAATATTTACATAAAGTTTATGGATGCTTAATACAGCTGGCAGTTACATCAGTTCTGTCCTAAATAGACTAGACATCAGAATGACACCGTAGGACTTCTTCCACCCAATAAGGTATTGAAGCCCTCCAGAGAGAAAGGCATGGCCCAGAGACCTGGATGATGACATTAGTGCTCATGGAGATGGAACAAAATGCTCCTCAAGATCCGGTCTGCAAATAAACACCTTCATTTCTTTTAGGCATAGGCAAGTGAGGTATGAAGATGTGACATACCTTAGTGGTGTGAGTAGCTCACCAAAAAAGAGTGGGGGTGGGGAAGAAAATGTGGATCACTACAAAAAGCACAGCCCCCCCCCCATTCTCAGTAGCTAAGGATCCAACGCCACATACATTTACAGTTACCAGATGTCCTGAGTGGTTTTATTGAAACTGGAGGCTTCAACAAATTTCATTGGATTCCTAGGACATCTGGTCGCCTCAGGGTCATCTGTCTCCCATAGCTGTGCCATGCTGCAATGCAGCATAGCAATGCCACACATGCCATTTCAGGTAGCTTACCCTGTTCTGTCCTGCCAACCACCTCTCATTGGGAGCAGATAGAAATAGGTTTCCCCTGAGAGGAGGAAAGAAAAAGGGCCAGACAGTAGGGGAAGGATATCAAGGGCTCTTCTTTAAGCAGCTCCTGAACCAGTGCTTCTCTTCAGGTTGCTCCTTCCACGAGCCATCAAAACCTGTGGTGGAGGGTAAGGAGACTGGGAGGGAGAAACAGTGAGGTGAGGACTGGAAGGGGACAGACTGTATGGAAGAGAAAAGGCATGGGGGATAGACTGAAAAGGGACTGATAGATACTGGGGAAAGGAAGGGGAGAAATGGAAGGAAGGTGAGTGGCAGAAGGGGAACAAAAGAGATGGAAGAATAAGAGAGACACATCTACAGACTGAATGAGGAAGAGGAGAGAGAGGAGTGACGCAGACATCATTATTCATCATTTCGCTTACAAAAACACGTGGTCTCCAGTGTTTTTCAGAACATGTAAACGTAAAATAGCTACTGAATGAACCCAAAATCCTGAAAACATCCATCTTACATTGCTATATGACGAAGGCCAGTGGATTTCATTGTACGGGCTGATGTGAGTATGCTGTGTCTGCAGAGCATAGGGGAAGGAAGTCACATGGAGTGTCAAAATGTTGGGAGCTTCTTTCACCTCTCTGCAGTTCAACAATCTATCAACAAGTCCCACAGATGGTTCCGCCTGAGGATAAAGGCTGTGAACAGCACTGCAAAAAGAAACGCCAAACTCTCCAAAGTGATTTGTATAAATGTACACTTGTGACAAATTCATGCATGTCATCATCTCAAACCTGGACACGAAAGCACAGTGAACCACCCACAAGAAATTTGGGACTGGATTCTTTGGGCTTACTCTGCTCTCTTTGCACACCACTCCAGTGACACAAAGGAAGGGGGAAGCAAACTTCATATCTCCTCAGCTGGAAACTCCCTGGCACGGTGGATTACACTGCAGGCTAGGGGATGTGATCGCAGACTTCCCTCAGCCCCTAGCGTACTGCACGAGGAGATTGAGAAGGGGCTGGCACCACAGCAATTGCCAACAGCCATGTGGTCCTCTGGGGACTGTGGTCAGGTGCCGTCCTCTTTATAACAGCCCTTAATGTGTTTAAAGACCTTGAAAACCTATCAGGTCCCACCTAGTCTCCTTTTCTCAAGGCTAAACATGTCCAGTTTTTTTAACCTTTCCTCAAAATCCAGGTTTTCTAAACTTTTAATTATTTTTTGTCCACATCTTTTGTCCACATCTTTCTCAAGTGTGGCACCCAAAACTGGACACGATGCTCCATCTGAGGCCTCACCAGTGCTGAGTACAGCAGGACAGTTACCTCCTATGTCTTATATATGACACTCCTGTTATATGCCCAAGGGTGGTATTTGCCCTTTTTGCAACTGCTTCACATTGTTGACTCATATTCAATTTGTGATTCACTATAAACCTCCAGTTCCTTTTCAGCGGTACTACTGCCTACCCAGTTATTTTCAATTTGATTTTTCCTTCTTATGTGAAGTAGTTTGTACTTGCTTTTATTAAATTTCATTCTGATGATTTCAGACCAATTTTCCAATTTGTCAAGATCATTTTGAATTCTAAACCTGTCCTGGTAAGTGCTTGCAACCCCTCCCAGCTTGGTGTCATCTGAAAATTTTATAAGCATACTCTCCACTCCATTATCTAAGTCATTCATCAAAATATTGACTAGTACTGGACTCAGGACAGACCTCTGGGGAACCCCACTATATAGGTCCTCCCAATTTGACAGCAAATCATTGATAACTGTTCTTTGAATATAGTTTTTCAACAACTTGCACTTCAATCTTACAGTAATTTCATCTAGGCCCATTTCCCTAGTTTACCTATAAGAATGTCATGTGGGATTGTGTCAAAAGCCTTACTAAAATTAAGATATATCAAGTCTACAGCTTCCCCCCATCCACTAAGCCAGTAACCCTGTCAACAAATACATGGGAGGTGTCGATAAAACAGAACAAATGTGACAACCATATAATGCCACCAGGAAGACCCTTTCGTGATGCATTTGTTCTTGACAAATCCATATTGGCTCTTACTTATGACCCTATTATCCTTTAGGTGCATACAAATTGCTTGTTTAATAATTTGCTCCAGTATCTTTCCAGGTATCAACATTAGACTGACTGGTCTATAATTCCCAGGATCATCTTTGTTCCCCCTTTTAAAGGTAAGTGCTATGTCTTCCTTCCTCTAGTCCTCTGGGATCTCATCCATCCTCCAATAAATTATGATTGGTATAATAAGCTGGTAGGGAAACTGAATTTCACTTTTGTGAAAAATTTCAATGTTTTGGAAAAATGTTCATCCTGAATCAGGACAAACTGTCAAAACCTTGACATTCCTTCCAGAAGTGAAATGCCATCTTTTTTATTTTAGAAACACCGACACATTCCTGCAGTAAGAGCATTCTGGTGTTTCTCAAATGCAATATGCCCCCTGATTCTCAAGGCCCCCCTCCAGGCATGTTGCTGAAGAGCTGGGAGCCCGGGTTCTCCCAGGAGCTGGGGATGTGGTTGGGTGACCTGGCAGAAACCACAGAACATTTTGATTTTGACAAAATTGGCATTTTTAAACTGAAAAAAACATGCCATCAGAAAAGTTTCCAACTTGCTCTAGTAATAAGCAGCTAGCACATCATACCAACTGCCCAGCCACTGTGGAGTTTCTGCAGCACTGCAGCAGAGGGGCATTTGAAGGAGAGATGTGAAGGTGGATATTGTGGTACCTTTGCACATATTTACACAGAGCTCCTCCAATACATAAGGGATAGCCTGAAAGAATGCATGAAGGTACTTGTGCGAAAATGTAACTGATGGACAATGAAGGCTGGCATTGATGACTCAATAAAGCATAAGAGATGATAGGCAGGGTGCAGCTAGATCACCAAGGGCCTTAAAAGGAAGCATTTATGTTTGATGCATAGAAAGGGGAAGCCACTGGAGGGATGCATACGGGGGGGTGACATAGATGAAGCAATGATCCAAGAATACAAACAATAACAATAATTAATAATAATCTCTCTAAAAATGGCCTAAGAATGAAGCTGTTCTTACCTCACAAGATCCCAGTGTGCATGATCATGGATTAGTACAAACAGTGTATGTGGATTCTGCATAGAGTTTTGCAAAAAGACTTTAAATTTAGTCTGTGCCTCGGCATCCAGCTTCACAACATACTGTTCCATCCTCTGCTTTGTAAGCTGCTCCTTTTCTAAGCCAAGTTCTAATAAAACACCTAAAGAAATGGAACAGGGGTCAGTCCTTCCAAACCCAAATGCAGCTAACAATTTCCTGTACATATATAAAATAAAGCTAGCTAATAATGAGCACCTGAATGCCAGAGGTGAAACAGTGTCTGCTGATAGGTGACTTCAGATGGAGGAACACAAATCAGAAAATCAACTTTCTCAAAGGAACCCAAATCAAGATTTTGAGTGCTGGAGTCAGCAATTGAGCAAACGTGAGACAGCAATTTCTGAGCCACCGCTAGCTGGAATGGACGAATCTGATGCCGCTCAACATTATAACCTGGAAAGAGGGAAAAATCTGTTCAGCTGAATGACTGCAGTCTAATCTTATACAAACTCTCCCTAAAGTCTGGCAGTCTTTGAAGTAGCTTGCTTATTGAGTTAGGACTCTGCTTTCAGGAAAACTAAAGGGGCATCCAAGAAACCTTTGTGAAATTGGGTATTTGCATAATTGTGGACCATCCTCTTTTAATCCTATGAATCTCAAACTACTCAGGGCTGAAGCTCAGCTGCTGCAGTTTAAGGTCCAGACCTTAACGTCCAGAGACTAGGAGATCCACAGGAAGGAAGTGGAACTTCCATCCATGCAAACCTGGAGGACCAAAGCAAGACGAGTTTCTATTAACCTGAGTTTGGGACTCTGCAAAGGGATACGGCTCTGCCCACACAGATCCAACTGCAGGATCATGGCCTTAGTTTGTCTTGAAGGAGAGACACTCTGCTCTGCTACATCTTCAGACACCTTCATTACTTACTTGTGCACACAGCTGCTCCAGTTATATCCAATGCTGTTGGCTTATTCACTGAAGTAGAAAGAGATGAAGACCTCTGGCCTTGGTTTTCTTGATAAAACTTGTCCAGCAGAACCTCAATGTCACCATCTACCACATTGAAAGGACAGTGGATATTAGTATCCATGGTACACAATTAAACTCTTCTCTGAATGGTTCCCATAGTCATAACAGAACCAAACCAACACCCAGGGCAAAGAAACTATG
Organism: Lepidochelys olivacea; assembly: GCF_965140295.1. Lineage (NCBI taxonomy): Eukaryota > Metazoa > Chordata > Testudines > Cheloniidae > Lepidochelys > Lepidochelys olivacea. The sequence continues at coordinate 29,371,202 of NC_140413.1, forward strand.
GGCCAGTTTCTCCTCTCACTTGTATCATTGTAAATCAGGACTAACCTCATTGAAGTCAATGGAATTACACCAATAGAAAATGGATGTAAGAGACAAGAGAACCAGGCCCTATGTTAATAGAACCCAGGTCAAATATATATCTGTATCATCCCACAGGAAAGGGATAGGCAGGTCCCAACCATAGTGTAAGGGATAAGTTTAAAAATAAAAGAATGTAATTAGATAAAATTCCCTGCAAAGCACAAGACTTAATACAATGTTAAATTTAAAAAATCAGACAATCCCTAGCTCTTTTATACAGTGTTTTTCATCTGAAGATATGAATGTGCTTAACAAAGGGTGTCAGTATCATTAAACCCACTTTACAGATGGGGAAACTGAGGCAGGGAGTGGTGAAGTGACTTGTCCAAGGTTATCCAGCAGCACAACTGGAAATAGAACCCAGGTCTTAAAAGTCCCAGTCTAGAGCTTTATCCATAGTCCATCCTTCCTCCCTATTTAGGCAGTGTAGCCAACTGGATAGAGAGTCATAGTAAACTAAAAAATGGAATACTCAGAAACGAGGGAGCACAAGAGAAGTAAGGTTGTACACTCAATCTTAACTCTGCCATCTTGGATTTATGTCTTAAAATATGGTCTCTTTTTATAGCATTGTAATTTATTTGTTAAATAAAATAAAATATAATGCAAACCTGAATTGCTTATAAAACCTTACTTTTAGTTCAAAGAAAAGGAGTACTTGTGGCACCTTAGAGACTAACCAATTTATTTGAGCATGAGCTTTCGTGAGCTACAGCTCACTTCATCGGAAGCTCATGCTCAAATAAATTGGTTAGTCTCTAAGGTGCCACTAGTACTCCTTTTCTTTTTGCGAATACAGACTAACACGGCTGTTACTCTGAAACTTTTAGTTCAGTCACTGCAGACTTAGTTTGATTTCTAAATCCCAGTAAGTGATGTTTACGAAACAAGTTCTGCAGCCCATGTAAGCCTGCAATATGGGCTTCTCTAGCAATGCATAATGCAGAAAACAGACACATATTTTACTGAATAGTGCCACTGTATATCATGGTATATCCAGCCACATAAGGATCCTCCTTACAACCTGTTCGGTCTTGTTGAAAGATATACAGGACACAGCGTTAGCACTGAGTGCTCAGTTTGCTCAGCACTTGTGCAGAGACACATTAGTACACCCGGAGTGAACTGAGCAGCATCAGGCTCTAGATTCTTAACTGCAATCTAGTGAGTGAACATGATGTGCATGGCTGCTATTCGGAGGATTTTCAGTTACTCTTACTGCCCAAGGCAAAGAAGCACCTGAGTGCTTGTGAGAGTCATACTTAATAGAAAATGGGAGCAGAGGCAGCAACCGACATAGAAATGCGTCCGATGGTTCTAAGAAAACATAATCACTCTCAAATGGTTAGTTGATGGCTTATGACTAGAACTAGGTGAAACTTTTTTGGCAAAGAGTAAATTTGCTAAAAAATGCATTTTTCTGGGCACTGAAACTATTCACAAATTCAGGTCAAATTTGGCAAATAGTTTTGACCAAAAAAAAAACAAACAAAAAAAACCCCTTTTTTTAAAAAAGTCAAAACAGTTCATTCTGACACATTTCGAAACAAAACATATTTGACTTTTTGTTTCAAAATGACATTTTGAAATTTAGCTATATTTATTTTTTAAAAAGAAAAAGGAGAAAAACCTCCAAAAATGAAACAAAAGGAAAAACCAAAACCATTCCATTTTATTTTGGGTTGTTTTTTTTTTCATTTTGAGTGTTTTTCAATCCAAAATTATGTTTTGCTTGTTTGGCTATTTTTTTGGTTTTTGTTTCAGTGACAAAACCCAAAATAATTCATTTCAAACCCTTTTTTCTTTTTTTTTTTTGGTTAGACCCCCAAACCAAAACCCCTCATTCATAGAATCATAGAATATCAGGGTTGGAAGGGACCCCAGAAGGTCATCTAGTCCAACCCCCTGCTCGAAGCAGGACCAATTCCCAGTTAAATCATCCCAGCCAGGGCTTTGTCAAGCCTGACCTTAAAAACCTCTAAGGAAGGAGATTCTACCACCTCCCTAGGTAACGCATTCCAGTGTTTCACCACCCTCTTAGTGAAAAAGTTTTTCCTAATATCCAATCTAAACCTCCCCCACTGAAACTTGAGACCATTACTCCTCGTTCTGTCATCTGCTACCATTGAGAACAGTCTAGAGCCATCCTCTTTGGAACCCCCTTTCAGGTAGTTGAAAGCAGCTATCAAATCCCCCCTCATTCTTCTCTTCTGCAGGCTAAACAATCCCAGCTCCCTCAGCCTCTCCTCATAACTCATGTGTTCCAGTCCCCTAATCATTTTTGTTGCCCTTCGCTGGACTCTCTCCAATTTATCCACATCCTTCTTGAAGTGTGGGGCCCAAAACTGGACACAGTACTCCAGATGAGGCCTCACCAATGTCGAATAGAGGGGAACGATCACGTCCCTCCATCTGCTCGCTATGCCCCTACTTATACATCCCAAAATGCCATTGGCCTTCTTGGCAACAAGGGCACACTGCTGACTCATATCCAGCTTCTCGTCCACTGTCACCCCTAGGTCCTTTTCCGCAGAATTGCTGCCTAGCCATTCGGTCCCTAGTCTGTAGCTGTGCATTGGGTTCTTCCGTCCTAAGTGCAGGACCCTGCACTTATCCTTATTGAACCTCATCAGATTTCTTTTGGCCCAATCTTCCAATTGGTCTAGGTCCTTCTGTATCCTATCCCTCCCCTCCAGCGTATCTACCACTCCTCCCAGTTTAGTATCATCTGCAAATTTGCTGAGAGTGCAATCCACACCATCCTCCAGATCATTTATGAAGATATTGAACAAAACCGGCCCCAGGACCGACCCTTGGGGCACTCCACTTGATACCGGCTGCCAACTAGACATGGAGCCATTGATCACTACCCGTTGAGCCCGACAATCTAGCCAGCTTTCTACCCACCTTATAGTGCATTCACTCAGCTCTGCTCATGATGTATGCTGGGCACACTGTTCTTGCCAGCTCCCCGGCCTGCAGCACCAGCACCCCTCTGTTTACTTCACCTTGCTGGATTGCAAGTGGAAAGGAGCCATGATCAGCAGCCCTACTGGTGGCTCAGTACTACTCTCTCTCTCATTTTAGAGGGCTCAGGATTGAGTGCATGCTGAGGTGTGGAAGGGGAGTACTCAAATTCTCCTCTTAATCTGAGCATGTTCATTGGTATCAACGGAAATTATGTGCATGCATCAAACACATTCACCCATCAATGTGTCTGTCCTGCGCAGTCAGAAATAGAACACAACTATACATTCATGTATTTTTAGTCAAATATAGGCATTTATAAACTGACGTATTCCAGGAGAATTTCTTAAGGAGAGACCAAATGTGCTTTCCCAGATCTTCCTTGTCTCATTTGTACGTATTCTTATTATATACGCTGTTCCTGAAAAGTGATGAACTCCTGCAATTCCCACTGACTTACAAGGATCAGGCTCTTAGAACTGTGTCTATTTATGGCATGTTATGTACCTGGACAAAGGGTGCTAAAAAAAGAGCCCAATGTTTCCACTTTCCCAGTAACTAGTTGATAGTTAACTTCTTTCTGATACTCTGCTGGGGTAAGCATGCTCTCAGACAGTACTCGTGCCTGGTACTTCCCTAAAAGACAAAAAATAAGCTCTTTTTAATTTGAATTTCAATTTTGAATTCCGTTCAAATTAAAATAAAAATTCTCTACTTAATTTATAAAATAACCCTAACAATACCTATCGAAAGGCATATTCCCCCAAAACAAAAGTAACAGAAATCAGCATCTTTCTCTCCCACCTCCCCAAACAAACAGTCTTATGCTCCCCCTCTATTTGTCTTTTGTCTCGGGAAGTATGTTTCCAAAGCAATATATGGAAAAGACTGTACGAAAACAGTCTTGGACTGGTCATTCATCCGAGCCATACTGCTTTCAAAATGAACCCTTAGATCTTAGTTATTGCATAGACATTCAAACCCATTATTCTGAGTAAAGCTGTAGAGTGCCAAGAATTCTTGCCAATATTATCAGCATAGCCTATATAGAACTTAGCTGTCTTTGGGAGAACACAAAGAAAGAACATCCTTGTGAAACTGAGAACATGCTCAAACCTCTCTTTAGTGGAGATATTCCAGTCAAACACAGAAGCTGGACTGCATAACTACATTTTCTATGTGGCTTCGACCCAACCTCAAAATTTGCATATGCACTGGTGTGCATGCACAAAACCCTCCTTTGCATCCACCAACAGGCAACGCATGTTAGCAAGTAGCATGGGTAAGGGCACCCATACACAAGCAAGGGTGTGCAAGGGCATGCAAGCAAGTTAACCCAACTAACTTTTCAGAACAGAAAATGATGGAGTTTTCCAGGTTTGTCTCAAGATTTTTTGCTAGGGATCTCACCTGTTACCGCAATGCAGGAATCTAATGCTCTGTTTCTGCAAGCACATATGATCACCACATAGTTCGTCTTCACTAGCTTCCCTTCAATGAGCAGCTTAAACATTTCTGAAAGTCCCTCTGCCAGAGAGTAACTGCACTCGATGATATGGACGCTGTCATTGCAAGAGCTGGCTGCCAGCCCAGCTAGCCAGGGAAGCTGGGCCGATGTCATTGGTGCAATCTGGCTGGGAACCGGAGGGAAACCCTGTGGAATGGCCTGTTGATACTGACGGATTTCAGAGAGGTGCGACTCCCGCCACGAGCGCATGAATATCTGTTCCAAATCCTCAATCAAAGGGACCTGATCTGGAGCTAAAGAAACATCAACATTATAGGCCCATTATAAATCACTTGCAAATGATGTCGACCTAAAAATAAAGCCCCTCCCCTCTGAAAAATATAGCAAATTAAAATCCTTTGAGAACTGATTTTGCTCTGGTTTTACACACACAACTCCACTGTCTTCACAGGTGTTACACATGGTTTATAGCAGAATCAGGCCCTTTGCCCATATGAAAGATTTAGGACCAGATTCTGGTCCCACAATGCAGGCCCTTTGTATCACCGTGTAAAGCTTCCCTAACTGGGAGCAGAACATTCTCTCAGCACTGGGGAATCCCTAATTGACTAAGAGCACTCTCTGCCGACTCTACACTTCACTCTTCCAGAGTCCCACCAGTGTACGGGGTGTATCAAAGCATGGCTTGGTGGGGAAGGGAGGGCATGGCTAGTGTTGGAGAGACGTTATGCTCAGTGTAGGTTAAAGCAACCCTCAGCGTAGTTTAAAGTCAGGCCCCAGCAGCCCTAACAGTCAGCATGAGCAAATCTGCCATATAGCCACTTTTGTTCCATCCTTGGTTCCTACACAGAGCAGAGGTCTGGTTCATTTCAGCACGCCTCAGTATTTGGCCCTATATTTTTTAAGACCCAGCAATCAGCTCTTTCACTACAGCAGGAGCTCCTTTAGTTAATCTAAAAAGCACCTCATCTAAGAAATTTTAGTCTTTACTCACCAATGGCAAAATGTAATAATTCTAGTCCAAGATTCTACACAGGTGAAAAAAAACTCACCTAGTTGAACAAGGTAATAGACGGTTAGTAAAAGCTGCATTTCCTCTGAAATAGGCTGTATTGTAGAGGCACCATATTGTTCATAAGCCCTAGATATGGACTGTGAATTTCTGTAGCAGGTGTACAAAAGAGGGCTGATTATAATGTCATTAAGGTTCCCACAAAGATAAGGGAAGTTCCCATGACCTGTAATATAAACAATATTTGCACTTGTCAGATAAACTTAATTGAATAATTCACTATGCAGCCATCAAACAGGTTACTAACACTTTAAATGGTAACAGCTTGAATAATATTTCAGTGCTCGGGGGAGTCAGCAAAAGAGATTAAAAGCAGTAGGTGAAGTCATGTGTAACACCCTGGCTCCCTGTGTTGTGTACCCATAATGACTATTTCTATTCTAGATTGCTGCTAGACTGCACTCATCACCACAGAAGCCAAGTGCCTTGCAGGAGCACACTAAGCAATGTAAATAACATCGGTCACGTGTGCTGTGGTTCATTCTCTCATCCTCGTCCCAGGGGAACAACTGTGTGTGGAGTGGTTTGTTTTGGTAGGGTTTTCTCTTTGGTTGGTTTTTGCTGGGGGAGGGGTTGTCGTGTTTTTTGGTACATGTTGTTTTGTGTTTAGTTAGAGAAGGCCAGTCAAAGTGCACCTTGCACTTGGAGCAGAATGTGGTGAGGTTTGTGATGGTCCTTAGTTCCTGTGGGAGTTCGTTCCACAGTCTCAGATCAGCCTCCAACAAAGCTCTATCACCTGCACAGATGAGCTTTACCCTAGTTCCCCTGTACCAGATGAGCAGAGGTCTTCATCCCAGAACTTTAGGCGATCTTCTAGATATGCTGGGCACAAGCCACTGAGCACCTTAAATATAAGGACTGAGAATGTTCCACATAGAGAATAAGAAATGAAGGTGATTACCAGCTAATGGAGGTAGCTCAAGTGGTAGACGCCCGTATTTTAGAGGCTGAAAGTCCTAGGTTCTAGCCCTACTCACGGAAGCAGAGTTGTTACAAAGTGAAGTTCCATATGTAGAACAGAACTCCTGCTGATTTCAGATGCTCAGAATGAGCCGCCCCTGAGAGAAGAAGAGTATTGCACATTGACTTAGGGCTTGTCTACACAGTGCGGGTGTGCAACACACTAGTGTGCACTTACTGTGCAGACCCTTGCACACACTCAGTGTGTGCTGATGTAGTCCCATTTCAAACAGTATTGCATCAATGCACACTAGGGAACTTTCAGTGTGTGCCAGCTGGGTCTACATGGACAGTTAGTGTGTGACACACTGGTGCGTGCTAGATTTTGCATCCCAGCTGGTGTGTCCTAGCTCTATGGCTATGTCTACACAGCAATTAAACACCTGCAGCTGGCCCATGTCAGCTGGCTCTAGCTACGGGACTGTTTAACTGCAATGTAAACATTCAGGCTCCCGCTGCAGCCCAAACTCTGGGACCCTGCAAGGGGGTAAGGTCCCAGAGCCCGGGTTCCAGCCCAAGCCCGAACATCTACACAATAATTTTTAGTCCTGCAGCCCAAGCCGCACAAGCCCAAGTCAGCTGACCTGGGCCAGCCATGACCATGCTATGAGTCTTTTATTCCAGTATAGATGTGCCCTAGGTGTATCATGGCTGCTCTACAAAAAAGATAATACCCTACTACTTAGCCAGCGTTTTACATGAACACACTGTGCAAGCTTTATATCTGTCCCTCACAATGCACCAAAGCTGCAATGCTTTCTAATACTTCCCCCATCCCAACCCAGACAAAGACTACAGGTGTTCCTAAAGTACCTGATAGAACTGTGATGTAGATAAGGTCTACTTTAGTCTAGACTGAGATGTAAACACTGAGGACCCATCACAAATTTAAATCTACAAAGGCCAATGCACTAATTTACGGCCTTACACTCCTTAATTGTTGACCAATCTTGTTCCTATAGTAGTAAATGGGAATTAAGCATTTGATTTGCATGGCAGCAGGATTACAACCTTGAGCTCTTTGGAGCTTTGCTTTTGTTTGTTTGTTTGTTTGTTCGTTTGTTTTAGGGGTTTTGGGGGGGAGGGTGACTTGTTGGGTTTTTGGGTTATTTCTTATAATTATCAAGTTAATTAGTTAATGTTTGCACATATAAAATGCTATATAAGTTTGCTCTCCAAATACATTAAATTGCCTTTAAGCCTGTGTCCAGTGTGTTTAAAGTTTCTTCCCTGAATTCTAAAAGCAGGCCCATATCTTTGCATGTCTCTTACACACATGGATAGGTTTTGTACCTTTAAATATAACTGGTTTTGCTTTACATATTTTCAGCAAGTTATCAGGAACAGAAACTGGTTCTCCAGAGCCCACCATTGGAGAAGAGACTGGTCCCACCAGAGTAGAATGTGTCAAACACGATAGGCCTGCCACATCTAAGAATTAATTCATAATGTTAATACAATCAAGTAATAATCATATTGATGCAAATAAATTCACAACATTGTTTTTCTTGATGAAGAGTATTAAACACCAACCAGCATCTGCATTCAAGATCAATGTTCCATTCGTTTTACAATTACAAAACAAATGACTCATGAAATCCTAATAAAGCCTATATTTATTATGTTAGCTTCCTCGAAGTAATAATTACATTTCCAAGCCCTTGAGTATCACACGTGTCTAAAGATTGCAAAATGAGCATGAAAAACAACATGCTGGCACAAATTCAATAATATGGACAGGCGTGGCTTTATCAACAGCAAACATGTATGATCTGCATTTTTCCACTATAGTAACATATTCAGATATTCTGATTCCAGGGGAATGTTCTTGCTATCTAGGTATTGAGAGGGAAATTAAAATTCACCAAAATGTATCATTTTTTTCAGTGTCCCATTTTTGACAGCAATCATACTCCACACAACAGGAGGTAAAAAGACTATTTTAAGGAAAGCTAGTAGATTACAAGACTGATTTCAAGAGCAGTTAGATGCTGAGGCACTTTTGAAAATCATCTGAGGCACCTCGGTGGATCTTTAGGATCCTAAATACCTTGTGAAATCTCACCCCTCACTCATTATCTTTCAGACAAAACAATTCAGCCAATTTACCATTTTTATTTCTATTTGGAGTCTGCAGGTTGGGCTGCAAGTTCCAAGTTTCAGTAGATGATGGCGACTCTGGAGACCATCCTTTGTGGCGCTTTTTAGGAGGCCCTGAATTTGTTAAAGTGCCTGGGTAATATTAATACATGAGAAAATTATTAATATGCAAATGGAGAAATATTTTAACTTGTTAAATCACACGTATTACAGTCCAATATGATTTTTCATAGACCAGCCCTATAATTATTCTACTAGATTGCATCAGACATGCACACAGACTCACTAGTCTGTATATGACCTTTATTTTACTGTGCTATGTTACACCTTAATAATTTCAACTCTCCAGAGCAGGGACCTGTGATTCACTGCATCCGATGAAGTGGGTTTTAGCCTATGAAAGCTTACGTCCAAATAAATTTGTAAGTCTCTAAGGTGCCACAAGTCCTCCTTGTTTTTATTGTAGCATAGTTCATCTATTTTACAGCACTGTGAGTTCTGGGAAAATGGTACTAGTATAGCACTGACTAATATGTTCTTACCCTGCAAGCCAAGAACATATAAGTTTTATTCCTTGTATGTCCAGATACGAGACTCAAAATGAGCAGATTTAGCAATTAGGAGACATTGGATAAAATTTACCAAAGTACATTCGGGGAGTTAGGAATCTAAATCCCATTGAAACATAATGGTACTTAGGAGCTGTTGAAAACATTACCCACCATCATTATTTTTGCCACCCCACACTGGCTATCAGCTTTATTTCTCTGATATTCAAGGTTGGCAGCTGAAGAGACTCAACAGCTGGCTCCTGCACCTTGGTTTGTACTACCAATTACCATGCTGAGCCACATTTCTGCTGAAGTTCCTGGTCTTTGATTTCTTGTGTTTTCCTGGGCATTTCTGCAATTTTCCAGAATGGTGAATTTGCACTGTTACCAATTGGTATTTCTGACCAGTGGGTGTTAAGAGTTTTCTAGGTTTTGCTCAGAACCTTGCAGGACTGAGCTCTTAATCTCGCCCTACCTTAATATGCAAAGGTACCAGTACATCTATTCGCACTGTCAAGGCTATCTTGACAACAGAATGGTTATTCCCATGTACACTTCAAAACCTGAGTTTGAGTCTTATAGATTAAGAAAGGTTATATTTTCTTTGTAAAAGATACTATACAAAAATAAACAATATATGTGCAGAACTAGCATGCCTTCAGATCTGGAATAAAATTATTCACTTGAAGAGTCATCATAGAGCTAGATAGCCTTTTGTCCTTTATATTTTCCCCACATGAGGGCAATATATGGCCATTTGTTCTACTTTCAATTACTTATCTTTCCAGCATAATCCACAGCAGAAGGCACAATTTCAAGAAGAGCAAATCAATATAATGTATTTATTTTTTGCAAATCCCCAAATCCTGCCAGGTCTCACATGGGTTATGTAATTCACTGACATCTGATGGTTTTCTTTGTGAAATGAGAAGGTGAGATCAGTCCATTTTCTAATAAGCAAGTGCCCATCCACTTAGAGAGGCAAAGTGGTCAAGGACTGAGTGGGCACAGAAACTGAACCAGGATGAGGCATACTGCCAGTGCAATTCAGTGAAGATTACCTAAAATTAACCTATAACCTGACTTTGGCTATGATATGGCTATTCAGAGTTTTCCTGCCCAAACAGCAGCTCCATGGTGCTCGTGAAGAAAAGGTTGGAAATCACAGATCAGACAGAACCATCCTGGAGAACCATTTAAAAACAATATTTAAACAAAGAGTAATGTGAACAGTGTCTTAAAATCTGGTATTTCCCAGTGTGGACTGCATCCTTTGATAAGTAGCTTCTGAATGGTCAGAATAAAGCTTTCCTGGATCATTGAATTGATGTATAAAACCTGTTCTGGAGTGACTATAAGAAACCGACACAGACAAATCCTTCCAAGAGTCTGGATGCTGAATAAAGGCTGCTTTCTTTTCAAACTAAAATAAGAGTAAAATGAAGTAAAAAAAATAATAAATTACTGTTCTGACTTCTACAGAAGCCGTGTCAGAAAATACATACAACACACCTTGAAAGTTAATAAGGAACAAGAGATTTTATTAACACAATGACTCTTAGGGGAATATTCTGATCCAGGAACAGACGAATTTATGCCAAATAGAATACTTCGATTTCTCCTCAGGTAACCAAATCAGAATATACAATTTAGATCGGTTAAACACAAAGTTCAAAGGTACCTAAGACTGATGGTCTTGTCAGAGCTGTCAGGTTATTTTTCACCAGCTGTTGTTTGGGAGAATCTTTGCCATTGTAAACAGTTGAACCTAATGCTGCTGTTGATGGGAGATGATCAGATATTATGCCTGCCACAAAAAAAGAAGTTATTTTAAATAAATTATTAGAGAGGCATTTCCTCAGATGGTGTAATGAACTGATCAATTGGTCTCTGATTTCAATGGAGGTAGGAGAATTTACATCAGCTGAGGAACCCCTCATTGTGTTTACAGCACTGAACACAGTGGGCCAATTTGGATCTCATATCAGTTTTACACTAGTGGAACTCCACCGACTTCACTGGAGTTACTTGGGGTTTACATGTGGATGAGGCCCCAATCCTGCAATCAGATCCACATATTCAGCCCAATAGCATGAAGACACCTGCTTCCATGGGAAGCTCATTGCAGGAACGGGCCTTAATGAAAAGAATCTAGCATTGTATCAATTGTATCAAGCAAAATTTTGAGTTTACATTTTTTTCCAAACATCTTTTTATTTATCAGGAGTTGACAGTGTCACATTAATAAATAGGTAGATTTGACTAACCCTAACTCTGTTTATAATTACTTTTACTTTTTCTACATTCATCTTTTGAAAATATATATACATCAGTGATGTCCTAGGGGGATTAATGGTTTGTTCTCAATAGACACCAGGTTTCCAAATCTCAGCTGTTTAATATATTTGGAGTTCAGGCTCCTCTCTGATAGAGATAATAAAAATGTCAGTGGAGTTGCTGAAGTTCTCAAAATACAAATACCCATCACACTCACAAGACACTGGACAGCTGATTTCATTAGGAGGAAATTCAGAGAGATCATTTCACCTTTCATCAGTAAACACCTACCTATTCACACCAGGAAATGGAAAAGCAAAACCTTCAGAAAGAAAATATTTTTAACCATAAAAGATAATGGTTATTTTTTAAAAAATATGAAAACCTGGCCTTAATTTGTCTGAAATATAAAAAATAAACCAATGTCTTTACTAGCAAAAGAAAAAAACAGAAGCTTTCAACCTAACTTCCATATAATCTCTGCAATAAAGAGGATTTCCACTCATATCATAAAATAGACTGGATCAGAGGAAATCACTGAAATAAACAGGAAAAAAACTGAAATAAACAAACTAATTTCCAAAGCATTTGTGGCTAGATAAGCAACAGCTGCAAAATGGTAAAGCCCACTTTCACCACCTTACAACAGATGGATCTCAAAGATTTGGCTTGTCCTAGCTATGAAGCTCACTGATTCCAGAAGAGAAACATTTTCTGAACATTAAGCTATTTGTCAACTCCTCATTAATTACTTTGAAAAACCGCTTGTGATGAAAAAGCCTTCAAAGAACCATTAACTTTCTTTTTTCAGAGCGATGACATTATTATACCAGTTACTTGATTTAGTTAACCCAGACATCCGCATTTTATTCATTTTGTGCTATGTGTTTCCATTTACCCACACACACAAATAAGAATATTTAGTAACCCAAAGGGTTTCTCTTCTCCAAGTTACCTGTTTGTTGTGTCCCAGCCGGAGCATTTGGGTTTGGTGCTGGAACAAGCTCACTTGTGGTGGTTAGCGTGGGGCCCGAACTCTCTGGCGGTTGGAACAAAGTGCTTGAACAAGGACCAGATGAAGCCTGTCGGCCTCTGAACTCTACGAAAACAAGACCCTTCCACTGAGACGCGATACAAGAGCTTTATCTTTGCAAATTTAAATTGAGAGTTTAAAACATGAACTAATTTGAATCAGTTGTTATGACATTTGGAAAGCGGGCACTAACAGTTTGTCAAACATGCCAACTTTTTATTAATCAATTTCTTTCTACAGCTGCTCTTTAGTAATCACCTAGCTTTAAAGACTCCTTCGTTTATCTGTCTATCTCAGGTTTTTCTCAGACGCCAATCTCTGTGCTATCTAAGCTCTGCAGACAAGAACCAGAGCTCCAACAAGACAGCTTCATTATCTCACCTGCCCCTTTCCAGCAGATTACAGATCCTTTGGTAAGAGCTCCTTGTGCATTCCTGACCAGATAATACTTTAAGTGTTTCTGTTTCTTGGGCTGAGTGGTCAGTTTAAGATTGATGTGATTGGAAAATTCAGTAAAGTAGCAGAACCCCTTCTTGCCACAGCCAACACAATTGCCAGAGAAACCTGATAAAATAAACAATACAAAAGATCTGGTAAGATAGGTGTCAGTGACATGTAGACACATCCCTTCCCATGGGATGGTGAGCATTTGTTGTAAATAATTCATCTGATATAGGGTGGCCAACCGGTGGCTCCGGAGCCACATGCGGCTCTTCAGAAGTTAATACGCGGCTCCTTGCGACTCTGGGGCTGGAGCTACAGGCACCAACTTTCCAACATGCTGGGGGTGCTCACCGCTCAACCCCTGGCTCTGCCACAGGCCCTAAGCCGATCGGTGGGGTTGCCGGTGGGTGGGGGGTGCTGGGAGCGGCAGGGGAGCTGATGCGGGGCTGCTGACGTATTACTGTGGCTCTTTGGCAATGTACATTGGTAACTTCTGGCTCCTTCTCAGGCTCAGGTTGACCACCCCTGATCTGATACAAACATTTTCTTACTAAAAAAATTATGTCAAACCCTCCAAATTGCACTTGGCCATCAGGTTTCCTAAATTAAGCTTCACAGTTAGTAAATACATACCTTGTTTTCATTGCCTATGGTTATATTTTTCATTTCAGACCACGTTCAAAAAATTCCAGATCCCTTCATACCCAGGTCATAGGAATGAAAACAGGCATTCTAAGGTTGGTCTACACTACACACCTTTTAGCAACATGGCCGTATCGCTAAAAGTCAGGCAGCGTGAACGCTGTTTGAGGGCACTTTTGCTGACAAAATGCTTCCACCCCCTATGAGCGGGGTTCGCATTGTCAACAGAAGAGCGCTCCTGCCAACAACAAGCCGTTTACAGTGCCACTTGCTGTGGCAAAACTTCTGTCTTTCGGGGGGGAGGGGCTTTTTAAAGCACCTATGAATGACAAAAGTTTTGTAGTTCAATTGGCAGTGTAGACAAAGCCTTAGACTATTAAGGCCCTGACTAGAAAGCACTTAAGCATGTGTTTAAATCTATCCCTATGCAAGACAACACTGAGCTATTACCAGTAGGAGAGTGGGTTTGTGTGGGGGGGGGAGGTGAGAAAACCTGGATTTGTGCTGGAAATGGCCCAACTTGATTATCATACACATTGTAAGGAGAGTGATCACTTTAGATAAGCTATTACCAGCAGGAGAGTGAGGTGGGGGGAGGTATTTTTTCATGCTTTATGTGTATAAAAAGATCTTCTGTACTTTCCACGGTATGCACCCGATGAAGTGAGCTGTAGCTCACGAAAGTTTATGCTCAAATAAATTGGTTAGTCTCTAAGGTGCCACAAGTACTCCTTTTCTTTTTGCGAATACAGACTAACACGGCTGCTACTCTGAAAACTGAGCAAGTGCTTAACTTTAAATGTGTATTAAGCACATCTTTAAAGCAAGATTCAAAAAAGGGGGCTGGACATTTATATAGATAACAAGAATATTCAGAATTATCATAGTTAACGCTAGCACATTTTGGAAAGGATATTAAACCTCATACTTCAAGGCTTAAGCCAAACCCTACCTATCAGGGTTAGGAAGACACCTAATGTAGGGAGCAGATTATTCCACATCTGTCTAATATGAGGTTGCGTGTACCTTCCTCTCAAACATCTGGTACTGGCCACTGTTGGAGACAGGATAGTGAACTACATGGAGCCCAGGTCTGGTTTAGTATTGAAATGTTCATGGTCCAATATATTGCTGCAATGAATTCCACAGATCCATTACTCATATGTTAAAACTACTTTCTTTTATCAGTTTTAAATTTGTTACTCTTCAGTGTCACTGAATGTCCTTGTTTTCTGGGTTATAGGAGAGTATATAAGAATGGTTTTACTTTCCACCATTTGTTATTTTGAATCCTCCTATCATTTCCATCTTATTCACCTCTCCTCTAAATTAAAGAGTCACAATCTTGCTAAATTCTCTCTATACTGAAGTCTTTGATGCCTATAATGATTTTCTTGGCCCACTTCTGAACTCCTTCGGTTTCTGCTTTATTTATGTTGAGGTAGGTGCCCACATATGAACCCATTATTCCAGATGAGGATGTACCATCAATTTATATAGCAGCATGATAATATTTTCAGTATTATTTTCTACCCCAGTCTTTATAGATCTCCACATTTTTTGGCCACTGCTGCCCATTGAGAAGGGGCCTTCAGAGCTGTCCAGAAGTCAGCCCATATCTTTCTTACTCACCCATCCTGTCTGTTAAGAGGTTCAGGGAGGAGTTTAAGAGACAACCACTCCTGCAGCCCCTTGTGGAGTGGCACAGCACTGCACCAACTCTCCTTACAAGGCTACAATTTTGCCTGATCCTAAACCCACTGAAGTCAATAGCAAAACTCTCCTTGGCTTCAATGCAAGACAAGGCTCCCTGTTCAGTAGGTGATAATAGGGAAGGTTATGTTAATATTTAAAGTCACATCTTTCACACAAACTAAGTTTTCAAATTAGCTGCCAACATTTTTGTTTTACTGAGATAAGGAAAACTAAAAGCAAACCACTGAAATATAATGCTCTAAAAACACCTGTTCAGAAGGAGAATACAAGGAAAAGTATTGTTCGCTCTGCTTACAAATCTGATTACCCTCCTCATTAGCCTCGTAATGGCTCCGCAGAATGTATTAAAGGCCAGAATTCATCCTTTGTTGGTCTGGTATCTAAGGGTACTAGGTCTTTTTGCTGGGGATATGTTGGAGTGTATTGAAATATGACTGTTACATCTCAGGTTCTGGTATACGGGTTAGTAAAGGTCACTATGACTTATAACACTAGGACAAATTAGCACTCTGCATAAGCCTCCATGTTAAACCAGGTATCACAAAACCATCTGTCTAACATCACACAAATATCAACAGTAACAGAAGAAAACCTTCAGTTACCTCAGTAATTAAAGCAACAGTAAAAGGAACCAAAAATAAAACCTAGTGATTAAAGCTGTACAGGTTTCAGAGTAGCAGCCGTGTTAGTCTGTATTCGCAAAAAGAAAAGGAGTACTTGTGGCACCTTAGAGTCTGTTAGTCTCTAAGGTACCACAACTACTCCTTTTCTTAAAGCTGTACAGTGTTACATGTGTTCTAACCAGATTCAGAGTTCATGAAAGGGGCATAAACTGGAGAATGAAATTCCTGTTCATCCACAGAACACAGAAAGCGTGGCCAGCAGCAGTGAACTTTTCCCTACACTGACACCTACCCAGATGGTTTTTTTTAAGCCTGACCATAGAAGAAACCACTTCCTATGGCAAGACAGTGTTGTCTGTGCCTGTTCTAGAATTTATCTATTTGCTGAGACCGACTACCAGGTCGCCAAAACTGGTGATAGAAACAGCTGTCCAGGAAGAAGCAGGTCATGGAGCACGAAATCTTTTCCCGTGCACTACAGAGCCACTTGGATCAGTTTCCACAATACAGTGCCTGCTCTGTGGTACGCTTGAAAAGATTTCGTGCTCCATGACCAGCTTCCTACTAAGCTTCCTAAGTGACTCACTTAGATCAGTGACCACAACCTGGACCAGACTCAAACTAGCAGAGACTGCCCTGAAAGGTTCCATAGCCTTTAAGGGCCCCCTGAGCAATATCATTTAGCCATGTGAGATTAATTAGGAACCCTAATCTTCACTTAGGGCTCGTCTACACTTAAATGCTACAGCGGCGCAGCTGCAGCTGTGCAGTTGCACCGCTGTAGTGCTTCAGCGTAAAGACTACCTATGCCTGCAGGAGCGATTCTCCCATCACCTTCCCAAGAGGCAGTAGCTAGGTCGACGGAAGAATTCCTTTGTCGACGTAGCACTGTCTACACCATACACTGGTGGAGTTGCTGTCTACACTAACCATTACAACTTTTCCCCCTCTAGTTAAATAAGAGTTTAAAAATCAGTAACTCCTAGGAACCCAGGGAGTCTGCCATCCATGCAGGTTTCTGTGTTGGTCTGCCCACTAGAGGCCTTTATTCCGTCACTGACACCTCATTCATAGTTGGATCTAGATTATCAGTGACCGCAGGGTTCATGTCCTCTATTTGTTGTACACACCCCGCCTGCTGAAGACAGCTTGTGCTGAGGTCCCAAGAATATCCCAGCAATTCCTCCTACACAACTGGCCTCCCATTATGAGCCACAAGAACCTGCTGGGGGTACCTCCAAATCCTGTTCTGCATCCTTCTGGAATAATTGTTGGGTATCCTCAGTGTTTTCCTTCCCCTTTCTTTCAGTGAATGTGTGCACCAGTTTTTGATGCAAAGTGGCACAGTCTTGCTGTTTTGTATCAGTAAAGATAAGCTGTTTAGTTTCTTAATCACTGTGTAACATCCCCTCCAAAAAGGAGTACTTTGAAGATTTTTTCCAGACTGTTTTTTCCAGTTGCGGAGCTACACCTTCTCTCCTTTTTGGGTGGGCACATAATTTTCCTTTTTCCTGGCATCTTGTGTTTGACACGCTCGCTTCCAACTAATCTGTTCCTCCACCTTCGGGAATGCTGTCCTTGAGTCACTGATATAAGACTCCGCCACATCACCCACCTGCGTAGTAGCAGGGGGTCTTGTCAGTTCTTGCAGCCTGAACATCAAGTCACAGGGAAGCATGAGTGTGCAGAATGACCTCATAGGAGAGTGATGGATAGGTGAGTGCATGCTT
Source organism: Lepidochelys olivacea (assembly GCF_965140295.1). NCBI lineage: Eukaryota > Metazoa > Chordata > Testudines > Cheloniidae > Lepidochelys > Lepidochelys olivacea. The sequence continues at coordinate 29,388,866 of NC_140413.1, forward strand.
ATGTTCTGTGCAAAGATAACAAAAGGTGACTTAGTATCCCAGCCTCGTTGGTCTTTGCTGACAAACTACCAGTGGTGCACTCTCTCCACACTCCCTTTACTTGCAGGGTGGGCAACACCAGTCCTCACCTTGGTTATCTGGAGTTGCCAGAACACCTCCTGTGACAACCATGATTCAAATTCCTTCCCCTGATCACTTTAGATGCAGTTTGGTGGGCCAAACTGCAACACTACATGTTTCATCCATTCATCAGTAACAGTCTCAGTCCTTTTATCCTTCAGTGGTCATGCCACAGCATACTTTGAGAAGGTGTCAGACACTACCAGCAAATACCAATTTCCAGCTGGTGTTTCTGACAGAGGGCCTTTCCAATTCAGTCTGTATGAACACCTAGGGCTTGGTGGGTTGGTGTGCTCCTAAAGGAATTCTGCCTCTTCTTGCAGGCGCTTTCCTTTCCTGACAGGTAAAGCGGGAAAGTACCTAGTCCTTAACATCTGCAGCCACACTCAGCCAAAATATCTGTCAGATACACAGCTCAGTGTCTTTTCATACCCCAGATGATCTAGTATCGTTCTCTGTAAGCTTGCTAGAAAAACAATCCTGTTACCATCATACACTAACAAGTTGGTACCTGGATCAATGGATAATCATTCCTGAACTGCGAAGATTTCCCCAGTCTAGGTGTCCTTCAGTAAATAAAATGGTTACTTACCAATAGTAACTTTTATTCTTTGAGATGCATTGTACACATATACATTCAACTGCATATACGTTCCTCTGCAGGAGTAATGTGCGCCCAATGCACTTGAGTCAGAGAGTTTTGCCAGCGGTACCATTGGGCAACACATGCGCCCCAGCTCTCCTGGTGTGCTGAGCCAGGGCCATAAAAGGGCATGTCTGCCACCTCCCTCTCCGTTCCTTCTTGCTACTAGTGAAATTATTGTCAGAAGTAGCAGAGAAGGTGGGGCAGCCATTGAATGCATATGTGCACAACAGATCTCAAAAAACAAGCTACTCTAGGTAAGTAGCCCATTTTTCTTCTTGAAGTGATTGTGAACATATATATTCTATTGCAGGTGATGCCGTAGCTGCTCCCTTACTGATGCAGGGACTTTGGATGATCTGAATAGAGACTGCAATTCCTACTTATCCAAGCTACCATCGTCCCAAAAGGCCTGAGTGATGGCATAATGTCTACAAAAGATATGTACAGGTGACCATGGTTTTTAATGGTAGACATAAATGTTTCTTAGGCCCAATGAATCACACAGGGCTCCAGCACATATATGTGTAGAGACACCTCCACGGGTGACTACAGATCTTGCGCACAAAGTCAACCAAGGTGGGCCCCCCAGTCTTTGGTAGACACATTTGTAACCAGAGTCAAAGCTGGCTCAGGAGACAGAAAAAGCAACTCTTTGCACACATTGTGAGGGTCCAGCCACCAGTCCAGGGTTTCAAGCACTCGTTGCAGCCCTATAAACAAGCATGTCCAGAGGATGCCTAGTCAGAAGATCAACCAAATGAAGGCAGGCCCATAGACAATGAAGGTGAAGTCTGGCATGCAGAGTTACATATGCGTACAAGGCCATGTGGCCCAGCAGTTGTAGACAGGAATGCACTGCTGTAACTGTGTTGGATTTTAGGCTTTCAGACAAAGTGGACTGAAACCTGACTACCAGAAGACAGGCCATCACAGGTATGGCATTGAGGTCTGCTCCTATGAATGTTATACACTCTATCTGCTTCAACTTTGATTTGTCTAAACTTAGTTTCAGGGTCAGATGAGAGAATAGCTGTCTGATAATGAGGATGCTGCTGTTGACTTGGATGCTTGAGCTCCACCTACTAGCCAAATATGTAGCTAAAGGAAAATTTGGACACCTAAGTGGCACAAGTGGGCCACTACTACCACCTTGCATTTTGTGAAGACCTTTGAGGCCAGTGACAGACCAAAGGGGTGCACCATGTACGGGTAGTGGATGTCTCTTGCTATAAAGCAAAGGTACTTTCTGCAGCCAGGATGTATTGTCATGTGGAAGTATGTGTCCTGAAAATGGAGGGCAGCATACCAATCTCCTGTTGTCTGCAGTGGCTGATGATTAATAGTCATCAGTTTAACCCCTGCAGTACAAATCTTCTTCCCTTTCAAGACTGGATGTTCACCATAGATCAGACTTATTTCAGCTCCTAAGTCCCTGCCCAGAGCATTGTGGTTTTCCAGCTGCTGCTATTAGCTGTAATAGTCACAGGGATTTATTGGAACATTGCAAGTAACAACTCCAGCACACATAGGCAGGACCTGATTTCCTCCTAAACCCCTCAGATCACATAACACCACATAGTAACATACAAGACAACAACTTAATGTTAAGGTAATATAACATCACCTAATGTTGTCGACACTAATCATTTCAGTATGCATGAGAGAGCTGATCAGTGTCTCAGATACATCTAATATTGACCACTCGCTTTGAAAGGGACTTGGAGGCTGCACATTTTAAAACTTCTTTTATTTGAAAAGCCTTTTAAAAATCAAAACTGTCTCCTTTCACTACCACCCACCAGCTTCTCTGCACTCTCCTGAGATCTCCCTGCTTCAAGTTCCCCCCAACACAGCTATCCATATTATGTCCCCCTATTGTTACTCTACTTTCATTGACAGCCAGCTATAACCTGAGAACTACAACACAGCATGACTTTATGTCAACTACTAAGAGCACCTAAAAAATCCTTTATCAGTCAGATATGGATTAGAAGAGGGTCGTAGTGGAGCTGAGAACATTCAACTAACTGGGAGCCCTTATCTGACTGATAAGAGATCCTAAGAGGATCTCATTTTGTTTTCAAGAGTTGATATTGTGCTCAGATCATGGTGAAATAAAGATGCCATCCAGCACTTATATCATCATCATATGGCTAATTCACAGGTTTAAAAAGCATCATTCTGACCTTATTCATGACCCAATATATGGCAACAGGGATTCTGCAGGATGAGAACTCAGACATTTCACTATTCCCTTCCTCTTCACATGCTACATTTACATGCCAATGTCTGGAAGCAGCAATTTATAGGAAAGACAGGTAGTTTCATAAATAAACTAAATCAAATAGGCTTCCATACATTATAGAAAGGACAAAGGTCAGGGGATTCAGGGCAGCTGTCCTAATTTATCTATGTCATAAGGTTGATTTCACAAGAGAACAAGAGATCAATTCATAGAGTATAGGGGATAAAAGCTTTTCACCTCCAGGTCAGCAGTTCAAATCCACCTACATCAATAGTGACTGAAGGTTGTTACCATCTGAAAAATCTTCAGCAGTCTATATGAAATGGATTTGGATGAATCTGTCCACAACCTAGCAGACAAGTACACTCAGTTGTCAGTTAGTTAAAGTAGAGAGGCAAAGGACTGACAGAGCATGAAGACTAACCTGTCTTCTTACTGTATAATTACTGACTCTCTGGGTCAGGACTGAGGCTCATTAGTAGGACAGTTTGGAAAAGTTTGTTTCCACTGACCCTGATTAGGCTGCCCCTGCTCAGTGGTTAAATAGAGCAGTGGTTCCCAAACCTTTTCATAAGGTGACCCACCAACTGCATTGTGTCTTTTTGTCTGAGACCCACCATTCCCTGTATGCACACTCTACCCCAGCACCGCAGTCCTAATCCCAGCCCAGTGTGGAGGGGCTTTCAGTTCAATTTCATCTAAAGTCTGAAGCAAGGTTTGTTTTTATAAGACCAGGCAAGAGTGCTCGGTCCTGCTTGGTATTATAATGAGCTTGGTATACACCCTTTGCATTTCATCCAATGATAGTAGTAACAATACAATACTTCACACTGGAACTTTTCATCCACAACCAGGCTTACAAACAATACGCAAATTAATCTTTTCTGCTATATTATTCTGTCCCCAGCCAGTGACTAAACGACTTCTTACTCCTAGCAATGGAAGTGGGGATGATCTGTGCAACTGTTTTCTGTCTCTGGGAAGAAGATGGTAGGAGACACTAGCTGCATAGTTTGTCCTCACAGTCTCACTTCAAGGCATGAAAAGTGGGGAAAATAAACAGAAAAACCTTTTTTGTGGGGGGGGGGGGCAGAGGAATGTATGAGCTGCATTTGTTTGGGAAACAATGATCCCAATCACAACACTGCCTTCTCCATTGGTTTCTAGCAGATCTCCAGGCACAAGGAAAAGGCTTCTTAATGGCAAAACACTGAGTTCCTTGCAGGGCTGTGAGGCAAGGAATCTAATTCTGATTAATAAAGATAAGCTGGTGCAATGACTAGGCACTTCTCAGGATACGAATTAAGGCTCCTGTGCTATTACACACAAATGGTTGTGCTTGAAGCAGACACCCACATGTTTCCAGGAAGGGGCCCTTTCCATTGGAATATTAGATGTAATTCATTCTCAAATACGAATGGCACACGAATCACAGGAACAGCTATCTAGGAGAGTAATACAACCTTTTACCATAATCAATAAACCAACCCTATACATGCCCCAGAGGCATGTCAACAGCCTGTCATGGAGACAAGACTAGGAGTCAAAAGATAACGTCAGGAAACTATGAGATGCTCCTCGGGTATATTTTCCTTCTGAGCCTACAAATGCCCCACAGGCATATCCACAAACTGATATGGAGCCAGCTCAAGAATAGCCTGGAAACCACAAAGACATTTCTTGGGTGTGTTTTCCTTATAAATAAATTACTTTTGGATAATCTACAATAGAGAACAATACCCTCCCCCTTGACACAAACACCACTGACTTAGGAAAGAAAATGGGGTGTCTCATGGGTTACAAACATTGCACCTGATCCTGTAAGGTGCTCAGCACCTCTTGGAAAGTGCCAGATGCCCTCAGTTCCAATAGACTCTCAGTAAGTACTCTGCATTTTGGAAAATCGAGCCTGTTACCTCTACAGTTACTAAAGATTTTGGGACACCATTTTCCATTTTGTTTATAAATACACACACCCACAGTTTTGCAAAGGAAAATGGTCTCAAACCCAGACTTTCGGGAATAATTAAACTGTTCCCTTCTTTCAGAGCCATCAAATAAAAAGAGGGGGTGGATCACTTGATGATTACCTGTTCTGTTCACTCCCTCTGAAGCACCTGGCTTTGCCCACTGTCAGAAGACAGGATTCTGGACTAGATGGACCATTGGTCTGACCCCGTATGACTGTTCTTATGTTCCTTTCAATAAAGTCCTTTGCAGTTGTCAGCTTGAATTTAGTGCAAGACGAAGTGGTAACCATCTTAGTCCAGCAAACAATGAATTGAAGACAAGCTCAGTTGTCACAGACAATACCTTTTATTTGTCAATAAAATGGTTTGGCTTGTGAGACTGTGTGCCGGATTCTAATTTCACTGACCCTGGTATAATTCCATTAACTGCAACAGAGTTAATCCTGATTTACACCAGCATATATAGGTATGTTTACACAGCAGCTGGGAGCAAGCCTAGATATACTCTTGCTAGCAGAACTCGAGCTAGCGTGCTAAAAATAGCAGTGTGGACGCTGGAGCTTGGGCTCTCAAGTCCACCTGACCCCCTATGCTTGAGAGCCCACGCTGCAGCCCAAGACGCATGCTAGCTTGAATCCTGACAGGCAAGGCTGTCTACCCAGGCTGGCAGGCTCACTCCCAGTGGCAATGAAGACATAGCTAGTGAGAACAGAACCAAGCAATCTTTATTTACCTAAATATGGTCAATGGACTGTTGTTCCACCACCGTGCTACCCTGCTGACAATAAACTGCACCCTATTCTTTATCAGACTATAGGACTCAGGAGTGTTCCTTTGTTTGCAAATTCTGTGGCCTGAATCAGGATCTTAAATATGTAGCTTCTTTTTGGTTGAAGTTTATTCCAGACTTTCCAGGGGTAATTCTACAGCTTTGCTAAAATGTTTCACAAAAGCAAAGTGTTTGCTTCATTGGTTTTCATGTGTGATAAAATTATCAAAAATAAGCCTATAAATAGCTTACAGGCAACTAATATAGCATGGAATGTGCAAACTGAGGACACAAGTAGCACAAAAAATGGTGAGTAAATATCAAATACTCCTTATTGTCCTTTTCTGTTCTTGTTTAGCATGCAATTAACAAATATACTACTTCCTCTGTGCTTACAGCCTAGGGAATTTAAGTTGTTAATAGTGGTAGCAGTGAATGAATTGAGTGGTACAGCATTCCTGTCTGTATCTTTAAAATGACAACACTTGGCTGATTTACAACCCCCTTAATTCCTTTACAATCACTGTTCAATTGTATTGTGGCCAATCCAAGTCAGTAAGATCCCATGCCAAAAGACGTTACTGTACATGGAGTTACATTATGCACCTTCACACTGTGCTGTTATCCCAAATGCCTTTCAGTCTTATTCAAATTGAGACAGCAACCGAGTTCACATCAGAACCTTTGGCGTTAGTAAAAGTGAAATTGCGAGGATTATTTCTAGATCAACAAAAAGGCTAACAAACCCAGCAACAACTAACTTTCTTTTTCTTTCTTTCTTTCTTTCTTTCTTTCTTTCTTTCTTTCTTTCTTTCTTTAATAATTAAAGCTCAGTGTTGCACAGAAGAGGCATAGCACCATTTGAGATAAAATGCTACATATCAAACTTCAAAATGCATGACCAACAAAACCCAGAATTTTCTTGTAGATTTAAAATCACTGCACCTAATTACACAAACTACTTCAGTTTTTATCATGTTCATAATTAGCTCATTCATCCATATGATTTCAGATGTTAGAGGCTTTTCAATACTACTGTCAACAGTAATACTGGGCCTGAGCCAAAGGAAAGACTCCCATTGACTTCAGTGGGCTTTGAATCAGGCCCATAACTTATCAGAAGGGCTGTGACCACTACCAACCGTATACCAGAACCTAATTACAGTTCAGGGGCCAAACACCTGAACTGATGAATAACAAAATTCCTGTGTTTTCCCCACTATCCTTGTCATGAAATATTTTCTATTTTAAGACCAAGGACAGACACACAATATTGTCTGCTTATGTGTCAAATCAAAACTTTGACTTCTAACTCTCATTTTTATGTGTACATACATACATACTGCAGTAGCATCCAAAGTCCTCAGCTGGGAACAGAAGAGCCCTGTTGTGCTGGGGACTGTCCAAATACATTTGAAGACTTGATCCCTACCCAAAAGGGATCACAATCTAAAAAAGAGTTACGAATTTCTGTGGCCCAAACGACCAACAGCAATTGCACTGCAGAATCTTATGATTCACTCCAGGTAGCTGCCACAATGGTTCACTAAGAATAATTGCATCTGAGAAGGGGAGTGGTACATATCAGTGTTTAGAAAGGTAGCAGACAGGCAGCAGCACAGAAATAGCTCATTTATTGAAGGTGTAGTTCAGGCAACTGTAATTCAAACTGGCCTGACAATGACTTTAACCTTCAGCTGAAGGCATAGCATTCTCTCAGGATAAAAGGAGATGCAGCATTTGTACTGGAGCAGCTCACACTGTACTCTTTCCAGTGCAAACACAGCCAGCTCTAAAAGGTTATCTTGCTGTGAGCAATGAGGGAGGACTATTGTCTACAAGTGATGGAAATAAGATCTACCACATTCACTTTGCAACAAGAGTAAATATGACTCTAGTCCAAAACAGCATCTACTTAGTGTGAGCAAGGACACTTACCTAACAGGGCATTACGCCCATTGTCATCTGGCAAGAATCTTTTATCTACGGCACACACTAAAAGATGATCAGGCAGATTTGGCGATTTAGCACCAACAAGTAAAAACCCTGAAGGCACCTCAATTTGATCATTGGAAATGGACACCAGCCTCAAATCTTTACCAGCCTGGCAGAAACCTAGAAAAAACAAATGCAACACATTTCTGAGATCAAAGGTCATTTTGCTTAATTCTTCACAGTTTCCTTATTGAACAAACTCCAAATTTTCTTTTTATTTAAAAAAAAATGTAAACCACGTCAAGTTTCACTTCAGTGTCAATATTTTTCCGGCTACTGGGCGAGCTATAAACAAAAGCTAGAAATACAATGAATAAATAAAAATTTGGAAATGTAAAAATAAAGTTTTCTGCAGCAACAGAAACACTGTTGCACAACATATATATTTTATGGAACTGTATATATTTAACAACATAAAAAAGATTATATTAAGCTGTATGTTTAACAAGAGACATTAGCACTTGGTGTCTGGGCAGTTTTACAGTTTTTATACAGTCTTTTCCCTCTTGTTTGTATGGGTCTTTCTCCCAACCACAGGAGAGGGCAGAAGAATTTTGTTTTAAATGGGAAAATATGGTGATAAAACCACAAAAGTTGTCAGAGCACTCAGCAGCAGGTGTAATATCTGAAACTACTTTAAACTCGAGGTTTTTTAAATCTGGTTAGATTTCAAGTTGCTGGCTAGTCCCCTCCTTTATCCTGACATAGAAGTGCTCCTTTGAAAGATTCAGGCAAAGGCACACAAAAGCGAATGATCAACCAAGTTTCTAGTTTTGTCTAAGAGGTAACAAACTGTGATAGCCCCACAATTTCTATATACCTAACTTTGATGAGCCACTTGGAAGGTGCTTTGTATGATGTTTGGACTCATCCTGCACTTTTTACTAAGACCCCAGTTTCCACTGATACCAATGGGAGCTTTGCCTGAATAGGCCATTGGATCAGTTGCCAAACTTTGAGTCTTGTGAATTTCTTACCGTCAGTAGTGCAGCAGCCTTCAGGAGGAGGCTTCATCTGATAAGAGAGAGGAGGGCTACTTGATTCTGAACTTTCTTCTTCCTCTTCCTCCTCTTCCTCCTCATTATCCACTCTGCTGCCTGCTACAAAAGTATCACAGGACAAATTACATTTAGAGAATAGACAGCTGTGGCAATAGCTGATCCTGGGAATGAGCAGTGTCCCAGTTACAGCAAGCACTACAGAAAAGTAGGATTCCCTTGTCTTTGCAAGGAACTGCAGTGTTGCCAAGTCTCACAATGTTTGGTGTTTTTCTTAAAACTGCAGGTCCTGTTATATGAGAATTTCAACTTTTATTTAAAAAAAAAAAAAAAGTTTGGCAATTGTGATTGTGGAGAAAAGCTTTAAAAGGTGACCTGAGTGCACTTAAATCTCAGAAAACGGAAGGCAAATAAAAACAAACCCCCAGATTTTTGTTTTTAAAATCTTATGATTTTGAAGTCAGTCTCATGATTTTGGGCAGCCTGACTCATGACATTTGAACCCTTGTCAATAATAGAACTCTGTCCTCATAAAAGTTCCCTTGACCTTTGCTTTTAATATTTACACCAAAAGAAATCCATACATCTAATTGCTTTGAGATGCTCTCACAAAGCAACAGATCAAATGCAGATTATTAATAGTTAAGTGCTGACTATATACTTGATGCTGTACAAGAAACAGAACAAAAAATTGTTCCGTGCCCCAAAGATCTTAAATAGATGGACAATACAAAACCCACTGGGATGAGGAAGGAATGTCTGTTCCAAAGCTCAAAGTCAATGAGAGTCATTCCACTGATTTCAGTGGACTTTTGGATAAGGCCCTGGAAATCCCATGGGAGAGGTCAGCCACAGAGGGGTTTTCTCCGTGACCCTCCTCCCCCACTTTGTCCCCTCCTTAAATAATGACTCCAGGGTTGGCATTTGTGAGTTTTGCAGAATAAGTGAGTTTTAAGGAGGGATCTGAAAGAGGAGAGGTTAGGTGTTGCAAGCTTGATCCTGAAAGGTGCCAAGCACTCTGGCCTCAAGACAACAAAGTATTTAAGTATATGCTTACCTTTACTCACATGAATAGCAAGATTGATCCCTGGTGAACTGGAATAAAGGCAGAGTGGTACGCACAGCGAATAACATGGGAGAAGGCACAAAGACAAGAGGTAAAGAGGGGACAAAGGGAGAAGTGAAGCAGCCTTTGTCACTGGAATGCAGAGACAGGAGTAACAAAACGCGGGAGCAGAGATTTAGGCAGGGGAGAGCTGTGCAGGCTTTCAGATTAAGAATGAAAGGAATCCAAAAGCAAACGTGCAGCTGTACAACATGAGTGACAGCTCCATTTTGCACTAACAGGCATAGTTCAGGGGTTTGGTCTTTATTTTCAAGCATATTGCAAATCATTGTTATGAGTCAAAATCCAATTTTAAATGAGTGTAAAAAAAACTGCTTCCCACAGTAAGCCCCATGTTTATGTGGATAAGCTCTTACGGTATGTCTATACTACAAAGAAAAACCCGCAGCACTGTGTCTCAGAGCCCGGCTCATTTGACTTGGGCTTCTAGGGCTTGGGCTGCAGGGCTAAAAATAGCAGTGTAGGCATTTGGGCTCAGGTTGGAGTCCTGGCTCTGAGAACTGGCAAGTGGGAAGGGTCTCAGAGCCAGGACTCCAACCTGAGACAAAATGCCTGCACTGCTATTTTTAGCCCCGCAGCCCAAACCCCAGAAGCCAGAGTCAGTTCATCTGAGCTCTGAGATTGGGTGCCTTGGATCTTTTGTTGCAGTGTAGACATCTCCCATACAGAGTGCAGGAGACTTTAATGGTCTACCCTCACACACAGTTGTCAGCATTATAAAAAACTGTACATTTTGAGTATCTGCAGTCTATACAATATAATTCCATTTTTTTTACAAAATAGTCTACAGAAGGTGAAAGTTGCACAGTGAAGCACTTGTAAGTTAGGAAATGACAATGCTACCAGTGGACATAACGTTAGCTCTACCCCTTGTGTGTTACAGGGCCAGCATCTTTGGCTGATGTAAACTAGCATAGCTCCATTAAGTCAACAGAGCTATACTGATTGACACCAGCTGAATTACATGATCAGATAATATTTCACAACGAGTGCAGTGTATCAGACTGTTATTGCTACCACTTTTATAGAATTCTTTCCACAGCCTCATTGCATTTTTCAGTATTTTCCGCTTACGTTATTTTCAGTCATTGTGATCCAGTGCATCTTTATTGACTGAAATTTTACATGGTAGATTCTCCTCTTGCTAAGTATTCTTTTAAAAAAATAATTTAAGCCCCAATCCTGCAAACACTTAAACATGTGTGTAATTTTACTCATGAGTAATGTAATGTACGTGTGCAAGTCATTGGGATCAAGGCTTAAATCAATAGCCATAACACTTATTTTCAGCCAGCAACATAGACTTCCTTAGGTGCTAGTTAACTGCAAAGATAATTTAGCTGCAAACCTAGATCCAGACTGTGATACCCTTATTAATGTTGAATAGCACCTTACTCCACAAACAGTCCCACTGACATCAAGTGGGGTACTAGTCAATGTGAGCAAGGGCATCATACTCCTGACCCCCCTTGGATGGTCTGTATATGCCAATTAATTTTACCATTACTATTTTATTGCGCTTAAGTCCCAGTCCTACTCCCACTGAGATCAACTGCCATTGATGTCGATGTGCAGGATTCAGAAGCTAACATGTCATATGATCAGTGGTGCAAGTGGAATCCATTTTTTACCAGTTCACGCCCCTCCCCCCGCGGGGGGGGGCACGTGACCTCCTCATGTGACTCCTCCCAGCCTGGGGCCCCCATGCTCTACCTCCCCAGCCCTTCCACATAGGGTCTCCTCCATCTGTACAGCAGCCCCACTGGAGGACAGGGCCTGGGAGCGGTACAGCTGCGCCAAGGGAGCTGCCAGCATGGGGCCACCTAGTGGCCCCACATTCTGCTCCTCCTCTTTCCGGTAACCCATACCAGCTATAAATATCTTGCTGGTACGTCGTACCAGACCGGACCACTCTACTTGCACTGCTGCATATGATGTACAAGACATGTTTCCTGTACACTTTCAAAATGAATTACTTTAATGGGCTCTGCCTGTGTGGGCATACGCAGAGTAGCACATAGCACTAGAAGATGCCCCACATGTGTATGTACAGCTGCAGAAAAAAATGTATGAAATAGTATATTATTTGAGAAACAGTATGTAAGCATAGAATTACAGACTGTGAATCTGATTCTCCCCTCCCGTGCACCGCATGCAGTCATTTCCACCCCTGCAAAGTGGGCATGAAATGCTATCACATCAGAATGGAGAATCAGGCCCTGTATCCACACTAAGGGGCAGAGTAAAGATTGCTCTTGCAGCCTTAACAGTATCAGTTTTTTGACTACTGAGTGCTCAGCTGTACACTTTACCTTAACATTCAATCAGCATATAGCCAGATGCTCCCCTGCTGCAAATCAGTGCAGGTCAATGGAATTATGCCAGTTTTTACCAGCCCGTAGTTCTTTATCGAGTTTTAGTTGTTTTTAAAGAAGAAAGGATTAAAAATACATTTTGCAATTTGGGATCACTTGACTAGATACTGCTAGAAATCCTTAACCCACACACCTTATGGGGGCTGTCTGCTGGGGCCCTTCTCCTGTACACCTTAAGTAGGCTGCAGGCACAAGACCCTCTCCTGTGCATCTTAGGAACTAAGTTGATTTTGCCTTTTGAGACACACAGTACCCTAGACATCTCCAGTAAAAGGCAGCAAAAGCTCTAATGCCAGTTGAGCCACCTCAAGGTGAGGCCACATGTCCCACATCCACAGACAGAAGGCATTAATGAGAAAGGAAGAGTTCATAAGATCATCCCCACCAATCTCAAAATGGAAAAAAATATACAGGGCTAGATCATCAGCTGCTGTAAAATGGCACAACTCTGCTGCCTTCAATGAGCCCATACAGATTTACACTGCAGAGAATCTGGCCCCCAATCTTTTAACAGAGAAGCATATCCATACTCTAACAGACACAGACTAGCTACAGCTCAAAAATGCCCCCAATAGTCAGGGCAGAGCCTACAAGAAATCTAAACTAGCACCAGCCAAACACCATCCGTATCTACTACAGCCATCAAGCCATCCTAGGAAGTGCCTGTATGTCACTTTACTAAACATTTGGAGGAGGGTTCTCCAAGCTCCAAAAGCCACAAAAAGAAGAAAACTTTAAAAGCTAGTCATTAGAAAGGCAAGATTAAAGGTGAGAGGTCACATCAGACTCTCTAGGCTTTCTGACAACCCAGCAAGCTGACAGCAGGATCATTTGAAGAGAATCAGTATTTAAAGAATATTTTCAGGCCATTTCAAAAGCTGAATGAGCCAATATAGGAGAAGAGAGAGAATCCATCACTAAGTGGGCAAAGATAAAAAAGATTGACAAACAGTGTGGTGGACCCATGGAGCTTTTAGTTTATTTAATATATAGTCATCAAAATGATTATGGATATGATGACTAAGGAAGGCAAACGGATCTATATAAAACAGTAACAGCAGCAAACTAAGACAACAGTTGTCTAGAGAATGTCTAAACAAAGTTTTAGGATACAGAAAAAATGTTTTAAAAGCAACTGTTTTTCTGAATAACACAGTATTGTAATAGTAACAAGGGGTTATCCCCTGTTCTATCTTGTGTTATCAAAATGATCTGCAAAAACTGGAATTAAAAAAGTTGTAATTTAGACATAGCGATATTTGAAAAGATAGTTTAAAAATCTACAGGTTGAAAAGAGACCTTAATTTTAGCTGGTTTACTTTGTGCATATTTGGCACAGACTTTTAAGTTCAGAAGGGACCATTATGATCATTCAGTTTGATTTCCCGCAAAAAACAGGCTATAATCTCTTTCACATTTATAGGATTTTAGGTGTAAATTGTAATATATAATCATAAATTGTAATAACACTAGTCTAGTTTTACTGTGTAGGCACTTTGCCCTATTATTTGTGAAGGTCTTTCACACAGCAACAGGGGAGAGAAAAACATTTTAAATAGGAAAATTATGTGAACCACAAAAATCGGTTTGTGGGAATTAGGGGTAGGAGTAGAACCTGAAATTACTTTCAACTCATTTATTTTTAAATTAACTATATTTCAAGTTCACAGTGTCCCTTATAAATTAACAATTTTAAAATAAGAACAACAGCAGCAGGAACAAAAAACCTGACTGATGTCAAGGTGGTTGGTTTGCTGCCAAGTGGTATGGTGAACAGGGCAAAGTAACACCAAAAAAATGCAAACTGTGAGCTGCAAGATAACTTCAGAAAAACACTCTTCAAATATGGCAAGAAGCAATAGCAACTTGTGAGGCCATTAGTGCCTAACAGGATACCAGAGCCATTCTGTTTAGAGACAATTCTGCAGCTGTATTTTTGTCATTTTGTGCCTACACGACTTAGCTGGCAGTGCAGAGAATGTTGAGTCAGAACTCTTGGGTTCTATTCCTTGTTCTGCCACTCACTGTATTACTTTGTGTGAATCACTTAACGCATGGTTCCCTCCAAGCTTGTATAATGCTGACAGACCCCGGTCGTCAGCAGGCAGGATCGAGCCTGGGACCTCTGAAGCTTAGTGTATGAGCCTCTACTGCAGTGATCCCCAAACTTTTCTCTCATGACCCCCCTTACCAGTAATAGAATGTGTCTGTGCCCCTCCCCTGCCCAGGCTGGGAGCAGAGCCATAGCCGGGGCCAGGAGCCGAGCTGTGGCTGGAGTGGGTCCTGGGGCCAAGAGTGGGCGCCGATGGCTGAGCCATGTCTGCAAGCAGGTACGCGGCTGGGCCGGGAACTGAACCAGGGCCACAGCTGCAGCCAGGGGCTGGGGCCAGGCTGGAGTGGAGCTGGGGGCAGAATGGAGCTGGGTGGTGCTTCCTCCCCACCTCCCTAGTGGGGGCTGGCCCAGGCCCTGCCACACACCCCCCCAGACATTCCTCCATGCCCCCCTAGGGGGCCGTGCCCCATAGTTTGGGAAACAGTGCTCTACCGCATGAGCTAAAAGTCACATGGCACTTAGCCAAGGCTGTAGCAGACTCATCAATCTCTAGATGGTCTAGGTGCCACAAGAGGAGGACAGAGCCCCACACCAAGTAGGCATGGGTTACACTTTGAAAACACTGGCTTGGGGGGCGAGGGCGGGAAACGCTAGGACCACAAATAAACTGCACCACAACAGACCCACTGTGTCAAGGAGTCAGGGAATAGGGAGGATACAGATAGTAGGGGGGCCAAGAGCTGGTGTCGTAGACAGTGCCACCACAAGGATGGCCCATTGCTTCAAGGTTATTGCCGTCCACCCCTCAGACCTTAGGGCTTCATGGTTCCTAGAGGAGGAAACTCCTGTTTGTTCTGGGGGTGAGGCTGGAGCAGGATGTAAGATGTGAGATTGCAACCTCAACCATTTCATGCAACAACCCAGAAAAAGCTCTGTATGGATTGCCTAATAGAGTTTCCATCCTCTGATCTTTTCATGAAAGGGAATGCTCTAGGCAAAGATTTGTGAGGTTTAATTAATTGAGGCCTGATTCTGTTCACATTGACCGGAAAAAAAAAATGATCAGGCTAGGAAGGTCTGTAAAGTCCTTTGAGAACCTTGAATGAAAGGAGCTACAGAAGTGTGAAAACTACACCTTTGTCCCTGAACAATGCATCTGCTCTTGAAGCATCTTTCCCAGCTGATGTCATAATCCACTTTGTGACATCACAGTTAGTTGCCATGGAAACATTTATGAAATTCCCAATAGAAGATGCATCCGATGAAGTGAGCTGTAGCTCACGAAAGCTTATGCTCAAATAAATTGGTTAGTCTCTAAGGTGCCACAAGTACTCTTTTTCTTTTTGCCAATAGAAGATCATCACTTCATGTGGGGAATACGCAGCAGGAGCAGATGGACACTCAGAGATTATATTTTCATGCAAATATCCTTAGCAGGACCGGCTCTAGGCACCAGCAAAGCAAGCATGTGCTTGGGGTGGCACAATTCCAGGGGTGGCATTCCGGCCATCCTTTTTTCTTTTTTCTGGCTTGGGCAATTGCGTTCTCTGAGCTTGGGGCGGCCAATTTTTTGCTTGGGGTGGCAAAAAACCTAGAGCCGGCCCTGGTCCTTAGTTAGCAGTAAAGAAAGGAGGGAGATAAACATGTATGAGATATAAGCAGATCCGTTTCTAAACAGAATGTTTTTCAACATTTTCAGTGAGATA
The DNA here is from genome assembly GCF_965140295.1 of Lepidochelys olivacea. Classification (NCBI taxonomy): domain Eukaryota; kingdom Metazoa; phylum Chordata; order Testudines; family Cheloniidae; genus Lepidochelys; species Lepidochelys olivacea. The sequence goes on from NC_140413.1 coordinate 29,404,869, forward strand.
TTGGCAAGTGTTTAATCTTTTCAAAATGGTTTCATTTGTTTTCAGTGGCTGGATTGATTTTTTTAGAATACTTATTACAAACTATATTATACTTTACACATTTTGCAGTCCATATGTGCCTACATCATCTTTTGCAGGCTACGAAAGAACACACACGCAGGAAACAAATGCAACATTACTCCAGTAGTTAGTTGAAAGAGAGGAAATATGTGTGCCAGCAGGATAATGTTGCCTGCACATTGTCAGACCCACTGAGAACAAACACAATTTAGCTCCTAAGTAGACTTGATGTTACATATTAGCTGACTTGTTTTTCTAATTAATTTGGTTGTCAGATCTACACATTCATCTAAACTATTCCACCTCCAGAGAGAAAAATGAATGAATAAAAGAAAGAGACAAGGCGGGTGAAGTAATATTTTTTATTGGACCACAGACCTCTGCGTAGCCTGAAAGCGTGTCTCTTTCCCCAAGAGAAGTTGATCCAATAAAAGATATTACCTCACCCACTTTGTTTCTCTACTATCCTGGGACCATCACAGGTGCAGCAACATTGTAAACATGAGTAAAAGAGAGACCAACATAGCAGCTCAGCAAAGATATGAATAAATCAGAGAAATCCAAGACATTAAACATCAGTCCAGAGGCCGTGAGCAGGATTTACCATAGAACACTAGGTAACAGCTTAAGCCAATACCTTGAAAAATGGAGATCAAGTTAAAAACACCGTCACGCCAAAATTAATCATAAAATCTTCTTAGCATACTTAATAGGAAGGCTGCAAATATTTTTGCTGCTTTCATTCATAATCAAAATTATTTTTATCATCTCTCATTTGTAAATCTGTTGTATTTTTGCAACTGTGTAACATAGTAGAATTTTCTATTCTATAAAGGTAAACTACCAGATAAAGCTCTGATCCTCCAAAGATTTCTGCCTGTGTTTAGTGGTTGAACTCATAGTGCTTTCAGTTATGTATGTCCATAAGTGTTTGCAAAAATAGAGCCTTACTTTGTAAAAACAAGGAGCATTCCATAATTATTCGCTTCAAATAGTTCTTTTTTCAAATTTGCATTAGATTTGGGGGAAGGAGGAGGTTGCACAGAACATAAAGCAGCCAAACAATACTTTTGCATCTCTCTATATTTAATTTGAAACTTTCATGATGATCACTGGATGAACAAGGAATGGATTCATAGTTCTATGTGAACAGAAATATAAATGCCAAGATTTCCTACCTTCTAGTGATGAAAGTTGCTGCTCGGCTTCCAAATACAGCTGAGAAAAGATTGGTCTGGGGACTAAGCTGTTTGAGCGGAGAGAGGCCTCAATAGAATTATGCAATACTTCTTCGAACCTGGTTGTCTTGAGCTGCCCGGCGTAAGAATTTCCCATCTTCTTATTCAAAAAAAGAAGAAATAAACCACGTTTCAATTTTAGTTCACAGAGCTAGGAGATCACATTGTGTGGAAGGCAAACCACAACATTTCTCATGAGAGAGTAGCACTGCATTGTCTACACTGAAAGGCAGAAAAAAAGAAAACTGACAGCAGCAGCCCACTAAACAGATCCTGCTGGTAAATTACAGGAAGTTATCTAAATAACAGCATTCTTGTAATTCAACAGAAAGGCAGCAAGGTCTGACACCTTTTTGAAGATGTTGCTAGAAATCTGATTCTTGTAATTCCCTAATTTAACAAACTGTACAGCAATTCAGGAGATGCATTGCAATAGTCAGTAATCTCATCTGTCAAACAATCTTTGTGTTTCCTATATCTCAAACAGAATGCACTTTAAAGGGTCTTGTGGATAACAGTTATGTATATGTGTATTGACAACTCAATGGCCCATCATAACACATGCCTAAAATTCATGGTTAGAGCAGTTTAACTATTCTTTTAGAAGTGTTCTCTCCAAGCAAAATCGTGTTGCTTATAACTAAAATCCAGTCTAAAAGGATGGCTAAAAGTGTCGTTGGCATCTTTTCCCCAATAACAGGAGATTTATTAATACATTGAGACAATATATTTCCCTCTAAACAAGCACAAGTGTTTTTAGAACAAGAGTCAGACAAGTTATCCATTTGATTCGGTATTTAATTGCATTTATTATTAGTAAAGCCACATGATTTGTTCATTTTGTAGTTTACTGAACCATAATAGTCTAATCCAGTGGAATATTCTAGTAGTTTACTTTCCACATACTCACTTACTGCCTGCTTTCCACTGTGAACACAATGAATTGTTCTAACGCAAAGCCATGTCAGCTTTTTTTTTTCTACTACAAAGTAGCTCTTGCCCTGGGCCCCACGAACTTTCCCTCCTCAAGTAACTGTGAACTGAAAGCATGAAATGCTTCCTGTCTGTGACAGTAATTCCTAACCACTGAACAGTCCCATCCCCACACTGGATACTGCTTGGGAAATAAGCCCGTTGGGAAGTAGCCTCCAGGAATCACTCAATCAAGAGAAAAATTACTTTGAACAAGCTAAGCCACCTACCACTCTCTTTCTAAACAAAAATGTGTCTTTAGTGAGCTGCTGTCTGTGTGTGACAGTACATGGCACAGTGTGATATTATATACTTTATTGTATATTTATATTGCCCACCCCAGTAAAACTATATACAACAATTAGGCAAGCACAAAGAACCAATAAGGAAAGTGTTTAACATGTAACATAAGCATGCGGTACACAGAAAACAAACAGTGCCAACATCTCTTTCACACACATCCCTTAAGTACGCTCACTGACATTATCAGATGAAAACAGAACTAAAGACAGGAGACTTCAATTTGTTGTGAGGCTTCACAAAGACACAATGATATCAGGTAAGCTGCAGAGCTTCCAGACTATGTTGAGGACTTAAATAAGGATCGGGCACATCCCCCTTCCTCTGCTAAAAGCAGAAGGCCAACTCCCAGCTTGAGTAGACAGTGTTCTCCCCAGGCCTCCATTCCCCCCGCATCCCCAGGCCTCCCTTTCCTGCTGGACTCATGCAATGAGAGTACTCTCTCCTGTTGCAAGCTATTTTAAGCTCGGGCTACACCAAACACAACTGCAGACAGTGAGGAAACACTGCCATTGCCAATGTTGTCCTGATGTTATCTCAAACCACAGGAGTACAAAAGGAAACTAACGTGGATTCATAAAATGAATTGTATTAAACATTTACTACTTAAAGGTATAAGACAGCTGTCATTAATGAAGCTACCAAAAGACGAATGCTAATTCCAGTCCATCCCCCAAGCCTCATAGTTGTAGGTGTAGTTACATACATCTACATAACACACTTAAAAAACCAACATGGAAATAATGAAACACCTGCTAACAACGTTATCACTTTGCTCGTGTGCTGAACCCCACTCCCACATCCAGAAGCAAAATATTCTCTGACTAAATTATAAACATTTCTGGGTAGGGCCTCTTTTCACGGTGAAAGGGCAGGCACCATTTGAATGCTATATGACTGATTGTAGCACTCCCACAATCCTGCATAACAAATGCTTTCTTCTGGAAAAAGTTGTGGTCAGCCGGCTTGCTCCCAACATTTAGCCACCATCAGGAAGTTAAATGCCATTCAGCAATCATCCATTTTATAAACATTTTTTCTATAGAAAGTGTTAGTTAATAAATGAGACCTTTACATTTAAATTCCAAGATCCGTAAGACCTGATCATGTCCACATAGGAAAATGTTATTGATACACAGCTCAGTCCTGCTCCCACTGAAGTGACTAATAGAGAGTCCTTGTCTAGAGTGGGAGCAGGAGTGACACTTTCTCAGGAAGGGCTAGATTGTGACTACCTACAATGTGGCCATGTTGGGCTTTAGAGCTACCTTGATCTTGGCTTTGTGCCCTGTCCTGAGTTCAGGGCTTTGCTCTGGATGCTGCTCCCTGAGAGTAAGTGCAAACAGGGCTGGGGAGCGGGTGAAGTCTTGACTCTGACCCTCCCACCCACATGCTCATCAGCCGAGCTGGCTGGGCATGCTGCAGGAAATATGCTGCACTTCAATAAATTACTCCTCCCCCTACCCAAAGCAAGCATGGAAAGAGGGAAGAATTGTGTCCCTTTGAGACCAGCACATGCAGCCCCCTTACTGAGGGCTAAGAGCAGAAACACAGTCTAACCCGAACAGACCAGAGCCTGCTCAGTTTATTCCCACCCACTGACAGGATCCTGTTGTTCAGGTGGAGGGCTCCCCAGAGGCTATTTTCTGCCTTTACATGTCTGACAGAGCACAATGAAAGAGCACAAAGCTAAAGGTGCCCATATACTGCAGTATTAGAAAGAGATGAATTGCTTTACTGCAGAAACACCCATCATGACTAGATGGATCAAGGACCTACAAATTCTTTTACCTCTGGGAAATCCTATTTAAAACATGTGAAACATAAGAAGGTTTTGAATTCACATGAAATCCCTTACAAGACCCCCACTGTATAAGAATGACCTAGAAATGTAACGTGTAGATACAATTCAAACGCAATACTGGAATGTTACCTATCTGCCCCAGAAATGTCCTAAACAAAGAGGAACAAAGGGCTGTTTGCTTTACTGAGGGTCTGTACCTCCTTGTGTGACTCTATACCCATGTTTTGTTTGTTTTTAAGGACACACTGTCATCTAAATTTTATGGTTTTACAGCATCATATGCTTCAGTGATATTTGCATCTAGTTCTTATAGGTGGGAACACATTCTATAGGAAATTGTAAAGGTTCTTCCAGTTTATAAACTCTGCCCCACTCAAAAAATACCTGTTACTCTATTATCTTTTCTTTCTTTGGAATAGAAATATGTGTATTGTTAAGTGGAATGTAAAAATATGTGTTCATAGCAAGTCAGCCAATGGAAAGAGCAGAAATTCCATCTCCAGGTCTGTGAATATTTCAGATACCACCATCACAGACACAAGTAAATTAAGTGATCAGGGAAAGTGAAGCCATTTTACTCTGTTGGGTTATGGGTTCTCCTCTCATTTATATTTATGTAAATCAAGCCTAGCTCCAAAAAAGTCAATGAGTTACATCAAAGTAAACCTGGTATAGGTGAGAAAAGAATCAAGCATTATTTTTCTCCATTAACAGTGATTTTTAGCTTGAGTATTCCTGAAAGAACCTTCAGCCACTCACATTCCACCTAAGCCCAAAACACTTCTTTGTGGTACCAGTCACTGACAATTTCATTCCTAAGGAAGGACCTTGTCCTTTGTTAATATCTCACATTCCAAATATGAAAATTAGGACACATGGTCTTAACTGGCTGGTCTGAATTTTTATATCAGTTAACAGGTTTCAAATGCAAAAAATGGGAAGCCCCTAGGAAAGGGCCATTTAAAAAAGTAAGCTCTTTCTAACATTGCATTGGTTAATAATTAGTAGTAAAAATATTCTATTGGTTAGGGCCATAATGAGGGGATTTTCAAAAGTATATAAGAAATAATAATACTTCACACTCAAAATCTAAGTGCTAAGATGTTCTGGTGATGGGGGCCATATGAACCCATTAGATAGTGATCCTTATTCTCCATTGTAAATCTAACTCAATTTTATAGATGGTGAAAGTGAGAGCTCAAAGAGGTAAAGTGACATGCTCAAGGTGGCACAGCAGGACAGTGACAGGACTAGAACTCAGGTCTCCTGATTCCCAACCCTGTAACTTATCAACTGAACCATATCGATATTGGTAAGGTTACCATTTGCAGTATGCTACTACTAAGTCTCTGAATATCTGCCTACTCAAACACAGATTAAAATCAGAGCTTTGATCTAGGGTTGCCAGGTGTCCAATTTTCGACCAGAATGCCTGGTCGAAAAGGGACCCTGGCAGCTCCGGTCAGCAGCACAGCAGAACTAAGGCAGGCTCCCTGCCTACCATGGCTCCATGTGGCTCCCGGAAGCAGTGGTATGTCCCTGCCTCTGCTCCTACGCATAGGGGCAGTCAGGGGGTGCCACACGCTGCCTCCGCCCCAAGCAGTGGCTCTGCAGCTCCCATTGGCTGGGAATCATGGCCAATGGGAGCTGCAGGGGCTGCACCTGCGGACGGGGCGGCACCTGCAGACAGGGCAGCACCTGGAGCCTCCTGGCCGCACCTCCATGTAGGAGCCGGAGGGAGACATGCCACTGCTTCCGGGAGCTGCTTGAGGTAAGTGCCGCCCGGAGCTTGCACCCCTGACCCCTTCCTGAGCCCCAACACATGCCCCTGATCCCCCTCCTGCCCTCTGAACCCCTTGATCCCAGCCCGGAGCACCCTCCTGCACCCCAGACCCCTCATCCCCAGCCCCAGCCCAGTGCCCACACCCCCAGTCAGAGCCCTCACCCCCTCTATGCCCCAACCCCCTGCCCCAGCCCAGAGCCCCCTTCTGCACTCCAAACCCCTCAGTCCCAGCCTGGAGCCCCCTCCTGCACCCCAAACCCCTCATCCCTGGCCCCACCCCAGAGCTTGCATCTCCAACCAAAGTCTTCACCCCCTCTCGCATCCCAACCCACTGCCTCAGCCCAGAACCCCCTCCCGCACCCTGAACTCCTCATTTCTGGCCCCACCCTGGAGCCCGTACCCCAATCCCCTGAGCCAGCCCAGTGAAAATGAGCAAGTGAGTGAGGGTGGGGAGAGCAAGCACCAGAGGGAGGGGGGATGGAGTGAGCAGGGGGGGTGGCCTCAGAGGAGAGGTGGGACAGGGCTGGGGCCCCAGAGGAGGGGTGGGGCAGGGGGTGGGGCAAGGGTGTTTGGTTTTGTGGGAGTAGAAAGTTGGCAACCCTACCTTGATCACATACTCTTTGGGGTTCCCTGGCACCCAGACCCAAACTCACAATCCTCAAATAACATGTTCTGAAAGCTTATACCACTGACCCTATATTGTGAGGCTCTGTTCCACAGGAATTTGACCCTGGAATCAAAATGACACTACCTCAGATTTCATAGCAGCATTCAGCTTTTCTACATGTGGCATTCATGGGTTGCTGCAGGTAGATAGAGCTGGGGAGTCCTTGAATGCTGTTTGGTCAAATGCAGTTATAGATTCAGGACGTGGAGCACACACTGTGTAAGCTACCAGCAGTAGGAATGGACTTGCTTTTCTACCCACTTCCCAACATCAAACACTGTTGCAGAAGCTTTCACGCCAACACTAAACCTGCCATTTCAGCAGAATGAGCCCTCCATCAATTCTCCCAGCTGCTTGAGAGAGGGCTTTTAATGCCAATATAAGCAAGCTATGGAAGGGCTGTTTCCTACTAGCTGTAGGATGACTGACATTCCTCCCAACCATCAAGACCAGCCATTTCTTTTAAACTTGGGAGGCTGTACCCCACCCACCCAGAATGTGGTACCTGAGTTGTCAAATGCTGGCCCCTGGCTCCAGGCACTGATCACAGTGAGCCTATTTTCCTGGTCCACTGGACTTGGCATTTACAGCCCAGATTTATGTCTCTCTCTCTTGGCTACAAGTGGGTGGCACAGGCAGAAGTTTCAAATGCCTGTGAAATTCCAAGCAACAATCGGAGACAGTGACCAGATCAATTGAGAGGGCTAGTGCAGCAGCAGGATAGCCCAATATCCTGGCTACTGATAAAGAGTTTCTCTTTGATTTATCACACTGTCAGTCACCATGGAGAGGATACAGAGGAAAAATACCATCCACAGCTGCTTAAATCCATGATAAACAGGAGACTAGGATCACGCAGACGCATCAGCATTAAGCAGTAGATGTCGCCTCCAACAAAGCAGTTTAGGGCAATATACTGGGATCTCTCAGAAAATGCTGCCTTGCACGTGTAAAGATATCTGGCACAGTAAACAAGAAAAGAGCCATCCTAAAAATGGAAAGTGGTAGCGAGAGGTCTGTGTGAATCCAGAGAGATCAGCACTCAACCTCCAACCACAGAATAAGCAAAATTCCTACAGCAAGGGGTGTTTGTGCAATATGGAACGAGAAGGATGGCCACTTTGACTGAGGATTACTATTCTAGTGTAACAAGGTCAAGTTCAATTGCCAGGTTTGGTCTTTCCACCCAGACCTTGAAAAATGAAGCCACTTGCATTACTCTGCAGTGGCCCTTTCCCCAGGGTTGCAAAGTCAGTTCCTTCTCAGCCAGGAAGCCAGGGGATCAATCATGGTAGAATAGGGGGGAAGCTATAGCAAAAGGAGATCCAGTCAAAGTAAAAGGATTCAGCTAGAACTCCCGCGTTTAATAAGATCAACCAAAGTGCAAACCTCACACAGAAATTGGCTGCAAGTTTGTATAGCATCCAGCATTACGGGGCTCCAATTCTACCATAATGTACTACCACAACGTAAATATTTCTACATTATTTCTATTCCTTCTATTTGGAGATCTTGGAATAAGGACTTTAGGAAAGAAGGTACAGTGCCAGGCCTGGGCCAAGAAATGTATATTTACTAGAATTCGTATAGTACAGTAAATGCAGCTATTATTGAGAAGGAGACAGTCAATATAAATTAGAAATTATGAACGACACAAAACTGAAAAGGGAAACTAAAGACATCAAGGAAAAATTATGGGTAGCAGGGCTAAGGACAATAAGGAGGAGGATTTTAAGTATATTAGAAACAAAAGACATCCGAACAATGGTACAGGCCCATTAGTAGAGATGGTAAAATTATAATAATGATGTAAAAAAGGCAGAAGTGTTCAACAAATATTTATTCTGTATTTTGAAAGAAACAGGATGATGTATTCATATCACGAGGATGATGAGTCAATTAGTAACTAAGGAGATTGTTAAACAACATCTACTAGGGATCCGATGAAGTGAGCTGTAGCTCACGAAAGCTTATGCTCAAATAAATTGGTTAGTCTAAGGTGCCACAAGTACTCCTTTTCTTTTTGTGAATACAGACTAACACGGCTGCTACTCTGAAACCTACTAGGGATAAACATTTTTAAATCAGCAGGCCTAGATTACTTGCACTCAAGAGTCCTAAAAGAGTTAGCTGTGGATACCTTCAAACTAACACTGGCTCTGAGTCTTCACATTAACACTGGATACCTTTCTGGAAGCGGTGCTTTAGTGCAACACAGGTTATTGGGGTCAATACAGCGTTAACATAGTGAAATGTAATGGCCTGTGATGCACAGGTGGTCAGAGTTGATGATCCAATGGTCCCTTAGGGCCTTAAGCTCTGAATTTATGAACAAATATATTAATTCTATTTTGGGAAGATTAGGTTCAAAAGTGTATTACCACAATAGTGGATCTCTTGGACAGGAATATATGCATGAGCTTTTTGGTTCTAACAGGTCCACAGGTCCCAGGACAACCAAGTAGAAGCAGTCTCTCCCCACCTTCTACCTTCCCACTATACCCAGTCTCCCCCATTCGCTAACTATATTAGCTGTAGCTCACGAAAGCTTATGCTCTAATAAATGGGTTAGTCTCTAAGGTGCCACAAGTACCCCATTGAAGCTTTTGCATGAGAGAGGTGCTAGCTGTCAGACCTAAGCAGCTGTGCTCATGCACAGAGGCAGAAACTTCAAATTGCCTAGGTACCTAATGTAGTAAATGTAGGTGCTGAAGGACTTTAGGTGTCAGCTCAGCAGGGGTTTTGAGAATTTGGGATTTCGGAGCCTAAAGTGGGAGTTAGGCGCCTAAGTCCTTTGGTGGATCTGGGGCCTACTGACTGGAGAAAGTGGGGTTGTGGAAAAAAGGCCAGTGGAGTCTGCATCTATTTAAGTAGAACCAGACGTTCCCAAGAAATATGGAAGGGAAAGGGGAAAATATGTGGTTACCAAATGGCAAATAAAAGAAACAGTCAGGAGAGAAATGGTATTTTGGTATTTAAGAATTATACAAATGAGAGAAAAAAAATTAAAATCTGCCAACCATAATTGACACTGTCATTTTAAAACACACTTATGCACTCAGGAAGTTTACCCATGGACTGCAGTTCTATAATACTGCCACAGTTAATCCCAATAAATTTAATAAATTAGAGAGAGAGGGACAGTGTCTAGAAATGTTTTTTCATTTCACACCCTTTCTATTCTGGAAAACAAATATGAACATCTAACAGACCCATTAGTTACAACACTACATCTGATAGGTATTGGTTTGCTTATGCAAAATAACTGAGTTAGCCCAACTGTGGCTAGCCATCCACATCACTAAAAAAAACCCTACAAATGGTTCTAATTGGTTCCCGTTTGACTCTCAATGACACCAAAGTGGGCACTTTCACTCCCAGAGGCTGTCCTTTAAGTCAGGACTGAGACACAATGGCAGGCCAGTGTGAGGAAGCTCTATGTCCACTCCCTTTGCTGTACTTGTCCCATGGATAAATGATGGGAGCTGTTCTCTGGGCATGCCCATCAGCACCTTTCATGAGCACAGAATTACACACAAGGGAAGAAAAAGGAGTTGAAAAGAACAGAACTAGACTTTGGTTGTTAAGCAAAATTCTGGTGTGAGCTGCATAGGCACGTTGATTTAACAAACCTCACATTAAAGATTACGTGCTGATAAAATTATATTCATATGACTAGAAATACTACAGCCATGTACAAAACCATATCAGTTCTCTTCAGAGAAAAGGAAGCTGTCACTGGCGTACCACAAAATTGTCATTCACTGTACTGCTCTATGGTATGGTTTTAGTTGCTTATATAGGGCTATGCACATCTATAGTAGAACTGGCGAGAACATTTCTGCCAAAGTGAAATTTTGGCAAAATATGCTGGTTCAATGAAGTTGTATCAGTTTTGGTGAAACTTTTGTCAGGAATGTTTTTACAGAGAGGGAAGCCAGGTGGACAGGGTACTGGCTTAGGGTGTGGGAGACTCAGCCTGATTTGCAGTTATCTGGGATGCAAACCTCTGCTCTGAATCAGGCAGAGCAGGGACTTGAACCTGACTCTCCCACAAGCTAGGCTAATGCCCTAACCCAGCCTCATCCTTTTCACAAAACCATTCAAAATGTTTTCTTTTCATTCCATTGCAGAATGAAAACAAATTTTAAAACTGTGAAGGTTGTCAGCAGACGGAGTTGTCACACCCTGGTCAGCTGTAATCTATACAAAGAAACTATAGTGCTAATTGTAGTCACATATTATGCAGGCTTAAACCCAAATCTCTAAATGTAGCAACTTGCTCCAAAAGGCTAATGGAATCTCACTACGAAAAGATCTCCTTTTTCACTTAGGAGTCAGGTTATGGCAATTTGCTAAGCCCCACCTCAGCATTACAATTTTAAAAGCAACATTAAAGCTTTAACTTCAAACACAGTTATCCTAGCTAGAACTCCCACAGTACTGTACCCTTTTCTGTAATCATATCTTAGAATTCATACCTCTCCAATGGAATTAGATCAGAAATTGCTTCCTAATAGTACCAATTTGGAAAGTATCTCATCACTGAACACAGAGGTTGATGATTAAGGCTGATGGCAGGAAACAGAAAATAATCCTACCCCTCTGTCCAGCCAAAAACAGTTCTGCTTCTGTTTCCATAAAAAGATATATACTGTAAGAGGACTGGTCTGATCTCTGAGCTGCCACTTTCTTTGCTGTTCTTTTTATTTTTATCTCATTTGTTATTTTGATCCTGAAAACTAGTTCAATATGAAGACTGGATTTCTTCTGCACTGAAAGTGATCCGATAATGATTTCCTCTGCTGACTCATGTTTCCAGGCAACAGAATCCCTGAGTAAGAATTCAGAATGCGATTTGCCAAGCTTTCAAGTATACCATGCAGAAGAGCTCAAAAGGAGGAAGAGGACCACCAGGCTTTCTGGCAATTTTGTATTAAAAATAAAACTATTTCAAATCCAGTCTTTGAAATTAGTGTCCTTGCCCAGGGTGAGAAAAATAAGGAGTTTTTTTCTTTAACATTGGCACCCTTCACAGAGATTAATATACATACTTTTTCTATAAATATATAACTGTTCCTGCTAGGGTTTTACTAATGAAAAATTTATCTGCTCATTGTTGCCTAACTGCCCTCTGTGCCTTTGAAAATCACCCCAAAAGATCCATACCAAAGTGGAAAACCTGCTAGGAAAGCAATGCTGCCACTCTCAGACAGACAACATGTCAAACAATTCACAAGAGACAAAGGGCTCATTTTGTGCCATACTAGCAATTTTCTTTTTCATTTTTGGCCACTGAAACAGGAAAAATTTCAGCCCAAAAATCAAAATATTTTGGGCTTTGGCTGAAAATTTTTCAGCTGGAAAAAAAATCAGTTGTTTGAAAGGGGCTAATTTTTCACTGTAACCCACAAAATTCCTGCAGGAAGTTTTGATAAAAACGAAAAATGTTTCATCTACATTTTCTACAGGAACGAACCACCATTTCCTGACCAGCACTACAGACAACCAATTCAAAAAGCTCAACTGAGACAGTGCACAAATCCACCAAGCAATAAATCAGTGAAAGAATATGATTATGGATTAGTTTCGGTGGTCCAGCCTGAGGCATTATTGGCAGTTCCGTGCAGAGAAATTGGCAGGGCTACAGCTTGTGGTGTTCTACTTCTGTGGAGAAACAGAGAACTCCCATTTACAACCAGACTGCTTTCATTAATTAAGCATGAACAACAGTTCCCCTTTTAGGACTTAGTTTTGGCCCTTTTTAAAACTTACTTTATAAAGTAAGGAACAAACTGCTTTGAGCTTGAAGTTCCTCCTGGCTAGACCCAAGCCAGAGCTGAAATTTATTTGAAAAATTTGAAGCTAGAAATACAAATCATTTTGAGTTATGATGTTTGGAAATTTTGATATTTATTCAGTTTTGAAAAAAAAAGTTATGTTTTTGGCCTCTTCTAGTTTGTAATAAATCTTACCATACAAAGTTCAAATGGGTTTTAATCACAAATCTTTACTTAGATCTCATATATTCAACTACTTTCACAAAGTTTACTTTCTAAATATAAAAGTTATTCAAAAATCCTCATGGGGAACTCTGTCGGGGGGATTATAATTAATTTTAGATGTCTGGGAAAAGTTATAAATTCAGCTGAATTTGTGGAAGTCAGTCTCCAGAAGAACCATGCTCATAACCTCTCTAAATCTCACATTTTACATATCACAGAAGGGGGAAGCTCATTAGCCAAGTCTGAATTATATGCGTCTTGACAGTGGTTCTCACAGCAGTTACAAGACTCTTTAATTAAGGTGTTGCATAATTTGAGGGAAGGTATAAAATGGAGGAAGAAGATCTAGGCCAGTAAAAAGATTTTAGGGGACCTTAACTGAACATTTATTGATGTTTGGGTATTTAATTTCTGTTTGTTTCTTAACTATAACCTTCTGACAACATTGTTAGTTTTCACTGGAAACCTACTCTCAGTCCTAACTCTGGTTTAAGGGTTTGTTTTTGTTTTTTGTCTAGGAATGTATAGCCAACCCTATATTTCATTCTTTAATCCCGTGCTAGCCTATGTATATGTAGACCTGGAGGACAGTCTAGCATTGCAATAATACTGCAGACTACGCCTAATATATGATATGGCAATAAATACATTTAGGCAATAGCATTGCATCCTGTAGATGCTTTGACATTCCTCCCTGCAGGAAACAATGTATTCTAATGCAAATTTGATTTTCCTGCAGGATCTCATAAACTTTGCAGGTGTTACACTGGAGAGAAAAAAAAATCACTAATCAGCAGTTTCAACTGTAGTTCAATTGACATGCTTTACTCCTATCCCAGCCTAGATCCCGGACCCTGTTGCCAGTCAAGCAGCTCTGCTCTGTCCCTAGTTCGACTTTTCAGTGTTGCTTTGATCAGCTTTTGGTTTTTGATTACAGCAGCTCTTTCAGAGACCACTTTTAAACTCCCTTAAAAAGAATTACATGTATAAGAACACATTGAGTTGGTTGAGAAGCAGGAAGGAACGAACCAGGGCTAGGAGAGAAGTAGCAAGTAGGAGCTGAGTGGAAAATGTTCCCATGATAATACTGGCCCGGATCATACCTCTCCCAGCTCCTTGCACATAGTGGACCCGATGTGCATGGATCGTCTTGCTCCTGGATAAAAGAGGAGCTCAGCTGCCTCTAGGTACTGCCCCAAACACACCTATTCTGGGCTTCACAGAGGATACTTCAAAGGTCTGAGGAGGCACTGGTGACTGGGCAGGCCACAGAGAAGTGGGCAAACTTGGGGTGCACACTGTCCCCCATCCAGCCCCGTGGAGATTCTTAGGAAAAGGTAACACAGCCTGGGATATACTATCTTTCCTGCAGAGTGCTGCCTACACACCCTGGCACCGTGTTTCACAGCGCGATACTAGAAAACTCCATGTGGACAGCCTCAGAGATTTCCTCAGTCTGAGCCTACATGGAGAAGACTCAATACATGTTAAAAGTTCGAGAAGAAGAGAGTCTAAAAGATCTTGGATCCTGTTTGTAATGAAGGAGTGATAACAAATAGTAAAATCTCTAGATATTATTTCATTGCAAGATAAAATCCACCACCATCAAGGCACCGATTCATTTACAAAATAATTTCTAATTATAATTATTTATTTTATTTATTTTAAAACTGTACTACATCAGAAAAAAAACACGTAATCACAGTGTTTTGAACAGTGCATCTTTGGTTAAAGGTACACCACTAAGATGAAACCTCAGTCTTTTCACAAACAAGTTGAAAGTAGTTTTAGGCATCTGTCCAAGTTCCCTGTTTTAAACCCAGCTTTTATAGATTTAAAATAATCATTTTCTACTTTATTTAAATGTCAACCTTGTTTCTGTGGGAAAGAGACACTTACCCAACAAGAGAAACTGACCGACACAGAGAACACACATAGTGCAGACAAATGCATAAAGTTAAAAAAAACAAAAATCCTGAGACATGGACAATTTTTAAACTCTTTCAAGTACAGCATTTTAAAATGCTATTTGTAACACAAAATGACATAGAAGTGTGAATAATAATATTAATAGCTGTAAAATTAATATTTTGATGGAATCCCTATAGCATCACAAAATGCTCATCATGAAAATATTACTGATACACATAAAAATAAGTAAGTTTGCACATAGCAAAATGCACTGTACCTTAAAGAAAGTTATGCTTCCTGATTACACCCAGTGAGTTAATCCCAAAATTTCACATTTTGATTGCAATCCTAGAGGATTTACACCTGTGGTAACTGCTAGTAACTTTCTTCATGAATTCAGAGTAGCAGCCGTGTTAGTCTGTATTCGCAAAAAGAAAAGGAGTACTTGTGGCACCTTAGAGACTAACCAATTTATTTGAGCATAAGCTTTCGTGAGCTACAGCTCACTTCATCGGATGCATACTGTGGAAAATACGGTGGGGAGATTTATAACCTTTCCTTTCCTTTTCTTCATGGAGTTTTCTTTCCTTTGATTTAGGAGAATCTGCTGCTTTGGAGTATAGGTTAGGAGCACTTAAGGCTTCTGAGTCAGTGCAGTGCGCAACTGAACATTCAGTCAGGTCGTCATGACATGAACATTCTTCTGTCCCAGTAGAACACAGGAAGGTTTCAAAGCTATCTGCTCTGTAGTTACGACAAAAACAAAATAATCAGACTCTCATACAACCTATCAAGCTGTTCTATAATTTGTGTGCCCTCTGTGCTAGATGATAAATGGTATGACTTTATGTCTTATTAACACTGAAGTATTTTGCTAGGTCATGTTGCTCCCAGCCAGGTACATATCAATCTGTCGGCCTAAAGCAATATTAACATCAACAGATTTTTTTTTAAAGAAATAGGAACGTCCTTTTGCATTATGCAGATAGAAAAACACTTGAAGAGAACAAAAGATTTCTGTTTGTACAGGTCTCTATTATGTTAACAAAAGGAAAGATTAACAGGAGAATGAAAGTTAAATATGTTGCTACATTGTCTCTGTGTCTTCTAAATAAAATGGATAGGAAATTAAACAGTACATAGGTATATGGAAAACCTTTTATGTTCACCATATTGCTGGATGCACAAAGAAGCAACTACAGTATTACATTTAAAGGGACCACTTGTCAGGGTGAAAATCATATTTCTGAAATATTGACTTACATTACTTGTAATATATCACCAAAGATGATCAAAACTGAAGCTGTTTTAAAAATCTAACTTTATTTCCCCCTATGGCTTCAGTTTAATGAAGTACTTAAGCATATGCTTAATTTTATTCCTGTTTAAGTCCCATTGAAAACAGTGACCCTAACTGAAGTCAATAGGACTTAGTACATGCTTACGTGAATTGTGCCTCTGCAAACTTTAGTTTTTGCATTTCTCCTACACTGAACAATGACAACAGATTAGATGGTGTCATTTTTGTTTATAGTCCATTTCTATTCAGCTTCATATTCAGGTTCTCATAGACAAAAACAATACTGCAATATTTGGTTTGTAAAGACCAGAAGCGAATCTTTAGGAGGTATATACATATGTTTGTGTGAAAAAAATAAAGAGATTTCCACTGGAATTTTTAAAAAATGGAACATCTTTTCTGTTGTACTTAATATTTGTAAAATACTGTTAGGAGCTAGTGGAAACCTTGTTAAGGGTTGAGTTAAAACCTTGATTTTGATGGAAATGAACTGTAAGAATAAGTTAGTCATAACCTCTCACCTAAGACAAAAGGGTTATGTGCACCTGTCCAGGAGCTTTGGACTGTATGGGCAGAGGGATTTCTGCTGTGTATTGTTTTGTGTAAGGGGATACGGGAGTGCGTGAAGGCAGAAGACAGAACCACAGACAGCCTGAAAAAGCAAAGTAGAAGCTTGTAAGCATGGTGTGAGTCTGAGAGAAACCTAGAGAGAGGTTCTGGGTTGGAGGTGCTGGCTGAAAAGGAGCTTGGGCCTGTAAGATAAGAGACTACTCCTTTTGCCATTGGTTCCCCCTGTATTCAGAGAAGGAGGACTTGGTACAATCCTTGTAAGCTCCATCATCTTTTTCTATTCCCACCAGAAACATCCCGAGGCCCCCAAGCTTTGACTTGGGTCCAAAAATTTTAGGCTCAATCACCTGCACTGTGCTAAAATATGAGAATATAAAAGTGAAACTGAAAAGATAAAGGTAACCTGATGACACTGAATAGGCTGTTAGTTGTTCAAGTTGACAGAAATCCAAAAAAGTAAACAAACAGCATAAGTACCAAAAGGAAAATTCAGTTTTGAAATATTCACTTCTAATAATCTAAGCTGCTAACAGTAACACAAGTGAGGAAATCTGTACTTTAAAATGGTGGGGCCAGATTGGTGTGGTTACATGGGGCACAATAATACATTTTCCATGAGATAACTGCCCTCCTTGCACTTACCCCCATCAGGCTACATCCAAAAGGGGTGTAGCACAGGGGACTTGTCCTTTCTACACTGGGCCTCTCCGGAAGGCATAGTGCCTTGCCCCAGAGTTTCTGGTGGGGCAGTACAACCTCATACTATTCTGATGCACATCAGTGCCTAAAAGGCACAATAAAGCCCTTAACTTTTAGCCTGATAACATCTCTTGAAATCGTTACACACAGTTACTTAGATATTCAATTTCACCTACAAATCAGGTATTTAGATATATTAAATTATTGTTACATACAATTATTGTTACACAAAGTTATTAAGTTGTTATACACTGAATATTTGGACATCTAAGTAACTATTTCACCTACAAATCAAATATTTAGATATCTAAATTACAGTAAAACCTCCATTTTTATGAACACCACCCTTATGAATGACCAATTATGCAAACCATTTTTCCCCCAACAGGATGATTAGGGAGAAAGGGAGGAGAAAAACAAAACAAAACAAAAATCACATAACTAAAGGATATTGATGAAGAACAAATCAGTATTCCCTCACGATCCAATGCCTTCAATGCATTAGACGTTGCTTTGCAGTGGTGTGAAGGACAAAAAAAAAGTGATGCAGTGCACCAGACTCATTTATGCTTTGAACCTACTGTAATTTTTAAACGCTCATTTTTATGAGCCTTTTGATTTTATTAACTCCTCAATCCCCAATTAGTTCATAAAATAGAAATTCTACCATACATAAAATGTGCTTGAAATTGTTTTTGGGCATAAAACTGAAGGCTTTGTTAAAGTCAAGCAAAAAGATCAAGATCTTAAAGTCAACTTCTGGCCATGTTTATGGCCATGAAACCTCAGTTAAGTCAATAGGTTAAATGGATATAATCAAGGACAGAATATGGCCTCTATTATGCCTGCAAAAGTTCAGCTTGTTCCTAAGTTTCCTCTGTTTTAGTCAAGTCACCTCTTCTGAGATTCTTCTCTTTTATACACCTAGAACCTCAAGTAGCAAGAGGAGGGATAAATGCCATAGCTTCTAATCCAAACAGGTTTAGGTTATCATAACACAGCTTGCTATTAGAGATGCCTCTTTTTAACACCTGAAGTTTCTCAAGCACCTCAGCACTGTTTTTCCCTTTAATGTTTATTGTGTTTCAATCACATTTTGATTCTGCACAAGGCGAGTCCCTGCACCAGCAAGTCCTTGGATATGAACATCATATTCATGAAGACAAATATATAGTGATTTTACTGGCCATTTCTGATGTGAAAACTTCTTGATACCAGTAGAAGCACAATCAGATCAACCCATTATTATCTGTGTGTCCTGACCTGGGGCTCCTTCCTCTAACGTGCTGAACATCAGGGCCTGATCCACCAAAGCAAGTAGTCCAATTCAGCAAAGCATTTAAGCACATGCTTAAGTGCCGCTGGGACTTAAACACATAGTTAAGTGCTTTGCTGAATAGAGATGGACTTTAGCACACATTTAAAGTTAAGCATGTGTGCAAGTGTTTTATTGAATCAGGACCTTAATGCAAACAGTACCATAAAAATTTTATGCTGTATTTTTACCATTTGTGTTACCCCCACAAAAAATGGTACTTGATAATGGACTCCATGTATACCTTCAGAAGAGCTTTATGCAAGTTAATAGTATCAGATATGTTTTCTGTCCCTTAGAAGCCAAGTTCTAATCAGAAGCCCCACCTTTATTTTTAGAACTTTCAAAACCACCACAAATTGTCCAGTGAGAGTCTCCATTTAACCTCTATAACATGGCTCTCCTATATTACTCCTGTAATTCAACAACACAACCAAAGATACCATCCAAGTAAGAAATAATACTCTCCTGTTATAATATAGCTATTACCTTCCAGCTATTTATAATTATCGGTACTTGTTGCCAAGATCATTTATTATACAATATGTTGGTTTTGGGCCAAAGTATATTTCTAGATAGATAGCTGACTTTTGCACATAAAGGAGAATGTGATATCTATATTTTAAAGTTACTGCTTGGTTACACTATATACAATACTGCCCAAAGCCTATACTGGGATCAAAATATTGTAGACTTTAATTTTATTCTATTTTAGCATATAGGACAAATTGCTTTCACATTGTATCATCATTTTTCTCCCTTTAGAATATGGCTGATAAAGTGTGAGTCTGAGTGCATACATGTGCATATTGGTGATGGGTCATTGGTAAAAATCGAGGTACGCATTCTATCAAATCCATCCAATCCAGTTACCCAGCTGTAAAATGGGGGAAATTGTACTTTCCTACCTCACAGGGGTGCAGTGAGAATAACTATGTTAAAGATCATGTCATGCTTCAGACACTACGATACTGGAGGGCATAGAAAATAGGGAACTGAATCTATCAAATCTAAATTTCTAATCAGGTTATGGATGAACACTAACTATTAGGCAACCCTCCTCCCACACAAAATTAGAGTACAGGCCCAGGAGTCAGGAGCTCTAGTCCGAGCTGGGCCACTGAATTGCTGTGTGACCTTCAGACAGTTATTCAACTTCTTTGGTCTGTAGTTTCTGCAAAATGGGAATAAAAAAAACACTTAGTGACCTCATATGAATGTTGTGAATGACTATTTGTAAAGCGATTGGAGACCCTATGAAAGTATATTATAAAGCCACATAGTACATTCTCACAGTAAGAGTGTATTACTTTTCTGTATTTAAACCACCTGACAGTGTTAGCTGCACCCCAATCTTTGTGGGTCAGGACAGATGCATGATGCAAGCACTCCATTTCTCCAGACTACTGACAAGTAAGAAGGACTTTATTAAAATTTTGTGAAATCTCATCATAGATATTTGTAATAAAAAATTATATATATATATATATATATATATATATATATATATATAGGTTTTATAAAGCAATTTGGCACTCCAGTGCCACATGAAAAAGGGCACAAAGTAAATACGGGTTGTTACATACTTACTAAAAAACAGTGAAGCCAATAAACTGGTATCTGTTGCAAAACTCTTTAAACACCCACTGCATAGGATTCCAACATTGAAAAAATTATAACAAACAGGGTCATTCTGACCTAAAAGCAACCAAAAGACTTATAATTATTGTACCAGACAATGGTGAATCATACTTAAGCAAACCTCCTATTCCTTTTCAATAGAATGCATTATTAATCAGACACATTGTTTTATAACTGTTTCAACGAGGAAAAAAAGGAAAGGAAAAAAAATTCATTTTTCCATACAATATTGGGCCACTTGAAATAGTAACAATCATTTTTTTCCACTACCAATATTACATGAAGCGACTTCTGTTAATACTCTAAATCAGCAGTTCTCAAAATGTGGGCCGGGCCCCTAAAGTGGGCCGCGACACTGTTTTAATGGGGTCATCAGGGCTGGCGTTTGACTTGCTGGGGCCTGGGGCTGAAGCTGTAGTCCGAGGTGGTGGGGCTCTGGTTACAGGCCCCCAACCTGGGGATGAAGCCCTTGGGGCTTTGGTCCCCCTGCCCAGGGCCTCGGCAGGCTCAGGCTTCGGTCTCCCCCCCCCAGGGTTATGTGGCAATTTTGTCAGAAGGGGGTCATGGTGCAATGAAGTTTGAGAACCCTTGCTCTAAATCATTAAAACAAACCAAAAAAATCAAAGCTTTTTCAGTCATACTGTGCACAGGCAAATAAATACAGAAATCAAAACTAATGTAAATGTCCAAACAGCACATTAAAAAAAAAAAAAAAAAAAAGGTCTGCAGAATTATCAATATTCTTATAGCAGTTAATGGTTCTGACTTTGTCCCACCAAGTTTTCTGGAAAGTGAATTTCCTTTGTCTCTCTTCTGTGTTATTCCCCGCAAAAACGGGAACCTCCCATTTATTTTAGTATCTGTTTCAGCAAAAACCAACTGTTAGGCAGGAAGCTAGTCTCAACTTTAACCATGAATGTTAGGAACCATTAGAAAAGGGATAGATAATAAGACAGTAAATATGATGCCATTATATAAATCCAGGGTATGCCCACACCTGGAATACTGCTTGCCCCATCGCAAAATATACATATATTAGAACTGGGGGGAAAAAACTGAGAAGGGCAACAGAAATGATTAAGGGTGTGCACCAGCTTCCATATGAGGAGCGATTAAAATGACTGGGACTGTTCAGCTTAGGGAAGACATGACTGAGCTATGATAGGGGTCTATAAAATCATGAATGGTGTGGAGAAAGCAGATAATGAAACTGTTATTTACTCCTTCACATAACACACAAACCAGGGCTCACCCAATGAAATGAATGGGCAGAAGGTTTAAAACAAACAAAAGGAAGTATTTCTTTACATAACATACAGCCAGCCTGTGGAACTCATTGCCAGGAGATGTTGTGAAGGCCAAAAGCATAACTGGTTCACAAAAGAATTAGATGAGTTCATGGAGGATAGCTCCATCAATGGCTATTAGCTGCAATGATCAGGGATGCAACCCTATGCTCTGGGTGTCCCTAGACCTCTGACTGCCAGAAACTGGGACTGGATGACGGGATGGATCACTCGATAAATTGCCCTGTTCTGTTCATTCCCTCTGAAGCATTTGGCACCAGCCATTGTCAGAGGACAAGATACTTGGCTAGATAGAGCATTGGTCTGACACAGTATGGCCATTCTTATGTTCTTACTAAGTATAGTGTTGCTAACATCCCACTCTTATCTATTATAAGTACTTGCAAAGTAATAAGTACTTATTACTGTAATAAACTGAGCACTTCACAATCTTTAATGTATTTATCCTCACAACTCCCCTATGAAGTGAGGTAATATCTCTCCATTCCCACTGATGGGAAACTGAGGCTTCTTTTTCATGCACCAAGAAGCTCAACTAAGGAGTGGAGGCATAAGTGTCACAGATTCTAATCCAAATTGATTTAGGGTATTAAAACTACTTTCCTCTTTTTAACAGATAGGGGTTTCTTTCACACCTGAACATAGTTTTTAATCTCCTTCATTTATCTTTTTTAAAATCACATTTTTCTTCAATTCATTTTCTGATATTTGGCCAATTATATTCAAAAATTTAAGTGCTTAACTTTTTAAAAGTGACTAAAAGAAAAGGAGTACTTGTGGCATCTTAGAGACTAACAAATTTATTTGAACATAAGCTTTCGTGAGCTACAGTTCACTTCATCGGATGCATGCTGTAGCTCACGAAAGCTTATGCTCAAATAAATTTGTTAGTCGCTAAGGTGCCACAAGTACTCCTTTTCTTTTTGCGAATACAGACTGACACAGCTGCTACTCTGAAACCTAAAAGTGACTAGTGATTTTGGGTACTGAAACTGAAACACCTCACCAGGGCCTGATTTTCAGAAGTAGGAGCTCAGCACTTTCTGCAAACCAGGCCTCTTTAATGTGTCTCAGGTTGGGTGCCAAAAATTTAAACACCTTCCATCCTAATCTGAGGTACTTACATGGCCCACTTACCACAGTATCTGAGCACCTCACAGTCTTTAATGTGTTTATCTTCAAAACACCTTTGTAAGGTAGGCAAGAGCTGTTACTCCCATTTTACAGATGGGGAATGTGGGCACAAAGACGCTAAATAATTTGCCCAATGTCACATAGGAAGTCTGCAGCAACGTAGAGAATGAAACGCAGATCTCCCGACTCCCAGGCTAATGCACTAACCACTGGACCATCCTTCCTCTGGGTAAATTTTATGTTAAATATTTTAAATGCCAATTTAATTGAAATGACTGTGGTTTTGTTGAAAAAATACCAACCTTCCCGTGCCCTATTTGAAAACAAATATTGGACCACCAAAAAAAAATCTGACAGAAAATCTTCATTCAGCTCTACCCACAAACTGCAGTAGCTGGGCAACACCATTACACTTCCAATGGACACAGGGGGAAATCTTGGCCCCATTTAAATATATTGCCAACACACCCATCAACCTCAGTGGATTTCACCCACAGTTCCTAAATTACAGTGAGCTCCAAATACAGATGAATCCATTAAGGAGAATTAAACATATATTTATTAAATGAGGCTGTGTTCACAAAATAACAATGTTTCAGCCAAAAGGCTTTCACAAGATATATTCCACAAGCAACAAAGTTGATTGAAATCAGCTTCCTGTTCTCCCACCATTTACATTTACCATTTCCTAATTAATTTTCAATATGCATAGTTCCTAATGGTCAGATCCTACTGAAGTCAGTGGGAGCCTTCCCCTTGATCTCCATGGGCTTTGGGGTCAAACCTCTTGATGATGCCAACCCTTTTATGAATTACTTCATTTTTTTGCTGGCATTCCTACCTATTTTCATTAATTAAAATAACATTTACATAATACTTTTCAGTTAAAGTATAATACATGCATAATAAAAATGTAAGACAAGAATCTCCTCTACAATCCCCTTCGTAGTTGGTACATAATGGGTACTCATTCTTCTAGTCTGCCAAACTCTTAGTTATCAGTTGGGGTTCCCCAGGCTGATGCAAGTATAGGCCTTGATCCTACAAATGCTTAAACGTGGGATTACTCATATATCTAAGTGTTTACAGTATTACATATAATCAAAAAATAAAACCCCCAAAGCTTTGTCAGAATAAAAATGACCAGACCAATATGAAGGCAGTTATAAGCACAGGGCAGGGTTATAGATAAACAGGCGAAGCAAGTAGATAGGATAAGAGTGGACCCTTGAAAATATCAGTGCCATTGCGCCTCACTCAAAGGATTAAATGACACATCCTCCTCTACATGCAAGGAAGGCCCTGAAAGCAGGGGCGGCTCTACCAATTTTCCCGCCCCAAGCAGTCGCCGCCAAATTGCCACCGCCGCAACAGTGGCGGAGCAGCCACCAAATTGCCACTGCGCCCGGAAGAGCAGCGGGGCTGCCGCCGAATTGATGCCGCGGGACACCGAATGCCGCCCCAAGTACCTGCTGGGAAAGCAGCAGAACTGACACAGCTCCATTGGCATGTGGAAGGCTAAGAGGGAGGGGAGGGACACAGGATTCAGGAAGCCCACATAAGGAGAATTTTGTTTTTAAAAGTTATCCCATTTTAAAAACTGTACAGTTTATAAATTCAAACATGGGAGATTTCAGTGCTCCAGGTGAATGCTTTGGAAAGCTGGAAGGACATGAACACAAGGGAGTAAACTGGAAACTGAATTGCTACCAGATTTAAGGGCCAGATTTTGAGGGTACAGACACACGCAGAGAAAACAGTATCTTACTCCTTATTTAAATCAACAAGGCCATTCCTGAACCAAGGACAACTCAGTGAGAGTAAAGGGCTCACAGCCTGGTGGTCCTTAATGGAGAGACTTTTAAATTCTCTCTATTTTTTTATTAATTTTTTTGGGAAAAAAGGACAACAGGAGATTTGTGTCCTTTCTTTCTTCTGTTTGATTTGTAAAGTCCTAGAAGGGATGTGGGGGAGGAAGCTTCCTCCTTGCTGTCTGCAATAGAAATGTAGGTCTCATCCAGCTGTTTTTCCTGGAAGATTCTATGGACAACCGCAGCATTAGTGGGATTATGACATCAGAGATCTCATGCAATGGAAGCTGATTAAGTGAAAGAGGTAGTCGTTTTTTATTCAGATTGTTCAAAACAGTTTGCTTTTGTTCACTTCCATTTCACTCAAAATGCTCCATTTTTTTTTTTGAAAGATTCCCCCACCTACTCCCTTTCACATATGGGCTGAAAAAGCTCAGAATCCACATCTGAGACTTCCAACCGAAAAAAAACCAAGGAACATCAGACCTAACATTGTTTTAACTTTAGAACTATCAGCAAACAGGAAAAAACAAACTTTAAAAAGTTATGCCTTCTTTGTATATGTAAGCGGGGGAATAGTCCCGCTTTTGTGGGGAACTTTCCTGGCTTCTGCACTACCCCGGTGAAGTGGGCTAGCGAAAGGATCTGAGTCCTCGCTCCCACTTCCTTTACCCAGTGGCCTCCCTGCCCTTGAGGACTCCCCTTCCACTCTCCTGTTTGGCAGAGTCCTCATAACCCCAGCAAGGCTGGGCCCAGGATTCCTGGTGGGCTCGACCCCCAACCCTGCTGTGGTCACCTAGGACAGGGGCTAGGGTGTCCCCACTTTAGGGGACTCTCTCTGCACTGGGCACTTCTCTGACCCACTGACCATTACATACAATTTAAAGCAAATTCAAGTTATTTAATCAACAATTAATTTTTAAAAGAATAAGGAAAAATGGGAAAGGTTAAACGAAACACATCAACCTGCTCTGTGGCAGGGACCATCACAAACAGTGTCTCTGGAATGTCAGGGCAGTTCACTGTCTGTTCCTTGTAAGGCCCAGGCCTCCTTCTCAGGCCCTGGCTGTGCTGCAGGGATGCTGTGGGTTGGACACTTGCTCTGGTGGTGGCCACACGCTCTCAGGCTCTAAGTGGTAGGACCCTTCTGCCCAGTGTCGCCCCCGCCCTGTCGGGGTTACGATCCAAGCCTGGCCTGCAGAGCCTCTTGGCTGAGGCGTCTCCCTGTGCTGGGCCCGCTGCCCAGGGTCCCCCTCGGCCTCCCCAGCTGCTCACCACACCCAGCTCCGGACTGCTCCAGCCCCAGCTCCGCACTCGGTCTCTGCACTGCTGCTGCTGCTCTGCCTCCAGCTCCCTGGGCTGCTTCTTTGGCCCCTCTGGCTCTGGTTGCTGCAGCTCTCCTCCCGGGACAGGTCTGCTCTGTGACTCTGCTCCCAGCGCCGACCTGCTTTGTGGGCTGCTTTTCTGGCCCCTCTGGCTCTGCTCCCAGGGTAAGTTTGCTCTCTCTGGGCTGTGCCTCTGGCTTTGGGGTTGCAGCTCTGCTCCCAGGACAGGGTCTGCTCTCTCTGGGCTGCTTTTCTGGTCCCTCTGGATCTGGCACAGCTCTGCTCCCCAGCTCAGCTTAGGCCCCTGCTTTCTCGTTAGCTCGGCCCCACTCTGTCTGACCCAGGCAAATCCAGCTCACATGGAGGACGGGACCTCCCTGATCTCCTGACTCCCTGATTAGCCTGCCCGCCCTGTCATTCAGGCTGACCTGGAGCATTGGCCTCTCCCCATTGTTCCTGGGGACTATCAGTTTCAGGGTCCTGATTCCCCATCGACCCTTCCCCCTTTTTAGTACTGGGAGCTAGCAACTAAAACACCCTCACTGAATGTTAGTAAGGGGGCAACAGTCCCCTTAGATACAGCAAAGGAATCAACAATGCACAAACCCGATTTGTTTGCTTATTTTCTTCTCATCTCAAAGCATTTTTGCGGACACAAGGAGCAGTACAGCATCACCATTCATTCTTGTCCGTGGCTTGTTCCTCCATTAAAACCAGCCTGATCAAGTCCCCACATACCATGTGCCGCCATCTAGTTGGTGATCAGTCGCTAGGTCTGACTGACCTTGGTTGTGCGTGCATTGGTTTGGTTTTTTTCATCCTATCATCTGTTTGTCTTCTGCAGGGTCCCCAACATCATAATCTTTTCTAATGCAGTCAATCCTGTATGCTGATTTCACATCCTTCTCTCTTTCTAACGTCTTCATTTGTCTTAAAATCATACCACTTTTTATCTGCCAACTTGCAAAGAACTCTCATCTCTACTGCCTCCAGCCTTCTGATGTCTGTATTTTATTTTAGCTCAACTTTAACTCTAGAAGCTGGCACTGGAGCCCACTAAATAATGATTTATGATGCTATCAGGAAGCTATTTCCCTAAGAGAATTAGTACATTTTAAAGCACGATAATAAAATTAGCTAGGGTAATGCCTATTTTGTTGCACTGTAGCGCTACTGATTCTCTGTTCTTCACAGTTAAAACAATTTGTTCAGAGGGTTATTTATAAATCTACACCTTGACTAAAATAAAAAGAAGGAAAAAATAAACTTCCTTGGGGCTGAAACTCACCATTCTCAAGAGAATTTCTTGTATCACCCTTTCAAAGAATCTACCTGCAGTCAAAGCTCTTTCATGCAGGTATCCAAGTCTGAATTCTATTATTGGTCTTTCACTCATACAGACCCAATTTAACTTCTGTTGACTTCAACAAGGGTTGGATCAGACCCTAAACCAGCAGGAGGCAGCTCAGAAAGGATGCTCAAAACTCCTGTAGGGAAGGAGTCTTTGTGCAATGACTGGGTTTGGGGAGGAAGCATTACTCTGACTTGTTACACTTCCTGTCTGCCCCGGGTTATGCTGTCTCCACAAATTCCCCAATAGGAAGAAGAATATGAATACTTCTTTTGAAGGGCCTGTGCTGTGTCCTGTAAGAGAGGAGTTCTCAAGGGGTAGGGTGAGGGTTTTCAAAGCAGAATATGTGGTGCATCAGGAAGCTGCCAGGTCAAAGTTTCAAACCCCAGCTGCCTTGGTTCTGAATCATGATTCATTAAAGAGTTCCATTGTATGAGAAAAGCTACAGAAAGAAGCCAAAGGGCGGGGGGGACGGTTGAAAAATGTTTGAGGGAATGAAATTCCACCTCTCTCTTCCACCAAAAATCTCCAGGGGGAAAAATGTGCTCCTGCTGTTTGACAAAGAAAGAAATAACCAGTGGCTTGACATTATTTTGTCCTTTAGAAAATTAAAAGCAAAAGAGCCTGCTCCTTTAAATGTTGTTTTTGTCTACTTTTTACAACTGCATTACAAATGGCCAAAGCATTCTAGAATGTGCTTAGCCATCCATGCACTATCTATGGCCATTACACACACCAGTGTATTATGTGAACTCAGATGTCTTTTACAGTGTTTTAGAGGAATATTTTCTCACAGGCCAAGACCCCGATCCCGCAACTGAATCCACACGGGTAAACCCAAGCTGCCACAGGGGTCTATCTCACAGGGATCCTCTGCAGAGAATTCATTGTGTGATTGGGATCTAAATATATGTTAGTTTCCCATTTTTTCCTACTGTTTTATTGTTGACTTTTCATCCCCTTAAAATATTTTTTAACTCATTGGGTGCCACGTTACTAAATTTTGATTCAATGTTTTGTTCTGACATTTGTGTACAGTTAAAATGGTTCTGTCTGATTAGCTGGTCAGGGGTCTAATGCAAGAGCACTGGGAAGCCACTTAAGGCCTGATTTACTAAGGTTATGTCTACTCTACAAGCACTACAGTGGCACAACTGCAGCACGACAGCTTCACCAGTGTAGTGTAGATGCTTCTTATATCGATGGAAGGGGCTTTTTATGCAATGCAGTTAATCCACCTCTCCAAAAGGCGGTAGCTAAGTTGGTGGACCTTCAATGGTCAACAGAATCATCCTGGATTTGCACCAGCAGAACTGACAGCAGAATGTGACCGAATATTTGTGCCTCCGCTGAGGCTCCCTCTGCTCATAAAGTCTGAGAGGTGCAGGCCTGGTCTAAACTTAAGACTTGGATAAACCTAACTACATTGCTCAGCACTGTGAAAAATGTTGTGCCCTGAGCACCATAACTAGGTCAACCTAATCCCCAGTCTAGACACAGCTAGGTCAATGGAAGAATTCTTCCCCCAGTTAAGCTACCACCACCTTTTGGAGAGGTGGATTAACTACATTGAATGGAAAACCCGTTCCATCAATATAAGAAGCATCTACATTACCCTGGTACAGCTTTAGGGCTAAATCTGTGCCACTGTAGTGCTTCTAGGATAGATATTACCTTAGACCCATGCTGCTTCATCCTTAGAAACTGAGGGCTCTGTAAACCTCCCAGTTTTTCTCAGCCTGGAAAGCAAGACACTAGGACAGGAAAGGGAACCACGAGCTTGGACCCTAATTACCTGGTTTTAGTCTCTCCTTCTTCCCTCTATTCCTACTCTCTTTACAGTTCCTGCATTGTCATACAGCCATCAAGTTTAAGGTCAAAAGGGACCACCAGATTATCTAGTGTCACCTCCTGCACATCACAAGCCACTAAACCCCATCCAATTAACATATGCATTGAATCCAATAATCTGGATTAGACTACAGTATTACAGTCCTCCAGAGACTAAACTATTGTGAATAAGGCAGAGAATAAGAGGGACCGAGGTGCATCAAAGCCTGAGACCCCTGCAATGGCAGGAAATTGATTTCATGAGATATACCAGATGAACCTAGCAAGAAACCTGCAACCAGTTCTGCAGAGGAAGGTGGAAAAAAGTCCATCTGACCCTCCTTCCACACAGTGGTAAGCATCAGCCAGAAGAATTTAACTTAAAGTACTCCCTTTTCCAGTGTGCTGAGCACATGGCATCTGTAGTACTCTTAGCAAAGGGGAAAAACTGAGCTAGATATCCACACACTGACTAACTGCAGGGCAGTGACTTGTGAGCCTAATTCTGGGAGGTACTAAACAATCATAACTCCAGTTGTGGAACTCACTGCCAGGGGCTGTTGTGAAAGCCAACAGGATAATTAAGTTAAAAAAAGAATTAGATAAGTTCATGGAGGATAGGTACATCAGTGGCTTATAAGCAAAGATGGTCAGAGACATAGCCTGATGCTCTGGGTGTCTCTAAACTTCTGACTGCCAGAAACTGCCACGGGATGACAGGAAATGGATCACTCGATAAATTGCCCTGTGCGGTTCATTCCCTCTGAAGCATCTGGCACTGGCCACGGTTGGAAGATAGATGGGATAGATGGAGCATTGGTCTGACCCAGTGTGGCCATTCTTATGCTTTCAATGGGAGTTGCAAACACTTAGCACAACAGCACCTCTCAGAATCAGACCCTGAAGCAAGCAGTGGGATTTCTCTTTTTTAGCTGATTTCCTTCAAGAACAAAGAAGACCAAACATTTATTTGCAGAGTGTAATATGACCACTTACTCCACCCTTACACATTGGTTCAGAGGCAGTGGAGAGAGGTAACTGTAGGGAGCCAGTTGTGGCCTGGTTCAGAGATGCCTGGACCTGGAGTAAGTTAGGGCAGGAGGAGCCTGGTTTAATGTTGCTAGTTCTGGCGAAGGATCATGCCTACCTAAGCTCAACTCCCCTGCCCCTGCCCTTTCAACAGGGTAGGATAAGTGCAGATGGCATAGGAAACAACTATGCCAGCAGAGATTCTCACAGTGTTGTCAACTCTCATGATTTTATCATGGGTTTCATTATATTTGTTGTTTTTCATAAAGTCCCAACTCCTGGAGTCGCGTGATTATGGGAGTGTCTCAGCTTTCATTTAAAAAGAAAGTTTCTTGCCCTTGTCACTGCAGAAAAGTTTGAAAACACGAACACTAAAAGGGTAAAAAACATAAGACAAAAAGACCCCAAATTTATTATTTTTAAAACCTCATAATTGTTGAGCCTATCACAATTTTAGGAGGCCTGACTCATGATTGTTGAAAGATTGGGGGTGACAATATTGTTTCTTTTACATGTGGGGGTGTCTCTGCTGGGAATATTTGGCTGGTTTAAGGGCATTTTGCTATTTACACAGCTTACAAATGGCATAAAATGCTCTTACTAGACCGGAGAATCTGACTCTGTGTGTATTCATTACACACTAAAATGTATACACAAGGCATTTAGTTGGAAGAACAATGGACATTGGTAAACTTTAGATTCTTTTTCTTACTTTCTCCTCCTGAGGTTGCAACAATTAATACAGCCACTTTGACCTGGATATCTACTCTAAAAATCAAAATGACTCAAATACAAAATAAAAATATTACATGATGAACAGTTTCCCTACATGCCTTTTTCACTGTACTTATCAAGTAAAAACTCAACAGAGCAAAAACACTGCCAACTAAGTGAAAACATTTTCATGTCATTTTCCTCTATGCAGTTTGAATCCTCAAAATTTCACTTTTCACAAAGATTGAGTGCCAAAATGTGGAGGCACAGTTTTTGCAAAGTGGTATGTGAAGTCTATTTTTAGCTTGGTATTTTGCACATCCAAAATTTAGTGCTATAGGACCATGGCAGCCATATCTGTCAAAATGGACTTTTGAAGAGAAAACAGAAAAGTAACATAAATATGCACACACATTAACTATAAGATGACATAAGCACAATTTTACCCCTTCATCTCAAATTTCACCAAAAAAATGGATTTCAGATACAAAATTGGAACAATTAAAAGTGAATTGGACAAGAAGTTCCTGAATTATGACTTTCTGAAAAATAAGTTCTAATATTTTTTCCAATTTCATGGCAGGAAAACAGCTGGAGAGAAATAAAATATCATTTACTCTCACTATTATGACATTTTCCCCCTTTTGAAATTCTCTCTTATAGAATCATAGAAGTGTAGGACTGGAAGGGACCTCAGTAGTCCCCTGTACTGAGTCAGGACTAAGTATTATCTAACTATCCCTGGCAGGTGTTTGTCTAACCCATTCTTAAAATCCTCCAATGACAAAGATGCCACCAACTGCCCAGTTTGTTTCAGTGCTTAACCACCATTACAGTTAAGAAGTTTTTCCTAATGTCAAACCTAAGTTTCCCTTGCTGCAATTTAAGCCCGTTATTTCTTGTCCTGTTCTCAGTGTATAAAGAGAACAGTTGAACACACTCCTCTTTATAACAAAGTTTTACATAGTAGAAGACTGTTATCATGTCCACCCTCAGTATTCTCTTCTCCAGACTAAACAAACCCATTTTTTTCCCCAATCTTTCCTCACTGGGACATGTTTTCTAGACCTTTAATCTTTTGTGTTACTCTCCTCTGGATTTTCTCCAGTTTGTCCACATCTATCCTGAAGTGCGGTGCCCAGAACCAAAAACAGTACACCAGCTGAGGCCTTATCAGTGCTGAGCAGAGTGGAAGA
Organism: Lepidochelys olivacea; assembly: GCF_965140295.1. Taxonomy (NCBI): domain Eukaryota; kingdom Metazoa; phylum Chordata; order Testudines; family Cheloniidae; genus Lepidochelys; species Lepidochelys olivacea. Next base: position 29,436,831 of record NC_140413.1, read on the forward strand.
ATTACTTCTCATTTCTTGCTTACAACACTCCTGCTAAGACATCTTAGAATGATGTTCACTTTTTTTGCAACAGTATTACATTGTTAACTCATATTTAATTTATAATCCACTATAACCCCCAGATCCTTTTCTGCAGTACTCCTTCCTAGGCAGTCATTTCCCATTTTGTATTTGAGCAATTGATTATTCCTTCCTACATGTAGCACAGTGCTCTTGTTCTGGTTTGAAGAAAATGAGAAAATCCCATTGCATAAATAGGGGAATCTCAAGTAGGAGCACACAGGTTATTTTACCTCTATACCTGGCACTCATTCGACCATTGCTGGAATACTGTGTCCAGTTCTGGTGATCACAATTTAAGAAGGATGTTGATGGATTGGAGAGGGTTCAGAGAAGAGTCACAAGAAGCATACTAATCCACAGAGGTCTCCCTACCAACACTACAGAAAGAGGGATTCTAGGTGGACTCCTCCTGAAGGTCGAAACAGCAGACTGGACTTCTACATAGAGTGCTTCCGCCGACGTGCACGGGCTGAAATTGTGGAAAAGCAGCATCACTTGCCCCATAACCTCAGCCATGCGGAACGCAATGCCATCCACAGCCTCAGAAACAACTCTGACATCATAATCAAAAAGGCTGACAAAGGAGGTGCTGTTGTCGTCATGAATAGGTCGGAATATGAACAAGAGGCTGCTCGGCAGCTCTCCAACACGAGTTTCTACAAGCCATTACCCTCTGATCCCACTGAGAGTTACCAAAAGCAACTACAGCATTTGCTCAAGAAACTTCCTAAAAAAGCACAAGATCAAATCCGCACAGACACACCCCTGGAACCCCGACCTGGGATATTCTATCTACTACCCAAGATCCATAAACCTGGAAATCCTGGGCGCCCCATCATCTCAGGCATTGGCACCCTGACAGCAGGATTGTCTGGCTATGTAGACTCCCTCCTCAGGCCCTATGCTACCAGCACTCCCAGCTACCTTCGAGACACCACTGACTTCCTGAGGAAACTACAATCCATCGGTGATCTTCCTGATAACACCATCCTGGCCACTATGGATGTAGAAGCCCTCTACACCAACATTCCACACAAAGATGGACTACAAGCCGTCAAGAACACTATCCCCGATAATGTCACGGCTAACCTGGTGGCTGAACTTTGTGACTTTGTCCTTACCCATAACTACTTCACATTTGGGGACAATGTATACCTTCAGATCAGCGGCACTGCTATGGGTACCCGCATGGCCCCACAGTATGCCAACATTTTTATGGCTGATTTAGAACAACGCTTCCTCAGCTCTCGTCCCCTAAAGCCCCTACTCTACTTGCGCTATATTGATGACATCTTCATCATCTGGACCCATGGAAAAGAAGCCCTTGAGGAATTCCACCATGATTTCAACAATTTCCATCCCACCACCAACCTCAGCCTGGTCCAGTCCACACAAGAGATCCACTTCCTGGACACTACAGTGCTAATAAACAATGGTCACATAAACACCACCCTATACCGGAAACCTACTGACCGCTATTCCTACCTGCATGCCTCCAGCTTTCACCCTGACCACACCACACGATCCATCGTCTACAGCCAAGCTCTGCGATACAACCGCATTTGCTCCAACCCCTCAGACAGAGACAAACACCTACAAGATCTCTGTCAAGCTTTCTTACAACTACAATACCCACCTGCGGAAGTGAAGAAACAGATTGATAGAGCCAGAAGAGTTCCCAGAAGTTACCTACTACAGGACAGGCCTAACAAAGAAAATAACAGAACGCCACTAGCCGTCACCTTCAGCCCCCAACTAAAACCCCTCCAACGCATTATTAAGGATCTACAACCTATCCTAAAGGATGACCCAACACTCTCACAAATCTTGGGAGACAGGCCAGTCCTTGCCTACAGACAGCCCCGCAACCTGAAGCAAATACTCACCAACAACCACATACCACACAACAGAACCACTAACCCAGGAACTTATCCTTGCAACAAAGCCCGTTGCCAACTGTGCCCACATATCTATTCAGGGGACACCATCACAGGGCCTAATAACATCAGCCACACTATCAGAGGCTCGTTCACCTGCACATCCACCAATGTGATATATGCCATCATGTGCCAGCAATGCCCCTCTGCCATGTACATTGGTCAAACTGGACAGTCTCTACGTAAAAGAATAAATGGACACAAATCAGATGTCAAGAATTATAACATTCATAAACCAGTCGGAGAACACTTCAATCTCTCTGGTCACGCGATCACAGACATGAAGGTCGCTATCTTAAAACAAAAAAACTTCAAATCCAGACTCCAGCGAGAAACTGCTGAATTGGAATTCATTTGCAAATTGGATACTATTAATTTAGGCTTAAATAGAGACTTGGAGTGGCTAAGTCATTATGCAAGGTAGCCTGTTTCCTCTTGTTTTTTCCTACCCCCCCCCCCCAGATGTTCTGGTTTAACTTGGATTTTAACTTGAAGAGTGGTCAGTTTGGATGAGCTATTACCAGCAGGAGAGTGAGTTTGTGTGTGTATGGGGGTGGGGGGGATGTGAGAACCTGGATTTGTGCAGGAAATAGCCCAGCTTGATTGTCATGCACATTGTGTAAAGAGTTGTCACTTTGGATGGGCTATCACCAGCAGGAGAGTGAATTTGTGTGGGGGGGTGGAGGGTGAGAAAACCTGGATTTGTGCTGGAAATCACTTTAGATAAGCTATTACCAGCAGGACAGTGGGGTGGGAATAGGTATTGTTTCATATTCTCTGTGTATATATAAAGCCTGCTGCAGTTTCCACAATATGCATCTGAGGAAGTGAGCAGTAGTTCACGAAAGCTTATGCTCTAATAAATTGGTTAGTCTCTAAGGTGCCACAAGTCCTCCTTTTCTTTTTAAGAATGATTAAAGGATTAGAAAACATGCCTTATAGCAGTAGACTTGAAGAACTCAAACAATTTAGCTTAACAAAGAGAAGGTTAAGGGGTGTCCTGGTCACAGTCTATAAGTATCTACAAAAGGAACAAATATTTAATAATGGGCTCTTCAATCTATCAAAGAAAGGTATAACAAGATCCAATGGCTGGAAGTTGAAGTTAGACAAATTCAAACTGGAAATAACACATACATTTTTAACAATGAGTGTAATTAACCATTGGAACAATTTCCCAAGGGTCATGATGGATTCTCTATCACTGACAAGTTTTAGATCAAGAAAGGATGTTTTTCTAAAAGATCTGCTCTAGGAATTATTTAAGAAAAGTTCTCTGGCCTGCATTATACAGGCAGTCAGACTAGATGATCATAACGTTCCGTTCTGGCCTTGGAATCTATGTGAAGAGTGGCTTATTTCAATTTAGCTTAATCCTTAAAAAAGGTACATCTAAATCAAAATATGTCACATTTGACTAGAGCGCCTATGAGCTACAGTAATACAAATAATTAATAGTAACAACCTGATCCAAAATAAAAATATCTACACCTGAATTTGGACCACTTTAACTCAATTGGTTTGAAAAACACACTTTTAGTTAAACTGGTGCAAGTTTTTATGTAGACAAGGCCTCAGCGGATACCACAGATTCCCAAGAGGGCAGCCAATCAAGGGTGCATATGGCTTTAAACCAGAATGATGGGTAGTGGAGTGGAGGAAGCAAGTCTGGGGCTGAGGGAATAATGGCTTTTGTTGAGGGCTATTGTTTTCATGGTTTAGCAGTAGATTTGCCATAGTGGGGCTGGTTTAACCACAAGGAGGAGCACAGTGGAAAGCAGCCTCACCATAACAAAATGTATGCTTTGAAGGACTGTTGTGTTTGGCAATCCAAACATGCAAAAGGTCAGGCAATGAAAAGGCTAAGGCCCCACAGCAACATTCGATCAGCTACATTAAACAAAAGGTTTAGAGTATTTTGGGTTATTGTTTATGCTGTTACATACAGGAAAAATAAAACAACTGTGGAACTTAATGATCAGTCATTCAGACATTATTATGAGAAGGGACAGAGTAGACTGAGCAGAAGACAGTCCAGTGCAAGATCCAGATCAAGCAAAGCAACTCCAGCAAAGCCCAAATGGTTAGTCTTGTCCTATTTTTAAACTACTTCTGAAAGTATACACAGACTTCCGTTTCTTTAGTTGAGCTACTCAAGTGACTGAGAAGCTGCAGGATCAGGCTCCTATTTTATTAAGGAAAATGATGCACTCACAAAGTGTGTAACTTCAAATTTCCTCTAAGTGAATTATTATTCCTTAATGAAGTTTTTACCAAACATAGCAAGCATTAGTCTCTGCAAACTAAGTACATGTACCATGTAAAATTTTGAAATAATGCACACAAAAAAGTCCAGACAGCTATTTTTAAAAGCAGAATAGATATCTTCTGATGCTCAGATAACTAAAACAATCTAAACAGATTTAAAAACAAAAAAAACCCCACCACATTTGGGCGTACACCGAGCATAAGAAATTCAGCCCAAAAATAAAAAAGAAAATGATAAATGTATTGCATTAATGATGGGTTTACAATGGTAGGGCTCTTTCAGATCGAATATACCATCGTTAAAAATGCGCTATGGGCAATGGAGTTATGACATTGTACCCCAGGTGAGGATGTGGCACAGTATCTCATTATTTACAATGTGATTTTTTATTCCATTACTACATTCAGTTGCTTAGTTCTGTTACATTTTTGTACTAAGCTAGGCAAGTTTTCATGCTATTACATTTTTAACACTCAGCAGTATGTCCTCATTACAGGAGAACTGTCTCTTAGGAACAAGAAGGAAGATTTTTAAGAAGAGCATAGTTCTTGCAATCAGATTATAGAATGGAACAGCATTACTGGACAGACAGCATGTACAGTACAGCATGTTGCAGCTTGATACCACAGCTCCACATCTTGTATGACTCCCATGTTAGGAACAGTAATAACCAGAGGAATCAGGTTTTTAACAGGAGCAAAATCCTTTTCTGAAAAGGGATGACTATCCCACATCTGCCAACATTTATTTATCATGCAAATGTGCATGCTATATCTGAAGTACCCCCAACCTAATACACAAGTCACTTATTCAGTTTCACTAAAAGATTTATAAAAGATTATTCTAGGTTTTTGCTACACATTATTTTGTGCAGAACCTTTCAGGGGAAATTTTCCAACTCTTTGGTGTAATGGGAAAAGCAGAGCTGTGTGTCCAGAGGTTTAAGCACAAGATTGGAAAGAGGGAAATGTGGAATTCTAATTCCAGCTCTGAAAGTGATTATTTACCTTCTGTAACTACATCTGTCCTCTTTAGCATCTCCCAACATAAAATATAAGTAGTGATACTTATTTGCCTAGGCTATTGCAAACTCCATGGAAGTCACACAGAAATGGTTTTGGCCCAGTGCTTGAAAAGACTTTGGACCTGAAACCTGCTATACAAATATGAAATACTATTAGTGATGGCCTTCAAGAAACAACTCCAAATTAAAGCTTCGTTTTGGAAGGACATGGATAAAATGCCTTAAGTGTGCCCAAAGTGTGTGGATTACATGGATCATACAGCTATACCACACTACATGATTATTCTCTCAAAAAAGTTCTGCTATGTAGCGAAACCTATTGAAGAGTGCAGTAGTGAGCATAATCACTAGAGCTGGTCTCTGTCTATACCCTATTTAGTACCACATTAACTTTGGCCACACCAAAGTATGAGGTAAACCCTGGCACCGCAAAGTACCCATCTTACTTCCTTTCAAGGACAGCAATGTCTGAAACTGTGGGCCAGATTCTCTCCTGTGCCAAAATCCACTCAGTGCACGACAAAGATGGCAGCTACCAAGGAGCTGGTTACAGCAACTTGATTCTTAAGCTGCCCCAGCCATGGACGCTCTCTACTTGTGACAGCTGGCTGTGGTCCTAACTTAATGGACCATAGATCAGCTGAGAATTGTCGTGGGGGAGCAGATCACGGCTGACCCCATCACATCCACTATGGCAGGAGGAGGGGAAGGTTAGGCTAGGAGCTGGCTCTGGTAGTTTTACCCCACTTGTGAACTCCTTCTCCTTTGGGGGATTTTTTAACTAGCCAGATTAAAATCAGGCAATGCAAAAGAAACAGAAATGGAATGAGGATCTAGACCACTGTGGGATGAAGCCCCTGTCACTGCTACTGCAAATGTGGGGTGGGAGACCAGGGACCTGGCTTCCAATCAAAGTCTTCCTCACTTTGCAAACATACAGTAGAAATCCCTTTGGCCACTACCTAAGGTCAGCCACTTGTAGTGTGGAATAGGGCAGATGCCAATCCAGTTAAAGTAGCTGGAATAATTTAATATCCCAGTTGAAGTTTAGCAAAAACACCAGAGCAAACACACTTAACTTTTGCCCAAAAAAGTGCCATAGGATTGTCACACTGTTGTGAGTGATAAGAAATGGAAGATGGTAAATAATAAAATCGTAATACCAGGTTGTTAAACAGCAATTTTCATCAGTGGATCTCAAAGCACTTTACAAAGCAGGTCAGTATCATTATCCCCATTTTTACAGATAGTGAAACTGCAGCACAGGGAGTTGTAGTGACTAGCCCAAGGTCACCTAGCAGGCCTGTGGCAGAACTGGCAATAGAACCCACGTCTCCTGAGTCAACGAGTCTTGTTTCCTGTCTTGGGGAGCAACACACAGTGTCTGTGTGACTTTCACTGGAATATACAGCTACAGCTATAAGACTCAGGAATGTGTGGCTGGAACAGGCCTACCAAGGTCATCTAGCACACAAGAGGGCGCACACACCCACACCTGTGCTGAGGCAGGACCAAGTAAACCTAGACTGTCCCTGATAGTGTTTGTCTAACCTGTCCTTAAAAACCTCCAGTGATGGGGGCTCCACAACGTCCCTTGGAAGCCTATTCCAGTTCTTAATTATCCTTCTAGTTAGAAAGGTTTTTCTAATATCTAAGGGCATGTCTACACTGGCAGAGTTACAGCACCACTCAGAGAGCGCTGAAGGGAAACCGCTGTGGTGTGTTCACGCTGTCAGCTGCCTGCGCAATAGCGTGTTCACACTTGCGGCACTTGCAGCGGTATTCGGAGCAGCGCACTCTCGGCAGCTAGCCCACAGAGCACCTCTTTCTCTTTCGTGGGTGCAGCACCAGAGCGGTGGTTTGCCTCCTGCACCTTGTGGTAGGTGTTCCACAGCTCCTTCACTTTGACCCTGCACTGCAGTGTGTCCCGGTCATGGCCCCTTTCTGTCATGCATCAAAAAATCTGTCCATAGGTATCATAATTCCTACGGCTGGAGCGCAGCTGGGACTGGACAGCCTCCTCTCCCCAAATGCTGATGAGGTCCAGCAGCTCGGCATTGCTCCAAGCAAGGGAGCACCTGGTGTGGAGCAGGCGTGGCCACCTGGAAAGATCCACTGAGACCACTGCATGCATCACCGAGCAAACAGGAAGGGAACTTTCAAAATTCCAAAGGAATTTATGGGGTGGGTGGGGCTGATGGTTGGTCACCTGAGGGCAGGGCAGTAGAGTTCAAACTGATGACCAGAGAGGTGAGAACAGGCATTGTGGGACATTTCCCGGAGGCCAGTCGCAGTGCTGTAATCGACCACAGTGTCTACAGTGGCACCAGAGCACTGTAGCCCTGGCGCAGAAAGCTGTACGCCTCTCGTCAGGGTGTTTTTTTTAAAGCAGTACAACTGTGCAGTTTCAGCGCCCTAAGTGGCTTGGCAGTGTGTACACCTTGAGAGTTACAGCGCAGAAAGCTTCTTTATTGCGCAGAAACTTGAAAGTGTAGACGGGGCCTAACCTAAATCTCCCCTGCTGCAGTTTAAAGCCCATTACTTCTTGTCCTACCTTCAGGGGAGATGGAGAACAATTGATCACCATCCTCTATATAACTGCTCTTCGCATATTTGAAGACTGTGGTCAGGTCCCCCCTCAGTCTTCATTTCTTAATACTAAACAAACAGGTTTTAAACCTTTCCTCAGATGTCAGATTTTCTGTGTGTGTATATATTATACACACACTTGTGTGCTGGAGCTATTGATCAAATATCACGGGACAATATGATACATGTTTATATAGGGACCAATGTTTCAGTGATTAATATTCGATGCTCTAGGTGCAAGGTCAGACAAATGACCCTAAGAAATTGTCTCTATTTATTGAAACAAGGAAAAAGAAAAACTATTTACTAATAAATAGCCAATTTAACAGGTAACATTGCCTTAGTATTGTAGCATCAAACCCATTTTACAAAAAGGGCCAGATTCCTTTTTAATGACAACCTGTGGGCCCCCAATATAAATTTAGGAGCCACTCTCAATGCACAGCAAAATTCCCCCTAGTGATAAGAAGTTTGCACAGAGATCAAGGGTGAAATATGGCCTTTATGCAGCTCCTGAACTTTTAGTCATTCCTATTTCTTATTTGTTCGGACTTTATTGATGCATTCAGCTTCATGAAGTAGGAAACTGGTCCCTTTGAGTATGTCTGTGCTGCATTTGGGAGGTCTGACTCCCAGCCAGGGTAGACAGACGCATGCTACCTAGCTTGAGCTAGCTCACTAAAAATCGCAGCGAAGATGTTGCTGCAATGGGGTAGCGACTTGGGCTAGCCAAGCAAGTCCAAGGCTGCCTGACCCCCTAGGTCCGAGTTCAGGAGATTAGCCTGAGCCTCCGCCCATGCAACCATGTCCACACTGCTATTATTAGTGTGCTAGCTCAAGAAGAGCTAGCGCTAATCTGTCTCCCTGAGCTAGGAACCAAACCTCCCAGCGGCAGTGTACATAGGCCCTATAGGTCCACCACAGGTTTTGCCCTCTGTCTCTATTCACCATCCTCCTTTCTCTTTGTGTGTCTCGTCCGAATACATTTCCTTTCCCACCGCAATTCTCCTCATGAGCTTCACTCCCCACTTCTTCCTCATTCCATATGCTGAAATGAGCAGCAGTGAAATGGTTAATGGTGATATTTAGTCATCATTAGGCTTTAGCACTAGTACCACAATGAGATTAATGAGGTCGGGGGGGGGAAAGTTATTTTTCCAGGCTAGCTGCACGCTCAGAAATACAGTACTGCATTGGTTATATATTCACTTCAGTTATGGAAAGTTATTTGGGCAGCTATGAAGACTAGAAACTTAGTTTTATTTTTAAATGAAAACACAGATTCTGAATATGTAGGGCCCTACCAAATTCACAGCCATGAAAAACGCATCACAGACCGTTAAATCTGGAGTCCCCTTGTGAAATCTGGTCTTTTGTGTGCTTTTACCCTATACTATACCAATTTCACAGGGGAGACCAGAGTTTCTCAAATTGGGGGTCCTCCTGACCCAAAAGGGAGTTACAGGGGGTCACAGGTTATTTTAGGAGGGATTGTGGTATTGCCACCCTTACTTCTGCACTGCTGCGTTCAGAGCTGGGTGGCTGGAGAGTGGTGGCTGCTGACTGAGGGCCCAGCTCTGGTAGCAATACCAAACCATGCCATCCTTACTTCTGTGCTAATGATGATGGTGGCTCTGCCTTCAGAGCTGGGCTCCCAGACAGTAGCCACCGCTCTCCAGCTTAGGGTTGCCAACTCTTCCGGTTTTGCTGGGAGTCTTCTGGAATCAGGCCCTATCTTCCGGACGCTACTGAAGCCAAACTGGGAGATTTTAGGTGCTACAAGTCCGGCGGTGCAGCATGGCTAAGGCAGGCTCCCTGCCTGCCCTGGCCCCGCGTCACTCCCGGCAGCAGCCAGCATGTCCCTGTGGCCCCTGGGGGGATGGGGGGGGCAGGGGGTCTCTGCGCACAGCCCCCACCCTGAGCGCCAACTCTGCAGCTCCCATTGACCGGGAACTGCAGCCAATGGGAGCTACACTTGCAGGCACTGGCAGCGCAGAGCCCCCTTTTACCCAGTCCCCGGCAAGGACATGCCAGCTACTTCCAGGAGCGGCGCAGGGCCAGGGCAGGCAGGAAGCCTGCCTTAGCCCTGCTGTGCCGCCGACTGGGAGCCACCCAAGGTAAGTGCCTCCCACCAGATCCTGCATCCCTTCCTGCACCCCAACTCCCTACCCCAGCCCAGAGCCCTCTCCTGCACCCAAACTCCCTCCCAGAGCCTGCGCCCCAACCCCCTACTCTAGCCCGGAGCCCTCTGCTGCACCCAAACTCCCTCCCAGAGCCTTCACCCCTTCCTGCACCCCAATCCCTTGTCCCAGCCCTGAGTCCCCTCCAGCATCCAAACTCCCTCCCAGAGCTTTCACCCTCCCCCCCAACCCCCTTGCCCCAGGCTCATCCCCCACCCCAACCCACTGCCCCAGCAGAGTGAAAGTGAGTGAGGGTGGAGGAGAGCGAACGAGCGAGGGAGGGAAGGAGAGGGGATGGAGTGAGTAGGGTGGGGCCTCGGGGAAGAGGCAGGGCAGGGGCTGGTCAAGGATATGTGGGTTTGTGTGATTAGACAGTTGGCAACCCTACTCCAGCGAGCCAGCTCTGAAGGCAGTGTCACCGCCTGCAGCAGTGCAGAAGTAAGGGTAGCAGTACCACAACCCCCCTGCTATAATTTTGCGACACCCCCACAACTCCGTTTTGGGTCAGGACCCCTAAAATGACAACAATGACATTTCAGACTTAAATAGCTGAAATCATGAAATTTACTATTTTTAAATTCTATGACTATGAAATTGACCCAAATGGACTGTGAATTTGGTAGAGCCCTATGAATATGTGATGTAAGCTAAATAAATACATCAGCTGGCTGAACCTCTGACACATCTGCCTTAGTTAAATCACCAATGTTTGTTCAATGCTAGCTGTTAATTGTACAAGGCAATTCAGCCTCGAGATTCAGCGCACATCTAACTTCTAAACAAGATAAGACCCTCTATAGTCACAAAATGCCTTGATAAGCTTCTCTTACTATAATTCTTTCAAACCTGCTCTCAGGATTTTTTCCTAGATTATTAAACAAGTTATTTGAAGATCACTTTGCTTTAATTTACATTGATCTCTCAAGCATCTGGCCATTTAAGTAATAACAAACCTCAATAGGAAAAAAAACTAATTTAAAGTTAAGTATCCCTTGTGTCACAGAGCTGGAGAGTTTATGCAGTTCTGCTGTAGGATTTTCAGTTGACATCAGGTTGCAACCCCACCAAGCTATAGGTTTATGTAGTCCAGAATCTTTTGCTTTTCACCCTCTCTCTTTGGAGATTATCCTATTTTCTATGAGCTCCTCCATACTGAAGGAAAGGTCCGTTGTGCCTTCTGGCAGATTTGGTTGGAATTTAAGATCTTTAGCTTGGACCTCAGGTTTTCCTCAAAGGTTTCTTCTTAGACTGTTGGGAAAAACAAACCTTTTGAAAAGGAGAGAAGGTATAATTTTAGCTGGTATTTTCAAATCCAAGCTTAGTTTCTTCTAACCACACCATCTAAAGCAGCCATTTTCTACAGATGGTAGAGTCCAGCAGTGGGTTTTAGTTCATCAGTACACACTGATAATTAATATGCATTTGTGTAGCAATGAAGTGATGTGAAGAGTCATGGGGAGTCAAATGTGAAAACCTGATAAGCATGTAAGAGGAGGAATCGCATAGCACGCTAACATAGCTATACTTTTAATACCATTTTGAAGACAGTTTATGCCACACCTGATCCATTCTGTAATCAGTTTGAAGGCATTTTTATAGCATTCCTTGAAGAATGTGAGCCATTTCTATCTAGGTACCCACATGGCGACCTCTTTGTGGTATCTGAACCTCACAAATATCAATCATCCTCAAAATACTCCTGCGTGGGAGAAAATAATTATCCTTATTTTATAGATGGGGAGTGGAGGTATAGGGAAATATGCAGGATCTGCTCAGTGTGGCAGAGCTCAGTACTGAACTCAGATCCAATCCAGTTCCTTAGCCATAATACCACCTTTCTCCCATAAGGCCCTTAATCTAGCTGATCTTAGAAAACAAAGATTGTCTCAGAAAACTGTTTTGCAAAGCAACCTCTCTCTGTATGTACAAGTATCAGTAATATTCAGTCTGAAGTACTGTTAAAGCAAATGCAAAGAGATAATATCCAAATTAAAAACCACATGACTAAATTCTAATAGTTCTGTGTACACAGTACGTAATAAAACTATGGATTGTGGAATAGTATGTGTTAGTACTAAAGAGTTCGTATGTCCCCGAAAATGAAGCATATCACACTTGTCAGGGTCTATCATGGCCTGATTTACAAAAATATATTGTTTTATCAGATTCATTAAGCTCTATTTTAATGCTGCTGATATTCAAAGTAAGGAGTATGACCCCAATTCAGCAAGGTACTTAAGCACATAAAGTCAATGGGCCTACTCATATACTTAAAATTAGGCACATACTTAAATACCTTGCTGAACTGGGGCTGGTAATGTGAGGCATTTTTCCTTAGTTTAACAAATATCATTATCATCATCTCAAAACATCTACAAATCTGAGCCCAGGGACATGAGTCTCTGTAGATAGGATATATTATTGCAGACAGGATGGTCAACAAAGCATCTATTAGGAGTAAGTGTCATTAATGAAAACTTAGCCCATACATGAATAAAAACAATACATCTATGGGTTAGAGCATCACACTAGTCACACATTATGCTCTCCTGTTTCAGGCATCCTCTTGCCTCCATACGCAACAAGTTACTGTGATGTTAATGTTGATACTTTGCCATCTACAGAAAACCTTATCATGCAATCTTTAATGTGCTACACAATAAAGGACAATGCAATTTCCTATCCTCTGCATTAACTGGAAAAAATAATTCCGAAAGGACCTTTAGATCGATAATGAGGGATAAACACAATTACCCAATTGACAAATAGCTTAAATAATTAAAGGAAACACCTATCTGTGGGCTAGATTGTGGCTCAGCCTGAGTGCCAGCTCAAGAGAGTATGGGGGCATAAGGCTGAGGGAAGCAGGCTCTGCAGAGTCCTATGTTCATAACCCACCTCACCTGAGTGAATGGGAAGGGTGGGAAATAGGCAGAGCTCTGACTCTGCTCCTCTGACTCATCCTGGAGAGCATATATTGCAACAGGGATAGACCTGTCAGAGCCAGGAGTAAAAACTGAGGTTCTTGATTCCCAGGGCCTTATTCATTAGATCATTCTGCATCTCAAGGTTGAGATTAGAACACAGTTATCATGGGAGGGCCTCCACACAGAGTGAGGCTCTCCTTCCAGACCAGTAACTTAAGCAAAACAAAACATGATGCCCACCTTTTAAAGGAAGAATGTTTCCAGTTTTTGGCAGAAGTTTTAGAGAAGATGGTGCTAGCAGAACAACAGCATCTTTGTTTAGTTTAGGTGTTTGGATGTTTTTCCAAGTAAGATTGCAAGATAGTAATAAGTGATGGGGCTGAAGGGAAAGGACTAAGCCTAAAATCCTAGGGTATAAAATTCTGAAGGAGTGTCCGGCTGAGATAATCAAAGGTAGAGGCATTGCCAAGACCAGGCTTTTGTAAGCCAGGCTCCCATGTTTGCCATGATGCTCTGGGAGTCTTCACAGGGAAAGTCTGGATTTTCCTGTTTATTGATTTTCTCCCCCACTCCCACATAAAATGTGTATTCATGACACACATATTCTGTATTCTGCTGAGGAACTACTAAAAGAGCAATCCATAGATCAGACATGATATTTGTGTCACCTCTGATGAAAATTTGAATCCTGCCTATTTAAGCATCAGCTGACACAAGGTAAAGGCCCAAGTCCTACAAATGCTTAGACACATGCTTCATTTTATGCACACGATTAATGCCACTCCATTCAATAGGACTATTCTCTTGTGTAAATCTAAACATATTCATGTTTGCAGGACACAGATCCAACTGAGAACGAAGTGCTACAACAGGAGAAAATGAGCAGAAGATAAAGTAGAATACTAAATAACATGCAACTCCATTTTCCCCAACTTTTTCTGAAAGTATCCTGTACAATATATATTTTATAGAGAGAGAGATAGACAGACACCTACTGGTATTCATGAGCTTGGCACCTTTCCTCCCAAATGACACATTCTGGCAAAGTGGTGAACAAGTAGTTACTTTGGAATGTTACTGTAGCACTAAAGAAACAACACAAACATTCTAACTTCCCTTTGATCACTCATGCATGTTAGCATCTCTCAGGCTCTTCACTCTTGCTTTACTAGCCTAGGATATAAATGATTAATGGTGAATTGTGTATCAATCCAAAACATTATTTTCAATTTACACCTCAATCCAAGCGAGTAATGTTACCTCAGCACACTGCTACTGAGGATTTTGTTATATAAAACTGAATTTAAGTTTAATTTTTTAACCTACAATAGTGATATTAGGCTCATGTATTGTTTTAGTGCAAGTTCACTCATACCTACATTTCAAAGCTTTCTCTTCACAATTCCAAAATTACTTTGGGGCTGAAACTTGGAATAAAAGTTCTTACAACAAGAAAAAATGTACACATAAAATTGTTTTATTTCAGATGCTTACCCTTAAATTTCTTAGCTTTACTCAAACAAAATGCAGCTTTGTCAGTCATCCATTTCACGGAGGATTAACACTGCACTTTTTTGTTAAGCAGTTTAAATTAAACATAGTTTAGCTTTACTTTTATAAGTTTAAATTATTTCTTGGCTTAGATAAATAAGTAATGCACACTGAGTTCAAATTAGGTTTACTGTATATTTGCATTACTGTCTTCTCTGAATGCTTTTGAGATTACAACAACATGGCTATTCTTTGATATGTGACCAAATTTATCCTCAAAGTTCTCAATCTTGCTCTAAGTCTATCATGATACCGGTGTAAAAAATGACAAGTACAACTTTCAAAAGTGCCTAAATGACTTAAAAAATGTATCTGACAACTCAGCTCTATTACAGAATGTCTATAAGCAATAGTGCTATTCTGTAAATGATCCCTAAATTACTTTAAACATAAATTATCCTAAGCTATATTTTTGTAACTTTGTGATTCCCATTTTGAATTTTACACCCATTGAAAAATATACTTGCAGCCTGACAAGTTATTACTCAGTTATTGTTCAATGCTAGCTGTTAATTGTTTGACACAAAAAATGTGGCAGTATCCTTTGGTAATAACTGTCTATCTGTGATGTGCAATAATTTTAAAACCTTCCAAGGGACAGATCCACAACCATAAATTCTATTGCTTTAGGCCTTGGTCCTGCAAAGGCTTAGCATATGCTTAACTTTGAGTATTGAATTTAATGGAACTATTGACTGTGCATAAAGATATGCATGAGCCAGATCCAACATCCATTGAAGTAAATGGAGGGACTTCCCCTGAGTTCACTGGGGATGGATCAAGACCATGAACATCAGACTTTGCAGGATTGGGTCTTTAAATAGTACTGCTCAGGGAAGAAATACAGAAGACCTAGGGAGTAAACAAAATATAGCAAAGTCCAATGTACAGATGCAGACCAAACAGATCAGAAAAGGATCAGAATATCAGAATAGTCAGCTTTTATCTTTTTTCATGTTTTCAGGGCAAAGCTTTCAAAAAGCATATTACAGCTGACTATTTTAACAATATTGTTTATTCACCAAAAATGTTTACTTTAAAAATCAACATTTTAGCACAAAGGAACAGTTAACAATGGTTACTCTTTAATCAGCGTAACAGAAGCGTGAATAAGAAATAGCTGGAATATGTCTGGCACGGTTTGCTTTTGTACTGCCATTAGTTTCCATGGGAAGCATAGTCCCCTGGGAAACAATGGCAAAGTTCCTTCAAACATTCAAGGGAATGGCTCAAGCCTGAAATGCATCAAATACCAGCGCCTGCTGCCCCCCCCCCCCTTTTTAATAAAGATCTAGGTACATCCCATACTTAAGTGTGACAGACTTTATGGGAGCATTAAAAGGAACGTCCTAGTCCCTTGTTTTATTTCTCAAGAAACAGTTCTTCCAAATACCCTACAACAGGCAAAAATTAAATTCTTTAAAGAATAAGATCTTCCCTCTGTTTTTGCAAAAAATGTGATCAACAAACATGAAAGCTGCTTCTTGAATGTATGATGTATAATGTATGGGTTTGATCAATTTACATTTCTAGAAACTAACAGATTGTTATACTGGCTAATGCAAATGTAATTGATCTGCTCTCTTGCTGAATTAATAGCACTAGTATTGGCCAACTCGCTTTCTTAGCTTTTTCAATGTTTTCCTGAAAAGAGGCCCATTACATGGCAGGGGGCAAAGGACAGGGCTAGATAACACTGTTTAGACATTTCTTTGATGTCCAAAGGCATCATCCCCAACAACTGACTAATGAAAACAAAAGAGCACTCAGGCTGCTGGAAATCCCAGCCATTCTTCTCACCACCTTTTGATTTCCCAAGGCTTCTATACTCTGACCTCTGCACTCAGACACAAAGATCTCATTTGAAGGATGGTCAGCCACATCAAAAATTCTCTCCAAATTCAGCCAATAAGCTAGGGATTTCTTTCGTTTTCCATAATACCTTTGTGTTCTAATGTACCAGCTGGAATGAATCTAATTTATAAAAAGAGGGGGAAACAAAGGGGAGAACTTGTTTTAAGAAACCATTCTCAAAAATCCAGCTTTATTCTTGAAGCCACCATTCTAAATTAATTTATGCAAGAGTAATTATTTCCTTCTTGCAGACACAGACAGTCACTAAAGCCTTCCTTCAGTTCATAATTCTTTTGCAGTCTATTTTATTTTCCCCAGTAATTAATAATGAGTCAGTCAAATTGGCAGATGTCACCTGTTATACTTATAAAAGTCCTGGGATTTGTAAGGCACCTTTTAAGTTACCCTGCAGACTGTAAATACTTGTGGGGAAAAACAAATGGAAAAAATAATGAAGTTCACAAAAAACAACAAATAATTAAAGTCTCATTTTTGCAAACCCTTACACATATAAGTAGTCCTAACAAAGTCAAGTAGGGGACTTATCCAGCTCCCACTGAAGTCAGTAGAGTTTTTCTATTGACTTCAGTGAACATTGGATCAGGCCATAAGGGGGTAAAATTTGGGGGGGCGGGGTCTGGTCTTACACTGTTTTTTGTAAGTTCTTCAGGTAACTACCTATATTTGGGATTATGAAGTGAATTTTGCAAGTTATAGGACATTATCTCAATAATAGAAGGTGAAATCCTGGCCCCACTGAAATCAGTGGCAAAACTCACATTGACTTCAATAGGGCCCGGATTTATCATAGAATTAGAATTATAGAAGATTAGGGTTGAAAAGACCTCAGGAGGTCATCTAGTCCAACCCCCTGCTCAAAGCAGGACCAACCCCAGCTAAATCATCCCAGCCAGGACTTTGTCAAGCTAGACCTTAAAAACCTCTGAGGATGGAGATTACACCACCGCTCTAGGTAACCCATTCCAGTGCTTCACCACCCTCCTAGTGAAATAGCTTTTCCTAATATCTAACCTAGACTTTCCCACTGCAACTTGAGACCATTGCTTCTTGTTCTATCATCTGCCACCACTGAGAAGAGCCTAGCTCCATCCTCTTTGGAACCCCCATTCAGGTAGTTGAAAGCAGCTATCAAATCCCCCCTCACTCTTCTCTTCTGCAGACTAAATAACCTCAGTTCCCTGAGCTTCTCCTCATAAGTCATGTGCCCCAGACCCCTAATAATTTCCATTGCCCTCTGCTGGACTCTCTCCAATTTGTCCACATCCCTTCTATAGTGGGAGGACCAAAACTGGACACAATACTCCAGATGTGGCCGCACCAAATGCCAAATAGAGAGGAATAATCACTTCCCTCGATCTGCTAGCAATGCTCCTACTAATATAGCTCAATATGCCATTGGCCTTCTTGGCAACAAGGGCACACTGATGACTCAGATCCAGCTCCTCATCCACTGAAATCCCCAGGTCCTTTTCTGCAGAACTTCTGCTTAGCCAGTCAGTCCCCAGCCAGTAGCGGTGCATGGGAGTCTTCTTTCCTAAGTGCCTACCTCCCTACCCTCCAGCGTATCTACCTCTCCCCCCAGCTTAGTGACATCCGCAAACTTGCTAAGGGTGCAATCCATCCCATCATTCAGATCATTAAAGAAGTTGTTGAACAAAAACGGCTCTAAGACTGACCCCTGGGGCACTCTGCTTGATACCGGCTGCCAACTAGACATTGAGCCATTGATACTACCCATTGAGGTATGCACCACCTTTCAGGAGGAGCTCAGCATCTGGTAAAATTGGTCCCACTTTGGGCTCAATGTCAGGCATGTAAGTCATGTGAACTGTTCATGACCCTTGGAAGAGTTAGATTCCATAAAACCAAAACATGTAACGCATGAATCAGAGAGATGTGTATGTTGCACAGTTTCAAGGAAAATCAAATTTACACCACAAGATAAGCCAATTCTAAAATATCTAAACTAAGCAATAAATGTAAACAAGATAACAAATTAGGAAAAAATAAACTATAAACAATGCACACAATAATTATGTTTGAAGCTTTAGTTTTCGTGAGGACCTTAGACTTCAAGACTTCATGTGCATCAACCATTTCTAATCTGAAGTTAGGAAAAGTATTTTGGCAATGTCAGATAGTGCAATGTCAATGGAATCAGTTTGGCAGTGTTAGAACAATGATCTCCAAACTACCAAACTGTACTTCAGGGTACCACAGATGTGGAGCCAGTTACTGGTCATGCAAAGCAAGTATGTATCTATATATTTATTTGTATTAAAAACAATAAAATGACAACCATCCAAGGCTCTAGGCACCCTAACATCATAGAATCATAGAATATCAGGGTTGGAAGGGACCCCAGAAGGTCATCTAGTCCAACCCCCTGCTCGAAGCAGGACCAATTCCCAGTTAAATCATCCCAGCCAGGGCTTTGTCAAGCCTGACCTTAAAAACCTCTAAGGAAGGAGATTCTACCACCTCCCTAGGTAACGCATTCCAGTGTTTCACCACCCTCTTAGTGAAAAAGTTTTTCCTAATATCCAATCTAAACCTCCCCCACTGAAACTTGAGACCATTACTCCTCGTTCTGTCATCTGCTACCATTGAGAACAGTCTAGAGCCATCCTCTTTGGAACCCCCTTTCAGGTAGTTGAAAGCAGCTATCAAATCCCCCCTCATTCTTCTCTTCTGCAGGCTAAACAATCCCAGCTCCCTCAGCCTCTCCTCATAACTCATGTGTTCCAGTCCCCTAATCATTTTTGTTGCCCTTCGCTGGACTCTCTCCAATTTATCCACATCCTTCTTGAAGTGTGGGGCCCAAAACTGGACACAGTACTCCAGATGAGGCCTCACCAATGTCGAATAGAGGGGAACGATCACGTCCCTCGATCTGCTCGCTATGCCCCTACCTATACATCCCAAAATGCCATTGGCCTTCTTGGCAACAAGGGCACACTGCTGACTCATATCCAGCTTCTCGTCCACTGTCACCCCTAGGTCCTTTTCCGCAGAATTGCTGCCTAGCCATTCGGTCCCTAGTCTGTAGCTGTGCATTGGGTTCTTCCGTCCTAAGTGCAGGACCCTGCACTTATCCTTATTGAACCTCATCAGATTTCTTTTGGCCCAATCCTCCAATTTGTCTAGGTCCTTCTGTATCCTATCCCTCCCCTCCAGCGTATCTACCACTCCTCCCAGTTTAGTATCATCTGCAAATTTGCTGAGAGTGCAATCCACACCATCCTCCAGATCATTTATGAAGATATTGAACAAAATCCTTAATACAATAAAATCCCATCAGCATTAAAGTAACCATATCAACAGGAAATCAGCCAGCCAGACTACTGCAGAAACTCTTTTCTGTACCTTGCATCATGGTGGGAAGCACAGTCCCAGCCCTATCCAAAAACTTTGTCTAGGTGTACTGTAATTTAAATCATAAACAGTAATAATAAAGCCATTCTCACAACAAGATAAACATGCTGAGGTTTTGTGTGTGTGTGTGTATATATATATATATGTATATATACTGGGAAGAAGTTAAGCTACAGTAGTGGTATCTTTTCTCCCACTCAGGCTATCCTCATCATACATCTCTGAACTTCATCTTCAATCAGGTTCCATGGCTTTGACTGAAGACAGAACTGACCCATAGTTTGATGGATTAAAAAGTTTAAAACATTTTAAATAAACTTTAAAATAAATAAATTATCCTCAAACAGGATGCTACCCTATCAAAAGATGTTGCATGGATATTTTTTCAAATCAGCATTTTTTCAAATCTTATTTTATACATAAATTACATGTTAATGACAGCGCAACTTAATGCCTTTATAAATTCCCCCTTCCCCAACATTTTAAAAATAACTTCCGACAATCAAGCTGTCTGGAGGGGCTCATGAATGTGATGCCAATCTCAGGGAAGACTGTTACAAACCAGGGCATAAACCCCAAATTGGTTGTGTTCTATAATTAGATTTTACCAACCAAGTATCAAGTGTGAATTCCTCAAGCATTATACCAGCCTTAACACGGAGTCAGACAGTGCCCCTGGGCCACTCCAGTCTATCTTGATATCCAGGCACACCTGCCTTTGTGATAGATGGCTCCTTAGACCCAAAAAAAAAAATCACAATAATATTCAGGTTACTGTCAGTCCCAAAGGACCAGTCACTTACTCCAGGTCAGCTGCACCTCAGATCACAAACCAAGACAATGCTTGTAGTGAATCCTGTAATAAACTAACTAAAGATTTATTAGCTAAGAAAAGGAAACAAGTTATTTACAAGGTTAAAGCAGGCAAATATACACACACACAAATAAGTTACAGTCTTAGGTTCCAAAAAGTAATAGAAGCTGCTGTAATATGCAAGGTCTATATGTCCTTTAGGACTAATCAAAGCTAAGCAGCTGGGGATCCCTTGCTTATGCTTAGAAACATTGCCATCTCCAAATTCCAAGCAGCATAATGACAGAGTTCCTTTTTATCAGGGATTTTTATTCCCTTCTCCCAGAGTTCAAACTGTGATGGGACAAGGGTTTGTCACATCCCCTCTTTGTGGGTATTGGGGGGAACAATCAATAAAGTCTTTTGTCCATTGATATTCCACAATATTCATCAGGTGTCTATAGGCCTTCATTTGTTGGTCAGGAGATGACACTTGTTACAGTAAACTAATATTTCAACTTGGTAATGCTTCTCTCCTGACTGTGGGGGTTTCTGGTTTCATAGCAAACACTTTTATAGTTACAAAGCAAACATTTAAATATTACCTTATAACATGAGATACGGATATTATAAGTGAGATTAATGCATGCAGAACAAGTATTTCATAAAGTCCAAACACTAAACACATTCTTATAAACCTTAAGATCTATTTTGACAATGTTAACACAAAGGTAAGCCAGACTGGTTTCCAGTGATGCATTTCTCAGTGTTCAGTGAGGCCTGGGGGCCTTGGCATGAGCTGGCAACGGGTCTGCCAGCATCACATTTATATTTTATACTCTAAAAAGTAGTTTTGCTTATACTGCATGCTTTAAAGCCGATCCAAACAAACATATTATCTACTCAGTCTCACACAGTGTCCACATAATTTAGATGTTTATCTGATAATAATGCGACTCAATTCACAAGAAGAAGGGAGTGTGATTTGAATGACTGTGAACTTCATCACCTTCAGACACTTTCACTTCTTCACTTTCCCACAACAGAAATGAAGCAAAAGCTACCAAACAGTGGGGCGGGGAAAGGGAGGAAACAGATCTTTATTTTTAAAACCTTTGACCTTATAGGGTGCTCAGACACCATGGGTATGTCTACACCACAAAAAATACCCATGGCAACAAATCTCAGAGTCCAGGTCAACTGACTCATGCTCACACAGTGAGGCTAAAAATAGCACTCTAGACATTTGGGCTCTGAAACCCAGTGAGGGGGGAGGGTCTTGGAACTCAGGCTCCATCCTGAGGCAAAACATCTACACTGCTATTTTTAGCCCCAAAGACTGAGCCCCACAAACCTGAGTCAGTTGACCTGGCTTCCGAGACTTGCTGCTATGGTTGTTTTTTCATTTGCTTTGAAGGGTTTTGTGTTGATGAAAGCAAGACAAGGGCCCATTAGAGTCAGTGAAAAGACTCCATTGTCTTCAGTGTGCTTTGAATCAGACCCCAAGCCCACACACATCCACATAGCAGTGGACTCTGAATCAGAATGGTACTTTGAGAGATTGTGTGATGGGATCTACATACCCTGTATGGGCCAGGAAAGAGTTAATGAGCTGCTCTGGCCCAATCAGCCCTGCCTGTTACAACTGCAACAGGTGTCAGGCATGGACAGAGGAATCACAAGGGGCAACCCCAGCACAACTGGGAGAGCAGACCTCCAGCTCTTGCTCAGAAAAGAGCCTGGCTAGGGCCAGGAATTGACTAGAGATTGCTAAAGGTAGGCCTGACATGGGATAGTCATTCTGATTTACTTCCAGTGACTTACCTATAGTTGCTGATTAAGACTGCAGCAGGTCGTGACCTATCTACATCTAACTCGAGACACAACAGTGGATTATTGTGAGTCCAGGAGCAATCCTGTCACAGCTTGTCTACAAGATACAGTTGCACCAATGACAGGTTTCAGAGTAGCAGCCGTGTTAGTCTGTATCCGCAAAAAGAAAAGGAGGATTTGTGGCACCTTAGAGACTAACAAATTTATTTGAGCATAAGCTTTCATGAGCTACAGCTCACTTCATCGGATGTCCGATGAAGTGAGCTGTAGCTCATGAAAGCTTATGCTCAAATAAATTTGTTAGTCTCTAAGGTGCCACAAGTACTCCTTTTCTAGTTGCACCAATGTAAATGTAAATCAATATAGTTAAACTGGTGCAAAAAAGGTCACGCGGACACTCATTTCAGTATAAAAATGACTTATTTTGGTTTAGCTTAAGTCAATTTGGAACCAAACTAAAACAAAATTCTTATATCAAAATAGGTGGGCCCACATGCTCTTGCATCAGTTTAATTCTATCTGTTTCAAAGGAATTCAAGTTATATCAGTGCAACTTTCTTGTTTAGGCAAGACCTATGCTCCATTGTTCCAAGTTACACAGTGAAACCTGCACATCACTGAGGGTCTGATCCAACTCCCTTGAAGTCAAAGGTAATCTTTAATAGGAGTTGCACTGAGCCCTTTAAAGACCTCCCCTACTCCCTAAACTAGCAGTTCTCAAAGTGGGTCCCCAGGACTGGCTTAGACTTGCTGGGGCTCGGGAATGAAGCCCGAGGCCTACTGCCTGGAGCTGAAGCCAAAGCCTGAGGGATTCAGCCTTGGGCAGCGGGGCTCAGGTTACAGGCCCCCTGGCTGGGACTGAAGCCCTTGGGCTTCGACTTTGACCTCTTCCCTGCCCAGGGCAGTGTGGTTCGGGCTTTGGCTCCCCCACCCCAGGGCAGTGGGAATCTGGTGGACTCAGGCTTCAGTCCCCCATCCTGGGGTCATGTAGTAATTTTTGTTGTCCAAAGGGGGTCGGGGTGCAATTAAGTTTGAGAACCCTTGCCCTAAACAACCAAGATCTCTTCAGCACACCTTACAAACAAGCCAGGATCCCAGCTGGAGATGCCACTGGAGACCTAATCAGAGATGCTATTGAAAATCCAGCTGGAGAAACAATATCAAAGCTGCAGAGGGGACTCAGATGGAAAGTATTAAATCATCACTGTGGCAAATCCCAGAGAAGTGCTGTGATGCTGCACTATCGAATGGGGGGAGGGATAGCTCAGTGGTTTGAGCATTGGCCTTCTAAACTCAGGGTTGTGAGTTCAATCCTTGAGGGATCCATTTAGGGGTCTGGGGCCAAAATTGGGGATTGGTCCTGCTTTGAGCAGGGGCTTGGACTAGATGACCTCCTGAGGTCCCTTCCAACCCTGATATTCTGTGATCTCTAGTGAGATCCTTAAGGTGGTCTGGCTGGATATTCAGTTTATAGCATAGAAATGTAGGACTGGAAGAACCTCAAGAGGTTATCTAGTCCAGTCCCCTGCACTAAGAGAGGACCAGCTAAACCTTGACCATCGCTGAAAGCAATTTGTCTAATCTGTTCTTAAAAACCACCAATGATGGGGATTCCACAACCTCTCTTGGAAGCCTATTCCAGATATCCTTATAGGAAGTTTTTCCAAATATAAAGCTAAATCTCTCTTTGTTGCAGATGAAGCCAATTACTTCTTGTGCTACCTTCACTGGGCATTGTGACACTTCCTGGGTTGTACACAGAGTTGTGAGGCATCTCTCTATCACCTGCCCTTAGCATAAGGAAGTCTGCCACGGGTCAGCTCCCCAACTCCACCAGCCATGGGCAACAATGCATTCCTCGCTAGGCAACTACGTTAAAGCCTTCCCAAAAGTGGGGGGCCCCACTCCACCTTTTCCCCCAGAGGCCCCACCTCCAGCCAAGCTGGAAGCTAGGGTGGGGCCAGGGAGCCCCTGTGTCCCCACGCCCCGCCCCGGACCTTTTGCCTAGGGCCGGTGAAGGAACCCAGGCTTCCCACAGCTGCCCATGCACTCTCCCCGACCCACCTCCAGCTGGAGGGTGGGGCCTTGGAGCCGCAGCCCAGCCATGATAAGATCCATGCGGGCAGCTGTGTTAAGCTGATAGGGAGTCATGGACCTCCACCTGCCCTGGCCCGGGTGGGGAGCCCAGGAGGCAAGGACACAGGCTGGGGGCTGTAAAGGGAAATCATGCCTCACCAATCCATTAGAATTCTTTCAGGGTGTCAGCAAAAACGAGGACAAGGATGATCCAACTGATATAGTGTACTTGGACTTTCTCAAGGCCTTTGACAAGATCTCTCACCAAAAGCTCATAAGCAAAGAAAGCTGTCATGGGATGAGAGGGAAGGTCCTCTCACAGATTGGTAACTGGTTAAAAGATAGGAAACAAAGGGTTGGAATAAATTGTCAGTTTTCAGAATGGAGAGGAGTAAATAGTGGTGTCCCCCAAGGATCTGTACTAGGAGCAGTGATGTTCAATATATTCATAAATGATTTGGAAAAAGGGGTAAACAGTGAGGTGGCAAAGTTTACAGAGGATACAAAATTATTCAAGATAGTTAAGTCCAAAACTGACTGTGAAGAGTTACAAAGGGATCTCACAAAACTGGACAACAAAATAGCAGATGTTATTCCATGTTGATAAATGCAAAGTAATACACATTGGAAAACATAATCCCATTTATACATACCAAAAAAGTTAGGTTCGCCCCCCCATGGGGGGTGCAGAGGAACACTGGGGGGGGTGGCAACGCAAGGTGCCAGGCAGCAGGGGATCAGCTCTCGCCTCAGGCGGCCTGGGGCTCAGCTCCAGCAGATCTCAGGGGGTGTCAGCCCCAGCCAGAGGTAGCACAGGGCTTGGGCGCTCAGCCCTAGCCCCAGCTGTGGGCGATGGGGAGGGGTGGCTCTGGCAAGCCCTGGGAGTTGAGGGCGTCTCGGGCTCAGGAAAGCTCCAGCGATCCCGTTTTTACTTTAGGAAATATGGTCACCCTGTGTATTGTTCCCTGTTAGAATCAAGTCTAAAATGGCTGTCCCCCTGGTTACTTCCTCCACCTTCTGAAACAAAAAGTTATGTCCAATTTCAAGAACTTTTTGAACATTCTGTGTTTGGCCGTATTACTTTTCCAACAAATGTCTTGGTAGTTGAAGTCCCCCATTACTGTTAGGTACATCTTAATCTTAAATTGACCATCTTAACCTTAAATTAACTTAAACTGGCAGTTTTAAATCACACCACTGAAGCTTTCGGTAACAATGTGATGGCTGGATATGTTGCAACATTCCTTGGTACACAGGCTTCTTAATTTGATCTTCAATTCTAATAATATGTTCATAGTAAGAAAGCCGCCAAAACTCATCCACAACTGATAGAGGGGTTGCTGGGTGCAGCTACAAATATCCTAAT
The DNA here is from genome assembly GCF_965140295.1 of Lepidochelys olivacea. Lineage (NCBI taxonomy): Eukaryota > Metazoa > Chordata > Testudines > Cheloniidae > Lepidochelys > Lepidochelys olivacea. Next base: position 29,462,689 of record NC_140413.1, read on the forward strand.
TTCTGATTGTGTCCTGGAGCAGCTGATGAAGATGCTGAGAATCAAAAACATCAATCAGCCACCACTCTTCAGCCTTTTTTAGTGCCCATGTTTCACTGCCATACATCAGAATTGGTATAATCTCAGTTCTATAGATCTGCCACTTCATAGTTAGCTTGGTGTCCTGACTTCCCCACAGAGGCTGCTGAAGGACCTGCAACATGGAAGCAATTCCTGCTATACAAGTGTCCACATCTTTCAAACATCCTCCAGCACTGTCTATGAAACTGCCCAAATATTTACATTTGCCACCAGTGTGATGTCCCTTCCAGACAGGTTGACACTGAGCTGGTTGTAATCTAAAGCTGGAGGCAGCTCAATGGTAATGGCCAGGGACATAGATTTATCCAGATTAATAACCAGACCAATATGAGCTGCATCTTGCCTGACTAGATCATATGTATTACGAGCTACATTTCAATTCTGTCCCACTCATGCCTTTTATGGTGGATTTGGAAACCTTAATAAAAAAAATCCCATGCCCAGACACCAAAACCCAGCACTCCCCCCAATACTTCCAAATTGCTTGATGTTTCCATTCCCTGCCCCCCACGTATGCAGCACTAAGCACGATTGCCAGGTGGCTGAGAAATAAAATTAAGACAAACACATTGCATCTGAGGCAGTTTTACTGCAAGAGGTACACCAGTCAAAAAGGTCCCACTTATAGTCATTAGCAAGACATGTGAAGTGACTGAGCTATACCCAAAGATGGCATGGAAGGTCATAACCAGAATGCTGCACTGTTGGATCTGTCATGAGATAGGGATCAGCTATGTTTGAAGCTTCTTCTTGCCATCTAGTACACCACCTGGAGGTGGTATTGAGGTTCCTTAAGGGAATTGTTCAAACTGGATGCCTTGAGCTGATATGGTGTCTCAGTGGATTAAAAACATCTTTAAATCGGTAGATGGTGCATGTCTTGCTCTTTAAGGAGCAGATTCTGCAAGGTAACTTGTAGCCTGATGTCAGGAGAGGTAATGTTGGACAGAACTGGCAGCCAGGCCTGATTGGTCAAGTCTCATGGTACCTGTTATACACGTGGTTTCAGTCAGGTGAGTGTCTACTAGTCCTGTGTGAGAAGAGCTGAATCACATAAGGGGGCAGTACTCTGCTGCAGAATAGATCTAGGCAAACCCAGAGTTTCTTAGTGCCTGAGCATTAGCTCCCCAAGTATAACCAGCTAGTTTGCTGATCTGGTTGCTTCTTGTTTTTTTCAGTAAAGTCTTGGTAACGTGTTCCTTGAAAGTGAAAGTACAGTCCAGTGTAACACCTAGGCACACAGGCTTTGGGTTGTGGCTCAGCCTATGCCTACTCAGAAAGACACTGTGCTATTTGTTGGCCTGTGTGGTGAACAGGTATATTTATTTGGAAATTATCTTTTTGGTACTAGGTTTAAGTCATGCATCTTTTGCATCTATTTTGTGTTGCCATTCAGGAGTTCTTCTAGGTGACTGAAATCCTGGTCATGTACTGCCAGATAGATGCCATCTGCATAGATAAAGTGCCTGGCAGAGGTGTTGGGAAGATCATTTGTGAAGAGGTTGAAAAGCGTTGGTGCTAGAACTAAGCCTTGAAGTAAACCATTGTTTTGAGACATAGGGGAGCTGGTTTTTCATCCAAGTGAAACTTGGAACCAGCAGCCTCTTAACAGTTCCACAGCCATTACTACCCACTTCGGTAGGACCATTGACAATTTGTACAGTACACCTGTATGCAAGATTGCATCATACGCAGCAATAAAATACTGCACCTGTCTTCTACCTGATCTGGAACCCATTCTCAATGCCAGTAGTGAGTGCCAGCACTTGATCACAGGTGCTGCGGTTTGGTCTAAAACCTGCTTGATCTACACTCACAATATCATCAACAGTGGGGGGAATTCTTTGAGAGAGAAGCATTTTGAGTAATTTCTACATGCAGCCCAGCAAAAAGATAGAGTGGTCACTTGTTCACAGTCTCTCTCAGGGTTTAGCAAGGGTATTACTTTTGATCCTCACCAGATCTTAGGTATTTTATTCTCCTTGATGACTCTAGCTAGACATTGTCTGCTAATTTATCCCAGGTTCTTCAGGAATTTGGGAGAGATTATCAAACCCATAGGCTTTACCTGTTTTCAGTGTTTTAATTGCCCTTTTTATTTCAACTGTGGTGAAAGGCTGGAGATCCTCTTAAGTTTCAGTATGCACCCTTTGTATCAACACACCATTTTTTTTCTGCACTTCTCCTTCAAACTCTTTGTCCTTATCTGCCTTTGTGACATATATCAGGTGGGTAGCAATGCTATTTGGAGAAACTGGGTAATGGTGCTGTGCTGAAGGTGGCTGAGCAGCAGCAAGTTTTCTGATTAGCACCAGGCTTTTTGGGTGGATCCTAATGTGTTTAGTTCAGTGATAGCCTGCTGTGTTTAGTTCCACGGTGGCCTGCTCCCATCTTGCTCTTCTGTTCAAGTTGTCTTAAAATATGCATGGCAATGTACTTCCTTCAAATTGCTTGAGGGGTTCTGCACGTTCCTCATCAGGACAGGAAACGCAGATCTTATAACAACCTCTTGAAATTGATTTCATGGCACCTTTGTGGATGGCTTTTGTGACCCACATATAAACATGGAGATACTGTGGAGGATACAAATAATACAGGGGTCTTTGAATTGTGTAAAGCTGGGCCGATTTATTTTCTTATCATTCCAGTGAGGATTTTTATTGATACTCACAATAGCTATGGTTACTCCATCTTTGGTAGAGATCAGACAATATGGACTATTTAGGAAGTTTTCCAATACACTGTTTATAGCTTGAAGTGGATGATTTCCCATGCCGGTGGTCTATGTGAAGTCAGGGGAGTAGTCTTGCTTCCATCTGGCAGGATGAAAAGTACCCCTTTGTTTTGGGTCATGGATGAGATAAAGATCATAGAGTAAGGCCCATTTCAAAAGCCCAACTCCATTTTCACCTGGCTCTCTGTATCCACTGGTGGTGTGGTAGCTGTTAAAATCTCCAACATAGATGGCAGATTGTGGGAGCTTTGCGGAAAAATATTTGCGGAAAAATATTTGGGATAGGCTAGGGTTGGTTGAGGGTTTGTACACATTTGCCACACTGAAATGACTGACTCTCAGGGCTGGTCTACTCTACAAACTTAAGTCAATGGAACCCACATTAAGTCAATGTAATAATGTATGCAAATACACTACAGAGTCCCTTCCGCTGACCTACGTCGCCTGTATTCCACCTCTGTGAGAGGCGAAGCGCTTGATTCCACATCCATGGGTTGACATGGGGGTAGTGTAGACACTGTGTTGTGTAATTCAAATGAATTGGCCTCCAGGAGGTGTCCCACAGTGCTCTGCTATGACTGCTCTGGAGAGCACTTTCAACTCCACTGCATGTCAACCAGGTACACAGGAAACAGCCACTCCCCTGTTAAAGCCCTGGGAACTTTTGAATTTTCATTTCCTGTTTGATCAATGTGAACAGCTCGCCAGCACAGCTGATCATGGAGACTCAAGGCTGCAAACCTACTCCAGCATGGAGTACACAGGAGGTGGTGGATTTTATTGCAGTGTGGGGAGAAGAGTCTGTGCAGGCACAGCTCCGATCAAGCAGAAGAAACGCTCACATCCATACCAAGATCACGCGAGAAATGGGGGAGAAGGGCTACACCAGGGACATGCAGCAGTGCCACGTGAAAATAAAGGAGCTTCATCAAGTGTACCAGAAGGCAAGGGAGGTGAACAGTCGTTCTGGTTCTGCCCCAGAGCCATGCCGCTTTTATGAGCTGCATGCGATTGTTGGTGGCAACCCCACCATTGCCCCAAAACACAGCATGGATACCACCCAGGAATCCTGGGTGACCTTGGGCAACAACAAGGAGGACATTGTTGACAAGGAGGATGAGAATGGGAGGCAGGCAAGCGAAGGATCTATTCTCCTTAACCTTTGGTCCAATCCCTTCACAGGACCAGTTGGCAGCCGAGCATGATGCCGGGGAAGGCACCTCTAGTGAGTACACATTTCCAAATAACTGTAGGGGTTACATGTTATTTTTTATGTTTAATCTGAACAAAAAAGATGTCGTGGGTGTCGGTGGCCGCTCCAGCTACACAGAGGGTGCTCCCCAAAAAAGACTGTTTATGTGCACGGGGATGGCCCAGGAATCCTCCATAGAGATCTTTCATGGAGGTACTCTGCAATCCTTTGCAGAAGGTTCCAGGGAAAGGCTGCCTTATTTCTTCTACCACAGTAGGACACTTTCCTGTGCCTCCACTATTAACTCTGCTGGCCGCATTGCAGCACAGAGCATAGCAGCATAAGGACCAGGTCTGTACTCAGACACTTGCAGCATCTGCTCCTTTGCCCCCTCTGTTACCCTCAGGAGAGTGATATCTCATAGGGTCACCTAGGGGAAACGGGGGAAGTTTTCAATGCTAGCCCTTAAACCGCAAACAATTCAACAATCTGCCCCCCTTTGGTGAAATCTGGATCACACAGCCACGCTTTCCCTAACATGCCATTGCTGTGGTTAGAAGCAGCATTGAAAAAAGGGGAGACGGCTTCCTGTTTGTCTCCCTTCCCCACAACCTGGTGCCGCCTTTGTAAAAAACAATCTATTTGGGGGCTTTATACTAGGGCCTGTCCTCAAGCACCATCCAGGTTGCTAGGAGAAAGAGGGCATTTCTCAAGTGCCAAACTGTGCTCCCAAGGATGTCTTCACAAAAGCAGCAGCACAAGACCTCTTGCCCATGCCTCGTGACCTTACTCACCATGGCTGGAGCAGCAAACTGACCCTTGCAATAGCCAGCAGTTGTGATTATGTTGTGGCTTACATTGAAGTGTATTAAGGGTTTGTTTTTTTTAATAAAAAAATCAACCTTACACCAGAAACAATGTATGCACAGTCAATGGTACCCTCGTGCTTTGCATTCCTTGCAGCCGAAACTTGCCTGTTAGCGCATCCTCCACACCAGGACAGAGACTTTCCCGATTAGAAGGCAGAAAAAGAAGACTAGGGAGGACATGTTCAATGAGTTAATGCATGTCTCTGAAACTGAAAAGACGGAGCTCAGAGCATGTAGGATTTCACTGTCCGAGAACCTGGCCATGGACAGGGAGGTCAGGAGAACATGCAGGGAACAGGAGCGTGCCACATAGGATGAAATGCTGCAGACTCTGAAGGAGCAATCAGACATGTAGGGGTGTCTGGTTGATCTTCAAGAAAGGCAGCTGGGTGGTAGACTCCCTCTACAGCCTTGCTACCATCATCGCCCAGTTCTCAATCGTCCTTCCCCAAATGTCCTATGAGGCAGGGGAGAGGAGAGTTCAGTATCCCTTGCACTCAACACTAGGGGAGGTTAGAAAGAACAGAAGATACCCGTTCCTAGACCTTTGACTGTTATTGCAGTGCATCTGTAAGCAAGCTGTCCTTGTTTCTCCCCTCACACCGCTATCTTGTTTTTCTTTGCAGTCTGTGTGTGTTTGTGAGCATAATAAAACAAAATGTACTGAGGAGAAAAGGTTCTTTATTCATTCCACACACAGTGGCTGGTGGGGGTGGAGTTTACAGGGGAGAAAATGCAATGGAGAGGATAGTTTGGTAAGGAACAACACAGACAAGTGTCACGTTACTCTTGCTCATTGCTGAAACTGGTTTTCAAAGCCTCACGGAGACTCAGAGCCTGTCAGTACTTCTTATTGTGCTAGTATCTGGCTGCTCAAAATTGGCTGCCAGGCGATCTGCCTCAACCCCCCACCCCAGCAGAAACTTTTCTCCCTTTGTTTCACAGATATTATGGAGCACATAGCAGGCAGCAATAATAACAATGGGGATATTGCTTTCACTGAGGTCTAACCTAGTAAGCAAACACTGCCAGCGACCTTTTAAACGTCCAAAGACACATTCCACCACCATTCTGCACTTGCTCAGCCTATGGCTGAACTGGTCCTTACTGTTGTCCAGTCTGCTGGTGTATGGCTTCATGAGCCATGGGAGCAAGGGTAGGCTGGATCTCCCAGGATCACGATTGGCATATCAACATCATCAAAGGTTATTTTGCGTTCTGGAAAAAAAGTCCCTGCTTGCAGGTTATTGAGCAGACCTGTGTTCCTAGAGATGCACACATCATGCACCTTTCCTGACTATCCCACGTTGATATCAGTGAAACGGCCCCTGTGATCCACCAGCACTTGCAACACCATTGAAAAGTATCCCTTTCGGTTTCTGTACTCTTTGGCAAGGTGATCTGGTGTCAAGATAGAGATATGCGTTCTGTCTATTGCCCCACCACAGTTAGAGAACCCTATCGTGGCAAAACCATCCCTATGTCCTGCACATTGTCCAGAGTCACTACCCTTCTTGGCAGAAGTCTGTTAATAGCCCTGCAAACTTGGATCACAACAGATCCCACAGTAGATCTACCCACTCCAAATTGATGCCTCACTGACCAGTAGCAGTCTAGTGTTGCAAGCTTCCACAGAGCTATCGCCACTCATTTCTCCACTGTCAGAGCAGTTCTCACTTTAGTATTGCTGCGCTTCAGAGCTGGGGAAAGCTCTGCACACAATTCCTGGAAAGTGGCCTTACACATTTGAAAGTTCTGCAGCCACTGCTTGTCATCCCATAGCTGCATAACAATCCAGTCCCACCAGTCAGTGTTTGTTTCCTGGGACCAGAAACGGCACTCAACCACGTTCAGGTAATGCATGACTGTCGCCAGCAACTGCGAATTGTTTCACTCTATGGCTTGCAGCAGGGCTGCTTGCATGACATTGCATTGCTCTTCACGGTGGCTCCTATCTCGGCTGTGGAAATACTGCAGGATAAGGCACGAGATGTTTGTAATGCTCAGAAGAGTGGACAGCTGAGCGGGGTCCATGCTTGTTGTGCTATGGGGTCTGCACGGCTAACCCAGGCTTTCGAAAAAAAGTCACACAAAAAAAGTCTTGGTTTGTTTGATGTTCATTTCAGGGAGGGAGGAAGTAAGTTAAGTGCATCATGGGAGGCTAATGCCATGTTCCTATAACCAGCCGCGCCAATGTTATGATCCCTTAAGGCATTGCAAGCCCTACCCAAAATTCCATTTGGCTACGTGCACTGTGGCATAGCTACCCACAGTGCAGTGCTCTGTGAGTCAATGCAAGCGCTGCTAGTGAGGATGCATTATGCTGACACAATGAGTGTAGTGTGGACACGCAAGATCGAACTGCTTAAATCGGAAGCTTGATGTCAACTTACAGGAAGTTGACTTAACTTTGTAGTGTAGACACAGACATATCACAGAAGTTTGAATTAGATGGCAGAGGTTTTGTGTCAGCAAGATCTCCTCTAACATAAGTAGAAAAGCCATGTTTTCTATGCAGAGAGCAACTCACAGGGTCATAACCTTGATGTTAAGGTAACTGGCAGAAAGGAAGCTGGCATGTGTCTCTTGAAGGCACATTACATCCATGTTATATTTGGAGGCTAGGGACTGAAGAATGGAAGGTTTAGCAGCTCAGAGGCCTTCAACATCCAGCTGAAGGATTTTCAAGGATAGGCCAATGTCCAAAGTTTTTTAATTATGGTTAATATCGCTGAGGTTGCTTGAGAGTCCATGCTGGCCAGAATCAGAAAGATTTGGCCTGCTACTTGCAGCTTTGTTTTCCCCAGCTGAAGCAAGTTATCTATGCGGTATACAACAGGGACATAGTTGCATTATTCCATGGTGGCTATAATACTGGTAGGGTAACTACTTCTTTGACTTCTCTGTTCTCCTAGCACATGGTATGGTTCACAGAGGGGTGAGCTAGGAGAAAGGTCAAGGGAGGTTTGCTGACCTCATGAATGGCTCCCAACAGAGGAAGAGAGGGAAGGAATCATGTTGCAAAACAAGGAATATGCCAAGAAGCTGTAATGAGTGTGTATAGACCAGCTGGACACAGAAAGGGAGATGCAGAAATGTTGGACACGATGCTAAAGCAGACAAGTTAGCAGAACATTCTTGCACTGTGCTCATGTGTAACACCCCAACCTAACCCCTGTCTTGCAGTCTATTGAGAACACAGGATGTGGGCAGACCCCTTTCACTTCCCCAATTGCAAGCAACAGAGTTCTCATGCCATTCCACCCTCCAAGGCAAAGAGCATAAAAATGGCCATATTGGGTCAGACCAATGGTCCATTTAGCTCAGTATCCTGTCTTCTGACAGTGGCCATGCCAGGTGCTTCAGAGGGAATGAACAGAACAGGCAATCATCAAGTGATTCATCCCATCATCCACTCTCAGCTTCTAGCAATCAGATACTAGGGACACCCAGAGCCTGGGGTTACAACCCTGAAAATCTTGGCTAATAGCTGCTGATGGACCTATCCTCCATGAAGTTATCTAATTCTTTTTTGAACAATGTTATAGTTTTGGCTTTCACATCATCCCCTGGCAATGAGTTCCACAGATTGACTGTGTGTTGTGTGAAGAAGTACTTCCTTTTGTTTGTTTTAAACCTGATACCTATTAATTTTACTGGGTGACCCCTGGCTCTTGTGTTATGTGAAGGAATAAATAATACTTCCTTATTCACTTTCTCCACACTAGCCATGATTTTATCGTATCACCTCTTAGTCATCTCTTTTCCAAGCTGAAATGTCCTAATCTTTTTAATCACTCCTCATATGGAAGCTGTTCCATATCCTTAATCATTTTTGCTGGCCTTCTCTGTACCTTTTCTAATTCTAATAAATCCTTTTTGAGATGGGGTCACCAGAACTGCATGCAATATTGAAGGTATGGTGTACCTTATACAGTAGCAATTATGATATTATTATTATCCTTTTTGAGATGGGGTCACCAGAACTGCATGCAATATTGAAGGTATGGTGTACCTTATACAGTAGCAATTATGATATTATTATTATCCTTTTTGAGATGGGGTCACCAGAACTGCATGCAATATTAAAGGTATGGTGTACCTTATACAGTAGCAATTATGATATATTATTATGTTATACAGTAGCAATTATGATATTTTCTGTCTTATTATCTATCCCTTTCCTAATGGTTCCTAACATTTTATTCACTTATATGGCTGCTGCTGCACATTGAGTGGATATTTTCAGAGAGCTATCCATAGTGACTCCAAGATCTCTTTCTTGAGTGGTAAGAGCTAATTTAGTCCCCATCATTTTGTATGTATAGTTAGGATTATGTTTTCCAATGGGCATTACTTTGCATTTATCAACATTAAATTTCATCTGCCATTTTGTTTGCAGATTAAGAAAACAGCTACAATCCCACACACACATTTTGGTGATTCTGTCTGCACAAAAGTGTGGTCAGCCTGTACTTTGGCTATTTCAGCACTGTTTTAGTTTACAAATTTGCACTGTCTCGTGTATCAAATCAAAGTTTATTATTTACAGCTACACTCATTAAGGTCCAGCTCTCCCTAATAACATCCTTTCCTAATAAGATCAATTCAAGGTATATGCATTAAGGTGTCTCTACCTCTGCCTCCCAACAATTAGTGAAGCTGTCTGCCTTACTCTCACAAATATTGTGCAAAACACAGCAAACAGCCATAACGTGAGGCAGATATCCTTCAAAAGCCTCCAGTCTTGTTATGAGACACTTCTACCTTCCTTTCAATCTTTCAAATGCACACTCCTTCTGCAGCTATTCAGGGTACACTTAAATAGCTCTTTTCCCTTATCCAACTGCCCTATAACAAAGCTTCAGAAGCCAGGAAATCAACAGCTAGGATGGATCTCCCAGAATAGCAGTTGAAACCATACCACCAATAATGTTCACAGTGGTTTGGGGAGTAAAAGTTCCATTTTTCATTGCAGAAAACAGATGTGAGTTTATAAAGATTCTGGCCACACAGACCTTTCCTGATCACCCCACATTAATAAACCTGCCATGGTGATCAATCAGGCCTTACATAACCATGCAGAAATACCCATTTTTGTTGATGTACACCAAGCCCTGGTGGGTGGGGGGGACAAATAATAGGCACACGGGTCCCATCACTGGCTCCTGTACAATTTGGGAACCCCAAGCATTCAAAGCCATCAGCAACCTTCTGCTCATTGTCAGGTTTTATGATCCGGAGCATTAGCACCCTCTCAACAGCAGCACACACCTCCATGACAACCCTGACAATTGTTTTACAAACTGGTTAGCTATTGCCTGGCAGCAGTCGGGGTGGACAACTTCCAGAGAGTGATAGCCACACACTTCTCCATATTGAGGGGGACTCTCATGTTAGTGGTGTGGTGCTACACCTCCAGGTGAGCTCTCTGCAGGTTTCCAGAAAGTGTCCTTCCACATCCCAAAGTTCTGCAGACAATGCTGGTCATCCCAGGTCTGCATCATTATCCTGTCCTACCAGTTGGAGCTGCTTTGCTGCATCAAAAAGTGGCACACCACTAAGTCAAGCTGGTCCAGGAAACAGTCATGCAGAAATAACTGGTTTCATTCTCCTACAGCAGAATCTGTGTGGGGTCATGATAGTGAACTTCCATCTCCTCCATAGTCACTTGCCTGCCTGATTCCAATGCCTCTGGAGCACTCTATTCATATTAATAATGGCCAGGATCATGGTGCTCAGTAGTTCTTCCTCTCTACTGCCTGACAGCTGTTAAACATTTGTTTGAAACTGGAACAGTTTGAAAATTATTCTGGACAGCAAAAGTCAGACAAATTATGGGATACTTTGGAAGGAATCATTGACCCCAAATCACAGAATTCCAGTTGGTATCCCACAATGCACCATAACCCATAATGTGTTGAGCCTAGTGGCAGAACACTACACCTTGGGATACCTGCCCAGAATGCTGTGTGTTTATTTTGAAAAAGCTGTGTGGATGTAATAATTCAGAAGGTAAGTGGGGAGGTGGGGACTTTCCTGCACAGACAAGGTCTCAGTTTGCCAGTCAGGCTGCCTGCAAAAGCAGGGCACTGGACTCAGTGACCAAGGAGGTCCCTTCCAGTCTTATGTTCCAATATGCAAACTGCAGACAGTACTTAACACAGTTCTTCAGAGGGGTTTCATGGGACTTCCTTCACTAATGTATATAAAGTGCTTTAAAAGTTATTTTACTAATGAAATGAAAATATTTTCATTTCACTAGTGATCTCTAGTTGGTTGTTTCATTTTTAATTTAGGATAATGTATATTTATAAAGTGATTTCTGTTGCCCTTTAGATGCTGACATGGATGTGACTTATGTGTGTTCATGTATGTACATTTTATTTCAAAGTTGTTAATGCTTCCACTCTACTAATACTAGTGGACTAATATTAGTGCACTTTGCTAAATATAAAGAATATTCTGTTTTTTAAATTGTGAAAATATATCTGCATCAAAGAAGGTGGTTCAATAACAAAGGAGGAGTCTAATATTGTCATGGTGGGGAAGGGCAGCAGCTCCTCAACTGATGTAAACTGTCATAGCTCCAGTGACTTCAAATGGAGATATGACAATTTACACAAGCTGAGGATCTATGTTTGCACTGGGGCAATTGTGATATAATGAAGATTATAACTCTTCCTCCCAATTCTGCCTCCAAACAAACAAATGAAACTAAACAGGGAACAAGATTTTTACCCAGAGTAGCTCTCTAACCCTTCCTCATCCTTAAACTTAGCTTAATTCCTATGGCCACAGATGGGAGAAGAATCAGGACAGAAGTTGAATATTAAAACTGACATGGAAGCCTACAACAGTCTTGGGATAAGGAACAAATAGCCCGTTGGCAGACAGTGTAATCAATTCATCTCAAATTTAAGGAAGCCATCTTATCAGTCATAACTAGAGATTACCTGAATTAATTCATGAAAGATAAACTATGCCAGAATTCCTTGCACTGATGAACTTTCACTCAAGAAGGAAAGACTACATTTTGATTTTCCCATCAGAGTTATTTTTGTAACTTTCCCTTGCTACTGGCTGGTATGGTCACGTGGAGTTACAATTAGTGATTAGAATGGAAAGTATCAGAAACAGTTCAATGGCTACACAAGCCTCAATGTGTGAGAGGGAGAATAAAAAATAATCAGAGTAAAAGGGAAAACGAAACATAAAAGACCAATCCTACAACCTTTATTCAAGAAGAGCCAGATTCTGAAACCCATACTCACACTAAGTAACACTTTACTCCATAAAACACTCTAATGACTGGAGTGGGAATATTCATGGAGCAAGATACAATTCAAAATGAATTAGATCCATAATGGTTGTAGGATCAGGATCATAAAGTATACAAAATGGAAATGTATAAATAATATTAAAATGGAATTTTGCTTCAACGAATCAAAAAAATATGAGATAGGAAAGGTTTTTGGGGTTTTTTTTTAGCTTGATGTATCTAGTCTTCTTGTAAATGAAGTTACTTATATGGGCCCAGATTGTGGTTTTAGGCATATGCTTATCTGTAAGTCAACTGAAGTCCAGCACACAGATTAAGCATGTTCATAAAGCTTTGTAGGACTGAGACCAAACAGCCCATTGCTGCAATCCTAATTCATGCGAGTAACCTTTACTCACACAAGAAAACACATTTAACTCAAAGAGATTGCAGACAAGAGCGAGGTTTGTAGAATCAAGTCCTTGGTTTGTGGAAATTCTGTTTGAGATCATTTTGCTTGGAGATTCTATAAATGACATACTGAGACAAGTTACTGTACTGTACAATTGTCATATATCTAATATTTTGTAAAAATTTGGGCAAGAACTACTTAACCAGCATTAGATTCAGATCAAACATAGAACCTGTTCATAAACAAAACTAAATAGCTAATATCTGGAGGAAGCGCATTAACATATATTCAGCCATATTAATCAATCACAGCAAGTTCTCCCCCTGCCCCCCAGTAACCCAGCAGCAAAAATATCATCCAACTATCAAAATGACTAAATCTTAGGGCCTGATCCTGCAAAAACTTACACGTGAGTAACTTTACCCATACAGCAATCCCATTGAACTCAATAAGGCCAGCTGTGTGATCAGTTACTGATGTGCTTGTTTGCAGGAACAGTACCTTAGGTATCATTTTAAAGAAAGAGCACGATAAAGACCAAAGCAGCCAGCCCACCAAACCTTGTAGTCTGATTCCAGCTACAATCATGGTGGTAACAATGGGCCTGATTTCCTCATGGAGTTCCACTGTGGTTGTTCACTATGGGGGCTGGTTTGCCCTCACAGAATAGGCTGTGGGATCAGTGGAAGACCACGGCACTATATGGGTGCTGTGCCTCATGCTTCAGAAACTGTGACCCTAGTCCCTGTCTTCAAAGAAGCTGCACTATCAGGGGCTCACACATGGCTGCAGCTACACTGAGGTTGCCTCTTCAAGGAGAGGGCTCTATTGGAGAGCCTTTCCTTTGTACGCTACATTGGATACAGGAGGCATAATGTGTATCCTGTTTCATTTACGAATGAAGCTGAATGCAGGTTAAGTTAAATAAGACAAACTTTATTAAACTCTGTGCACTGCTCTGTCTATGTGGCTGGGTTACTTCCAACCTAACACCCTGCATTCCCTGCTTTTTTGGTGTCCCATCAATAACAATCCCTCCAGGGAATATAGGCCTGCTGACTCCACTTCCATTGATCACGATACATCTTCCCAATTTTACAAACATTTTAATATAAACATTAAAAACAAATAATTGACAACCAGATGTCCACTCTACGTCCCTTCAGCCAGAGTTGCTTGCACATAGTCAAGTTGGAGGCTCGTCTTTACCACTGACTTAGCCTGTTACCTAGCCTCTCTTTGAGATAGTTTGGTCTCAACAGGCAACCACACTGGGAGTGACCACTGTCTCCCTGTCTCCTGAATCTAGCAAACTGTCTCTCTGTGAAGTCTCCTCCCTTCCTGTGGGGTTGGCCTCCAGATGGTTGTGTCTCTCCGTTCAGTGAGGATCTCTGTAGGTCCTTGCTGGGTGTTGAGTCTACATAAGTTTCTGTTCCAAATTAGGCAGTCTCTCAAGTCCCCAAAGTTGCACATAGCAGCCAGTGTGCATAAGCAGAAACACAAGGGTATCTCTCTCCCCTTCAGACTGGTATCTAGTAAAAACTGTTCCACAGTTTTGTTCTGCTTTTTAGGAGCAACAGGTCCTAGGACTGCTGTGGGGCTTGAGGCAGTGGTGAGCTTTAGAATGGTGCAGACCTCTCTGCTTTGTACCCAATAAGATAAAATAATAGTTTTAACTTTCCTGCAGTTGTCATCCTCCTGCATGGCCAGGAGCTATACACTCACACTCCTCCTTCCACCAGGTCCATTGTTGGGCTAGGTTTGTGCAAAATCTGGGGCTTCAGACCAAATCCATGGCTTCACACTGCCAGCTGCTGCACTTCAGAGAACTCACAACTCATGTACTGCCACCACATTTCATTCACAATGAGTGAAGCTGAATGCATGTTAAGCTGAGCAAGTGAAACTTTATTAAACCCCGTGGACTGCTCTGTCCACATGCCTGAGCTGGTTCCAGCCTAACTGCACTTATTATCTCAGTGTCCCACCCATAGCACTCCCTCCAGGAAACATGGTCCCTCTGAATCCATTTTCACAGACCATGACACACATCCTTCCTGGGCTTGTCACCTTCTCGCTCAGTCTCTCACCATTCAAGTCTCCATGGAACAACAGGAGATCTGCATATAGATCTGGGGACACAATTCCCGCCAAGGAGAACACCATGTTCTGCTTTTACACAGCAAGTAATAATGATAAACGAAGAATAGGAATATGGCAGAATGAGGGATACAACAGTGAAAGGCCATGCAATAGCAATATATGCCTTTGTTGGTGGTGGTGGTTGTTTTTATTTTGTAAAAAGCAATGACCAGAAATGAGTCTGGGGAGAGTTTAGCATTTTTGAACTTGCAGAATTTTTGCTGCATTGTCCCCTCAAGAGGGAGCAACAGTGAGTAGCTTTGCAGAGGTGGCAGGAGCACTGACCACACCTCATGTTACATCTGTCTCTCTACCTGTCTTCACAAGAACACTCATCTCTGTGATATCTAAACACTTATGGCCTGAACCAAAGCCCAGTGACATCAACAGAAATATATCAGTGGGCTTTGGATCAGGCCTTTTATGAAAATATCTTTCTCAAAACAGTTTATTAGCCACAAACATTTTCTTTGGAAATAAGGCTGGGCACACATCATATTTTAATCACAATAAACAACATTTCCATTGTCTCTACAAGTGAAAACAACAGTAATACAAAGGTAACTTAATTTTAAAGTCACACTTATGTATGAAAATGTTTTATTTGCTGTTATTATAAGTAACACCTAAAATGATTAGGATTAAGACACCTAAGTAACATGTAAGATTAAATCTATTTTTATTTTTATCCAGATTGTTTACTTATGCATATGATAGCACTTTGTGTATGGTCAGTTTAACCTTTATTTTGTGCACAGCAAGAGGGGGAGGAGAGACATTTAAAAATAACACAGGAAAATGTTCACCAAATCACAAAAATGATACTTTAAACTTATTTTTAAATAGACTAGATTTCCAGTTGACAGAGTCAGATTCAGCTCTCTAAACTCTCTCTGTGAGCCTCATCCAAATCCCATTGAAGTTGATGGGAATACTCCTTGAATCAGACACTATATCAATAAATCATAAATTATGGTGTGTTCAGTAACATGTATAATAGAAACTAGACTGTAACTTAACTGCTTCTTTAAAGACACTGAATCTGCACATAATGTACGTCATGGCAGAATCTGGCCTATTATTCTTATTGACAAACGTACTTTAGGAGCGTGGAGGTTCTGCAGGCACAGGGGGAAAGGAGGGAAATGCTGTGGAGCTGATACTTCCTTTTTCTCCCACAAAACCCAGAATCCACACATTTCGCTCCCCTCTCTTTGTCAAAACAGAGGAAGAGCATTGGCCTAGAACCAGGATCTTCTTATTAAAGGGCTTTAGAAATCAACAGGGATAACATAAAAAACAATCTGCCACTTTACTGGTAGCCATTTTTAAAAGTGAATTTTAATATAAGGATGAACTCCTTAAGGAAAACGTTCAAATTACTCTTTGGTACCTTTGAAGGCCTTCTTGATGACAATTCTCCCTTACTACTCATTGTTTTATGAACACGCATTCAAATATTGTCTATAAATATAATTTTTCCTTCATTTACACATACTGTATAATTACACAAAGCATCTAACATTGCCATAGATTGCTTTTACAACTGTTAATACAGTTTGAAGAGGTTAAAGTATTGCCACCATATAAAATTCTGCCAGTATTCATGTTTTTTTTTTTAAATATTACATTTTCTGTAAGACACTCCATGTCCAAATGCCAGTTCCCCCTTATTATTTTTTGAAAAAAACATGCCATTGGTAATGTTACTACTTAAATAGATTGCTAACTTTCTTTATTCAGCACATGAACACAAACATGGAAACAATAAGACAGTATTATGCTTATGGTAGAAGAACAGTGTTTACACAAAGCAAAAAGAAAAAAAGATACATTTGTCAGAACTTCTCTGGATGTTAGTAGATAGGAACTGTGGTCACTGCAAAATCTGACTTTTGGCTAACAAAGATTTGAGTTTCTTTTGCAAAGGGTTGCATCTCCCAACCCAGTTTCAGATTTTAAAAGCCTATATTCCGCAATAAATATTTGTAGTAGAAGCTTTGAATAGTTAGCAACAGTCTAACACAATCTAAGACAGACAAAGCAAGGAATTTTTATTTTGAGTAAAATTTGTGATTCTTTTTTATATATACATACATATATACACACACTAAGGCTTTTTATGAATATTGATGGTGATGATTATTCACAGGAAATAACAGCACAACTGAAAAACAAGCAAATGCTTTATTTTGTATTAAGGTAACAAAGGAGTGACAGATCACATACCATTCACTGTTCAGACTTGTGTTCACTAGAAGAATCACAAACAATAGAAATTAAAGAATTTTCCCCCACCCCCAAAATAAGTATGCTCACTATCACTACTATATTTATGGATTTTTCAGTATTTCCTTTATAAGAATGCATCATTTTTGGGAGTTCATCACTCAGTGATAAGTTTGCTCTGGACTAAAATGGGATATCAAAATCCCAGTAGTCTTTTTTCTAAGGTTTTTTTCTGTTCAGGATTTCAAATGGTTGTATTTAAACTGTATGCATACACAAACATGCACACAGCAAACAACAACAACATTTAATTAAATGTAATTTACTAGTTTTTGGAAGTGTTTTGGCACTAATAATTGGAAACTTTTCTTAATGAAAACCTTTTTATGCCATTAGCCTCTATTATGGAATATGTTCCGATTTTTAAAAGAAACCCAACAGCACCAAAAGAATTTTAAATGGCTAATTAATAAGCAGAGGTGACTTTTCACATAGTATTATATGACTAGTGTTAAAATTAAGTCAAGATTATTTATTGTTATGAAATATTGTAATATCTCAAAGATTATGAATGTCAAAAAATTAACTTCCTTAATGAGACGTTAAACACACAAATAGACAATAGATCTAAGGTCAAGTTAAAAGAAAAAAAATCTTCAGAAGGGTATGTACTCTTTACACAATAAATGGAATACAGGCATTTATAACTGAACAACAGCAAAACAAATGAACCCATATGGTAACATTGTCTCCAGCTGAAATCCACAAAGCAAGGAAGTCCAGAGAAATGAGTAAAATTCCATCCTTAACGCATTCTATTCTGCTTACGTATTTATGGACTTTCCCATCAGAGGTTGATTTCATTACCACAGGCCTGATCTGAAACACACCAAGCCAATGGAATGACTTCCACTGACTTCCAGGAGCTTTGGATCAGGTCCATCTGAGTTGCAACATCAATAAAATCATCTTTGTGGAGCACTGTTCCCACAAAGCCAATTTGCACAGCTAACTGAGTCTAACTAGGTAATGTCACATTAAGTCCAAGTCAAAACAGATAGAACTTACGTGTTGGTTGCGGGTTTAAGACATGTCCTTAATGTAATCTTAGCATTTTTTACGCATGTATCACAGTTATACCCTTCAAAAGTCAGGACACTCAATTTCTAAAAAAATCCAAGCTGTAGTTAACTGGCAATCAACTTAAAAGCAATTTTGTATACAGCAATTTTTATTTTGTTAGAAAAGCAGTTCACCTTTTTTAAACCTCCAAAAAATTATTTAATAAGGGTTTGGACACTGGAAAAGAGGCAGAATGTTGTTCACAAAACAAGAGAGGGCTTTAAACAAAAAAACAAAAAAAGGTGTATCTTAAAAAAAGACCTGATCTTGTTCTCCAAGTGAAATCAATGGCAAAACTCCCACGGACTTCAATGAAGCAGGATCAAGCCCAAAGTCATCCACATATTTATTGTTTTAAAGGGATAATAAAACTTTGAGTCCTGAAATAACAATTAATAGTCATAAAAGCTTGTGAAAGAAAAGCCCCATTGTTGTGAATTATGTGTCTTGTCTTTTCTCCCGGCCTCTGTGTTCACAGATTACAGGAAAGATCTGACAGTGAAACAAAGCAACATCAAGCCTGAAACTTATACTTACACAGTTATCAATGGATTTACATTGCTGTAAGTGAAATCAGAATCAGTACCACCCTCCCAAGGTTTCGCAAGACAAGGGAAAGTGATGACTCCATCATCCTAGACTCGCATCTAAGTCAACCTACTACAGTTATGCCACCTTTTAATTGCCACATTTCTCCCATTCCTGGGTTACAAAATGAGGCCACTTGTTGGTCAACCTTCCCCTAAAACCTTGGAGTGAGGAGGGGGCAGAGGAACTATCAAGGGGCACAAAGATTCCAGATTCACTACCTTTTTATTCTGACTGCAGTGTTTCATAATGAAAATGGAAATAAAATCCCCAAATAACCTTATTCATAAGACACAAAACAATGCTGGACTCCCTTGCAACTGCCTAGTTCCTGATAGGATTCAGGACATTTCTGTACAAACTCCTACATTATTATTACTTGCTTCCAGCAGTGTCCACAATGTGATAGGTTCTGTACAAACACCAAACAAGTGATGGTCTCTGCCTGAAGAGCTTAGCCTTACACCCAGAAAAAAAGCAAAACAAAAAGCAAGGCAGAGCATAAGGGAAATGGGAACAAGGTCTCCCATATGTAGGTACTCTTATTTCCACTGCCTTCATCCAAGCCCCGTCTACAAAGAAGCTGACAATAGCTCAGGTTCCTGCTTTACGAATTTGTCCCTTGTATTTCAGGTGAGATAGCATTTGCCCTAATAGTGCAACTGTCCCCACCATCTCTCCTCCTCCTATTTGGGGGGCTGGGACAAGGTCCTCAATCCTGGATATTCCCAGCTCCTGCTAATTTATTACCTGAATCCCTCTCCCCCTTTACTCTGTTACTGCTGCCCACACTTCCTCACTCCTCTTGTTAGGGAGCTCCCAGCTACTCTCCCCTGCACCCTTATTCCTAGGTGCTGTTAGTCTCTTCCCTGTGCTGCTACTGCTGCTTTCCCTTCTGTTGAGCAGACTGTACAAGATTTGCAAGTTGAAGGGGACCTTACCTCTGAGACCTTCTTTGTTGCTCTGCCTGTTCTGTGACCACGTTGGGAGCAGGGGATGATGGATATTAGGGAAGTCTGAGCCTCTCCTTGCTGTTAGCAACGTAGACTGGAGAGAAAGATAGAGATGCTGCTCTCTCCCCCCCTTCCCTCCCCTCCCCTCCCAGTCTCAGCCTCCTCCTCCTCCTGCTGCTGCCCCCTCCTTCCCATCCACAAACTCAAGCTCTGTATGCACTCCAACTCAACAAGCCATCTCTCACCATCAGCTACCCTGAGGCTCAAGAGCACAAGCCAGCCCCCTTCCCTCCCCAGTGCCTTGCATCCTCACCCCTGCTTCCCACTGCATATGGTATCTTCCCAACTCGTCCTGCCTTATTTAGATTTAGGATCTGGGCAATTTTAGCAGCTGCAGGAAGCAAAGAATTATGAGGGGGAGAAGGTGTGCAAGAGAAAACAGAGACTTGAGAAAATCTTCTGAAGAACTGGCAGCCTTTGTTCTGACCTGATGTGTGTGTGTGTGTGTGTGTGTGTGTGTGAGAGAGAGAGAGAGAGAGAGAGCGATCTATCCCATTCACACTAGACAAAACTTGTCACTTGGAAATTATTTTCAAACTTCTATACAAATGGTATCTATTTAGAGCGAGAGCTGTGGACGTCTAGTTTCACACAAATCCAATTTGTATATTATTTATGCTGTATGTTTACCTTTGCCATTTTTGAAAAAAGTTACTAACCTTTTTCATTGCAAAGATAGACTTGAAAATCTAAACCAATATAAACTGAGGATGCAAACAACTCCCTAAGATTAAAAACCTGTTATTCATTTTTTCTCCTAAAGATCATAAGTTATTCACAAAAAGAAAAGGAGTACTTGTGACACTTTAGAGACTAACAAATTTATTTGAGCATAAGCTTTCGTGAGCTACAGCATCCGATGAAGTGAGCTCTAGCTCACGAAAGCTTATGCTCAAATAAATGTGTTCATCTCTAAAGTGCCACAAGTACTCCTTTTCTTTTTGCGAATACAGACTAACACGACTGTTACTCTGAAACAAGTTATTCACAGTCCTCTTACTGACACTCAGCACTAGCTTTAAGGTCCAGAAAACGCAGTAATAAGTCCTCTAATTTCTTGTCCCTACATTGAATATGTGCTCTCTCAGCCTGTTGTCATTTTTCCCAGTTTCAATGTGTGGCAGCTACTTCAAGTGACCAGTGTGAGGTTTACAAAAAAATCTGGATAAAAACATTGGGTTATTTCCTTCACTGCTTTGCTCCAGTCAGACATGATGAAGATGTAGAGTTATGCGTCATCAGAATACTGAAGATATCTCATGTTTCCTGAATAACTCTCTCATTGGCCTCATATACATGTTGAACAGAAGAGCTCTCTATGGCATACTGCAGAAGACAGCCCTTGGGGCAGAGAAAATTGTTCACAGCTACCTTCTGGGTCCTCACAGAAATATACACCAGAGTCGCTCTAGAGAGAGTCCATCCACCCTGCCATAGC
Source organism: Lepidochelys olivacea (assembly GCF_965140295.1). Lineage (NCBI taxonomy): Eukaryota > Metazoa > Chordata > Testudines > Cheloniidae > Lepidochelys > Lepidochelys olivacea. The sequence continues at coordinate 29,483,770 of NC_140413.1, forward strand.
AACATCCACCTCTCTGAGCAAGTCTATAAAGTCTATCAAATAGATCATAAATTTGTTGACAGATTTAAAAAAAAAATCAGCATGAACTCTTTATCTTCATTCAGTGCTGGCAACAGATCATCAACTAATACAAACAGTGTACTTTTTACTCTATACTGAGGCCTATAACCTGATTGACTAAAGTCAAGGAAATCAGAGTTGAAGAAATGGCCACAGTTGCCCTATCATAGCTGTCTCAATGATTTCCCCCAGAAATGGGAGACTGGATATCGAGTAACTAATCTGATAGCCTCAAGGGTTGGTTTCTTCAGCTGTGGCCTTGCAGTAGCTTCTTTACAAGCCTCTGGTATCCTGTCCTCCTGAAGGATACATCACTAATATTAGGACTGTCAAGCAATTAAAAAAATTAATCATGATTAATCGCAGTGTTAAACAATAGAAGAATACCATTTATTTAAATATTTTTGGATGTTTTCTACAGTTTCAAATATATTGATTTCAATTATAACACAGAATACAAAGTGTACAATGCTCACTTTATATTTATTTTTATTACAAATATTTGCACTGTAAAAAAACCAAAATAAATAGTATTTTTCAATTCACTTAATACAAGTACTGTGGTGCAATCTCTTTACCATGAAAGCTGAACTTACAAATATAGAATTATGTACAAAAAATAACTGCATTCAAAAATAAAATAATGTAAAACTTTAGAACCTACAAGTCCACTCAGTACTATTTCTTGTTCAGCCGATCACTCAAACAAACAAGTTTGTTTACATTTGCAGGAGATAATGCTACCCTCTTCTTGTTCACAGTGTCACCTGAAAGTGAGAACAGGTGTTCTCATGGCACTGTTGTAGCTGGCGTCGCAAGATATTTACATGCCAGATGCGCTAAAGATTCATATGTCCCTTGATGCTTCAACCACCATTCCAGAGGACATGATGGGTTCTGCTTGATAACAATCCAAAGTACTGCGGAACACCACATGTTCATTTAGATCATCTGAGTGAGATGCCACCAGGAGAAGGGTGATTTTCTTTTTTGCTATCTTGGGTTTTGTAATTTCCACATCGGAGTGTTGCTCTTTTAAGACTTTTGAAAGCATGCTCCATACCTCGTCCCTCTCAGATTTTGGAAGGCACTTCAGATTCTTAAATCTTGAATCAAGTGCTGTAGCTATCTTTAGAAATCTCACATTGGTACCTTCTTTGTGTTTTGTCAAATCTGCCTTGAAAGTGTTCTTAAAATGAACATGTGCTGAGTCATCATCCGAGACTACTATAACATGAAATATATGGCAGAATGTGGTAAAACAGAACCAGAGTCATATAATTCTCCCCCAAGGAGTTCAGTCACAAATTTAATTAATGCATTTTTTTTAACGAGCGTCATCAACATGGAAGCATATCCTCTGGAATGGTGGCCAAAGCATGAAGGGGCATATGAATGTTTAGCATATCTGGCACGTAAATATCTTGCAATGCTGGCTTCAAAAGTCCCATGCAAACACCTGTTTGTAGGTCATTTGTAAACCATATTGACTTGCAAGGATATAGCAAATAGATATGACGTTTAGAGGGGCACCAAATCAAAAGTAGAAGACAAAAGATCATTAAAAAGTCCTATCAAACCATCAACAGATTTGTCAGCGGGATGAATAATACTTTACCTCAAGGCTGTCTGAAAGCCTGTTGGATCTGTCAACTTCCAATGTCAGATCATCAAGATGGGTTCCAAATCCCATCAGAATAAGTACATCCCAAACCCAAACTGACAATGACAATGGTCACCCTATGACGAAGGGGTAATTTCCATTCCCAACTCAAGCAGTAGAACTAAAGTGTGCCAGGCTTATGAGTGGAGTTTGCAGCCACCTAAGACAGCCCCCTGGTTGTCATGGCAGCCATGAAATTCTGAGCCAATCCAAATGAATCATCATCTGTATGAACAATTAGCCTTGACAGCTCCAGCACCAGCAGGGAACCTGAGCAACACAGCTAAGACATCAGCGTTAGAATAGGATAATTTATCAAGTCTAAAGCCTCCCTACTTCACAGTCCTATCCTGCCCTATCCCAGAGATAGGGCAGTTTTTTTCTAAAAGTTCATGTATATTTTTTCATGTGCTTCAAATGTTGGAGTAACAGGGAAATCTTGCCTTTTTTTAATCTATTCTTATATGAATCAGTATTTTCCATTATTGATAGTGAACAATCAGCCCAAATGCCTTTCATCTGTTTTGCAGTTTTATGGGATTGCCTTTAATTTCCTAATCCTCTTAATAAACCAGTTAGAGAACTATATATCATTCAGATTACAAACATGGGTTGAAGTAGTATAAATTTATATAATCAACAGATTGCAGGAAGAAGTAGCTGAGGCTTTTTTTAAACAACTAACAAAATCATCCAAACCACAGGACTTGATGATGGAGGACTCAACTACCCAGACATCTGTTGGGAAAACAACACAGCAGGGCACAGATTATCCAACAAGTTATTGGAATGTATTGGAGACAATTTTTTATTTCAGAAGGTGGAGAAAACTACTAGGAGAGAGGCTGTTCTACATTTGATTTTGACAAATAGGGAGGAACTGGTTGAGAATTTGAAAGTAGAAGGCAGCTTAGGTGAAAGTGATCATGAAGTGGTAGAGTTCATAATTCAAAGGAATGGTAGGAGGGAAAATAGCACAATAAGAAGGCAGACTTCAGCAAAATCAGGGAGCTGGTAGGTAAGATCCCCTGGGAAGCAAGTCTAAAGGGGAAAACTGTTCAAAAGAGTTGGCGGTTTTTCAGAGACACATTATTAAGGGTACAAGAGCAAACTATTCCAGTGTGTAGGAAAGATAGGAAATGTGGCAAGAAACCACTCTGGCTTACCCAGGAAATCTTCAATGATCTGAAACACAAAAAGAGAGTCCTACAGAAAGTGGAAACTAGGTCAAATTACAAAGGATGAATATAAACAAATAAAATAAGTATGTTTTAATTAGAAAGGCCAATGTACAAAATGAGATTAAACTAGCTAGAGACATAAAAGGTAACAAGAAAAAACATATACAAATACATTAGGAGCAAGAGGAAGACCAAGGACAGGGTAGACCTTTTACTCAGCGAGGAGGGAAAAACAATAACAGAAAATGTGGAAATAGCAGAAGTGCTAGATGTGTTTTTTGTTTCAGTTTTAACCAAAAAGGTTAGTAGCGGCTGAACGTCTAACATAGTGAATGCCAGTAAAAATGAGGTAGGATCAGAGGCTAAAATAGGGAAAGAACAAGTTAAAAATTACTTAGACAAGTTATATGTCTTCAAGTCACCAGTGCCTGATGAAATACATCCTAGAATACTCAAGGAAGTGACTGAGGAGATACCTGAGCCATTAGCAATTATCTTTGGAAAGTCATTGAAGACTGGAGAGATTCCAGAGGACTAGAAAAGGGAAAATATAGTGCCAATCTAAAAAAAGGGAAATAAGGACAATCCGGGGAATTACAGACCAGTCATCTTAACTTCAGTACCCAGAAAGATAATGGAGCAAATAATTAAGCAATTTACAAATACCTAGAAGATAATAAGGTGATAAGTAACAGTCAGCATGTATTTATCAAGAACAAATCATGTCAAACCTAATAGCTTTCTTTGATAGGATAACAAGCCTTGAGGGTAGGGGGGAAGCAGTAGATGTTGTATATCTTGGCTTTAGTAAGGGTTTTGATACCGTCTCACATGACCTTCTCATAAACAAACTAGGGAAATACAACCTAGATGGAGCTACCATAAGCTGGCTGCATAACTACGTGGAAAACCGTTCTCAGAGAATCGTTATCAGTGGTTCACAATCAAGCTGGAAGGGAATATCAAGTGGGTCCCGCTGGGATCAGTTCTGGTTCTGTTCGATATCTTCATCAATGGTTTTGATAATGGCATAGAGAGTACACTTGTAAAGTTTGCAGACGATACCAAGCTGGGAGGGTTTGCAAGTGCTTCGGAAGATAGGATTAAAATTCAAAATGATCTGGACAAACTGGAGAAATGGTCTGAAGTAAACAGGATGAAATTCAATAAGGACAAATGCAAAGTACTACACTTAGGAAGGAACAATCAATTGCATACTTAAAAATGGGAAATAACTGCCTAGGAAGGAGTACTGCAGAAAGGAATCTGGGGATCATAGTGGATCGCAAGCTAAATATGAGTCAACAGTGTAACACTGTTGCAAAGAAAGCAAACATCATTCTCAGATGTGTAAGCAGGAGTGATGTAAGCAAGACACGAGAAGTAATTCTTCCACTTTACTCCGCACTGATATGGACTCTACTGGAGTATTGTGTCCAGTTCTAGGCGCCACATTTCAGGAAAGATGTGGACAAATTGGAGAAAGTCCAGAGAAGAGCAACAAAAATGTTTAAAAGTCTAGAAAACATGACCTATGAGGGAAGATTGAAAAAATTGGGTTTGTTTAGTCTGGAGAAGAGAAGACTGAGAGGGGATATGATCACAGTTTTCAAGTACATAAAAGATTGTTACAAGGAGGAGGAAGAAAAACTGTTCTCCTCAACCTCTAAGGATAGAACAAGCAATGGGCTTAAATTGCAGCAAGGGTAATTTAGGTTGGACATTACCCTGACAGTTAAGAAGTTTTTCGTAGTTAAGCACTGGAATAAATTGCCTAGGGAGGTTGTGCAATCTGTATCTGTAGCGGCCCTGAAGGGGTTAAAGACCCGCTTCGGCCCTGAAGGGGTTAAAGCAGCCCTGCAGAGGGCTGCGGCTGGGGAAAAGGAGTTAAAACAGCCAAGCTAGGCTGATTGGAGTACCAGCCACAGCTGTGGCCAGCTCAATCAGGGCCCAGCTGGCCCTTATAAGAGGGCTGGAGGCCAGGAAAAGAGGAGTCTCACTCTAGCCCTGGAGTGAGCACAGCACAGGCCTGGTAAACCCCTAGACTGCAGGCCTTGATAAAAGCCCAGAAAGGTACTGGGGCTGCAGAGGGGCAGCCTGGGAATAGGCAGAGGCAGCTGGTCCTAACCCTAACCTAACCTTGCCAATGATGAGTGTCCATTACATTGCAGTCTGCCCCAGTGAGCGGGGGTTAGATGATGACTGGCAGTAGCCACTGAGGCAAAGTGGGTTTAGAGGGTTGGGGGTTTCCCTGGGGGGTAGAACCCCAGGGTAAAGGGCACTGGGGTGCAGGAGGGACACTGGCCTGGAGAGGGTGCTCCAAAGGCTGGAAAGAGCTAATTTCTGGGACGACCAGCAGGAGGCGCTGCAGCAGTGAGTCATCGCCTCGCTACAGCATCATTGGAGATTTTTAAGAGCAGGTTAGACAAATACCTGTTAGGGATGGTCCAGATAATACTTAGTCCTGCCATGAGTGTAGGAAACTGGACTAGATGACCTCTCTAGGTCCCTTCCAAACCTACAATTCTATGATTGCAGTGGGAAACATTAGTCAACAAATCCTTCACAGTGGAAAAATGAAGATGATTGAGTGTCTTCCAAAAATAGAGAAATTTTGGCAGAACAAAATGATGAGAGAGCAAAGATCAGGTTATTTAAATATGTGCTGAAAATGACAAACATCTGAAGTCTGTATTCCAAAATGAGTAAACAACTGTTTTGAATGTTCCTTTAGGGGGCCTGCCAGTAGACAGGCTCTTGCTGATGTCAGTGGACGCTGAATCAGGCTCTAGGTGAGCTGAAGTTAAGTAACCGCTGGTATCCTAAATATTAGAAGTCACTAGATACTGAAGTCTCAGGGAATACACAGTCTATGAAACCTAACCACTACTCATTATTACTATATGTACCATACAAGAAACCACATGTCCACCCATTTAAAACATGTGACTGTCCCAGCCATCAGAGGAAAGAAATGACTATCTTGAATAGAAATGCTAGTATTCACAAAAACTTTGTCCAGTTTATTATGTCTAGATGCTGCATGATCTCTTTGAACATTCCCTGCTATGGTGAAAATTACTACATTTGACCGTATAGACAGCTATAGCTCTCCTGGTGACAATATCAAGGGAACCTGTTAGAGACTTTAACAGCTGATATTAATAGCCTTATGTGGGATGAATCTGTTGCAGATTGTAAGTGCCCAACCGGTGGTACCATGTCAGCTCCAAGATTTCTCAGTATTTAAAAGTCTTTACTCTCTTTCCAGGAACCTAAGGATATAATGAATGAAAGAAAGAACTTGGAGTGGTCACAGACGATCAATGTTGATCACATATAATGTTTGAGCACAGTAAAAGGATCCGTTTTGCTAACTTCTAGAGATCAAAAATGATAAGTTGGACCACCTCACAATATCAAAAATGAGTCAGATCCCCCCAAAATCATGACATTTTAAAATAATCAAAACATTGTTTTTAATCAGTCTCTTTACTTTTTAACTCCCCTCTGCGCCTCTGCCAATGTCTGTGTGACAATTTCAGGTTGAAAAGTCAACCTTTAATGCACACAATGCATGCCTCTCTCTGGCATTTACCTCTCCTCACTCCCTAAGACGGGAACTGCCATTCATTTCCTATTACTGTTTGACTCCCCTTCCTTCCCACCAACTTTCTTCCCTTAAGATTCTCCCCTTGCCTGGACCTATCAGGAGCACCTCCCTGATTACACCCCCTCCCCACCTTCTGGTGCCCCTGAGGGCTTCTCCCTTTCCCTGGACCCAGCAGCACCACCTTCCCAACTTCCACTCTGAGTTCACTTTGTCTTCTGCCTGGATCCCCAGTGGAGAAATCCCAAGGCAGCTGGAGGAGGAAAACATTGCTGCTACGTTCGGGGCCCTGGAGACAACAGTAGCTTTACCCCAGATCCTCCCCCTACTGCCTCAGGACCCTCTCTGCTGGACCATATATTGAAGGCAGGGCTCAGAGTCAGAGCAGGTCTATTTCCTTAGCCCTGAGGCTCTCACACGAGCTCCGCCCACTTTGAAAATTGCAGTATCAGAGGAACTTCTCCTGCAGATGCCAAATCCCATGACGTGCCATCAATTTGAAAGAGTTAGTAACACTACCTTCCCCTGGCTGCTCAGAGAAGGCTCCCCTTACCCATTACTGGCTGAGGGAGCTGCCATTCTATCCCCTCCATCTCCCACCCCAAAAAGCCCCATCACTGTCCTCTGCACCTCCCTCCCACACCCCATCCTCCTACAACACCTCTGCCTCCTGCTCCCCCTCACTTTCTCTATCCATTTTTCACAGTGTCCCTGCTGCTCCTCACTGTCCCATCTAGCCTCCTGAACCATAGAATGGCAGCCACTTTGCCTGTTGACCTGGCTTCAATCTCACTGAAAACAGTGGGAGGTGGCAGCAAACTTTTATTAAGGGCAGCTTCACTTCCACATGCAACTAGACCTGCAGGTCTCAAACTGTGGGTTGGGGTTGCCAGGGCTGGCGTTAGACTTGCTGAGACCCAGGGACAAAGCCAAAACCCGAGCCTCACTGCCTGGAGTCTGATTTTTTGGAGTTACATATATAGAGTCAAATCCAGCACGCCTCACTTAAGCAATATTCCCAGTGACATCAACAGAAGATTTGTCTGAGTAAAGGCTGCATAAGGGCTGCAGGATTTGGTTCATTTATTTTATCAAAAAAAGTAATACTTGGACTTGGTAATATTGCACTAAATAATATAACAAATTTTTACTGCTCGAAAAAGAAAAAGTAATACTTGGACTTGGTAATATTGCACTAAATAATATAACAAATTTTTACTGCTCGAAAAAGAAACTGTATTAAAAGTATCATTCAAATCTACAAATAATTTACCAGAATCTGCTCCTATTAGAGAGCCCTCTTAGTACTATGACTTGTCCTAAAACTCAGCACATAATTTAATAAGAACAAAATCAAGGACATAGAAAGTGCATAGTTTCTTGAACAGTGTGACTGTGCAGTATCAAATTTCTCCAGTGATGATGTGGCTTTCAGCAGAGCATCACAGCCATACAGGACACAAATTCATTACTTATTAAGTGTGAAAAAGTTGCACAATGGTGTTACATTTCTAAATACTAATGTTGTTGGGCCCAAACTGAGGTTCTGAAAACCTTGAATGGGAGTTGAGGGAGGCTCAGAACCTCACAGGACTAGGCACATACAATTGAAAAAATATATTTTTTAGCTCCTATAAGATATTTTGTAGCTAATGTCTTCTATACTTTTATTGGCTCAGATTCTGCTTTCATGTCCTTGCAGGCAGAACTTTGCACTGACCCGGAGCCCACAATGGCACAAGTGTTCATCTGCAAGGATCTAGTTGCAGGATCAAGGCCATAAAATAGAAGACCGTATTAGCTACAAAATGTCTTATATTTGTACAATTCTGAGTTTAATGGGGCTTTGATCTTGATTGTGGCCTCATGGAACTACTGGAATGCAAATAAGTAAAATAAATAAATGGCATTTAAAGGAAGACCAAGTGATTTAAGACCAACATTTAGGTTTAGATGGCTAATAAATGCTAGTAAGAATCTAAAACAGTATAACACATCAGCATAACAGCTTTTAATATAGTTCTTTTAACATGTTAATACAGCCATTTTAAATGTAAACATTCTCCTGTAGTACATGCAACCTAAGCACTGCAGCATTGTACTACTGCATTAGAACCAATAGTGAAAACAACATTATACAAAACAGGTTAATTTCATTGTCCAAACTAAGAGAAGCATGGAATCTAATCCAACAGTAAACATAGAACATAGTAAAACGTAAGATTTGTTTTGATAATCTAAAAGCACACGAGTTATACAAGTGAGGGGAGTTTGGGTACAATATATTTTAATTTTGATATATTTCCTTTAAAGAACATTGGATGAAATTACTGCTTTAAAATACATTTATTCTAACAGATCATACTTTTTAAATGGAATGACTGCCCCCTGGTGGAGAGAGTCAAGGACTCAAAGTATATAAGCAAACCACTCGCTTTAGGACAAATGGCTGGTATTGCCAGGGTTTTGGGGTACTTTTAGAAGCTGTAGAATGTATTTGTCCTGATACCTTTTTCTGATGGGATTACAAGTTTGGTTGATAAAGGTACAAAAGTAGATGTAATATTATCACAGGCTCCTCTGAGTCAAAGGACCATCTCATTAAGTAAACTTAATTTATTGCTGAAAAATTAAGGTAACATTTAACTCAAGATGGCCACCTGGGCTTTAAAATCCCTAACATTCCTTTGCTAGTTCAACCAAAAGATGTGTCAGAGTTAAGCCCCTGACCAGGCCAGATTTCCTGGATTAAGACGGGGAAATCATTCCTCCCCTGTCCCAGTTTTACCTAAACATGATCCTGGAAGAAGCAGCCAGCCCTTGTTACCTTGCCTGCTTGAGCCTGATTGGTTTCTGCTTGCTTCTAGCCCTTCTAGCAGCTGGAAGATCAATTCTTCTTGGCTCTGCCCACAGCTGATCCTGGGTGATCTTTCTAGGTAGCTCTTGGAAGACTAAACTCACTGCTTTTTCCCCAAAAGGATACCACCTTTAGGTAGGGTGTGCCAAGACAGCAGGAAGCAGCAAATGCCTACTACACCTCATCACAAATATATTTTGATTTCTGTAAGGCATTTGACTTGGTATCACATGACATTTTGATTAAGAAACTGGAATGCTATAAAATCAACATGGCACACACTGAATGGATTAAAAACTTGCTAACTGGTAAATCTCAAAATGTAACTTTTAACAGGGAATCATCACTGAGCAGGGGTGTTTTCTAGCGGGGGCCTCACAGGAGTCAGTACTTGGTCCTATGCAATTTAATGCCTTTATCAATGACCTGGAAGAAAACATAAAATCATAGTTGATGAAGTTTGCAGATGACCCAAAGACTGGGAAAGTGGCAAATAATAAAGAGGACAGGTCACTGATACAGGGCAATCTCTTAGTGAACCTGGCACAAGCAAATAAAAAACGTTTAAATACTTCCAAATGTAAAGTCATACATCTAGGAACAATGAATGTAGGCCATACTTACAGGACAGGAGACTCTTTCCTGGTGATTCTGAAAAAGACTTCGGGGTTCCTGGTGGATAATCAGCTGAACATGAGCTCTCGGTGTGATGCTGTGGCCCAAAGGGCTAATGCTATGTTTGGATGTATAAACTGGGGAATCTTGAAAAGGAGTACTTGTGGCACCTTAGAGACTAACCAATTTAGTTTCTAAGGTGCCACAAGTACTCCTTTTCTTTTTGCGAATACAGACTAACACGGCTGCTACTCTGAAACCTTAAATAGGAGTAGGAGGTTATATTATCTCTGTATTTGGTTCTTGTGCAACCACTACTGGTGCAATCCTCTGTCCAATTCTGGTGTCCACAAAACAAGAAGGATGTTGAAAAATTGGAGAGGTTCAGAGAACAGTCATGAGCACGATTAAAGAATTGGAAAACAAGCCTCATAGTGATGGACTCAAGGAGTTCAATCTCTTTAGCTTAACAAAGAGAAGGTTAAGGGGTGACATGTAAGTATCTACATGGGGAACAGAAATTTGATAAGACAGCTCATCAGTCTATGAGACAAAGATATGACAGGATTCAATAGCCGGAAGCTGAAGCTAGACAAATTCAGAGTAGAAATAAGGCACACATTTTAAACTGTGAGGGTAATTAACCATAATTAGCCATAGGAACAACTTTCCAAGGGTTGTTGTCGGTTCTCCATCATTGGAAATTTTAAAATCAAGATTGGATATTTTTCTAAAAGAAATGCTCTAGTTCAGACAACAAAGTTGTTCTCTTTTGCCACAAAGGGCAGGACAAGAGGCAATGAGTTCAAACTACAGCATAGCAGATTTACATTAAATCTCAGGAAAAACTGTACAAAGAATAGGACAATGGAACAGACTGCCTCAGGAAGTTGTGGAAACTTCTTCACTGGAGATTTTCAAAACGAGGCTGGATAGCCATCTTTCTTGGATGGTTTAGACACAACAAATCCTGTATCTTGGCAGGGGGTAGACTAAATGACCGTTGGTGTCCCTTCTAACTCTAAGTCTCTAACTCAGGGTAGTCCTACGGCCTGTGTCATTCAGGTTAGACTAGATGATAACCTATGAAATTATGAATGTCTGCCTGCCAGTCAATCTAATGGTGTCCCCTCAGTATCTCAGCTCTATTTTTAAAACAAACAAACAAACAAACATGCAAAGCCCTTCTATTGGGCATTCACCTATAATGCCCCAACATTTAGTGTGCCCCAGCCATCTACCCCAGTTGGAGAGTGTCAGTCCCATTCTGGCAGGAATGTGCAAGCATATTTACGGAGGTATTTAAAGGAGGAGAGGATAGAGGTTTTGGTGTTAAAGGAAAAAAGTATCTTTTGGTGTTCCCTAGCTAAGTTGTGGCAGACAGGGAGCTAACTGAAGAATGCTAGGGAATAAGGGTATCACCACATAGCTCGATCAGCCTAAAGCAGCTCATGCACTGTGTGATGCTGTATAGAAGGCATGATAACCAGCTGTCAAAGTTCCTCCCCCACTCTGAACTCTAGGGTACAGATGTGGGGACCTGCATGAAAAAACCTCCTAAGCTTATCTTTACCAGCTTAGGTCAAAACTTCCCCAAGGTACAAAATATTCCCCCCGTTGTCCTTGGACTGGCCGCTACCACCACCAAACTAATACTGGTTACTGGGGAAGAGCTGTTTGGACGCGTCTTTCCCCCCAAAATACTTCGCAAAACCCTGCACCCCACTTCCTGGACAAGGTTTGGTAAAAAGCCTGACCAATTTGCCTAGGTGACTACAGACCCAGACCCTTGGATCTTAAGAACAATGAACAATCCTCCCAACACTTGCACCCCCCCTTTCCTGGGAAATGTTGGATAAAAAGCCTCACCAATTTGCATAGGTGACCACAGACCCAAACCCTTGGATCTGAGAACAATGAAAAAGCATTCAGTTTTTTACAAGAAGACTTTTAATAAAAAATAGAAGTAAATAGAAATAAAGAAATCCCCCCTGTAAAATCAGGATGGTAGATATCTTACAGGGTAATTAGATTCAAAAACATAGAGAACCCCTCTAGGCAAAACCTTAAGTTACAAAAAAGATACACAGACAGAAATAGTTATTCTATTCAGCACAATTCTTTTCTCAGCCATTTAAAGAAATCATAATCTAACACATACCTAGCTAGATTACTTACTAAAAGTTCTAAGACTCCATTCCTGTTCTGTCCCTGGCAAGAGCAGCATACAGACAGACAGAGACCCTTTGTTTCTCTCCCTCCTCCCAGCTTTTGAAAGTATCTTGTCTCCTCATTGGTCATTTTGGTCAGGTGCCAGCGAGGTTACCTTTAGCTTCTTAACCCTTTACAGGTGAGAGGAGCTTTCCCCTGGCCAGGAGGGATTTCAAAGGGGTTTACCCTTCCCTTTATATTTATGACACCAGCTATACACTAATGTATAATCACTAATGTATCACTACCATTACAATCGCTAATGTATCATCATTATGGCACAATTGCACTAAGTATCAACAGAAAAGTTATAATTAAGGTTAAGATTTTGTCATGGTTATTTTTAGTAAAAGTCACAGACAGGTCTGGGCAATAAACAAAAATTCACGGGAGCCTATGACTGGTCTGTGACTTTCACTAAAAATAACTTGGGGTTCAGGGCTAGATGTGGGGGAGGAATGACAGCTGGGATCCCATGAGGTGGACTTACAGGTCGAGCCCCCTCACCTCCACCCCCGCCCTGGGGGTGAGCACAGCTCCCACTCTGGAACTGGCCACAGCTGCAGGGCAAGGGGCACACAGTCCTGACTCCAACCCTAGCCACAGGTGCACAGCCCTGGCCGCAGCCGGGGGGCACAGCCCTTGGAAGCTGCGGAGCAGGGGCACAGGGCCCCGCTGCAGCCCCCGCCACAAGCTGCAGGGCAAGGACACATGGTCTGGTTCCAGCCCCAGCTGTGGGACAGGGGAGCACAGCTCCAGCCCCAACTGTAGGGCAGGGGTGCACTGTCCCGCCTCCAGCCCTGGCTTCAGCCGCTGACAGCTGAAGCCAAAGAAGTCACGGAGGTCTGGTAAAGTCACAGAATCCATGACTGCCATGACCTCTGTGACTAACTCATAGCCTTAGTTATGATTTGCTAAGTATGATGATCCTATTTATATGCATCATCATCTTTGTATCTGAAGTTATGAAAATTAGCTATGTATTTGTATCTCAAACAGGTGTTTTGTGTTCCTGGGTGATACCACCAAACAGATTTACATCAGGAGTAGACAGCCATGAGTTGATGGGCCATCGAAGATAATAAATACATCCAATGAGCTTTTCCTGGTGCACAGCCAGGAGATGTTTCACAAAGCACTCAGGCCCAGTGACTCATCATGGCATGTAAGGACACATGAAGAGGATATGGGACCTAAGAGTCCTTCCATGCACCTGGGCTGAAGGTATAAGGGGAGACTGTGACATCACTTCTTTGTCTTCATCATCTGCTTCACATCTGTGGACTGCATTTCTAATAAGGAAGCTTTGAACAAAGGGACTGAATGACCCCACAACCAGTCTGAGCAATCCAGAGAGGCACTTTTACAAGCTAGCAGATTTACATCGCTGTTACGATCCTTACCTGCAATCTCTGAAAATCAACTCTAATGTATATGGTCTTTTAACCATTCAATAACTTTTTTCTTTTTATATTATTAAATCTTTAGTTACTAAAGGATTGGCTCCAAGTGTGATTTTTTTTGGGTAAGATCTGAATTATATAGTGATCTGGTGAAATGGCTGGTCCTTTGGGTTTGGAAGAACTTTACATATGATTGATCTAGTTTTCAGTAATCTCCTAATTATAAAGTCCAGTTGTCTGTGTGGTGAGCTAGGGGCTGGAATGCCTAAAGAGACTGCATTTATGACTTCTTGTTAACTAGTTTGGTAATACAGATGTTCACTTGTGTTACTGGTTGGTAAAATCGAACGATAGAATAGGCACCAGTCTGGGGTATATTTGCCCTGTTTCTCAGCCGACTGTCCTGAATTTGGTATTCTCAGCTGTGACCCACTTAGGCATGGTGACACACTGCACCACACAGTAATGAATCTAGGTAGCAAATGTCACTAATACTTCAAACTGTCCTTGATGGGCTGGTGTACCAGGACTTGAGAGCCTCCTGCAGCTGCACAATTGTCTGAAGCAGCCATGTGGAGCACAGACAAGCATCTACAATGTCAGCATCCTCAAATGACCAACACTTAAATTTGCACATCTGCTGTAACATGAAAATCAGGCCTTGAAAGAGCTGCCTCACAGTGAACTTTTGTATGATACTGCTGTAAATTGATTAGGACATAAAAACAGCCTAGCTCAATTCCATGTACCTTGAGAGGGGCCACCAGCTTTATCTAAACTCTGAAGAGTATAACACTAAACAATAGGTTGCTATGCAGAAAATGCCACCATCTACCAGGAGATCTGGTACAGCAAGTAGTGGTGCCAGAGGTTCCTGTGAGGGAACATCTAACTTTCCTACAGAGATACGGAACACAACTAAGAATGAATAAAATATCAGTCTAACAGTGTTATTTGACCTGAATGGCAAGGCATATCAAATATGAGGAATGGCCTTCATGCCCAACAACAGCACTTGATCCTTCATGCTATATTCCGTTATAGCCCATTGCAGTTCAAAAAACAAACCACAACACAGGATGAAACTGACTTATGTACAATACCAGCACAAAGAAAGAAACATGAATTTTATCCACAATGCATACAGGACCCAATACAGGGAAGAAACTTCAGAGGTGCAGAGAAACCCAACCACAAATTACCTATCAGTGGCCTTATCTTAAAGCTTGCGGTGACAATCAACAGAAATAGTTAGTATGAACAGAATGATTTTAACTGATGAATAAGCATTTTAGCTATACATCATTTAAAAGTTAGTAGGCATATTTTGACTTTACATTTCGATTGCAGGAAGTGACTCTGAACTTTTCCTTTTGAGGGCCCTGCTAAAGCAAAGAGATGTGCAAACAGGCTAGTGCCCATGGTAGTAGTCAGATGAACGGGATGGGAGAAAGGAGCTATGAGAGGGGAAATGATTGGGAGGAAAGGCAGGAGCTCTTGTAGTAGGTGGGGAAGGTACAGGCAGGCTGCACAAGCTGCTGTTGTTGGAGGGCCTCCCACTCACACCTCAGGAACAGGGAGAGAGGCTTTTCAGTAATGACAAATGCAAAGTACTCCACTTAGGAAGGAATGCTCAACTGCACAAATACAAAATGGGAAAGGACTGCCTAGGAGGGAGTATTGCAGAAAAGGATAGTAGATGACAAACCAAATATGGGCCAACACTGTTGCAAAAAAAAGCAAATATCATTCTGGGATGTCTTAGAGTGAATGTTGTAAACAAGGCATAAGAAGTAATTCTTCCACTCTACTCAGCCTCAGCTGGAGTATTGTGTTCAGTTCAGGACACCACACTTCAGAAAAAATGTGGACAATTGGAGAAAGTCCAGAAGAGAGCAACAAAAATTATTAAAGTTCTAGAAAACCTGACCTACAAGGAAAGATTGAAAAAAATAGGTTTGTTTGGTCTGGAGAAGAGAAGACTGTGGGAAGGGACATAATCTTCAAGTGCATAAAAGGTTGTCATAAATAGTAGGGTGATAAATTGAGCTCCTTATCCATTGAGGACAGGTCAAGAAGTAATGGGCTTAAATTACAGCAGGGAGATTTACAGTAGACATTAGGAAAAACTTCCTAACTGTAAAGGTAGTTAAGCACTGGAAAAAATTACCTGGGGAGGTTGTAGAATCTCCCTCATTTGTGGTTTTTAAGAACAGGTTAGACAAATATCTGTCCAGGTTGGTCTAGATCGGGGTGCCCAACTTACAGCTTGCAAGCCATGAACAGCCCATGAGAGCATTTCATAAGGCTCATATACTTCAACACAATATACTAACAGCTGATTCATTCGCACTTTGTCATCACTTTTACATCACTTTACTTTACACAAGTGTGTAAACAGACAATACTGTACATAGGAAAAAACCTATTTAAATACATACGAAACAAGCTGAAGTTAAAATATACATCAATACATGTGACTTTAAATCTTATTAAAATATCTAGAATCTGTTTGGCTCACACAAGGTTGTGCTTACGTTTATGTGACCCTCTTACGTAATAAGGTTGGGCACCACTGGCCTAGAGAACACTTAGTCCTGCCTCCGTGCAGGGAACTGGACTAGCTGACCTACCGAGATCCCTTCCGGGCCTACGTTTGTATGATTCCATGGTTCTGAGCCTGCTGAGCTCCTTACCACCCATACTGGAAACCACCTGCGGACTCTTGCCAGGGACAGGAAGTCTCCTGGGCCTCAGCCGTCAGAGCTGCGACCACCTATCCCCCCACAGATCTCTTTCTGCTGAATCATGGGGGGGCAATATCTGAGGGAAGGTGATGGTGCCCCCACAGAAAAGGGTTTTATTTGGCCTCGCACACAGAGGGGCAATGGTGGCACCTGGGAAGGGGCTTTCTCCAGGCCCAGAGGTTTAGTGAGATGCAGGGGGGAGGAGGAGCACAGCACAGCTCCTGGGGCCTCGAGAACCCCTCTCCGGTTTCAATTGCTTCTACCGCTGGAGTCGGGCTGCAGGGCGCCCCCATGGGATGGACCCCGCCGGGTTTAGCCCGGGCGGGACGGGGATTTGGGCTACGGGTGTTTTCCTCCATTGCCTCCTCTCACCCTTCAGCTAAGAAAACGGCCCGAGATTCACGAGGGCGTCGGCCCAGCCCTGTACCGCGCAGAGGACGGGAGCGGGACGCGTAACGTCCCCCGGCCGCAGGGCACCGTCTCCACCGCCGGGCGGGCGGGCGGGCGAGGCCGGCCGGCCCCTCTCGAGCGGCGCCCGGAAGGGGCGGGGTTTGTGCAGCCAGGGGGCGGGGCAGCCTGTCACCCGCTCGCGGAGGCTTGTGGGTGAGGGCGGCTGGCCGCGGGGAGGGGCCGGGGAGCGACGGCCCGAGCCGCACGCTGTCGCCGCCGGGAGTCGCTTTCCCTGCCCAGCGGCCGCCGGCCTGGGGAGCGGATCGCAACGCGGCCGGGCCCTGCCCGCCCCTCCCGGAGGTGTGACGGGGGGCGGCGCTCGCCCGGACATGGACTCGCCGCTCCAGGTGGGCGGCGGCCTGTGAGCAGCGTCCCGGGCCGCGAGAGGCCTGGCGCCGGCCGCTGGGCGGGGAGCCGAGCTAACATGGCCACCCCCGCCCAGGGGAAGAGCCTGCGGCCGCTGCACCCGGACACGCTGCGGGTGAGTGAGGGCGGGAAGCGGCTGGTGGCTGCGCGGCGCCCCGGCCCAGTCGCTCTCCCGCTCCCCGGACCCTCTGAGCAGCGCAGAGAGCGAGGGGGGCCCCTGAGAGGGGGGCCCTGGCAGGCTCGCTCCACGCGCCGCCAGTGACCCGACCCGGCCCCTCCCCCCTGGGAAAGGAAGGATGTGGCGTGGCGGCGTTAAACATCAGAGTTGCCCGAAAAGAGACTTTTCTTCGGTGTGCGGTTAAATGATGTAACGGCGGCTCCGCTCTCCGGGCGCCTTGGCCGCTGCTGCGGATAAACCGCTTCTTTCTCTCCGGCTTCGCTCTCCGGCTCCGCTGCGCCGACGATGCAGTGGGTTACCCGGGAGCGTGATTTAAAAACAGGATCTGTTCAGACGCGTTTTTTGTTCCCGGGTCTGTTTCTACTGCTGTGGATTTTCTTAAAGCGTATTTTTACAAATCCTAAAACTTGGGCTAATTTTGACTTGATACCTTTCTTTTCTGAATTTTTCATGGGTTGGTAGCTGGAAACTTTGATAAACGGTCTTGTTTCATGGCATTACTTCAAAAGAAGTAGCAAGAAAAAGAGGGAGGCCTTCTAGGATCGTTGTTGCAATTCTATTGCTCAGAAAACACCCTTGAGTTGAAGTCAAACTATTTGCATTGTAGTTATAGCGACCTGTGTTCTAAATTATATAATCTATGTAATGGGCCTTCAAGAAGTGAAGGAAGAGATGATCAAGGCATCCTTTAATGCTTTCTGTGCAATGCCTATGTGAGGAGTGAACCTCTTGCCCAGCTAAGCAGGAACATTCTTTCCCCCACCTGAGTGCCTCATAGCAATCACCTGGGTGGATCACCAGTCCTTCATTACTCCTGATTTCTGCAGTTGTGATAGAAGTTGAGTTTGGGGGGGTGTCTTCGCTATTCACCCCTTCCACAAGCCTTTATATTAATCCTTCCTGGCTCAAGTGCCTGTATCTGCTACTGGTTGGGAAAGGTTTGAGCCAGAGCACAGTGAAAACTAGCTCAGTTCTCAGTTTCATCCTACAGAGTTTTCAATCCCAGCAGTGAAAACTAACCAGACGGTTAAATTTTCCCTTGGTTACACTTACGCAAAGCTATGAACAGTAGAAAAAACACTGAAGCTGTCTGAAGACTTAAGACAACTTATTTAACAAAAGCCTCCATTCTACAGAAAGGGAGCTAATCTTCATGCAGGAAAGCTTCCTGTTTGCCATATGTATATTTCATGTCCTAAACTTACCTTTTTTGTGTTTTGTTTTGTTTTTTTAGCCACCAAAAATCAACCTTAATATGGAAGATGAGGTCCAGTTTGTGACAATGAGAAGTAAGTTTCTGAACTTCAAATTTAGAGATGTTTCTTTTTCTCAAGGTTTATGCAGTTAGATGAGGAGTTTGAATAAACTGCTGCTCTCTTCACAAACTTAGTTCACGTATTTACCCAAAGAATGCCAGGCACTGTATACATATTTGCCTCCTTATTTGTTTATAATCTGTATAAAACAGAGGGAAGGATGGCATAGAGCGAAATCAAGCAGTTGAGCAAGCAGTAATAATCAGCCCATCACTGACCATTTTGTTTTTCACTTTCCATCTCATTATAGTGATAGGCTATTAGTAGGGCCCTAGCAAATTCCTGGTCCATTTTGTTTAATTTCAATATCCTAGGATTTTAAAAATCGTAAATTTCATGATTTTAGCTACTTAAATCTGAAATTTCATGGTGTTGTAATTGTAGGGGCCCTGACCCAAAAAGGAGTAGTGGGGGGATCACGAGGTTATTGTGGGAGGGGTAGCAGTACTGAACCCTACTTCTGCGCTGCTGCTGGTGGTGGTGCTGCCTTCAAAGCTGGGTAGCTAGAGAGTGGTGGCTGCTGGCTGGGAGTCCAGCTCTGAAAGCAGTCGCCACCAGCAGCAGTGTAGAAGTAAGCATGGCATGGTATGGTATTTCCACCTTTACCTCTGCGCTGCAGCCTGCAGAGCTGGGTCCTCAGTCTGCCCACTTTCTGGCCACCCAGCTCTGAAGGCACCAGCACAGAAGTAAGGGTGGCACGGTATGGTATTGCCAGCCTTACTTCTGTGCTGCTGCTTGCGGGGCGCTGCCTTCACAGCTGGGTGCCTGGCCAACAGCTGTCACTCTCCGGTTGCCCAGCTCAGAAATAAGGGTGGCTGTACTGTGGATGCCCCTCCCCCCTCAATAACCTTGTAACACTTTGTATGTATTGTTGAGATTGTTTTCCAATGTGCATTACTTTGCATTTATCAACACTGAATTTCATCTGCCATTTTGTTGCCCCGTCACCCAGTTTTGTGAGATTCCTTTGTCACTCTTTGCAGTCTGCTTTGGACTTAACTGTCTTAAGTAATTTTGTCTGTCAAATTTGCCACCTCACTGTTTACTCCTTTTTCCAGATCATTTATGAATATGTTGAACAGGACTGGTCCCAGACAGATCCCCGGTGCACACCACTACCTGTTTTCATTGTGAAAACTGACCATTTATTCCTACCCTTTGTTTCCTATCTTTTAACCAGTTACTGATCCATGAGAGGACCTTCCCTCTTATTCCATGACTGCTTAATTTCCTTAAGACCCTTTAGTGGGGGACTTTGTCAAAGGCTTTGTGAAAGTCCAAGTACACTAGTCCACATGTTTGTTGACCTCCCCTCAAAGAATTATAATAGATTGGTGAGGTGTGATTTCCCTTTACAAAGCCATGTTGACTCTTCCCCCAACAAATCATGTTCGTCCATGTGCCTCATTCTGTTCTTTACTATAGTTTCAACCAATTTGCCTGGTACTGAAGTTGCCTATAATTGCAAGGATTGACTCTGGAGCCTTTTCTAAAAATTGGTGTCACATTAGCTATCCTCCAGTCATGTGCAGAAGCTGATTTAAGTGATAGGTTACATACCACAGTTAGTAGTTCTGCAGTTCCAGATTTGAGTTCCTTCAAAACTCTTGTGTGAATGCCATCTGGACCTGGTGGCTTACTACCATTTAATTTATCAATTTGTTCCAGAACCTCCTCTGTTGACACATCAGCCTGGGACAGTTCCTCAGATTTGTCACCTAAAAAGAAAGTGTGGGAATTTCCCTTACATCCTCTGCAGTGAAGACTGATGCAAAGAATTCATTTAGTTTCTCCACAATGGCCTTATCTTCCTTGAGTCCCTTGAGTCCCTGGTTGTGTGGCAGGCTTCCTGCTTCTGGTGTACTTAAAAAAAAAATTTGCTGTTAGTATTTAATTTGATGTGGTGATTGGATCTCTGCCGTTCTGATATATAAAGTACACAACCTTACAGGAATGGAATAAATAACATACTGTGAAGATGTCATGCAAACTAAGGACACGTGTCTCATTAATACTGGAAAATTTCAATTAAAAAAATCTTAAGATTTATTAAGTCAAACCTGGAGCAGGCATAGTCTTAACAGAATCAGGGACAGAAATTGGTAGTTTAATAGTACAAATTAAGGAATATATGGGACAAATTTTGCTATGAGTTACATGCCATGCAACTCAGTTGAAGTTAGTGGGCTGTGGAGAACTTGGCCCATAGGTGTTTTTAAATCAAATTTCAGGTGCTCTTGGATTGTAAAACCTGGACTGGAGTGCACCCTATAGTGGTACAAAATTTGAAACTTCTGAGCCATAGAGAGAACCAGTATGAGAGCCTCTTAGGCCTGTGGAGCACCTTCAATGTTTTACAGATAGACAGAGGTAGGTCTTGATTCCATATACTCTCAAATGACTCTTGGACCTGTAGTGTCTCTTGTTGAGCTCAGTAAGAGTCTTCTTGCATGGATGCAATTACAGGATTGGGGATTTAGTTTATTAGAACGGTTCTGATGAGCATAGCAAGCTTTCGGCTGGGATTCCTTGGTTGTCTGGTTCTCACTGTCTTGTAAGGTGTTATGTATCCTGAGGTTGAAAACATGCAGTATTTGAACTGAATATGTACTCTAATATTTCACGTTTGAATAAAACATTTCCAGGTTAAATTTCAGGAATTAAAGGCAGAAAAATGGCCCAAGTATAAGGGTACCAAGCAGTTTCTCTGTGTCAGTCTTCAAAACTTTTGATAGCTGCATGTGCAATATCCTCGAGCTCTGCACCTTTGATGTCTAAACAAAACTTTAAGGGTAAAATAAAGTACTGCTCGGAAACATTTATGTGATTAATAACTGAATTATTTTTAAACCATAAACTTTATCCAAGTATCAGAAATCATCTTAATAGTTTATGTAAGCTGGGTGTACACTGGGAGTGGTTCACTGGTATAGAAGTACTAATATACTGTACCAGCAAAGCACTCCTAGTGTGGACACAGCTATACAAGCAAAGCTGTGCTACTTATTGGTAAAGTGCAGTTTTGCTGGAATGGCTGCATCTACGCTACAGACTTCTGCTGGCATAGCTATGTCAGTCAGAAGTGTGATCCCTAACCAATATAGCTGTGCTGATAGTCATCTGCAGTGTAGACATAACCTTAGTTTAGACAGCCTTTCTCACAGTCAGAAGCTAAACATTTCCAAATTAATTCCACTTCCCCTAAAAAAAAAAAAAATCTGGAAGAGGTATTTTTATGCTGCCTTTCTCCCAAAGGGGTACCTTCCCCTTACAAGTTATTAGCACCTTTTATTAGTTGTAATGCAAGGGAGAAAAATAAAGAAAACTTTCTGTTGATTAGTTTCCTGTGGTCAGCGTCTGAATTATTCTCTTCTTTCTGAAAGATCAAAAGGCAGCTGGAGTTCTTAAAAAAGATTTTGTTCTTGATGTTTTGATTAAATGAAATGGAGGAGCAAATTAGCCAGTGATTTAATTTAATGGAAGTAAATTGTGGTAATTGATACTCCTATAATTACAGCTGTTTGAAAACTGGGTGGTCTAGTTTACTTTTTCTTTTGTTAGAAGCCATTTAACAAGTTATGTGCAGACATAATAAGTAACTTTTAATTTTATGTTATTTAAGTGAGGGACCAGATGGCATAGGTAGGTGGCATTCAGACAGTCTTTTACTTCTTGGTTTCAGGCTTGTAATTGGCAACAGGACTATTTTAAACACAAGATATCATCATGGCTGTTTAGTAGCCTACCAGTTTGTAAAATTGCTTATACATATGTTCATATCACAGTTGATATCCTTGTTGGAAGTCTAATGTCAAGAATTTAAAAGGCATGGAGATACCTTTTAGCTTTCTAGATGTAACTTCTACAAATTAATTAAGGCATATTGGATGGACAGCTTTCTTTATGACTTGTACTGATATAGAACAAAACTTCAACCTCCTGTTCTAATAACACTTTTCATAAGCATTGTATATTGGAAAATTATGACAATGCTTTGAACAGAGCTGCATGGATTAATACTAAATGATGCAATGTCAAACCTTTACAGAAACCCTGAAAGTCACAAAGCCTCGTTTTGATGCATCCCTGGTTTACCTGACCCGAAAATTCATGGATCTTGTCAAAACTGCACCAGATGGTGTTCTTGATTTGAATGAAGTAGCAACAACTCTGGGGGTACGAAAACGAAGAGTATATGACATCACCAATGTATTGGATGGAATCCACCTCATTCAGAAAAGATCTAAGAATCTTATCCAGTGGGTGTGAGTTGGCTTTGAAATTTCTAACTTACATTTGCAAAAATAATACAGATATTTTGTGTAATGTAGTTTGACCTAACTTTGACTTAATTGTGAAAACGTGTTTTAGCTTCTTTTGTGTTTTGCAGTAACTTTCATAAATGAGATGGTACAGCTTCTTAAATTACACTGTGTAATTAATACAGTCTCTAATTATAAGATGCTTTTAACTTTCTAGTATCAGGAAATGAAGCAATTGTGAAGATTTTTTTTTTAACTGACCACAAGAAACTAAAAATAATAGTTTATGACCAAAAAGCTTTCAACATTTTAACTACACTTTTTTAAAAGTTAAAAAATGTTTAAGTATTCTGTATTGCACTACAGAATTTATTTATAAATATAAGCTTTAAATAATATTCTTGATAACTTTCATATTCTTTTAGAGGATCTGATCTCGATCAGGTTGCTGGAAAGGCATCAGAACAGCAAAAGCTTAGAGATGAACTTTCTGATTTATCAGCAATGGAAGAAGCTCTGGATGAATTAATTAAGGACTGTGCTCACCAGTTGTTTGAATTAACGGATGACAAAGAAAACACAAAATACCCTTTTAACTGCTGGATCAGTTATTTTGGCTACTGGCACCAAGCATTTAGTGATGGAAATTTAGTATAGCGCGTAAGAGGTGGAATTCATTGCCTTCCTTCTCATGCTTTAGTACAGGGCAAGTAGTACTTGGAATTACTGGTCCCAAATAAACTTATATGTGCAGGTATGTGTCTATATAGAATAAACAGCAGAAGGTAAAAGTTGAAGGTGTGGTCTTAAAGGAACACTATCACTGAAGTAATTATGAATATTTACATTTAGTAGTCCTATCTCATAGGCAAGCTTTGACAAATGAAAAGTCGTTTTGTAATTGAGATGAGTTAAACACCAAACATGAAAATTGGGAATATCACCTAAGATTCCTCATTCTATGCTTGCCTCTAGGCTGAAGGCTAACTAGAAGAAAGTCTGGTACTTAAATAAATTCATTTTCAGACAATGACCAGTGAAACTTGTCCGTTCCTTGAAAGAGATCAGAAAGTAATTATATAACACAGTAACAGCTGTCCCTTTTTCTTAAAACAGTTAACAGATTTCCTTATAGAATCCTTGACTTATGTGTACACTAGCTTATGTGACATATCAAGATATTCATAGCATTAAGGCCTTTCAAGAACAGATTGTTATGGCAATCAAAGCTCCAGAAGAAACAAAACTAGAAATACCAGCTCCTAAAGAAGTAAGTATTGCTTTTCATTACTCTAAGGCAACTGCATTTTTAGAATTCGAGTTTGCAAGAAGAGCAATTCATTTTTCACATACAGAAATTAATATTGGTATGATATAATATTGGTGTTCTTATCTGATACTTTTCATAAAACAAAGATACCTGCAATAATGTTTGGTGTAAAAGTGTGTGGGGACAGTGTTTTAGCTAAGGTGCTCATTGCTAAAGTACCTGAATGCTTCACAAATTAATATAATTTAAAACCACACCTTGAGATGAGGCGGTATGATTAACATCCCCCATTTTAAAGATGGAGAACTGAGGCACAGAGATTAAGGGTACGTCTACATGGGCAGCAATCGATCCAGCGGGGGTCGATTTATCGCGTCCAGTCTAGATGCAATAAATTGATCCCCGAGCACTCTCCCGTCGACTCCTGTACTCCACCGCCGCGAGGCAGAGTCAATGGGGGAGCGGCAGCAGTCGACTCACCATGGTGAAGACACCGCGGTGAGTAGGTCTAAGTACATCGACTTCAGCTACGTTATTAACATAGCTGAAGTTGCGTAACTTAGATGCCCCCCTCTCCCCCATGTAGATCAGGGCTTAGTTTACAAGCATACACTACTACCCAATTTGAGACTCCTAGACCTGACTTTTCAGAGTACTTAGCCCTATATAGATCTTTATATGTTCAAAGCACAGCTCCTGTTGGCTTCGGTTGCAGCTGTGAGTGTGCAGCACTTAAGCAAATCAGATCCCAGGGTGTCAAGTCAGGCAATCAAAAAAGAAAAACACACAATTAGTGATGATCTCTGACAAGCTTGGTTTCGCTAACTTGCTTAGCATCAGGGAGCGACAGCTTCTCAAATTACATATTGCTTTGGCTATAGTAAAAAAATTCTGGCAGTGGGTTTCCATACTTTCATTCTTGGAAACAGCTGTAAACTGCCTGACTTAAATTTTCCGAAATGATTCCTCCTCGGGTAGATGCCTAACATGGAAATTTTCAGCCTAATTGGTTGGTTAGGCACAGTTTTATAAGCAACTGAAAACAGAGGCTTATAATAGTTTCAAGCAACCTTACTAAGAGGTGCTACCAGCCCTGACTGTAATTGTTTAGAAAGCTAGTACAACATTCTGTAAAATTTTCATGCATATTGGATTTTTTTCTATTACAATGCATTCGTCTCTTTGGGGAAAAAATAGTTCTAGAACTTGTTTCCCTATAATGTTTACACCTAAATCAGTTTTTTGATTAATGTCTTGGGGTAATTTCGTGTCCTCTGCCTTTGGTTCTTGAAAGCCCATTACATTGCTGATATTATCTAGTGGGGGTGTTGACATAGCAATTTATTAAATTTGTCCTGCCTTACTGATTGTGCTAGCAGTAAAATTTGTGCCAACACTGATTGTTTTGAGCTATTCAGTTGTCACATTGACCCTAAACTCATCACTTTTGCTACCTCTGTTTATAACAGTGTAATAAAATTCAGTCATTTATCAACATGGCCTGTTGAAAATGAGCACCGAAAGAAAGTAGTTCTTCACATTGGATGGACCCTCATCAAAATAAAACCCTTCTAGCACACAGAAGTGTTCAGTTGCTTAATTACATTATTTAATAGATGTCATTCAATATGGCAGGTTCATAGGTAACCCTACCAATTTACCAAGAACTAAAGAACCTTTAAATTGGCTTAATTAAAGTCTGTTGAAGTTAATATGTCCCTCCTATATCTGGACCTGTTCTTGTATGTCTATTTGTGTTAAAATAGATGCAAAATACTTGAAGTAAAAATTAGTTTGGCTTAATCTATAAATTTCTTCTGATTCTGTGTATATAAAATCTGTTTTACAGGATTGTATAGAAGTACGTATAAAGAGCACAAAGGGACCCATTGATGTATATTTATGTGAAGTGGAGCAAGATAACCCAGGTGCCAAAACTTTTGAAGATATGGATACTCTGACGTCAGAAACTAAATCACCAGTACCTCTTGATGAAGGTATGTGAGAAATTTAAATGGAAGAAAGGTATTTATCAACATGAGACAAACTACTATGAAATATGTATTGTATCCAACTCGGTTTGTCAGAATGATAAACACTTCTAATCCCCCTGAAACTTGTATAATTTTTAAAGTGGGCTAAATTTTCAGCATATGAAAAATATTTCAAAATCAACTTTAGCCCTTGTTACTAGAGCTGGGCAAAATCTTTTGGATAAATAGTTTATTTGTTGAAAAATGTGGTTTTTGTTGACGTGAAACTGTTTTCAGATTTGACACACATTAATTGAATAATTTAGTCCAAAAAAAAGTTTTTGGGCTAGATTTGCAAGGGAACATAGGTCCCATTCAGAAAACAGCTGGCAGTGGGTTCCTCCTTATAACTTTTAGCCCAATGCATAGGGCACTCACCAGGGATGTGGAAGGCCTGGGTTCCGTTATCTCCATTTCTTTATACAGGGCAAGGATTTGGATTGGGTCTTCTACTTCACAGGATCATCCCCTAACCACCAAGCTATGGTGTGTTCTGGGTCAAGTCTCTCTCCTCCTGTTGAAGCTGTTCCACTTTGTATAAAGTACTTGAGCCGGAGAGAGAGAGTGAGAGTGAACATAGCCTGGTGGTGTGAGTCCCCTAACTACTGGGCTAAAAGTTATAAGGAAGGCTCCTCCTCTTCTTGTTGTTTAGTGAATCTAGCCCTTTAATAATGCTGGAAACAAAGCATTTCGGATCAAACATGTTTTGTTCATCCAGGAACGGACTTCTTGATTCGCTGAAACATTTTAGGATCTTTAGATTCATTTTGACTCAAACTAATTTTTTTTTTTTTTACAGAACTCTGTGTGAACTGAAAAAATCAGTTATTTGCTCCGCTCTACTTGTTACCTATACATATTTTGATTTGTGTAACGCTATTGTATAATATAATCTTGTGCCCTGCTGTTCTGTGATTAGATGTATAATACCTTGCTACAGAATCTTAGAGTTTGCAAAACAGGAAAACTTGACAACTAACTCAATAGCTCACTTCAAGTGAGAGCGGATGTGTCTGTTTTCATCAATAGAGATGCAAGATAACCAGTCATATATGCAGGTTACTGCTGTCTGGAAGTAAACAAAGCAGGATACGTAGTTTGATGGGAAGGTGGGGGGAGTAGTTAAGGTGACTTATTTTCAGCAATGCTATTTGAAACACCTTCCCCCGGTGTCCACTAAGATTTTTGTTTTTGTGCCACTTGTGGAATAGCAACATGGTGATGTGATTGGTCTGTTTCCAACAGTCTTTGTGTTAACATAATCCTAACGCAATAGTTTTTCCTTATAAAGTATCTCCTGTGTTTAGTGGCACTAATTCTAGAGGACTGAGGAGTTAACCCTTTGCAAAAGTCAGTGTAAAGAGGTCTGAGATTTGTAGCTTACAGTATGTAGTTATAGAATGTTAATTGTCTTCCATAGGGAGTGGAAATATTTTTTAAAAATAACGGAGCCCAGTATTTCTGTCATTAATATGGGTATAAAACTGTGGATGACCTGTTCCTGTTTACTTGCCACAGCAATGCTCAATAAAATCACTAACTTCCCTCAAAATTCTCATGTCTTGTACCTTCCTACATAAATTAGTCTTGGATTTCTTCTTTGAGTGCCAAGGAAAAGAGGAATTGGGGAGTATTTCTGTTACAAGGTAACTTAAATTATTAACAATCAGCCATTCCAATTTTTTTTAAGTGAGGTAGTCAGGATTCTAAAGTACATTTCTGCTTTCAACCATGGCAATACTTAGCAACTTGTCCTATTAGAACAAAAAGACTAGCAATAAGGATTTCTGGGTTTAATTCCCTCCTCTGCTGCACATTCAATGTGAAGTTGGGCAAATCATGTAATCTCTACCTCCATTTATCTGTCTTGCAAAATGAGTATAATAACTGGGGTGATGAGACTAAATATTTTGAAATCTTTGAATAAGACATATTAAATTCTTTTCTGTGTCAAGCATTTATCTCAGTAAAGTTTGGGAAACCTCTATTAGCAGTTTAAGCTATAAAGCACATAATGAATTAGTTCATTATTTTACTTGCATAAGCAGTCATGCTTCATGTTAGCACTTCTTGTGTAACTACTGCTTGTCTCTATAAACCGTTCAAATGTAGGATAAGCTTTAAAGAATAACAACACTTCTTGTATCTGCCTAGTTTGTTTTTCCCCCGCTTCCTTGTTTTTGTGCCTATCAAGATTTACATTCCCTTTCATGTCACGTGACCACATCTTTTTTTTTTTTTTTTTTTTTAATTTCACTGGTTTAAGTGCTACTGTCTTAGCACCTCCCCGCCCTTTTGTTTTGCAGTATCAGCGGAATGATCTTAACGGTGAGGGGCGATAGAACCATTTTATAGTGTCGTTTGTTACCCTAGAATTCTTACACCTGAATTTTTAAAGGGCATATATGTAAAGTTTCTAAATCCGTGTATAGCACAATAAGATCACATGTAGATGCAGTACTTTTTTTTAATTCTACCATACCTCAGCTTTCATAAATATGAATGTTCCCTGAAAAAGAATACATGTTTTGGTAATCTTTTTTCACTTCCCTTCTAGAGTGAGATCTTCTAAATCAACATGAAGGGTGAAGAACCATTAGAACACCAAGTCCGGTGCAGATTATCATGAATATCTGCACTGCAGAATTCCCTGAGTTACTTGGAACTATGAATATGTTTTTCAAACTTAAAATGGGAATAATTCAGTTGTTGAGTGCTTTCACGCAATTATCTTCAATTGCTTCAGTCTAAAAGAAGGTAATTCAAGGAACCATTTTTAGGAGCTTTGTTTCTACACTTGTGCGTAATCTGCAGCGTTTGGGGGAAATGGCCTTGTTTTTACCGTTTTTATTAAATAATTTGAATGATGATAAATATGGACAAGAAATTACTTCAAAAATGAATATTCTTTAAAGCCACATCTGGACCAAAATATGGTCCTGCAAGACTACAGATAATAAAGAAGCACTTTTAATTCTGAAACTGCACTGTCACTAAACAGGATTGTTAAATATAATGTAAGAATCGAGAACTGGAGCATTGGAAGGCTTTTCTTACCCATAAGGAATATGACAAGTAAACATCATGAAAAATTGAAGCTATGCCTTGCACTGTGTGGATGTGGTTTGCATCTAACTCCGCACAGTGCGAACAATGAAGTTAAAGGCATGGCTTATGTGTGTGTGTATATATCTGTATCATGTTTAGATAGTCACTACTGGAGATTGACCAAATGAATTGCACTTTTGCCTTTGTACAGCAAAAACTGAAATAAACCTGTAAATATAAAAAGTCAGTCTAACGGTGTTTAGTTGAACTTCATCTTGGCTTTCTCTTTAAAGAGTAGAAATTCATTATGTGAATATAATCACGATTCATCGCAGTTTTTAATTGCACTGTTAAACAATAGAATACCAATTGAAATTTATTAAATATTTTGGATGTCTACATTTTCATATATATTGTATTCTGTGGTGTAATTGAAATCAAAGTATACTTTTATTACAAATATTTGCACTGTAAATATAATAAACAAAAGAAATACTATTTTTCAATTCACCTCATACAAGTACTGTAGTGCAGTCTTTGTTGTGAAAGTGCAACTTACAAATGTAGATTTTTTTTTTGTACATAACTGCACTCAAAAACAAAACAATCTAAAACTTTAGATGCTACAAGTCCACTCTGTCCTATTTGTTCAGCCAATCGCTAAGACAAACCAGTTTGTTTACATTTAGAGGAGATAATCCTGTCCTCTTCTTTACAATGTCATCAGAAAGTAAGAACAGGTGTTCGCATGGCACTTCTGTAGCCAGCATTGCAAAGTCTTTACATACCAGATA
Organism: Lepidochelys olivacea; assembly: GCF_965140295.1. Taxonomy (NCBI): domain Eukaryota; kingdom Metazoa; phylum Chordata; order Testudines; family Cheloniidae; genus Lepidochelys; species Lepidochelys olivacea. The sequence goes on from NC_140413.1 coordinate 29,513,834, forward strand.
TGCTAAACATTCGTATGCCCCTTCATGCTTTGGCCACCATTCCAGAGGACATGCTTCCATGCTCCTGATGCTAGTTAAAAAAAATACTGCATTAATTAAATTTGTGACTGAACTCCTTGGGGGAGAATTGTATATCCCCTGCTCTGTTTTGCCCGCATCTGCCATATATTTCATGTTATAGCAGTCTCGGATAATGGCTCAGCACATGTTCGTTTTAAGAACACTTTCACTGCAGATTTGACAAAACACAAGATACCAATGTGAGATTTCTAAAGATAGCTACAGTACTTGACCCAAGGTTTAAGAATCTGAAGTGCCTTCCAAAATCTGAGAGGGATGAGGTGTAGAGCATGCTTTCAGAAGTCTTAAAAGAGCAATACTCCAATGCGGAAACTACAGAACCCAAACCAGCAAAAAAGAAAATCAACCTTCTGCTGGTGGCATCTGACTCAGATAATGAAAATGAACATGTGACTGTCTGCACTGCTTTGGATTGTTATCGAGCAGAATCTGTCATCCGTATGGACACGCATCCTCTGGAATGGGGATTGAAGCATGAAGGGACATATGAATCTTTAGCCCATATGGCAGGTAAATATCTTGCAATGCCGGTTACAACAGTGCCTTGAGAAGACCTGTTTTCACTTTCAGGTGACATTGTAAACAAGAAGCAGGCAGCATTATCTCCTGCAAATGTAAACAGACGACTGGCTGAACAAGAAGTAGGACTGAGTGGACTTGCAAGCTTCAAAATTTTACATGGTTTTATTTATGAATGTAGTTTTCTTTTTACATAATTCTACATTTGTAAGTTCAACTTTCATGATAAAGAGATTGCACTACAGTACTTGCATTAGGTGAATTGAAAAATACTATTTTTGGTTTTTACAGTGCAAATACTTTGTAATCAAAAATAAATTATAAAGCGAGTACTGTACACTTTGTATTCTATGTTGCACTTGAAATCAATAAATTTGAAAATGTAGAACACATCCAAAAATATTTAAATAAATGGTATTCTATTATTTAACAGTGCAATTAATCGTGTGATTTTTTTTTTTAATCGCTTGCCAGCCCTAATTGAAACATTGTATTGTACCGGCTCACTAACTTCTATAATTAGATGGTATGTCATTGTAGTATTGAGGCATCTTGACAGTGCTACATACCCAGTGATTGATGTGTAAATCTGTTATTAATGGTTGCTGCATATGTCTTGAACTTAACTGTAACGCAGTGCTTCGAAATAGTAGAGCTGCCTTTTCATAATTTTTACCATGCAAAAAGTTGCCTAATTTGGAACTGTTCTCTCAGCTGTAGCTGCAGTTTCCCTTTTTGTCTAAAATATTTAGCAAGGTACAAAGTGTTTTACACTACTGTCCCTCTGGGACTAGTTTTCCAAATGAGTTAGTTCATCTGGGATATCAACAACTTAAGTGTGGGACTCCCTATTGTTTTGCTATAGTATAGATTGTATGCTTATCAAGATTTTTCTTTAATTTACCCATGCATAATTTTAAACTTCCAACTGTGACAGACTTAGTGTAATCACTTTCTCAATTCACAGGAAGGTCAAAAATAGAACTACCACTACGTTCTAACTGCTGAAATACTTTCCTGTAGTTAAGTCCATTAAAGCCAATGCTTATTGGAGACTTCAGATAATCAGAATTTTTAAATACTGATGTTTTATACAGCTGTTGTTTAAAACAAGTCTGCTTTTATTTTGTTAACAAACAGCAGAGGGTAGTGGACTCTAAATAGCTTCAATGCAACTAAATGAAGACCCCAAATTAATCCAGTTATATATAGTTTGCCCACTGGACAAAGTATTAAGCAGACCAGTACTTGTTTCAAGCAGCACTCAGATGTTTTGTATGTGATCTAACAACTTCCAGATCTAGGGAGATGGCTTAGTGAATTCCAAATGGGACTTCAGCATTATTGGAATCTCCTTATCTTTCCTACTTTGGCTTCCTTCAGAACAGTGAACTGTACCATGGGCTTCAATAGAAGCATTACTTAGGATTCATCTAAAGTTTAGGAAAAAATGAAGGTACACTTGCTGGCTTGGTTATAATATGGACTGGGAAGAAGCTTGTAAAGGGTCCGGAGCAAGCAAGAAATCCTAAAGCATCTGTGAGTAGAAAGATCATTGGAGGAAGACATGCTTTCTCGAGAACCTGATCAGTAGACCTTAGTTTAAATTGTCTGAGTTGCAAGACCTTAGTCTGTCTGACAAAACATATCTCCCTCTAGGTGGCAGAGTTGTTTGCTTTTGGACGGAATAAGCAGTAATCATTTAATTAGCCTTTTCTAGGATCATTTCAACAGTTTGGACAATAGACTGTTTACTGTGAAATGAACACTTAAGATTTCATTAGCACAAGAGTGAGGAAACCTACATTTTGTGCATTAGGATAGGGTCTTGAACTGTGCAGCCATGTAACGTGGAATAATGAGCTATAGCATATATTAAAGGGACTCCATCTTAAACACGCTTGTCAATATATTTACCTGTTACAAGTAACACTGAAGATCACTATTAAAGGGAAGTTGAGGAAGTTTTTTCTTTGTCATGCATTTAACAGCATTTTGTAAATAGTTTCCTCTTTTCACCTTTTAGAGTGGGTCTTTCACACAGAAACAGATGGAGAAAAACATTTAAACATAAAAAAAAGTGGTAAAATGACAAAATTGTGAGGGAAGCCTGGGGCCAGATATAAATATGAAACTACTCTTAATTTGTTTTTACAATGGACTAGACTTATCCCTGTATACTGACTTTAATAATGCATATTAAATATTTTAAAATGTGCACTCTACCCTCTATCATGGTTAAGCAGTACCTTTTTGTTACTTGAATCTTTGTAACCTTATCTAGTTGTGCTAATGGAAGACCTTAACATATTTCAGATGATCATGGAAGTAGCCAGCTAGTTAAATAAGCTTAGACTTGACAGTGTAGGAATAGATGTTGAATTATGCTCAGCTTGAGTATTAGAAACTGTCATAAAAGGTGAATGTGATGGGATACCTTAATAGAGGAGATAAGACTTTACTCATGTGAGTATATATGATACAGTGCATCTATTTGATTTTTTTTTTTGTGTAAAGTGGTTATTGAAATTTCTTGTTTTTATATAAAAATAAACCATTTTGCAACATGTGTGCCTGTATAATGTTCCTCCCTCAACTGTCTCCAGGTATTCTGCTTTCAATACATTAGGAACAGGTATGAATTTTTTTTACTCTTGCCTACATTAGAATGATTGAGCATCTCTAATTGCATTAGTCAGTGATAGCCATAACCAGAACACATTATTATAAAATGCCCTGCTTCTGACTCCATAATTAGAGCAAGCCACATAACTGGCCAATTCAGACCTTATTTGGCATAATGAGAGAGAAGATAACTACTGCAGAGTTTTGAATGTGAATAAGTGTTGAAACCAATAGGACTTGGTAGGGAAAGAGACAGTTTTGGAAGGTCCCTTTAAGGATACAAGCTCTACGTTTTGAATAAGCTGTGTTTGCAAGGAGTTTATTTACAAGCAGGGTTGAGGTCAACTGGTATAAATCATGGCTTAGTCTACACTTGCAGTTTACAGTGGTGTAGTTATGCTGGGTGCCAGTTGCCAAATGTTGATTTGTGGCTAATCCTGAGTATTAACAAGGTCTCAGTTTCTTAGTAGTTTGAATCAGGTTTAAACTGTTTACATCTGAAATGAAGGTGCCCAGATCTGACGCTGTTAAAAAGGTATTTACTGTTACCTAAGCCATGATCTGCTATTCTTTTTGGTCTTGCATCTGATGTCTCTGACAATAATATACATATATTTTAAAATATGTTGAGGCCTAAATGACACAATTTGGTATAGATACTGTACTTTTCTGTAGTTTCTATGTTGTGTACATATTTTTCTAAACTTTTTTCTAAGAGAAATCCTCCCTTCAACTGTGTATACTATCAAAATATGGAACAGGAGGTCCCTTTACTTGCAAGGCATTGAAGTGAGGTAATTATATTTTTCACTTTTAACTTACAGGAGAAAAATAGCTACATCCTTTTGAAAATAAAACTGAAATGGCATAGTTCAATACTTTTTTTTAAAGAACCATTTATGTAAATGAGAAGAAATTTGGGTCTTTAAATATTTAAGTGGGTGGGGTCTCAGTTGCACTTGAATACTGGTGAGTGAGGATAGGTACTGAAAACTGGGATATGGAAGCATTTAAATGTATTGCTTAAACTCAAAATGTATTTTTGTTTTTATTTATTAAATTTCAATGTAGTATACATCATAATACACTTCCCTGAAGATCCGCGGTTTTGGTTGAGGCCCAGCACAGCCAAGATGCAACTAGAAGTTGAACAGAAGAACCCTGGATCTGAAAGCCCCAGCAAAAGGCAAATGTTAGCTATTTGCAACAGTATTAATGCTTTTCTTTGTAGGTATTTAGGCCTGGATTCTCAAGGGTATTTAGCTCCTAACTTCAATGGAAGTTAGGAGCCTAAACATCTTTGAGGATCTGGGCCTTAGCTTCTACCTTCCTCACTTATATGGTGAGCTTTAGCCCAAGAACACACATACAAAGAGCTGTTCTAGCCCTTGGAAGATAAACCATCTTACTAGACGCATGCAAATCCTGGAAAAGTGAGAGAGATTTTTCAATGGCATCTGGACATGAAGAAGGATTTAATGCGTTGGGTTAAGAAAGAGATGGGGATGTAAAAAACCAGTGGTTTTAGTGTTAGACACATGAACTGTTGTGCTATAAACAGTTATTTTCTGAAATTCTGGTTCTGAGAGTTGTAAGCTGTACTCTAGCTTTGTTTTCTAATATCTATTCAAAAGTGTCAGGTAAATATTGCAAATGAGTTGCCTTTGGATATTTTTTTCTTTATATTTACTTCCCAATAAGGAAATGCTCCACTAAACTTTCCTGATCATTCAGAAGCCATGACAGTACTCGTTTACAGTGTTAGGCACTGTACAAACCATTGAACTGGCTGTCAGCATGAGGTCTCAGTCTCAAGGCTTGAACCAAAATTTCCATTAGTCATCAGTTTTAGCAGCGCTTCCTCTTTGTGGGCCTCCAGGCAATACCAAAAGAAAATTGCAACAGCCATGCTGTAGTTCCATCCACTTTGCTGAAGAAGCATGCATAGAACTAAAGCCTGAGAGACTTTTTTTTCTTTCTATTTTAGAGTTTTACACTGATGCCAGTGTAAAAACAGTCTGAGGAAGTGAGCTGTAGCTCACGAAAGCTTATGCTCTAATAAATTGGTTAGTCTCTAAGGTGCCACAAGTCCTCCTTTTCTTTTTGCGAATACAGACTAACACGGCTGCTACTCTGAACACTGATGCCAGTCACCACAATTGCTATATGCCAAGTTAAATTCTCTGCAATTAATGGTGGTAATAAAGCATGCTGAGAAATAAATTATTTGCAGCAAGATTCCATAAGCCTGACAGTGATTTGACCTTGAAGCTGTGAATTACAGGAATAATGGTGTATTTCTACTGAAACTGCGTATCTGTCATGGTTTCTCCATTCAACTGCGGGAGATTGCTTTTGAGGCAAGTGCCTGATGTCTCAAACCATTAAACGATTGTGGCTTCACTACAGGAATAAGTATACAACGTGCTCAAAGTTAGAAATTACTGGAGCTGAAGATGTGCATTCTTAGCACAACTGAAGTTATAACAAGCACTTCTGAAGTAAAACAAAATGATCCCACTCCAGCAGTTCCTAGGTGAGGAAAATCCCCCTCAAAGTCAATAGGAGGTTTATCGTACTAAGGATGGCAGGCTCAATCCTAATAAATTGTTTACTGTGACTAGATTAGAAAGTTTATAACAACAAGAATGATTTAGTTTGAAGCTCTGATCTACTTTATTAATATATTATCAACAAAAAATCCTGGTAATGGTTCATTACTAGAGGGAAACATAGAATTATCAATAGTAATGCAGAAAAGGAAGCAGTATTCAATTAATATTTGTTCTGTATTTGGAAAGGAGGGGAAAGAGGATATAGTCTCTACATGGCAAAGATAACCCTTTCCATTCCATTAGTATCTCTGGAGGATGTTTAACAGAAACTACTAAAGTTAGTAATTTTTAAATCAGTAGGTCCAGATAACTTTTATCCAAGAGTTTTAAAAGAGTTGGCAGAGGATAGACCATTAACGTTGATTTCCAGTAAGTCTTGGAGCACTAAGGAAATTCTAGAAGCCTGGAAGAAAGCTGGTGTTATGCCAATTTTTTTTTTTTAAAAAGGTAAATGGGATAACCTATAATTACTCAGGTCATCAGCCTGACATCCATCCTGGGCAAGATAATGAAGCAGCTGATACAGGACTCAAAGAATTAAAGGAGGGTAGTATAATTGTGTATCAAAATGGGTTTATGGAAAATGGAGCCTGTTAAACTAACTTGATATCTTTTTGATGAGATTGCAAGTTTGGTTGATAGAGGTAAGTGACTTCTGAAAGGCATTTGACTTAGTACTTTTTGTCTAAAAAAATAGAATATAAAGTTAACATGGCACACATTAAAGATAGACCTCAAAATGTAATGGTAAACAAGGACTCATTATCAAGCGGGTGTATTGCCATAGTGTCCCACAAGATCAGTTCTTGGTCATGTTATTTAACATTTATATCAATGACCTGGAAGAAAACATAAAATCATAAATGATAAAGTTTGCAGATAATACAAAAATTGGGAAAGTTGTAAATATTGAAGAGGACAGAACACTGATTCACAGCAATCTGGATTGCTTGGTAAACTGGGTACAAGCAAACCATATGTGTTTAATACTGCTAAATGGAAATGTATACATCTAGGAACACACAATGTAGGCCACAGTTACGGAATGGGGGACTCTATCCTCAGAAGCAGTGACTCTAAAAATATTTGACTGTTGTGGTGGATAATCAATTGAACATGAGCTCCCAGTGTAATACTATTGCAAAAAGAGCTAATGCAATCCTGGGATGCATAAACAGGGAAGCTAGAGTAGGACTAGAGAGGTTATTTGGCACTGGTGCAACAGCTGCTGGAATACTGTGTCCAGTTCTGATGCACACAATTCAAGAAGGATGTTGATAAACTGGAGCGGGTTCACAGAAGAGCCATGAGGATGATTAAACAATTATAAACCATGCCTTAGTGATTGAGTTCTTCGAATCTATCTATTTAGTTTAATAAAGAGAAAATTAAGGGGTGACTTAATTACTGTCTATAAGTACCTAGAGGGGGAACTACTATTTGATAATGGGCTCTTCAGTGTAGCAGAGAAATGTATAACAAGTCCCCATGGCTGGAAGTTGAAGCTAGACAAATTCAGACTAGAAATAATGTGTAATTTTTTTAACAGTAAGAGTAATTAGTTTTTAAAATAATTTAAAAAGGGTTGTGGTGGATTCTCCGGCACTGGGAATTTTTAAATCAAGATCGGAAGTTCTTCTAAAAGATATGGTCTAGGAAATTTTCTGGGCAAGTTCTATGGCCTGTGTTATGCAGGAGGTAGATGATCACAATGGTCCCTTCTGGCTTTGGAATCTATGAAACTGTGAACCTATTCTGTAATGACTTTACAATGCAATATTCTGTACCTTTGTGCTCTATGATTAACTCAGATAACTTCTACTGACTAGCACATGTTCTCCCTCTGTTCTTTGAGTATCCAGCAAAGGGATATACTGTGCTAAACTCCAATTCAAACAACAGTAACTACAAAGGATATACAGTTCAGTATTCTTATCCTTCCAATGCAGCCTCCTTCCCCGTCCCACCCCCATTTTGGTCCTAGGTCAATGGGAGTTACAGGTGTAAAACACCTCTTAGGATCAGACTTTTTGTCCTCCCTTCCTTCCCTTCATTTAAGTTGGGGGTCTGCTCCTGCAAGATGTGTGCCCTCCAGGCTTTGACTTCAATTACCATCTTGATTCCCATAATGCCTATTGACTTCAGTGGAACACGATTAGGTACTGAAGGCACTTTGTACTTTGCCCAATTTGGACTTTAAGTAGTAAGCTCCTCAGTACATGGGCCTATTTTTGATTTGTCTGTAAGGTGCCAGGAACACCAATGGCCTTGCATAAATAATAAATAGTACAGAACATTTCAAGTAAGAAAAATGAACAGTGATTATATATTTTTGTTTCCCCCATTATGAAAGTCTCCCATGCTTTATTGGAGATTTACTGCATATTCAGTCTCCTGAAACATTTCACTTCTCTGATTTATAAAAGTGGGTGGGTGGGTGGATGTATAAAATTTCACAAAATTAAAATGGTCACTTACTGGAGGCTTCCAAATAAATGTTCATGTCCAGTGTTATAAATACTGTACCATTGTATATGGAGAAAGTCTAGACTCCAAATTTATGCTGTTGTGTCTTAAAATTATTAGAATCTTGAAGGATGGGAGAAAGGGGCTGTCCTTATGTGCTCCATATTCTATATATATTTTTCTGAAATCTGTTGCCTGGAAATAAAAACAAGACCACAATAACTGTTTACATAGGACTGGGCTGAAAATACTGCATGCATTTATGCTCCCTCTTCTACTTCTGCATCAGCAATTAACAGACCCTACGCCTAACACTGAAAAGCAGGAGCAATTTATGTGGGATAAGGAGGGGAAATCTGCAGAGCTATCTTCACGTTTTCGAAAGAAAATGTGATAAAACAGCAAATCATCTTTTTCAACCTCTCATATCACAAGCTGGGCAAGTTATCTGGTTTGCATTTAATTAATATTTTTTATCTCAGTTTCAGTAAAAGTGATGTTCTTTCACTAAACCCAAATATTAAATCAGAAATAACTGTTCAGCAGCATGCCTGAATCATAATGGCAATTGGTACTGAGAATAACAAGAGTAGGGTGGCATTTGAAAGGGGCATTTGGAGAATTAGGAGTGGCACTTGGAAATCGGTTGGTACAGAGTTTGTTTTCTCTAGTGTCTTGTCTTGGGGCAGTAAAGTCTTGTCTCTCGTGCAGTAAAGAGTTCTGGTGAAGTGCTAATAGCAATACAATTATGATGGAGGTATTGTATAATGTGGTGAGTAGACTGAGATTCACAGTTCCGTTACCAGAATAGGAAAGTTCAGGTAGTCCAACTCCATTTAGAGAGGAAGCCCAGCGTTGGGTCCTCTGAAGGTGATTTTAAGTGGGGAGAGAGTACTATGCCTGACTCCCTGAAGTGAATCTGCTGGTATAAGAAGTCCCAATAGTGTTGTCAAGGTTCCTTCCCCACTCTGAACGCTAGGGTACAGATGTGGGGACCTGCATGAAAAACCTCCTAAGCTTATCTTTACCAGCTTAGGTCAAAACTTCCCCAAGGTACAAAATATTCCACCCTTTGTCCTTGGATTGGCCGCTACCACCACCAAACAAATACTGGTTACTGGGGAAGAGCTGTTTGGAAACGCCTTTCCCCCCAAAATACTTCCCAAAACCTTGCACCCCACTTCCTGGACAAGGTTTGGTAAAAAGCCTGACCAATTTGCCTAGGTGACTACAGACCCAGACCCTTGGATCTTAAGAACAATGAACAATCCTCCCAACACTTGCACCCCCCCTTTCCTGGGAAATGTTGGATAAAAAGCCTCACCAATTTGCATAGGTAACTACAGACTCAAACCCTTGGATCTGAGAACAATGAAAAAGCATTCAGTTTTCTTACAAGAAGACTTTTAATAGAAATAGAAGTAAAGAAATCACCTCTGTAAAATCAGGATGGTAGATACCTTACAGGGTAATTAGATTCAAAACATAGAGAACCCCTCTAGGCAAAACCTTAAGTTACAAAAAAGATACACAGACAGAAATAGTTACTCTATTCAGCACAATTCTTTTCTCAGCCATTTAAAGAAATCATAATCTAACGCATACCTAGCTAGATTACTTACTAAAAGTTCTAAGACTCCATTCCTGGTCTATCCCCAGCAGAAACAGCAGACAGACAGAGACCCTTTGTTTCTCTCCCTCCTCCCAGCTTTTGAAAGTATCTTGTCTCCTCATTGGTCATTTTGGTCAGGTGCCAGCGAGGTTACCTTTAGCTTTTTAACCCTTTACAGGTGAGAGGAGCTTTCCCCTGGCCAGGAGGGATTTCAAAGGGGTTTACCCTTCCCTTTATATTTATGACAAGTGTGCTCCCTGAAGGCAATGCTATGGTGGATGGCATATTTGTGCATTTCTACCCAAGAAAAGACTGCCATGGAATGACAAGTCTGCCTGGGAGTGGTGTCAAGGTCCCCAGGGAAAGAATTCTGTTCAAGGAACCACCTGAAATGCTCCCAAGAGTGTTGATTGACCATATACCAGCCCTTATTGTCTTCACTTATCGTTACCATCTGGCAAGTGCATGGCGTCCTATAACAAATGAACCAGGGATCTAAGTCCAGTGCAACAAACGCAAAAATCACCATTCAAATTAGTATCTTTGTTTGCAATCTCATTTGAAAAGCCAGTAAGTGAAGGAACCTGAAACCTCATCTACTTTCCCTGGAAATAATTTCTGAACTTCTTTCAGGTCAGGTAGTGGCAGATATGCCATATGTAGTGCCAGAAAGATTTCTTGGCTGCCTATGCAATGCCCACTGTCTGGACAAAGAGTGAGTTCAATCTCCCATTTTTCAGTCTTTTACTAGCACTACATTAGAACATAATAAGTACAGCACAAAGTAAGAACTTGCACACAAGACAGACCAGTGGTACAAAGAAAAGAGTAACAAGCTTCTAGCAGTGGCTGATACCTTATGTCTTGAAGCATAAGACCTGACTGGCCAAATTAACTTGCAAAGCTGTAGATATTATTAATGGGAACTTATATATTGAGAGAAATGTGTGTTAATACTTATGCTAAACAATTTGTTCCACGTCAAACACTCTGAGTTAGTTTCTCAGATGTGAAGAAGAGCTCTGTGTAAGTTTCAAAGCTTGTCTCTCACCAACAGAAGTTGGTCCAATAAAAGACATTACCTTGTCTAATAAAGTAATTCAGTTTTTTAAAAATCCTGTTTCAGTATTTGTGTTGATAGCCTTAGGCAGCAGTGAATTCCAAAGGTTGTGTACATATGTATTTTTTTTTATTTTACATTGATTATCTTAGTTTCATTTCATGACCCCCATTCTTATATGAGACCGGAACAATGCAGCATCTGATTCATTTTCAGTATAACTCTCATAATTTGAACAATCTCAAAATTGTCTCCTCCTCACCAGGCTAAATAATCTCTGGTTATATGTAAACCTTGATTAGCTCTAACCAGTTTCCCTTCCTTTCTCTGAAGCTCCAGTACATCTTTCTTGTGGCAAGATGATCTCATTCCTGCAGATGAGGGCATTACCATTGTTTTGTACAATACTGTATTGTAAGACTTTTCATATAATTTACTTCCTCTTTGCTTTTCTGATCACTGCTGTAAACTAGCCCAATATCTTCATTTTGTGTATTGTCCTGGATATATATTTTGGTTTGGTGCCCTTATGGAACATAGGAATTGCCACATGTATGGGATCACTGGTCCATCTAGACCAGTATTTTTTCTGCTAGCAGATAGTACTCGATACTTAAGAAGAAAGTAACCCTTGCAGTCGACAATTATAGAATGAATTGTCCATTGGAAAAATTTCTTCCTAGCCTCCATTATCTAGTGGTTGGCTTATGTCCTTAACATGTTTTGTAAGGCATGTAAATCTATCTTATCTAATATAACTCTTCTGATTATCATAGAAATGTAGGGCTGGAAGTGTTTCTCAGGAAGGCATCAAGTCCAGTCCCCTGTGCTGAGGCAGGACCACATATAGGTTGTGTCTTTTGCTCTTTACACAACATATGTAATATGAAGAAACCGTTGGGTCCAAATACACATTGGACTCTGGCAGGATTCCAGTGGCTTTTAAAACATAGAAGATAGTATCCAGAGAGGTCACAAATGACTTAGAGGGACATTATCCAATTCCTATACACTACTATGTCTAATCCTTTTACTGAATCCTACTAAGCTTTTGGTCTCAATTATATATTGTGGCAGTGAGTTCCACAGGTTAACTATACACTGAGTGACAAGAGTATTTATTTTATCAGTTTTAAATTTGCTGCCAGGAATGTTGGAATCAGAAGATCCTGAAAGATTCAGTTTCATTTTGGAGAAGCAGTTGGAATTAGGCAGTTGAAAAGAGCAGGAGAAAGGTGTGGTTGCTGCAGGGGCACTTCACTGAGGAGGAAATAGGAATCAATCATGGGTGGGAAAACAGACCTTGTGAACACAGTCAAAACAGCAGAGTTTATTAAACAGTTTTTAACAGTTTGTTCCAGCTGCATAGATGGGTCAAACCCACATTAATGGGTCAAACAGATTAACACATATGATTTAGGTTAGACAGCCCTCTCCCCCAGAAACCTCAGATGAAGAACAGCTTTTTAACCTGGTTGAAAGTTGGAATTTCTGTTCCAGGAGAAATTCTAAAATTCTGAAGGAAAAAAAAAGTACCATTTCAGAATGAAAAGTCTAAATTTTGACATTTCCTATGGAAGGGAAAATCTGAATAATTTCATTTCAAAATAATCAAAACATTTCATTTCCAAAATTTTAAAATGAAATTGAGTCTGGGAACCCAAGCTCCAAGGCTCATAGCTAAGATGTGGCTAGCAGATGATGGTGAACCAAGAGCTCTAACCCTGGAGCAGTCTGTATTGTGGGATTGCCCCAGGGACATAGATCCTGAAAGCCAAGGCTATGATAGAGATGCCTGGAAGCCTGGGATCCCCAACAGCTCATCCAGCCAGCTGGCAAGAAATCAGGCAGAAAACCTTCCCTTGGTTTAGTGGAAGTTCATAGAAATCAATATGTTTCTGTGAAACATTTAGCTTAAGGTGAATTCTCATTTTCTGACAAAAACTATTCAGCCAGAAAATTCCTGACAGTCATATTTAGTAACAATTGTCAAAATTGATTGTTCAGGCTGTGACCATAGGAATGGTGTAAGGGAAGCGTAAGTGTTCTGAAGGAAGAAAGAGGCAAAACAAAGAAAGCTCTAAAACTAGAGAAAGCGAGAACTGAAAAAAAAATCAGACTCAGAAATCCACCTAAAAAGAAAAATAGGATCTTGGTTATTCCATCTCTCTCTCTCTCTCTCTGTCCAATGTTTGAATTGCAGTCTGACTGGTCTGTTTAAATATAAATGACATCATTCCCTGCAGTGAGTAAATTCTTATCTCTAAAGCCATGTCAACACTCAAACTTCTCAGGAACTCTCTCCTGTTCCACCACTGCTGCAGCTTCCTCAGTGGCAGCTATAAGAGAAGTGGTTGTTTATACCACTGGGTTGGCTAGACCAGCTTGAGCTTTCCCAACAACACTAGGGAAGACTCAGCCTTTGATGTGGGATGATACTGTTAGTTCTGATGTATTTCTGTATTGTGGTGTGGGGATTTGAAGTTGCAGCCAGAACTGCAGGAATAAAGATCTTTAGTTACATTGCCCTGTGGAGAGTCAGCTGCTATGGGCATTTCAAACCTAATTGTGCTGTGATCACTGGTGTCCAGTAGTTTGCCTATACTCACCTTCTAAACCAGTGACGGTATATCACACAAGACTAAGTCCAGAGCAGCCACCTCCTAAATGAAGTAGAAGTTTATTGCATTCATGTGTGTGTCTTAACTGGAAGAGATGATAACACATCAGTGTGCTGACGGCAGAGCTTCCAGAAAATGGCCCCAGCACAAGGATAGCATAGTCATGGCATAGGCAGCCTTATGTTGTTCTTAACCTCTACCCGTGCAGCCTTGGCAAAGGGTCATGCCAAGGAGAGGGAGGGAGCATGGTGAGGACAAGAGTTGGAGTGGCTGGAGCACTCTATGTTCTAACTGTTCTGGGCTGTGAAGCTTCCTACGTGTGGGGAAGCTACTGTAATGAGAGCAGCTCCTGGAATAGCTTTATAGTATGCCACACCTCCATAGGTCCTAGAAGCTGGGAGAAGCAAAGAGGACTTAAAGCTATCCCTGCCCCCACTCTCCAGGATGTGCCTTCCTCCTGAGAGGTGCAGCACAGAATCTGGCACACCAGTACCAGGAGCAGATTTACCATGAAACAAACTGACAGGGGGGCCCCAAAATGCAGGACAAATATCTGACAACCTGTCCCCGAGTCCTGGCCAGCAGCACAGCAGGGCTCAGGCAGGCAGGCTGCCTGCATGCCATGGCTGGTGGCCCCATGCCGCTCCTGGAAGCGGCTGGCTGCTGGCACGTCTCTGTGCGCCCCTGGTGGTGGTGGGGAGGTGGCTCCGCACATGGAGACCTGCTGCCCCCCGCTCCCCAAGAGGTGTACAAAGACATGCCAGCAGCAGGGCTAAGGCGGCTCCCTGACAGCTCTGCCTCCCTCCCTCTGCACCACTTCACTCCTGGAAGCAGCCGGCATGTCCCTGCGACCCCTGGGGGTGTGGGTGTGTGTCTCTGCGTGCTGTTCACGTCCTGAGCGCTGACTCCGCAGCTCCCATTGGCTGGGAACTGTGGCCAATGGGAGCTGCAGGGGTGGTGCTTGTGGGTAGCGGCGTGCAGAGACCCCCTGCCCGCCCCCCCCCCCATCTAGGAGCCACTGCTGGAGAGGTGTATATGCTGGTCGCTTTGGGAGCCTTGCCGCCTGAGGTAAGTGCCACCTCCTGACCCAGCCCAAAGCCTGCACCCCGCACCCAAACTTCCTCCCAGAAATCGCACACCTCACCCCCTCACACACTCCAACCCCCTGCCCCAGCCAAAAGCCTGCCACCCGCACTCCCTCCTGCACCCCAATCCCCTGCCTCAATCAAGGTACCTCACTTTATTTTCATTTACTTCCCATTACTTATTATATAGGAGGAGGATGAAGAAAAAAGAATGAAAAAGGGGGGCAGATAAGAGAAAATATTCTTTTTTTTGGGTGGGTCCCGAGGGGGGGCCCAAAAATGAAGCTATGCACAGGACCCCACTAACTCTAAATCCGCCACTGACTAGCACCATGGATCGTTTTCAAGTAACCCAGATTATACATTTTTGCTACCTTCCCAGTGCCCCCAAGAAGCCAGCAGTGGCAGTGTTGAGGGGGATATTATATATATCTAATCAAATGCACAGACAGAACAAGCCTTGCATTATCAAGAAATGTCCAGTCATCACCTACACCACTTTGTGTGTTGTACCTCCTTTCATCTATCCTTTGGCATTTGTCTTTTATAGACTGTAAACTTTTGCATAGCAGGGACTGTACCCTCCTATATGTATGTATACATCATATAGCGTATTTTGGGTGCTACTAGAAACAGTAAGAAGAAATAATAATACATCATACCTGTCTGAGAAAAGGACCTGTTCCAGATCCTGGAGGTCAATGTCATCTTTTATCTATATAGTTGAAGTATAAAGCTAATTTATTTTGTTTAACATTTGGTTGGTTGTTTTGGTTTGTATTTAATTACATCTTTGATTTGGGTAGTTTAATATTTTTATATCTGCCCTGTGTTAGTGATTGATATGGTAGTGGCACTCTTACTGAGGGTTGCTTTGGAAATATATGGGTTTTGAAAATTATGTTGTATTTAATGCACCTTGTTGCAAAGCAACAGATGCTGTATAAATTAATGAAATGATACAGCATCAAGAAATTGTTTCTTTAAATCCTACCCAGCTGTAACATTCAATCAACTAACACTGGAATAGGAAAATGACCAATTACTATGACTTTGGCTGATTTTTTAACTTAATCATTATAACATACTGAGCTCCTTATTACCATCCAGACTATGGAGGCCCATAGCATATTCCTTCCTTTATGTGTTTGTGGTTTTATTACCTGGCATGTGTAAAATAGATTTGGAAAAGGTAACTCATTAACCATGAGAATGAATTAAAATACCAACATATGACAAAGGGAAAATAAGAAACAAACCGTTATTTCTGATTTTTCCACATTTAGTATTTATGTATCTAAAAATAAAAATAATCTGTTATGCTAATGAAATAAATTTAAATGATTTATTTCTGGATAGAGTGTTGGTAATAATCTTTAAACCCCCGAATGGTCTGGGATCCGGTTATCTGAGAAACCACCTCTTACCCTATTCTCCATCACAGCATTTAAGAGCTGTCAGTTCCTCGGACTGAACTCTCCAGGAGCGTAGGGGGCCCTCAGCTTTGGACTTCATTAGCCTTGGTAGTCCAACATGAATTGAGTTCGGCAGCTTTCAAGGCATAATACAAAGAATATTTATTTGGTTTAGCTTTTTGTTTTCTTGTTTGTGCTTGATTTATTGCCATTACTCATTTTTCAGTGTTGGATGGAGGGGAATGATGTCTTAATTCAGACTTCCTCTGTGATGTTGGGCAACTCACTTAACATTTCTGTGCCTCGTTTTCCCCATATAGTAAATAAATATAGTAATACTACTACATAGAGGTATTGTGAAGCTTAATTCATTCATGTTTTCAAAGAACTTTGAAATCCTGGGATTTCACCCTACAAAAAGTGATAAGAATGAACTAATCTATAATTGCAGTGAATCAGACTCCAAAACTGCCAGACACAGGATAACACCAGAATTGTTCTTTCCTAGATGGTTACCTCCCAGTAATTATTCACAGATCACTGCTACTTGATTAATGATCTATATAGAAAAGAGAAAACCAGCTGCCAATTAGGCAAAAATTAAATTAAAACAGAGGTGTGATAATACTGATTGAAACCTGACAATATTAAATTGCAGTATGCAAATAAAAAAACCTATGTTCTGCCAACTGCATATTTAGATCCTGATCTTGCAAATATGCACATAAGAAGCCCTACTGAGCTAAGGATTGGCTACCTACCCCCTTACCAATGTATTATCAATGTAAACAAACAAATAATATGTATATATAATTTTGCAATAAAACTATTGCAAAAATATTTAAAATTGCATGGAAAAAATTGACTATCTGGGCTTCAGAGTTAAAAGTTCATTCTCTACTTCATACTAACAATAATGTTTCTTCTAAATCTCAAGCAAATTACTTGCAAAGATTGTTTTATTGTTTGCAGCCTCAATAAAACCTAAGACACAGGTCAAGGAGAGGTTTCAGAGTAACAGCCGTGTTAGTCTGTATTCGCAAAAAGAAAAGGAGTACTTGTGGCACCTTAGAGACTAACCAATTTATTTGAGCATGAGCTTTCGTGAGCTGCAGCTCACTTCATCGGATGCATACCGTGGAAACTGCAGCAGACTTTATATACACACAGAGATCATAAAACAATACCTCCTCCCACCCCACTGTCCTGCTGGTAATAGCTTATCTAAAGTGATCATCAAGTTGGGCCATTTCCAGCACAAATCCAGGTTTTCTCACCCTCCACCCCCCCCCACACACACACACAAACTCACTCTCCTGCTGGTAATAGCCCATCCAAAGTGACAACTCTCTACACAATGTGCATGATAATCAAGGTGGGCCATTTCCAGCACAAATCCAGGTTTTCTCACCCCCCACCCCCATACACACACAAACTCACTCTCCTGCTGGTAATAGCTCATCCAAAGTGACCACTCTCCCTACAATGTGCATGGTAATCAAGGTGGGCCATGTCCAGCACAAATCCAGGCTTTCTCACCACCCCTTTTTTTTCCCGGGGACACACACACACACACAAACTCACTCTCCTGCTGGCAATAGCTCATCCAAACTGACCACTCTCCAAGTTTAAATCCAAGTTTAACCAGAACGTCTGGGGGGGGAGGGCGCTAGGAAAAAACAAGGGGAAATAGGCTACCTTGCATAATGACTTAGCCACTCCCAGTCTCTATTTAAGCCTAAATTAATAGTATCCAATTTGCAAATGAATTCCAATTTAGCAGTTTCTCGCTGGAGTCTGGATTTGAAGTTTTTTTGTTGTAAGATAGCGACCTTCATGTCTGTGATTGCGTGACCAGAGAGATTGAAGTGTTCTCCAACTGGTTTATGAATGTTATAATTCTTGACATCTGATTTGTGTCCATTTATTCTTTTACGTAGAGACTGTCCAGTTTGACCAATGTAAATGGCAGAGGGGCATTGCTGGCACATGATGGCATATATCACATTGGTGGATGTGCAGGTGAACGAGCCTCTGATAGTGTGGCTGATGTAATTAGGCCCTGTGATGGTGTCCCCTGAATAGATATGTGGGCACAGTTGGCAACGGGCTTTGTTGCAAGGATAAGTTCCTGGGTTAGTGGTTCTGTTGTGTGGTATGTGGTTGTTGGTGAGTATTTGCTTCAGGTTGTGGGGCTGTCTGTAGGCAAGGACTGGCCTGTCTCCCAAGATTTGTGAGAGTGTTGGGTCATCCTTTAGGATAGGTTGTAGATCCTTAATAATGCGTTGGAGGGGTTTTAGTTGGGGGCTGAAGGTGACGGCTAGTGGCGTTCTGTTGTTTTCTTTGTTAGACCTGTCCTGTAGTAGGTAACTTCTGGGAACTCTTCTGGCTCTATCAATCTGTTTCTTCACTTCCGCAGGTGGGTATTGTAGTTGTAAGAAAGCTTGACAGAGATCTTGTAGGTGTTTGTCTCTGTCTGAGGGGTTGGAGCAAATGCGGTTGTATCGCAGAGCTTGGCTGTAGACGATGGATCGTGTGGTATGGTCAGGGTGAAAGCTGGAGGCATGTAGGTAGGAATAGCCGTCAGTAGGTTTCCGGTATAGGGTGGTGTTTATGTGACCATTGTTTATTAGCACTGTAGTGTCCAGGAAGTGGATCTCTTGTGTGGACTGGACCAGGCTGAGGTTGATGGTGGGATGGAAGTTGTTGAAATCATGGTGGAATTCCTCAAGGGCTTCTTTTCCATGGGTCCAGATGATGAAGATGTCATCAATATAGCGCAAGTAGAGTATTCAGTTGATGTTTAGGGCACTGTATCACTGAAAGTGTTAATTTTTGTAAGAAAGATAAAACATAGGCTCTGACCAGGCATATTTCTCAAGATATGGGTATTAGCATATAGCCTTGACTCCAGCTTTGACCAGAGAATGTTCTCTCTCTTAACCTGTGTTCAAATCTGCAGCATCACTTGTCACACCAGTGGAATCCACTTTTAATCTCAATGTTATCAACAGTGCTGAAAATTTGATCCTCTAGGTATCTCCACTCACAGGGGTATCTGATTCATTACTGCACTTAACACCATCCTTTCTGAGCCCTCAAATTAAGGAAATCAGGGCTAGGTGTATGCATGCTTATTGGAAAGGGCATAGTGAGCACAAGGCCTGGCTTTGTTAGCAGTGGATGTATTGTTTCCATGGGCGGCTCAGTGTGCGTGTCCATGGGGATTCTAGGTTGGGAATGCTGAGAACGGCTAGCCGAGAAAAATTGAAATTATAGATAGTGATCATACAATCACATCTTTATAACTAATTCATGTCTGTATCATACTTCCACTTTACATGCTCTGCATTTGCTGAACACACTATGGATCACCTTTCTCCTTCACTTCTTCTTTCTTCTTCTCACTGCCAGTTTCTTCCCCTCCCTTTCTTTCGTTCTGGGAAGATGCATTCCCTCTTCTTTAATTATTTATATAATTTTGTATCTATGTAAAATGCATTGCAAACTATTAATTAAAAATATAGTTTCTTTCTATATTGACTCAGTTTTGTGGGACATGACAAGACTGCATAAGTTGCTATACTTAAAAAGGACACTGTTGACTTGTAATGTATTGTAAATAAATATCTTTTTCCAGTTTACTAATAACACCTATGATTAGTAAAAGTAAAATAACTTTTAAAAGTCTATTTACTTAACCCTATGCTCTTTGTTTACTTTTTCATATTTATTTTAGTGTGAACAATGAAAATTAGTGAAGTCTGTTTCAATTTTGTTACAACTAGTTTCACTTTCAGTTTCTCAGTGCTGCAATGTTTGGGTTTCAAGCACTGCAGGTGAATGTTTTTAACTATTTGAAAAAATGTTTCATGACAAACGTATCTACAGTATTTGTAAAGTCAGTTTTTATAAAATCTAAATGTTAGGCCAAATTATTTTCCCCTGTGTCCTTTTAAAATGGGATAGAGCACTGGACTGGAACTTAGAAAACCTAGGTTCTATTTCCAACTCTGTCACCTGGGTGATCAAGTCACTTTGCCTCCTTGTGCCTCAGTTTCCCCATCTCTAAAATGGGGATAATACTTACCTCCTTTGTAAAGTATTTTGAGATCTATGGCTGAAAGCACTATGTACCTAATAAGTCTTATTATTTTAGTTAGAAAAGTAGAAAAACAGAATATACTTTTTTCTTAATTATATTCATATAAAATTTACTCCACTTACATGTCTAAAGAAAATTTTTCTGATTGCCAGCCCTGCGAACTCATGCTGGGATCTGATAGTCAAACTATGTCATGATGAACAGGACTTCATCCGACAAAGTGGGTTTTAGCCCACAAATGCTTATGCCCAAATAAATTTGTTAGTCTCTAAGGTGCCACAAGGACTCCTCGTTGTTTTTGCTGATACAGACTAACATGACTCCCACTCTGAAATATGTCCTTTCTGTCACTTATAACCAACAGTAAAGATTCTGCAGTTGGAACTTAGGTGATGCTTTTGTTGATTATTCATAAGCCAGAAGAGATTTCAGATCACTCTACCATTGCTATACTGACTCTTCAATTCTAAAAGGTAGTAAAATTTACTTTGTCAGTAAACAGATATGACCTGAACGCAGATGGAACAGATGTATTGAGTAAGAACTTCAAGAAGGTACCGTTTCTACACAGTCACTTTTCAGACTATAACTAAACGATATTCAAAACAGGCTTTGTCATGCTTGGCCAAGAATTTCTTTGTTATGATGAGTTTAAATGTTACCTTAAATGTGACAGAATCATAAAAGTTAGAGAAAGTGAAAAATAAGAAGACTTAGCATTTGTAAAGTGCTTTTCATCTATAGATCTCAAAGTTCTTTACAAAAATTAATAAGTATAAGGAAACAGAGGCACAGATATGCAACTTGCCCGAAGTCAAGGTGGGTATGTCTACATAGCAAGCAGCAGCCTGTGGCAGCGAGTCTCACAGCCTGGGTCTACAGACTTGGGCTGACACTACGGGCTAAAAATATCTGTGTAGATATTTGGGCTTGGGTCCTGAAGCCTAGCAAGGGGGTTAGGCTTCAAAAACCAACCTGAGCTTGAACAGGTGCACAGTTATTTTTAGTGCCATAATGTGTGCCCTGCAAGCCTGAGTCTGTAGACCCAGGCTCTAAGACTCACTGCTGTGGGCTGCAGCTTGCTGTGTAGACATACCCTATGAATGCTCAGAAGAGAGTCCAGGGTCTTGACTCTCAGTCTGGGGCATGATTCAAAGGCCACTGAAGTCAACAGAAATATTCCCATTGAGTTTAATGGCCACTGGATCAGGCTTCTGATGCTCTATACTAACTATTACAGACTTGTTCCCTACAATACATTTTTAGTCTTTTGTTCAACTAATGTTAAATCCCTTCTTAAAATACATTTCTGATGTGATGGAAATCTGATACGATGTACCGGAAATCAGCCAACCAATTATGACTAGGCTGTGTAGTAGTTGGGAATAGCCGATTTATTTATTAAAAAAATCTTTCAGGTGATTTAGAACTATCAAGCTATTGAACAGCTAAACCTAGGTAACTTATTATAGTTACCCCATTATTCCTCCAACCCCTTCAGTCCTACTTGTCACACCTACTGGTTGTGTCTTGTCTCAAATTAGATTTAAAGCTCTTTGAGGTAGAGTCTATATCTTCTCACGTGTTTCTGAACAGTACCCAGAACAATGGTAATGCGGAGCGGACATTACTCCAATATATCATTAAATAATAAAATATTATTAATAATAAAATAATAATACATATTTCAATAAATATTTTTTCACACACTTCCTCAAGGAACTCTTTCACAATATTATAAAGGTGTTACAATTACATACAGGCTTCAACCATGTAATTTGGATTTTGGTCTTCCACAAAGTTCAGAGGTTTTTGTGCGTGTCAGATTCAGGGTTTTGATCAGTTTACTATAGAGTCTAGCTGTGAAATTCAGATCTGAACTTCCGCATAATCTGGGATTGTTTGGCTCCAGGGCTCTGACTTAGAATATTGTATGGGGTGATCTTATTCAAAACCATGCAAGCGACTCACAGATCTACTCGTCCACTCTGGACCTGTCTCCTGTCTAAATTAAAATATTAGCCTGTCTTTCTGACATCATTTCATGGATACCCAGCTGTCAACCCAAGCTCAGCATGACCAAAACTAGACTTTTGATCTTTCCCCACTAAGTTCTTCGACCTTTCTCAGTCACTGTGACCACTGACACTCATGACAGTAATATCAGTTTAGTCTTTATTTTGTCCCTTCCTCTAGATCTAATGCATCCAGGCTGCGTCTAAATCTTGCCACTTCTTCCTACACATCATCTGTAAGATCCAGTATTTCCTTTCTACCCACATAGCTAAAACTCTTTGCCAGGCCCTCATTATCTTGCTTCCTGACTATAACCTCTTCTTTTCTCGTCTAATGCCATCTTAAATTCATACAAAATGCTGCTGCAAAAATCATCTTTCTCACTTGCCACATCACCCCCCTCTTTGAACTCATCCATTGCCTCCCCTTATAGTACACAAGCTACTGGTCTTCAATTTTAAGGTTCTTCACCAACTATTCCATCCCTTACTTTACTCCCTTATCTAACACACTGTGGAAACAACAACTCCTGCCTTTGCTATGTCCAGGATGCCAACCCAGAGTGCCCATCTGTCAAATTTCCCAATGAACACCTTCGTGCTTTCTCCCACACTCACTCTTATACATGGGGAGAAGCACTCTGTAAAAATCTGCAAGGCCACAACCGCTTTTAAAACCCACCTATACCATGATGACTACAAAATATTTGACAATGATTAGGCACCTGGTCTGCTGTGACCACCGCTTATATGATTGATCACAATCATCTTACTATTATCTTGTGCTCCCCTCTCTGTTTTCTCTCATCTTATACATAGATTATAAGTTCTCAGGGGCATGGGCTGTCATTTTATGTGTATGCAGTGCCTACCTAGTGCAATGGGGACAATCCTCGATTTGTGGCCTCAAGATGCTAACACAATACAAATAAATAGTAGGCCAGCAGTCCCAAACTTCCCTCCAGTTTGTGGTTGTTCAGTTCCCAGCACATTCTGGCTCAGCCTACTCACATTCTCTTTAGATTTTTATACTATGCTCATTATTGTAAGAACCTTTAAATACTGCATTAAGCAACATGATTACACATCTGTCGCATTTGTTCTCTTATCCTTCCCTGGTGGAAGAAGTGTATGGAGAGGAGTATCTTGTTTTGATAAGGTTTTGTTTTGTTTTGGTTACATATACCTGTTGCTCGGAGTTTATAATAGAGAAGGCAAAGTAAAAGAAATGTGCCTTGCACACGGAAGTGGAAAGTGGTGAGGTTTGTGATAGTTCTTAGTTCCGAGGGAAGTTCATTCCACAGTCTCAGATTACCTGTGGAGAAGGTTCTGTCTCTCACATGGAAGAGATTTACTCTTAGGCTATGGCTACACTACAGCTTAAGTCGAGATAAATTATATCGCTCAGGGGTGTGACTAGCCACCCCACTGAGTGACATACCTTACGCTGACTTAAGCACCGGTGCGGACAGCACTATGTTGGCAGGACAGCTTTTCCCACCAACATAGCTACTGCCACTTGTGGGGACTGGAGTAATTAAGCTGATGGGAGAGCTCTTAGAAAAGAGATGACTAAGGGGGGATATGAGAGAGGTCTATAAAATCATGACTGGTATGAACAAATTCATAGGGAAGAATTATTTATCTCTTCACATAACACAAGAACTAAGGCTCACCTGATGAAATTAATAGACAACAGGTTTAAAACAAACACAAGGAAGTACTTCTTCACACAACACATGGTCAGCCTGTGGAACTTGCTACAATGGGATACTGTGAAGGCCAAAAGTATGGGTTTGAAACAGAATCAGATAAGTTCACAGAAGATAGGTCCATCAATGGTTACTGGTCAAGGTGGTCAGGGATACAACCACATGCTCTGAGTGTCCCTAGCCTGTTTGCTAGGAACTGGAAGTGGGTGACAGAGGATGGATCACCTGATGATTGCCTGTTCTGTTCATCCCCTCTTAAGCATCTGATACCGGCCACTGTAGGAAAACAGGATACTGGGCTAGATGGACCATTGGTCCAACCCACAACAGCAGCTCTTGGGTTCTTAACATCCATGCAGTTTGGAAGCCCTCAGCTCCAGGTCAACCCCCAGGTGCACAGGGGGTTCTAGAGCTGCACCTTGGGTTGCAGTGAAGGGGGGGGGGGGGCTGGTTTGGAGTCACCACCCAATTATTATACAACATGTCTAGGGCTTTATAGGACCAGTTGGTACATACATACATACAACACTGAGGATGGGAAGCTTGTGCCCCCCTCACAGACCCCTCCACGTGCTGGGTTCGCCGCTCTCCTTCACGCGCTGACTCAGGAGGAGGCGATAACGACAGGGCGGGTCACCCTGCTATTTTGGCCGGGCTGAGGGCAGCCGGAGGCGGCGGGGCAAGCTGCTCAGTGCCCGCTTTGGGGGGTGACGGCGTGTCCCTGCAGCAGCCGGGAGGGGGGGGGGTGACACAGCGCGGTCCCCGGGCCGCCGCTCGGCGCCACTCCCCGCCCTGCCAGCTGCGCTGAGGGGTATAGTTAGGCAATGAGCGAGCGCGGAGCTATGCGCCCAGGGCGCGGGGCGGCGTGTCCGGCAGCTCGGAGCGGAGGCTTGTGGGTAAGGGAGGCTGGCTGCTGGGTGTCAGGCTGAGGGGCGGGAGCGGAGAATGGGGGCGGCGGGAGGCAGCGGCAGGGACAGTGACTCGCTGCGGGCGGCGGCCGCCCCATGGACTGAGTGACACGGCGAGAGAGGGGCAGCAGCGAGCCTCCCGCCGCCGCTGGGAGCCGCTTCTCCCGCCCAGCCGCCGCCGGAGGAGGAGGGGAGCCGGCCTCCAGCGCCGCCCGCCGCTTTCCCTCCGCCGCGGCGGGTGTTTGGCTGGTGCAATGGCCAGGCTGGTGCCCGGGACCCGGCAGTGACTCGGTGCCCGTCCAGAGCCGCCCTGAGCGGGGGGGGAGTCGGGGCCGCCCCGGGAATCTCTCTCCCCCCAGCCCCGGCTGCCGCTCCGGGCTGTTCATGCGTTTGCAGCTGAGCGGTGCCCAGGGGCGGAGCAGCCTCCGCAGCGCCCAGTCGGGGAGCGTCCCCTCTGCTCCTGAGACAGGGCCCAGGCCCGGCCGGGAGCCCCCGGCTTCTCCGCAGCGCTAGGCCCCGGAGCGGACACCGGGGCCGGCTACAGAGTGATCTCCTCCTGCCCGGCAGCTCCACAGCCCCGCGGGGAGGGGGAGGATGAGCCAGCTTCAGACGGCGAAGATGTCCGCTCTCCCCCCGCCTGCGCCCCTGGAGCCCGGGGAGGGGGTGACCACGAGCCGCCAGAGGAAGCTGGAGTCCATGATCCGAGACCCTCGGTCCCCAGTCAATGTGGAAAGTTTGCTGGTGAGTTAGACCCACCCCGGGCACAATAGGGGCCTTTGGAGCTTCCCCCTCCCAGGGCTGGATCGATCGATGGACGGACGGACGGACTGGCTGGGCGGGGTGATAAACAGCGCTCCCCTTGGCTTGTTCGGAGGGCAACGGTTCACTCAGACGTGGATGGGTTTTTGGTAGATGTCCCCCTCAGCGGGTGCATACCTACAGCCCCCTTGGCTGAGGGGTTGTGTCTCTGTGGGTGGGTGGGTACGTGGGTGGGGGAAGGAATGGGAAAAGAGAGAGAGAGAGTACTTCCCGATGGGTGGGTTGGGGGGAGCTCTCGCTTGATGACTTTGAAAGGGATGGTGAGTGTTCTCCCTGTGAATGAATTTGGGAGGGTGTTGGTGCGATCCCCCTTTGGGATAATGAGGGAAGGCCATGATGGTGAAAATGTGCTCTTCTTGATGGCTGGCGTTGGGCAGGAGCGGGATGGTAGAGAACAACTCTCACCCGCCCCCCAGTGAACTTTGTGTGTTTGTGTTGGGGGTGGGGGGCTGTGGAGTGCTTCCTGCTTGACTGGCTGAGAGGGCTTCTTTCTTGGATGATGAGGGAAATGCCTTTGGATGTGGGCAGAGAGCTCCTTTCCCTTAGCTTTATTTGCACTTAATTTACTTAATCTCCTACCAAGCATGGACTCTAAGATTATTTTGAGAATTGGAAGCAAATACGTTTTTCTCCTATGTAGAGTCCAGGTGTGTGCCACCTCCTTCTTGGGGCCCCCAAATTAAACCACACTCAATTACTGTGAAGTTAAAGATGAGACTTGTGGCCCAGAGCATGATGTAGAAACGCTGCAGGAAAAGAACATGTCTAGGAAATAAATGTATCTTGGGGATATAACAGGGACACTTATTTCCTCTTGGGGTGAAGAGATTTCTCTCTGCCTTTTGTAATATAGCATTTTTTTCCTGTTTGAGTATGAAGTGCTGTTTTCTTTCCGGGGAAACCCATGCCTCCAAGAAGGAGTGGAAAGGGAGTGTGATCTCCTCATCTGAAACATGGAAGCCAGGGGTCTGCAAACTTTTTGGCCTGAGGGCCACGTTGGGGTTGTAAAATTGTATGGAGGGCCGGGTAGGGAAGGTTGTACCTCCCCAAACAACCTGGCCCCTGCCCCCTATCCACCCTCTCCCACTTCTCACCCCCTGACTGCCCATCTCTGAACCCCCTACCCATCCAACACCCCTGCTCCTTGTGCCCTGACCGCCCCCTCCCGTGACCCCCCCACCCCTAACCGCCCCCTGGAACCCCCCACCCCTATCCAACCCCTCCTGTCCTCTGACTGCTCTGACCCCTATCCACACCTCTGCCTCTGACAGGCCTCCTGGGACTCCCGAGCCTATCCAACTGGTCCCCTGTCCCCTAACTGCCCCCCCAAACCTCCGCCCTATCCAACCACCCCTTGCTCCCTGTCCCCTGACTGCCCCCCAGGACTGCCCACCCCCTTACCATGCCGGAGCCAGCCACACCACTGCACTGCCTGGCAAGAGTGGCGTCGTGCAGAGGCTGTGGGAGAGGGGGAACAGTAGGGGAGGGGCCGGGGGCTAGCTTCCCCTGCTGGGAGCTCAGGGACCGGGCGGGATGGTCCCGTGGGCCGGAGTTTGCCCACCTCTGATGTAAGCCCTAGAAAGATGGTAGGGGGAGTCTCAGTGCTTTTACCAGGCATCAGGTCTTCTCTGTCAGAACGGTGTTCTGTGGCAGAGAAGTCCTAGTACCTGCAGCCTGAGTGAAAGGTTTGAATTTTTTTTCTTTCTCTGTTCCAAGAGTTGTTCATTGCAGACACTTATTCTGAGAGGCCATGGGAGTCGTTTGCAAAAATGACTCAGTCCTGTTTGGTCAAAGTGCAGGAACTGACTGAACAGTGTGTGTGTGTCTGTGCTGGGGGGTGGGGAGGGGGAAGGATGCAGGGATCCCCTGTAATGTGTATTAAGTTCTTTTCATGGATCTAGTTGTGCTATTCCTGTCATGGATACTCAGAGGTTACTGTCACCCGTGATACTTGATGGAGAGGGTGGGAAATAGTGCTGCTGATTTTGCTGGGCTCTGATAGGGTTTAACCTAGGCCAAAGCAAAGAGAGCTGCCTCTGGGCTTCACTCCCAGCATTTTCATGTCGGTATTTCATTCGGAAAACTTTGACCTATGGCCAGAAAGAGTAGTTTAAAATAGTACAGCAGATCTGAAAAACTCATCAGGTTAATACTTAATGCTGGCTTATTTTTTTTCACACTTTATTTTCAGCTTTTAAACTCATTATTTTTTGTCCTTGGGCTTGGGAGGGTAGATATTGTAAAAGTGCAGTTGTTAATGTGATCTTGAATAAAAATCACATGATGCAAAATTAAGACCAGTGTCTGCTTGACAGTAGTTTAGCATAGCTTATACATTTTGTAAACTTACACCAGTATATTGTGGTTAGATCACCTTATGCAATAAATGAGACATCACAGAACAAGGTAAGAGGTTTATTGAGTAGATTATTAGTGCTTATTTTTTATAGTAAAGGGCATAATTTTGTCACATGCACTCCCTCTTTCTAGAATAGATACAACTTAAATATTGTTTGGAATGAATAACAATGGATAAAATTGTATAATGCGTATACGCAAAATAGTAAAATTTGATCGTCTCTGTTTTATACGTCTAAAATAATCAGTTACTAAAGAATTTTGTTGTTGTTGTTGTAGTATGTGAAAGCTGTAGTAATTATCCTACAGATATTTTTACTCTTAGAGCTTGATAGTGTAGCTTTGTGAAGGTTAGCCTGGTGTTCCATGCTTGTTTTCTCCTAGATTGAATATGATGTACTGCATATGAAAACCTCACATTTAAGTAGAGAGGAAGGTTTCTTTATAAACAGCTAGTTAGGGCGATTTGTGCTGAAAGTAGAAATGTACTTAAAGTGGAAATACAGTGGTAGATATTGGGGATGGGGAAACTAGTTACATTACAAAAAAAAAGTTACATTATTTTTAGGTTGATGAAATGGTAACTGATCATTGTCTGAATAGGAAGAGTTTAAAACATAAACTATAGAATGGAATCTGAAGTGGAATCTGTTTCCTAATACTGTACATCTAATAAGTCATAAAACAGCTGTTGTTCTGCATTTTGTGTGTGTATCTTATTTTCTGTAAGCTGTAGAGAGGGGGAAAATAATAGTTTTAATCTGCAGCACATGGTGCAAATTTGAAAGAATTGAAAAGATGAGGTAAGGATTATCTTTCTTGAGATATCAGTTCCACTGCTTAGCACAGGCTATTCTATTCAGTAATTTATAAATGAAGAGATTTTTGCAGTGTGCAGTCTGGAACATGGCTAAATGTTGATCAGTAGAGCCTAAGGAGCCCAGTATGTAGATGCATAGCGTTTAAGGCCCTCTAGTCTGGCCTCCTGTACATCAGAGGCCGTTAAATTTCAACCAGCTACCTCTTTATTGAGCCCAGTATCTTGTTTGATGGTAGCATATCTTCTAAAAAGACATCCAGTCTGATCTGAAGATATCAAGAGATGGAGAATTCACCGCTTCCCTTGATAGTTTGTTCTAATGGTTAATCACCCGCACTGTTTTTGTTAGTTAAATGTGCCTTATTTCTAATTTGTCTGGCTTTAGCTTCCAGCCATTGGTTTTTGTTATGCCTTTCTCTACAATACTGACGAGTCCTATAGTACCCTATATTTTTTCCCTGTGAAGATACTTACATACTGCAATCAAGTCAGCTTTGTCTTCTTTATGATGAACTGAACACATTGAGCTCTTTAAGTCTCACGCTTAGGGCATTTTCTCCAGCCATCAAATTATTGTTGTGCCTCTTGTCTGCACCCTCTCCAATTTTTCAAGGTCCTTTTTAAAATATGCACACCAGAGATGTACACAGTATTCTAGTATTGGTCTCAGTGATGCCATAGACAGACATAAAAACAATGAGGAGTCCCGTTGCACCTTAAAGACTAACGGATTTATTTGAGCATAAGCTTTCGTGGGTAAACAAACCTGAATCTGAAGAAGTGGGTTTTTTACCCATGAAAGCTTATGCTGAAATAAATAAGTCTTTAAGGTGCAAGCTCATGTTGAGTTGCTTTTCTGCTGTGACCCCCTACTTTTTCAGAATCACTGTTTCCCAGTACATAGTCATCTATTCCATAGGTACGGCCTGCGTTTTTTCCCTTTTAGATGCGTGACCTAATGTTTGGATGTATTAAAACATGTTCTGTTTGAATGGGCCCAGCTTACTAAGTGATGCATATTGCTCTGTAGGTCTCATCATTGTTTACTGTTCTGTCAGTCTGTCATTCACAAATGTATTGGAAGTGATTATATATTTACTTCCAGATGATTGATAAAAATGTTGAATAGTGTCAGGTGTGTAGTACTGATCCCTTTAGAACCCTACTAGAGATACCGCTATTCAGTGATGATTCCCCATTGATAGCTGCTTTTTTACATCTGTCAGATAGTTCTTAATCTGTTTAACTCATGCTTCATTATATGCCAGTATTATACACTTCATTTATGTAACAGTTGTATCACTCAATGGGTTTGTCTTTATTAGGATTTAAAAGTGTATTGATAAGTGTTTGCTAATACTTAACATGTTCTAAAAATCTAGTGCAGACAAGGCAGTGTAGACTGAAGGGTTGAAGCTAGGTCCCTCCCCTGATTCAACTCTATCAGTTTAGCACACATGACATTCTAATATTTTAGTTTCAGAGTAGCAGCCGTGTTAGTCTGTATTCGCAAAAAGAAAAGGAGTACTTGTGGCACCTTAGAGACTAACCTATTTATTTGAGCATAAGCTTTCGTGAGCTACAGCTCACTTCATCGGATGCATAAGCGTCACATGGATTAGTTTGCAGGAGAGGGGCTTTAATAAGTAAAACTTTAGAATCAATTCCCATTTTCTCTTCTAATAGAAAAGCCGTCTGATTGGCATGTATTTTCTGCTACATAATTCTGAATGAGTAATATTAGTCCATCATTTATTAATTTGCACAGTCAAACACCGGGAAGAGCTCAGTGAACATGCCATTAGTTCTGATCTGGAGAGTTAGGGCAATAAACTAGTGAGAAGACCAAATAATCGTTTGTCTGTGGAGAGGCCGTTTGTTTCATGCAGTTCTTGGTAAGACAGTGAATAGAACTTGCAAGAATTAGGCCAAGTCTACACTACTACTTACTTCAGTATAACTTACATGACTCAGGTGTATGAATAAGCCCACCCCCCGATCGGCGTAAATTACACTGACCTAAGTGCCCATGTGGACAGTGCTATGTCCCCGGGAGAAGCTCTCTACTGCCTCTTGTGGAGGTGGATTATTACATAGAGTGTCTTCATCAGACATGCTACAGCAGTGCAGTCGCACTAATGTAGCACTTCTAGTGTAGACTAGCCCCTAGTCAACATGAGGGATCCAAAATCCCTCCCCACCTGCTTTTTTTTTTTAATCTTTATGATTCCAGAAGTTTGATTAAGGAGCAAAAGTAGCAGAAAAAAATAAGCTTTTATAGCAATAGAACTGCTTGACTTTTGTTGCTCGTTCATCATTTGCAAACAGTCTTAACGGCAGTCTTCCTAGTAGAGCTGACTGGAGGATGACAATTCTGTTTCATTGCAGCTTTCTTGGTTTGAAAATCTGTTTTTGTTCTGCATTGGAACAGAAACAAAACTTTCCATTTTGGCAAAAACGTTCCGACAAGTTCTACTTCTTTAGGTCTTGTTGCTGCAAACTCATCTATGTGGGTGGGCCCTTGTGCAGCCCTATTGACTTCCGCACAGGGACTGTCTGCTGTAAAGATCAGCATGAATCAGTGTACAAGATTGGGTCCTTAATTAGCACCCTTAAGGAAAAATGAACTATACAGTTCTGTGAATTAACTACATTTTTTTATATATTAAAAATGTAGATTGATATAAATTTAAGGTGTCTTGCTTATGCTCAACCTTCCTCCCACCAAGTGGAGGATGAATGTATGTATTCATAAAAAAACCTGTGTATAGTAAATATAACTTCATGTTTTGAATAATGGAATATTCTTTTGTTAGCTACTAACCTATTATTAATACAATACGTATCATAAATAATTGGTCTCATTGTTAGCTGAAGGTTTCCAATCTACTAAATTCAAAACTTTGCTTACATTTAAAAAAAAACAACTTATCTCCATTGTTCTCTTAATACCTATTGTGGCTTGCCAGTGTTTCATCTGTAGAAAGTAACTGTAACCATACCACTTGCATGGAGAAGCTGTCTGTATATTTTAAGGATGTAAATGGTTGAGTCCTAAGAAATAGATTACATGATAAAGAAAAAAGAATCATGGATTAAATTTTATATTCCTACTCAAACTTTTTTAAGCTGTAATCAAAAACCACCAAATGTTTTTAGTAACTGATTTATTTAAAATACTTTTTTCAGTGGCATACAGCTTTAGTTAAGAACAAGAGTACTGTGTTTATTCTGGGAACCTTTATAAGGAACAAACCTTTTTAATTAGTCTATAACTGTGTAAACAAAACACTGAAGTTAGTGCTTAGTTCCTAAATCACGTGTACTGTGTGTCAGGCCTTCCGTACACTAGGAAAATGTTTAAAAAAAAAAAAAATTCCCACCATTGTTTGGAGTCCTAGTGTAGATGGGATGTCAGCTGTTTGCCCTATTCCAAGCACTATATTTATTAGATCTGCCATGAGCAAGGTTATGTGACACAGTGCTTAAAATGATGGCAGTGGCCACTAATCAATTTATACCATGGCTGCAATTTTACTAACAACATTGTTGCTATTTTGGGAAATTTTGGACAAAATTTTCTAGTGTAGGCAGGGCCTTATTCAATTACAGGTGCTTGTTGGGAGCAGCTCTAACACACTCTTTCTACGTTCATGTGCTATTGTGACAGTTACAGAAATAGTTTACTCATTCAAAATATTTTTGCATACAATGGCATGTAACTAAAATGAAAATCATTCTGATTTTGACTTGGCTATAGCTATTACTATATTGTACTCCAAGTGTCTCTTTCACACAGAAAACATAATTTATTATATTTATATTTGTAGGTGATTTATGCCAGTTTAATTGGTGACTGACAGTTTACTGTTGTCTTGATGGTGTAATGATCTCTGGTTAACATAACAGGAAAACAGAGAATTGCAATATCTTCAAGTTACCCTACATTAATATAAACAGTTTGGACAGTCTTGGGGGGTTAATACCAGCTCCCACTATATTTAGGTTGTCTAATGCTTTCCATTATGAAAGATTCTTGCAACTTTTATTTGAGATTCTCTACCATTTCCTTTTTTTTTTTTTTAAACAATCCTTTGAAATTTGTTCAGGGTTTGGCTGAGAGAGAAACTTCTGAAAATTTCCATTTCTCTTCTGTTGCTTGTAGTGTTGCCAGAATAATAACTGAATGTGAACATTCTAATATAAGCCTGGACCCCTACTGCAGCACCATCAGACGCTGCACTGGGATGGGAATCCTGGGAGTGGGCATCCTCTCTATAAGGGAGAAGACAGCTGAGCCAGGCTCTTCCCAACCACTCTTTCCCCCCCCCTAAAACATAGCATATAGCCTTAGTGGTCCTTCTTTTCCCTGAACACCCCCGCCCCCCAATCTCTGGGGGCACCACATGGGGAAGGAGCTCCTGCAACTGCTCTGGCAGGAGGGAAAGAGAGCTGGATTCCACCCGCCCTCCTATGATGATGATGAGGTTGTTATAGTTGTACATGTTATGTAAAATTTACCTTTTCCCTAACTTTTGAGAGCTTAACTTTTCAACTTTAATAATAATCTTTTAACTTGAGCTTCTTAAAAGTCTAATTTCTGAGAAATAATGTGTGGTTGTGTAATACAAAACCATATCATAGCAGTTCTATCCAAGGGAGCAGAATAATGTTGCATACACAGTCTAAACTTTTGAATTCTTTAGTGTGGAACTTTAATGTTCTTTAGTTAATAGCTTCTCTGGAACCTCAGACCATTATAAAAAATAATTTTTGAGCAACGCCCATATCAGTGTGATATTCACTTGAAACAGACCAGGGGGTGAACTAGAAATAGAATGACATATTTTTGTATGGTAGAACTTTACTATCTAGCAAAGTGAAAATATGCAAACCCCAATAATATTTTCCTAGAAAGCCAGTGTTACCATGCTGCTCCTTAGGAACGGTTCAATGTGCTACTGTGAGGAGACTTCAGGACTAAATTTACTATTGTTATGAATTATTATCCTGAAAAAGTAAAACCACAAAGCCTTTGTGTTCTGCGTTCCTTGAACTTGCTGCAAAAACCATACAGAATTTTCTTCCAGAACCCAAGCTTACTATTCACCTCTCTCCACTGTGAAAACTGATCATTTATTTTTATCCTTTGTTTCTTATCTTTTAATGATCCATGAGAGGACCTTTCCTCTTATCCCATGAGTGCTTAGCTTGCTTAAGTGCGGAGTAGTTGTAGCCTTGTTGTTCCTAGGGATATTAGAGAGAAAAGGTGGGTGAGGTAATGTTTTATTGGAACAACTTCTGTTGATGAGAGAGATGAACTTTTAAGCTTCTTCAGGTCTGGGAAAGGAACTCCTGTGGATCTGTACTGAGATCAGTGCTGTTCAACATATTCATAAACAATCTGGAAAAAAGTGTAAATAGTGAGGTGGCAAAGTTCTCAGGCAACACAAAATTACGCAGGATAATTAAGTCCAAAGTACACTGCAAAGAGTTAGAAAGGGGTCTCACAAAACTGAGTGACTGGGCAACAGAATGGCAGATGATAAATGTAATGTAATTCACACTGGAAAACATAATCCCAACTGGACATACAAAATGATGGGGTCTATATTAGCTGTCACCTGCTATATTTGTGGCAGGGAAATCATTTGTGTCCTGGAGGAAGCTGGCTGTTTGTGTGGTGAGTGGTTTGAGGATGGTTTCTACGAGTCCCAGTATTCTTCATTAATAATGCCGTGGCCAGATATGATGTGTCTGCCTGGGTTTTCTTGTTTATGTATCTTATGAAGAGAGGTCCTTAGATGGGTTCATAGGGGATGAGTTTGTAGACTTTCTCTTGGAGTGGTTTGGGGGAGGATATGATGATATCCTTAAGTTACTGGGTAAATTGTGATGTGGGGTATTTTTTGAATTCTTTATAGTAGGTGGTGTCAGAGAATTGTTGGTTTGTCTCTTTAACATAGTCATCACAGTTGATGACTACAATGAACTACTCTCTCGAATAAACTCACACAGGAAATTGATAAAAGACAAAACACTCTATCACAAGGTGATTACTCTATATCTGACCTATCAGTCCTCATCCTCAAAGGAAACCTGCACGGTACTTTAAAAAGACAAGCCTGGGAGTTAAATTTGTTATTCTGCTAGATATCAAAATCATGGATGGAACAGAGATACTGGAGTTTATGGTTTATTACAATAATCTTTAACCCATTAACCCCACTTTTTGTCCTATGACTTCAGGGGTGTTAATGGGCCACTGTACCTTGAATGGTCCCTTAAAATATGCTAAACAATGTGTTCCACCTTTCATTTTGCTGTGACACTGGGAGTTCCTTTCCCAGACTTGAAGATGAACTCTGTGTGCTTCGAAAGTTTCTCTCTCTTACTAACAGAAGTTGGTCAAATAAAAGCTATTACCTCACCCTCTTTATCTCTCTACTTTGCATAATAGCCTTTGGTGAGGGACTTGTTAAAGGCTTTCGGAAAGTCCAAGGATGCTATATTCACCTGATCACCCTTCTCCATGTTTGTTGGAGGCCCTCATCCCAAAGAATTCTAATAGATCGGTGAGGCATAATTTCCCTTTAAAAAAGCCATGATGACTATTCCCCAACATAACGTGTTCATCTGGCTGACAATTCTATTCTTTAGTATAGTTTCAGCCAATTTGCCTGGTACTGAAGTTAGACTTACTGGCTTGTAATTGCCAGGATTGCCTCTGGAGCCTTTTTAAAAAATTGGTGCCTCATTAGCTATCCTCCAATCATCTGGTACAGCGGCTGACTTAATAGATTACATACCACAGTTAGTAGTTTTGCAGTTTCATATTTGAGTTCCTTCAGAACTCTTGGGTGAATACCATCTGGTCCCTGGTGACTTATTACTGTTTAATTCATCAGTTTGTTCCAAAAGCTCCTCTATTGACACCTCACTATGGGACAGTTAGTCAGATTGTAACCTGAAAAGAATGGCTTAAGTGTGGGAATCTCCCTTACATACTCAGCTGTGAAGAGTGATGCAAAGGATTCATTGAGCTTCTTCACAATGGCCTTATCTTCTTGGAGAGCTCCTTTAGCATCTCAAGTATCAGGAGGGTAGCCGTGTTAGTCTGTATCCACAAAAACAACACCGGACTCCTTGTTGTTTTTTTTAGCATCTCAGTCGTCCAGTGGCCCCCCGATTGTTTAGTAGGCTTCCTGCTTCTGATGCACTTAGATTTCAAAAACTGACATTAATTTTTATAATCTTGTGCTAATTGCTCTTCCAGTGCTTTTTTGGCCTGCATAATTATACTTATAAACTTGACTTGCCAGAATTCATGCTCCTTTCTATTTTCCTTTTAGATTTGACTTCCAATTTTTAAAAGATGCCTTTTTGCCTCTAACAGTCTCCTTTATTCTAGTGTTTAGTCATGGTGGCATTCTTTTGGTCCTGCTACTGGGTTTTTTTAAATTTAGGGTATACTTTTAATATGAGCATCTATATGGTGTTTTTAAATAGCTTCCATGCAGTTTGCAGGCATTTCACTCAGACAACTGTTCCTTTTAGTTTCCATTTAAGTAGTCTCCTCATTTTTGTGCACTTCCCCCTTTTTGAAGTTAAATGCCACTGTGGTGAGTTTCTTTGGTATGTTCTCCTCCTGCAAGGATGTTAAATTTAATTACATTATGATAGCTATTACTGAGCAGTTCATCTATATTCACCTCTTGGACCCCATCCTGTGTGCCACTTATAATTACATCAAGAATTACCTCTTCCGTTGTGGGTTCCAAGACTAGTTGCTCCAAAAAATCAGTCATTAATGATGTCTAGAAATTATCCCTGCATGCTGTTCTGAGATGAAATGTTCCCAGTCAATATGGGGATAGTTGAAATCCCCCATTATTATTGAGTTTTCTGTTTTTGTAGCTTTTCTAATCTCCCTGAGGATTTCACAGTCACCATTACCATCTTGGTCAGGTGGTCAGTAGTATATTCCCATTACTGTACTCTTTTATTATTCAAGCATCAAATTTCTATCCATAGAGATTGTGTTACACTTTGATTCATTTAAGATTTTTACTGTAATTGACGGTATGCTTTCTATCATGTATAGTGCCACCAGTGCAACCTACTCTGTCATTCCTGTATGTTTTGTACCCTGGTATTACCATGTCCCATTGATTATCATTGTTCCACCAAGTTTCTGTGATGTCTATTATATCAGTATCCTTATTTAATACCAAGCAGCCAGGTTCACTCATATTGCTATTTAAACTCCTACATTGAAAGAGGAATGAAAGAAATAAAAACTAGGTAGGAGAGAATGAAATATACTAGTTCTAAGAACTTGCAGGACATGGTGACCAGAAACAATCAGTTCAATACTCTAAATACAGATAATACTTCTTTTGTTTAATAAATCAGATAATTTTAAATGCAAGACGTGTTTTGAAATGTTCTGGATATATAAGAAAAATTTTTCATTTAATTAAAGAACAATTTTAAAATACTGTTTATGTGCATTTTAAATTGAATTTCAGTTGCCATCACATGTAAAAAAAATTTATCTAGTAAATAAGGTATGCATCATTTACCATTTTTTTTTTATACAAAAATGTGGAAATTAAAAATCTCAATAAATGTATGTAAGCTATATAATGATTTAAATAAATGTGTATATAGGCAGTGTATCTCCCTGATTAGTAAAAAGAAGAACCAAAGATAGTATAAAGTAGACGTTTAGTTGCAAATTAACATGTTTTAATGGTAACCAACCAATGAGAATCAAGCTTTCTTTAGGAAAATAACGGAAAAGAACAAATGCAAAATATTAAAATAGATAACTTAAATCAGCAAGCAGGAAACTTTTAATTTAAATAATGATTAAAATAAGTGATTTAAATCACTCCAACATCCTCATTTATGAAATCAGATAATCCACAATGGGTCTTCCAGTCACAAGTGCAAATTAGTGAGTTCCCACTGTACTTAAAAAACAAAAACAAAAAAAAACAAACTTGAGCATCCTACCAATTAAGTAATGTACAAATAAAGTTTATATTTCTGACTGTCAGCATGTTACACAGAAAGGATGCTGACTTTTAAGATTACATTATATGCGGACTATTGGACTCTTTCCAAGATAAAGTACTGTGCTGGGGTGCAGGATTGGAGAAGCCGAAAGCCTTATTTGTGCATTCTACCCAAGGATGTGACACCTAATTTTTTTTCTGTCTTGCTGCCAAGCCTGATTCCTAGGGCAGAAATATCCAGAAATAAAGTTCATGTGCGCTATTGCTCTCTCCCCAACTCTGTTTTCTTGGAGCAAGGGAAATCTGTTGTCCTTTGAGTGTTTTAATACGAAACAGAAAATTTTCTGTAGTACAGAATCAAATGAGGATTATTTTTACTACTGTATTTTTTTTCTTAGAGCTGAACAATACTGGGGAGATTCTGCCCTAACATTGTTTGTTTTATAGAAGAGGAAAATGCATTAGCAATTTTGATGCTGTGGGGATTGTTTTACTGAACCTCGTGCAATGACATTGGAAGTATGTGATGGATCCAGTGAGGATCACTTTTTTTTTTTTTCTCTCTCCAAAATATGGTTGATTATATATCAAGTACTGGGGAAAGTGACGTGTCTTAGAATATTAAAAAAAAAATGCAATTTGGGTATAGCGGAGGGTTGCGCTTTATTTTCAATCTATTAAGTCAGTTTTTTATGAGATTATCAGCTCTGTCAGAACAGGCCAGACTTTGCTGTGGGTTCGAATGTGGATAAGTATAAGAGAGATAGGAACCAGAGGTTTATTTTTAAGTTAAGAACAGGCAACCTAAAATCCCAGTGAAGTGGACCTGTTTTATCTGGATTTCTGCTGATTTAATATGCATATGTATGCATGTTAATATGCTGTCTGGACCAGAGTTTGTTTGTTTTGTTTTTAAAATATGTATTGCAGTGTAGGACAGTGGTTGTTAAAGTTCAAGACCTAATGGACCATGTCTAAAACTCAAAATTAGTTGGTGTATCAGTATAATTGTGATGGATTCTTCTCCTGATACTGTGCTTTCAGCCAGCTCACAATCCACTAGTGATACGTATGGCACAGTTTGACAAACTGCTAGTGTAGAGGATTTCAACAAGAGTTAACTAGCTTATGGTACCTTCTGGGTTTTAACTGGCTGAGAGAGGCTGAAAAAAAGAGAGGGAAATCTCCTGACAACAGAAGGAGTTTTTGATACGGAAAAGGAAGACTAGGAAGCTTTTTATGTAAAGTATTTCTGAACATAAGAATGGCCATACAGGGTCAGACCAATGATATGTCTAGCCCAGTATCCTGTCTTCCGACAGTGGCCAATGCCAGGTGCTTCAGAGGGAATAAACAGAACAGGCAATCATCAGGTGATCCATCACGTGTCGTCCATTTCCCCGCTTCTGGCAAACAGAGGCTGGGGACACTTCAGAGCATGGTTCTGCGTCTTTGCCCATCCTGGCTAATAGCCATTGATGGACCTATCCTCCATGAATTCATCTATTTCTTTTTTTAACCCTGTTGTAGTCTTGGCCTTCACAACATCCAGTGGCTGTGGCTGGGAGAGAGGACTCCCCCCAGCCCTCTCTCACTGCAGCAGTTTGGGACCGGGGAAGCTCCGAGGCCAGGGAAGAGGCACCTCTCCCCGGTTGCGGGAGCTCTGGAGCAGAGGTGCCTCTCCCCACTTGCATGGCCCTTGAAACCCTGCTGTGTAGCCGGGCAGCTTAGAGGGACTGCTCCAAGAAGCAGTCATTTAAGGTGTCAAGAAACTTTATCTGCATCCCGTCCTGAGGTGACATATACCCAGTCAAAATGGGGGTAGTTGAAATCCCCCATTATTATTAAGGTGTTTTTTAGTATAGCCTCTCTAATCTTTCTGAGCATTTCATAGTCACTATCACCATCCTGGTCAAGTGGTAGAGAGTATATCCCTACTGCTATATTCTTACTATTCAAGCATGGCATTACTATCCATAGAGATTCTGTGGTACAGTTTGGTTCATTTAAGATTTTTACTTCATTTGACTCTATGCTTTCTTTCACATATAGTGCCACTCCTTCACCAGCATGACCTATTCTGTCCTCCTGATATATTTTGTACCCTGGTATTTGCTGTCCCATCGATTATCCTCATTCCACCAAGTTTTTGTGATGCCTAGAATATCAATATCCTCATTTAATACGAGGCATTCAGGTTCAGCTGTCTTAGTATTTGAACTTCTAGCATTTGTGTATAATAAGCACATAAAAAATTGTCACTTTTTAGCTGTTTGCCATTATGTGATGTAATAACATATGTAATGTTATGTGAATGGAACTCTTTTTCATTTGACTATTTCTCATCAGATCCTACCCATATTTTATCACGTTCCATCTTCTCCTCCTTAGTAGAATATAGAGAATCTCCATTAATAGATCTTCCCCAAGGGATGTCTCTATCTGAACCACTTGCTCCTCCGCACTTGTCGGCTTTCCCCCCTGCCCATCCCTTAGTTTAAAAACTGCTCTACGACCTTTTTAATTTTACATGACAGCAAACCGGTTCCACTTTGATTTTGATGGAGCCCATCCTTCCTGTATAGGCTCCCCCTTTCTCAAAAGTTTCCCCAGTTCCTAATAAATCTAAGTGTGGATCTCCTATTATCTGACACCACCACCCCCCTCAAATTGCCCCATTTCATTGGTTGCCAGAAAGAATTACTTTGGTTAAATATAAAATTGGTTTCTTTGTCCTTACCTCGAGGACAAATTTGCTGACACTACAGCTTATGTTGACATAACTTATTTTGTTCAGGAGTGTGAATAAAGAGCTCTTCTGAGCAACTTAAGTTACACCGACATAAGTGCAGGTGTGGACAGTGCTATGACAGCGGGAGAGCTTCTCCCACTGACATAGCTACTGCAGCTCACGGGGACTGGAGTAGTTAAACCAATGGGAGAGCTCTCTGCCAGCGGCTTAGAGCAGCTACATTGGAGCTGCACCATTGTAAGCTTTCTAGTATAGCCATAGTCTCAAAAACAAAACTGAGAACTGGCCTGTTATATCAATTACTTTGGAAGCATCACTGAATGAAAGGAAAAGAAGATGAATTGTCTACTTGTCCTATTTATTTGCTAAATTCCTCCTCAGTTCTACTTCCTGGGATGATGAGGTGCACTTGGCTAATTATGTATACATTGTCAATGAAGGGTAGTATAGTGCTTTTTGCTGTTTGCTATGACAAGGAACCTATGGTGGCTAGGCAGTGCTGCTGAATATGCATCTGCAGGGAGTCCAAAGATAAGGAGGGCATCACTTCACCAGGAAGAGCCTGAAATGCTAGGATACTGCTCATACTCCATTGCTCTGTAATGGGGCATATGAGCTCCTTTGAGTTAATTGAAAACTTTGTAGCAGTACTTGAGTCTTCTGGGGAAACAGAGTACAGTGTCCTCTTGTTTTAAAGGAAACCCAGTTATCTCCATTCACTGATGCCTTAACTCTTTCCAGAAATACTCCAGTTTTGGTCACCTTACACACCTCTGGCACGACAGGGAAGTTTTGAGGTGGGTGAAGCAAAGATAGTTGCATACTGAATCTTTGAGTCTTGGAATTGGGTGAGGGGGATAGTAGCAGTGATGATTTCAAGGGGCTCCAGGTATGCTTGATTTGGCCTGTTGCTCAGCCTGAATGGAGGCTGAGGGAAAACCCCCCAGAAACTGGGACAGACTGAAGGATGGTCCAGGGGAGACTAAGCTGTGCTCTTTTAGGAGACATGTCTGCATTCTTATACCCCTAAATAACGAGTTGGATGCACATGGACTAACCACAGTGTACTTGATGCAAATGAGTTTGCTCTTTAAACATAGGAGCTCTAGTACTCAACCACACACTTGAACAAATTATTGATTCCTGTGCCCTTTTGGGAACTGCTTGCCTGTGGACAGGCAAATAAGTCTTCGCCTACTAGGGAGCAGCTATGGCCAAAATGAAAAGAGGTTTAGAAGTGATTGTGTTTTTCCCTGGGAATGCTAATATTTTGCAAGTAAAGGGACACAGCTTGACATCTAAACCTTTTTCTTTATCAATTAAAGTAGTTTCAGGTTCTACGTCTGTCTCTCCATTCCTGCCTTTTATTTTTTGCTTTTGCAATCACATTTTTTTCCATTTAAAGATAGATATTCCTTATATTACTGTTTCCTTGTGAAAAACCCACAAAATCAACAGACAAAATTGACTATGAAGGGAGAAACACAAAGTAAACAAAATGAAAAAATGTTTTCTTTATTTGCCTTTAGTTATGATAACCTTAGGAATTACTTATAACAGTAAGTAAAGTAAATTTTAGACAGAAGTATGATTTTGGTTTTTTTTTAAACTTGACTGTGTCCCATTAAAGGCATGCATACATGTCCCTCTCTGAATGATCTAATAACTAAGATGACTTTTGGTTGACAGTTGCTTCAGTCCAGTACTAAAACCTTCAAAACTGTTTCTGTTCTATAATGGAAGAAAAATCACATCACCCCAGCTCACAACCTGCAGTGCTGGAGTGCCTCTCTTTGTTGTATCTTTATCTCAAGAAAGATAATCGAAGATATATTAAACTATAGCAGTCAACTATCTTTTTTGATGACATTACAAGTTTGTTTGAGAAAGTTAATTGTGTTAATGTAATATAGTTAGATGTCTATAAGGCATTTGTCTTGCTACTGCATGCCTTTTTTATTAAAAAACCTAGAACAATATAAAATTAACATGTCTTATTAAATGGATTAAAAGTTGGTTGACTGATAGGTCTCAATGTGTAATTGTAAACAGGGAATCATCACTGAGTGGGTCTGTTTCTAAGGGGATGCCATAGGGATTGGTTCTTGGCCCTATGCTGTTTAACGTTTTTATCAATGAACTTTAGGAAAACATAAAAGTATTGCTGATAAAGTTTGCAGATGGCCCAAAAATTGTGGGAGTGGTAAATAATGAAGAGGACAGGTCACTGATACAGAGTGATATGGATCACTTGGTAAACTGAGTGCAAGCAAACAATATGCATTTTAATACAGCTAAATGTATATGATGTAGGAACAAAGAATGTAGGCCATACTTATAGGATTGGGGACTTTATCCTGGGAAGCAGTGACTCTGAAAAAAGATTTGAAGATTGTGGTGGATAATCAACTGAACATGAGCTTCCTGAGTGATGCTATGGCCAAAAGGGTTAATGTGATTGTTGAATGCATAAACAGGGGAATCTGTAGGAGGAGAAAAGTTATTTTACCTCTGTATTTGGCACTGGTGTGACTGGTGCTGAATACTGTGTCCAGTTCTGGTGTCCACAATTCAAGAAGGATGTTGATAAATTGAAGAGGGTTCTGAGATGAGCCATGAAAATGATTAAAGGATTAAAGAAAATGCCTTGTAGTGATAGACTCAAAGTACCATATCTACACTGCAATAACAGACCTATTGCATGGCTGTGGCTGGCCTGGGTCAGCTGACTTTAGCTCAAGTTGTGGGGCTAAAAATTTCAGAGTAGATGTTTGGGTTTGGGCTGGAACCTGGGCTCTGAAACCCCATGAGGGGATGGGTCCTCAGATCCCAGGCTCCAGTTGGAGCCTAAATGTGTACACTACAATTTTTAGCCCCGCAACCTGAGCCCAAGTCAGTTGATCTGGTCTCTGAGACTTAGTGCCATGTTTTTTTTTTTAATTGCATTGTGGACATTTCCAACAAGCTCAGTCTGTTTAGCTTAATAAAGAGGTTTAAGGGGTGATGATCACATCTGTAGGTATGTACATGGGGTAAAAATATTTGATAGTGGGCTCTTCAATATAGTAGGCAAAGTCGTAAAATGATCCAGTAGCTGGAAGTTGAAGCTAGACAAATTCAGTCTGGAAATAAGGTGTGAATTTTCAACCGTGAGGGTAATTAACCATTGGAACACCTTACTAAGGGTTGTGGTGGATTCTCCAACACTGGGAATTTTAAAATCAAGATGGGATGGTTTTTCTAAAAGATATGTTCTAGGAATTATTTTGGTGAAGTACTATGGCCTTTGTTATGCAATAGATCAGACTAGATCAGTGGTTCTCAACCTATTTATCATTGTGGGATGCAGGTTGAGAACCACAGTGTATTCCCCCCATTTCTCCCCACAGACCCCTATGCCCAGTGCCTCCTGCCCAGAGACCCCTCCGTAGAGTGAGGCCAGGAGCAGAGCCC
Source organism: Lepidochelys olivacea (assembly GCF_965140295.1). Taxonomy (NCBI): domain Eukaryota; kingdom Metazoa; phylum Chordata; order Testudines; family Cheloniidae; genus Lepidochelys; species Lepidochelys olivacea. The sequence continues at coordinate 29,557,898 of NC_140413.1, forward strand.
TGGGCAGGGGGCCAGCAGCCCTGACCCTGGATCTGGTTGTGCAGCCGGGTGGCAGTCCGGACCTTGACCCCGTGGGGCCAGCTGGCAGCTGTGGAATCCCGCTGCGTGGGGCTGGCTGGCAGCCCCAGACCCTGCGGAACTGGCTGGCAGCCCAGACCCCAGCTGGGCCAGGCATGCTGGGCAGCCGGGAACCTGGACCCCGTGGCCCAGCAGCCTTTAACACATAGCTGGGCTGCAGCTATGTGCTAATTGGGTTGCATGCAGCCTGTGGGCCACTGGTTCAGAACTACTGGACTAGATAATCAGAATGGTCCTTTCTGGCCTTGGAATTCTATGAAAAACCTGTGGACTTTCTTATGAAGTTCCTGAAAATGTTTGTCTTGTATAACAGTCTTTTCATATGAGCCAAAGGACCTTCAGAATTTCCTGCTATCTCTCTGGAACAGTTTATCCCAGATCCTAGACATGAATGAAAATACTAACATGCGATTTAAGAGCATCCTTAGAGTGGAGGAGTATATAAAAACTTTTTTGCAGAGATGACTCCTAGAACTAGAAAGGGTTGTTTAATTGCAGACAGAAGCTTACTTGTGTCAAATGACTCTGGGACAGTGGAGCAGAAGTGAATACTGAAGCAGTATAAACTAGTTGGAACAGAGAGCAATTGGACTAGTCCTAAAACATGTCCAGTACCCTAAAAGGAAAGAATACATGTTAGGAAGGACAGAAAATGTGCCATGTCATATACAAAAAAAAGGTGTGCACAGGATCTCCAAGCCTACGTAAGGAAGCAATATAGATTCAATCAAAGGCATAGAACCCAGAAGATGAACAGAACTGTCAATCTGATTGGGTGTATAGTCATGCACGCACATCTTTGAAAACAGACAAGGTATGTCTCTTCATGCTTTGGCCAGCATTCCAGAGGACATAGTTCCATGCTGATGACGGGTTCTGCTCGATAACAATCTGAAGCAGTGCATACTGATGCACATTCATTTTCATCATCTGAGTCAGATGCCACAGTGCAGGAGACATACAATTCTCCCCCAAGAAGTTCAGTCACAAATTTAATTAACGTATTATTTTTTTAATAAGTGTCATCAGCATGGAAGCATGTCCCCTGGAATGGCATAAAGCTAAAGCATGAAGGGACATACGAATATTTAGCATAGCTGGCATGTAATACCTTGCAATGCTGGCTACAGAAGTGCTATGCGAAAGCCTGTTTTCACTTTCATTGACATTGTAAATAAGAAGTGGGCAGCATTATCTCCCAAAAAACTCTACTGCTTGCCCAAGATCTCCATCAACTTCTATGGATTTACATCACACATCCTTCTTACTATTTGTCTTTCATTTGTGGGTTGGGAAATAATGGAGTCATTTCAGGTAAAAAGTCTATTTGAAATGGAAAAAGGATGCTTGTGCACATTTAAAGAACATGATAGTAACGGTAGAAACATTGGCATTGTAATTTGAAATGCTACCCCACTGTATGATATGCTGTGTCTAATCTTAGGCCCAGTCTACCTTAAGGAAGCTCACACTGTTGTTACCTTGATGCAGTTACAGCAGTGTAGACCCCTAATGTAGGCACATTGCACTAGCACAAAATAGGGCTAATTCCATTGCAGCTTGTTTTGGTGTTTTACTGCACGAGGATGCACCAGTATTAGTGCCACTTCCTGCCAGCTCAGGACCATCTACAACAATGCTATTATAGTGAGTACTGATTTAGAATTCAAAGACACAATGAGAGAGCCTATTTCTAGGCGCTTAAAGGGAAAGATGGATGCACATACCAAAAAACCCCAAGTCTGATATAACTATTTCCAATGTTTTATTGAAAATACACTTTTAGATATGGTGTTTGGATTACTTTTTTGTGGATGGTAAAAGAATAGTCCATTTTGAGTGGACAGAATATTTAAATTATTAAGGGAACATCTTGGTTACCTCAGTGATATGTTTTGTCTTTTTAAGCAGTGGTGGTGGGAAATTTAATGAAGCATTTATTAAAGCTAAAGTGGAACTGGTACTCTCAATTCCTCACTTTAATAATCTTTCAAAAGTATGTCAAGTATGCTGTATAGAGGGAATTAGAGAGCTTTTTCAGTTTCACCACAATCTGTTTTACATTAATTTATTTCCTATTTGTAGCTTGGCATTAAGCAATTCTGAGCACTGTTTTAATAAAAAAAAAAACACAGATAAAAATACAAAGACAAAATATTTTTCAAGTTCAGGAGATGACAAAGCTTCACTGTCTATAGATACAGGATCTTGTGGTCAGACATACCAAAGGAAATAGTCATTCTCAGAAATATGTATACTAAGAAAATTCAAGGAGTTCAAGATCTTTTTAATAAATGTTACTTTTAAAAACAAACATAAATGTAAAAATGGGAACAAATTAAAAATAAAAATTATTCTACTTTCTGTGTCTTCCCTAAACTTTCATTATTTATCCACTTTAGAATATAAGCTTGAAAAACTTTTTTTTTTTTTTTTAAAAGGAAGTGGTTCATTCTGTCATACATTGCTTCTCTGTGGTTTCTACCATATTTCTCATTACAAATTCCTGTTTAAGTATCCTTATTAAGCTCCAATCCTGCAGACACTTGCAAATATGCTTAACTTTAACCTTGAAAGTAGTCCTGTCTACTTCATTAGGACTACTCATATACTTAAAGTCAGAAACATGCTTGTGTGTGTGTTTGTAGGATTGGGAATTTAGACAGCAGTTGATGGCAAAGTTGACTATATGCAAAGATGTGACCTTTTGATATATGTCATCTTTTTGATTTGTGTGATACTTCTAAAAGCTATTCATTTTATAATAGATGTTTTATACAATTTCTGTTTTTTTAATCTTCCTTACCACTCTTTAGAGTATGAAGGATTAATTTAAGCAACAGCTGAGTAGCAACAACTGAGACCTGTTTTCCAATAAAAGTGTATGTATGCCTTAATTGTTTTTTCTGAAGTTTGGGTCTTAAAGTTTGGACATTTTGTTTTCTTGTAATTGTGTAAGAGTCAGTTTTCTCAGATCCCTCCTTTTCCTGATCACTATTTTGAAATAAACAATTTTTCTTCTCTAGACCTTGGGACAACATTCGTGCTGTTTCACTGGATTTCCTCACCTTGTTTCTCAGTTTTTGGTTGCAGTTAAGATTAATATAGTATAGGGATGTAAATATCGGTTAAAAAAGTTAACCAGTTAAACGATTAAAATTATATTGTTTAACCATTAACCAAGGTCGCTTCAACTGGCCTGGCCTGGCCTGGCCTGGCTAGGGCTTGGGTTCCTCTGGCACGCTGGCTTGGGGCTGCAGGGGCTGGGGTATCACCGGGGCTGGGGCTGCTCCGGCCTGCCCAGCCGGGCGCGCCCAGGGGTGGGGTCACTCTGGCCGGCCAGCCCAGCCAGGGTTAACGGTTAAGGTCCAGTTAACGGTAAACCTAATGCTTACCAGTTAACTGTTTAACTTTTTACATCCCTTTATAGTACATCTATGTCAGGCTATGTGAGGGAAAACTAAAGGTGGAGCAGATGTCCTGGACCCAGGGTGTAACACAGTGGTGGGCAATCTGCGGCCCATCAGGGTAATCTGCTGGCGGGCCGCGAGACAGTTAGTTTATATGGATCGTCTGTAGGCACAGTCACCTGCAGCTCCCATTGGCCAGGAACGGTGAGCCGTGGCCATTGGTTGCTGTGGGCAGCCATGCCTGTGGACAGTCATGCTAAACAAAGCATCAGAGGGGTAGCTGTGTTAGTCTGTATCCACAAAAACAATGAGGAGTCTGGTGGCACCTTAAAGACTAACAGATTTATTTGGGCATAAGCTTTGGTGGGTAAAAAACCCACTTCTGCATGGAGTGAAAATTACAGATACAGGCATAAATATATATTGTCACATGAAGAGAAGGGAGTTACCTTACAAGTGGAGAGCCAATGTTGAAGGCCAAGTCAGTCAGGGTGGATGTGGTTCACTCCCAATAATTGATGAGGAGGTGTCTATACCAAGAGAGGGAAAATTGCTTTTGTAGTGAGACAGCCACTCCCAGTCCCTATTCAAGCCCAAATAGATGGTGTTAAGTTTTCAAATGAATTGTAGCTCTGGAGTTTCTCTTTGAAGTCTGTTTTTGAAGGTTTTTTGTTGAAGAATGGCTACTTTTAAATCTGCTTGTGAGTGTCATGGGAGACTGAAGTGTTCTACTACTGGGTTTTTTATGTTACCATTCCTGATGTCTGATCTGTGTCCATTTATCCTTTGATGTAGAGACTGTCCGGTTTGGCCAACGTACATGGCAGAGCGGCATTGCTTGCACAGGTGAATGAGCCTCTGATGGTGCAGGTGAATGAGCCTCTGATGGTGTGGCTGGTGTGGTTGGGTCCTATGATGGTGGTGTTAGTGTAGATATGGGGACAGAGAAGGCAACAGGGTTTGTTACAGGGATTGGTTCCTTGATTAGTGTTTCTGTGGTGTGGTGTGTAGTTGCTGGTGAGTATTTGCTTCAGGTTGGGGGGTTGTCTGTAAGTGAGGATTGGCCTGCCTCCCAAGGGCTGTGAGAGTGGGGGATCAACTATACAACAGAATAGGTTGTAGATCGTTGATGATGTGCTGGAGAGGTTTGAGCTGGGGGCTGTACGTGATGGCCAGTGGTGTTCTGTTATTTTCCTGGTTGGGCCTGTCCTGTAGTTGGTGACTTCTTGGTATCCGTCTTGCTTTGTCAGTCTGTTTCCTCACTTCCTCAGGTGGATATTTTAGTTTTAAGAATACTTGATAGAGATCTTGTCAGTGTTTGTCTCTGTCTGAGGGATTGGAGCAAATGCGGTTGTATCGTAGAGCTTGGCTGTAGACAATGGATCGTGTGATGTGTCCTGGATGGAAGCTGGAGGCATGTAGGTAAGTATTGCAGTCAGTAGGTTTCCGGTATAGGGTGGTGTTTATGTGACCATCACTTATTTGCACTGTAGTGTCCAGGAAGTGGATCTCTTGTGTGGACTGGTTCAGGCTGAGGTTGACGGTGGGGGTGGAAATTGTTGAAATCCAGGTGGAATTCTTCAAGGGCCTCCTTCCTGTGAGTCCATACGATGAAGAAGTCATCAATGTAGCATAAGTAGAGGAGGGGCGCTAGGGGACGAGAGCTGAGGAAGTGTAGCTCTAAGTCAGCCATAAAAATGTTGGCATACTGTGGGGCCATGCGGGTACCCATAGCAGTGCCGCTGACTTGAAGGTATAAGTTGTCCCCAAATCTGAAATGGTTGTGGGTGAGGACAAAGTCACACAGTTCAGTCACCAGGTGTGCCGTGGCCTCATCAGGGATACTGTTTCTGACAGCTTGTAGTCCATCCTCATGTGGAATATTGGTGTAAAGAGCCTCTACATCCATGGTGGCCAGAATAGTGTTTTCAGGAAGATCACCAATGCACTGTAGTTTCCTCAGGAAGTTGGTGGTGTCTCGAAGATAGCTAGGAGTGCTGGTAGCGTAGAGTCTGAGGCGAGAGTCCAAATAGCCAGACAATCCTGCTGTAAGAGTGCCAATGCCTGAGATGATGGGGTGTCCAGGATTTCCAGGTTTATGGATTTTTGGGTAGCAGATAGAATACCCCTGGTCAGGGCTGTAGGGGTGTGTCTGTGTAGATTTGTTCCCGTGGTGAGGCAGGGAGTTTCTTGAGCAGATGGTGTAGTTTCTTTTGGTACTCCTTAGTGGGATCAGAGGATAGTGGCCTGTAGAAATGTTGTAATGGAGGGTTGTCTGGCAACCTCTTGTTCATAATCCAACCTGTTCATGATGACTACAGCACCTCCTTTGTCAGCCCTTTTGATTATAATGTCAGAGTTGTTTCTGAGGCTGTGGATGGCATTAAGTTCTGTATAGCTGAGATTATGGGACAAGTGATGCTGTTTGTTCATAGTTTCAGCCTGTGCACGTCTGCAGAAGCACTCTATGTAGAAGTCCAGCCCGTCATTTTGACCATCAGGAGGAGTCCATGCAGAATTCTTCTTGTAGTGTTGGTAGAAGGGTTCCTGTAGGTCAGTGCTCTGTTCAGTGGTGTGTTGAAAATATTCCTTGAGTCGGAGACGGCAAAAGTAGGCTTCCAGATCACCACAGAACTGTCATGTGCATGGGGATGGTGGGGTAGAAAGAGAGTCCCCGAGATAGGACAGACTCTTCTGCTGGGCTGAGTGTGTGGTTGGATAGATTAACAATATTGTTGGGTGAGTTAAGGGTACCACTGTTGTTGCCCGCTGTGGCATGTAGGAGTTTAGATAGTTTACTGTCCTTTTTCCTCTGTAGAGAAGTAAAGTGTGTTGTAAATGGCTTGTCTTGTTTTTGTAAAGTCCAGCCATGTGGAAGTTTGTGTGGAAGGTTGGTTTTGTATGAGAGTCTCCAGTTTTGAGAACTCATTCTTGATCTTCTCTGCTTTGCTGTACAGGATGCTGATCAGGTAGTTCCTCAGTTTCTTTGGGAGTGTATGGCACAATCTCTCACCATAGTCAGTGTAGTATGTCGATTGCAATGGATTTTTTACCTTCAGTCCATTTGGTATGATGTCCATCTGTTTGCACTTGGAGAGGAAGATGATGTCTGTCTGTATCTATGAAAGTTTTTTTCATGAAGTTGATGGATTTCCACTTCATACGGCTAAATTCAGTGCTTTGCATGGTACCAAATATCAGAGGGGTAGCTGTGTTAGTCTGTATCCACAAAAATAGTGAGGGGTCTGGTGACACCTTAAAGACTAACAAATTTATTTAGGCATAAGCTTTCATGGGTAAAAAACCCACTTCTTCAGATGCATGGAGTGAAAATTACAGATACAGGCATAAATATATATTGGCACATGAAGAGAAGGGAATTTACCTTACAAGTGGAGAACCAATGTTGAAGGCCAATGGTAAACAAACTGTCTCATGGCCCGCAAGTGGATTACCCTGACAGGCTGCATGTGGGCTGCAGGTTGCCCACCACTGGTGTAACAGAAGTCTCGTTTTCTGGTATTTCATTCAGGTATTGAACTATCTTCGGTGCTGTGTTCCAACTAACCACAGGTCTACCTAGACAGCATCTCTTCTCTCACATATTATCATGTTGATACATTTAGAGAATGGAGAGAGGATATTCTGACAGTATGTTGGCTGTATGTTGGCTGGCAGGATGGAAACAGAAACAGGCAAATTGCTTTAATCTTTTCTACCTGATTCAGTATATTTTTCATGAGGTTGGGAGAGTTAAGGAATGACAAGAAGGTGGAAGACTAGAAGGGATGTAGACAATGGCAGATTTGAGGAGAATAGGAAGGATCAGATTAGGATACCATAAGGACCTAAAAGAAAAATCACGTACAGAAAGTGGATTGTTCTGGTTTTTTTTCACATGAAATACATTACAGTGCTGTACTTAAAATAAAAAGAAAAGGAGTACTTGTGGCACCTTAGAGACTAACCAATTTATTTGAGCATAAGCTTTCGTGAGCTACACATAAACGTTGTCATGCAATAACACTTGTTTTTATATGCCTTGCACTTAAAATGTGAATTTTCCAGTCATACTAATAGGATTCCTTTCCCTTTTATTTTCAGCAGAAAACACTGTCTTCTGTTATTTTGTTTGCAAAATAAATATAAAGTGACAGTTAGATTGTATAGTCTATTCTATTTGCTAATCAATTGTTCTACACTAGACATGTTTTAGGCCAGGGATCTCAAACTCAAATTACCAGGAGGGCTGTATGAAGACTAATACATTGGCCCGAGGACCGCATCACTGACACTGCCCCCCCTGCTGTCCCTGGCCTTGCCCCTACTCCACCCCTTCCCCTTCCCCATTCCAACCCCTTCCCCAAAGTCCCCACCCCAACTCCGCTCCCTCCCTGCCTCTATTCCAATCCCTTTCCCAAATTTCCTCTTCTGTCCCGCCTCGTCTTCGCTTCCTCCCCTGAGCACATGGCTCCCTGCTCCTCCCCCCTCCCTCCTAGAAACTGCTAAGTGCTGCCAAATAGCTGTTTGGCGGCGGGAAGCACCTGGAGGTAGGTTGAGGAATGGGAACGAGGCGTGCTGGGGGGGCAGTGGGGGAGGGAAGCTTGGCGGCTGCAGGAAATAACCTGGGGGGGGTGTGCGCGGCGGGGAGCTTGGTGGGCCGCAGCAAATATCTCTGCAGGCCACATGTTTGAGGCCCTTGTTTTAGGCTTTATAGAATACACTGGCTGCAATGGACAAACAGAAACAGCACCAGATAACCAGCATGTACTGTATACTTTCTTACAGACTCAAGATGTGAAATCTGAATTAGAATGTAATTAGAATATTACAGTGGAATATTATTGTGACAACTTTAGGATTTAAAATAATCAATTTATCAGAGCTCCACATATATGCAGGATAGTATAATTCATTTAAAAATATAATCCCTTTACAAAAAAAGTAAAAAGTGTGCACTGGAGACAAGTACCCTTTTCTTCCACAGAATCAGAACAGTGCAGGCAAAGATGATTGAAGCTTCCACATCCGTATGCCTCAACCCAGTTCTTGGAAGAGCACTTGCAGCAGTCAGAGGGATAGGTCAATCTCCATGCCATGCCATTTAATTGCTAATCTTTCTTCTGAGTTTGTTGGTATAAAAGTTGTGGCCTTTTAAAAATAAATAAATAAATGGATATTTTGTACAATGGAAACTGAATTTTGATCAGAAACTTCCTTTATGTATGTGGCCGTTGAAGAGGCATTGGTAGTAACAACTTCTGGTAACTGCTGATGTCAGCTAGAATCTAACTGGTGATTTAGATTACAAAGTCTTTTACCTCTATTAGTAATCTCTTGACTAATACTGTCCCTTTGATTTAGTCCTCAATTTTTAATATTTTATTTCCCAAAAACAGTAATTCATACTTTTATTTAATAAGGCTTAATGAGAGTAATGTATATGTATTCCTGACATAATATCCCTTTCCTCCTGCAGTCAGTAATTTTGAGCAAGATTTAGCACACAGTCTTGATTGGTTGAGAAATATTCCACGTGATACATTTTATTTAATCAAACTCTGAAAGCAAAATACTTTAATTAGCTTGGTGTACATTTTGCTAGCTTCAACCTGTGCTGCTTTACTTTGGTTAACCTAGTTCTTGAAGAGTAATCTAAGCCTAAAGTTTGTCAATTTTGAAGTTAAAACCAATTTTTAATCTCCTAATTTTCCCCCTTTTACTAAACTTCAGTCTAAATGGGTGTCATTTCAAGAGCCTGGCTAGTAGAGATGGAACTCTGGACAAGTTGCCCTCTTGTAACCTATTGCAACAAACTCCCGTTGACGTTCTGTAAGTGTTCTGGAAAACTTGAACACAAAATAAATAAAGAACACAAAATCAAGATTTTCAAACCTCATAATTTTGGTGTCCCAGGATAGCTGGCCCCTTAAGAAGAGATGGGCCTCAGTCCACCTATGACATAGCTAACTCACCTCTCCAAGTGGGGAGAATGAAAGTCATGTGACTGAGTCAGGTGACCCAGTCATGGAAGGTGCTGAGTATTGGCAGATGCTTTGCAAATACCGCAGAGAATCAGGGCCCTGCAGGAGCCTTTTTAGTGAACCAGAGGGAAGACACCAGCAAGGAAGGAAGCCAACAGACAAGGCCAAACTCCATTCTAAGAAGTGCTGGGAGAACAGGAAGACAGACCCTCAGGGAAGAGGGGCTGTGCCCGGCTTGGGACTGGGATGAAAGGAACTTTAAAAAGGTAGACCTCATGGATAAGGGGCTGCGTCTAGTGTGAGACAGGGCAGAAGAGACTTTATATTTCAGTTGATTTTGTGTTAACGAGCTGGACCCCCAAAAGGGATGTTGGTATTGGACGCAAGTGTCTGTGAAGTTAATGAGGAGCCTGAATGAAGGGGAAACCAATGCAGGCCTTTGCAGAGCCATGTTTGGCCAGCAGGGGGCACAGAAGGGTAGATGCACCCTTTTATATTGGGCAATGAATTCTGTTCTGTGTAAATTAATATACTGTCCTCATCATTGTGTTGTCTGGGTGCCTCCTAGAGTAGTGCATTAAGCAATGTGACAACCAGCTATCACATGCTTGTTATCTTATCCTGTCTCCAATGGGAGAAGGGTGTGCAGTGGAGTGTCCTATTTAGGAATTTTTCTTTCATAATATGTTTCCATAACTTTGTTGGAGAAGGCAAGGTCAAAGAAATGTGCCTTGTCATCGGAGAGAAAGATAGTGACGTTTGTGGTGGTCCTTAATTCCTGTGGGAGTTCGTTCCAGAGTCTTGGACTGTCCCTGAGAAAGCTCCGTCTCCTGCATAGATGAGTTTTATCCTTTAGTGTAGACAATTCCATTGTGCCAGAGGAGCAAAGTTGTCAAACACTGTCTTCATCCTGGAGCTTTAGTCCATCTCCTAGATTTCCTGGGCTCAGATCATTGAACACCTTGAAGTGAGGACTGAGGCCTTCAACTTGATTTGATATTCAATCTATGAGAAGCTGTCAAGGTTCCTCCCCCACTCTGAACTCTAGGGTACAGATGTGGGGACCTGCATGAAAAACCTCCTAAGCTTATCTTTACCAGCTTAGGTCAAAACTTCCCCAAGGTACAAAATATTCCCCCCGTTGTCCTTGGACTGGCCGCTACCACCACCAAACTAATACTGGTTACTGGGGAAGAGCTGTTTGGACGCGTCTTTCCCCCCAAAATACTTCCCAAAACCCTGCACCCCACTTCCTGGACAAGGTTTGGTAAAAAGCCTCACCAATTTGCCTAGGTGACTACAGACCCAGACCCTTGGATCTTAAGAACAATGAACAATCCTCCCAACACTTGCACCCCCCCTTTCCTGGGAAATGTTGGATAAAAAGCCTCACCAATTTGCATAGGTGACCACAGACCCAAACCCTTGGATCTGAGAACAATAAAAAGCATTCAGTTTTTTACAAGAAGACTTTTAATAAAAAATAGAAGTAAATAGAAATAAAGAAATCCCCCCTGTAAAATCAGGATGGTAGATATCTTACAGGGTAATTAAATTCAAAAACATAGAGAACCCCTCTAGGCAAAACCTTAAGTTACAAAAAAGATACACAGACAGAAATAGTTATTCTATTCAGCACAATTCTTTTCTCAGCCATTTAAAGAAATCATCATCTAACACATACCTAGCTAGATTACTTACTAAAAGTTCTAAGACTCCATTCCTGGTCTATCCCCGGCCAAGACGACTACAGACAGACACAGACCCTTTGTTTCTCTCCCTCCTCCCAGCTTTTGAAAGTGTCTTGTCTCCTCATTGGTCATTTTGGTCAGGTGCCAGCGAGGTTACCTTTAGCTTCTTAACCCTTTACAGGTGAGAGGAGCTTTCCCCTGGCCAGGAGGGATTTCAAAGGGGTTTACCCTTCCCTTTATATTTATGACAGAAGCCATTGTAGGGAGTGGAGGACAAGTATGACGTATTTGCAGTAATAATTAGTATTCCTGAGGAGATGTGCTGTAATGTTCTGTACCAGTTGGAGTTTCCTAAGAGCTGAAGGCTACATTTCCAAGTAGATTGCACTGCTGTAGACAAGTCAAGAGGTGACACAGATGTGAATAACTGAGGCCAGGTCATCATTTGCCAGGATGGGAGGGAGAGCAGAAAGGAGGGAAGAGGACAAAATATGCTGCTGTTCTGATTTTTGTAGGGCTTTTTTGTATTGCCCTTTTTTTTTTTCTTTTTTTAATTGAAGGGAAAGGTGCCCAGAGCCTGGGAGAAACGTTTTATGCTACTTCATTTAAATCCAAATAAAATTCTCTCATGAGGAGGAAAAAAAATTGACTTTTCACAAAAGGACAAGTTTAAATGTCTTCTCTTTTTGAAGGATGAGACCATCTGTCCTCTCATCATTTTCTGTTTAAGCTACAAGGTGGATTGATTTAAATCATTAAGGAAATCTTATTTAAATAAATTTTAACCTTGTTTTGCATTTGTACTTCTTAGTTATCTTTCAAAGGAGAGACTCATTCTCACCGGTTGGTATAACTGTTTAAACATGTTGATTTGTAACTAAATATAGCCTTTATGATAAATTTGGTACTACTTGTTAATGAAGAGGATACACATTTAAGTAGTTATATAGTTTAACATATATTTATTCAGATTCTAAAAGAAAGGAATTATTAACTGTAGTTAATGAATTAAAATAATTGTTTCTGCTACCTGATGTACTGGGGTTCCACTGAGCCTGCCTGTTCCACCAGCCTGGGCTCCCTCACCCTGTCCTGCTGTTCCAGGCTCTCAAGCCTCCTCTAGCACACACAGGTAGGGATACACCCAACTGCAGAAAGACAGACACTGAAATCAGTACTGCTTAGGAAGGCTTTCAGCTAAGGAATTGCCCAGCACTCCTCCGCTGGAGAGTAAACACAAAATTGTATGGTCTTGCTCTGCACCAGAACTGTACAGTGTAAGCTAATTGAAATTCACCCTCTCCCTCACTGTGGAGAGAGATATGCACAGCTTCCCCCGCCCCCCAGTTATGAATTACAAAAACTGGGTTTAAAACAGAAACAAGTTTATTAAGTACAGAGGTAGATTTTAAGAGATTATAAAGGATCGCCAACAGGTCAGAGCAGATTACCTTAGTAAATAAACAAAACCTGCAAACTGAGCTTAACACACTAGATAGGTAGGATATAAATTAGCAAATTCTCACCCCGAGTGATAAACAGGCCGGCAGACTCTTAAGGCACAAGTTACCTTGGTTTTCCCAGGTTTTCATACACAGGCTAAATAGCCTTCTAGCCTGGGACCATCACTTCCCACAGTTCAGTCCTTTCCCCTCTGGTGTTTCCAGGTGTGTTGTTGCAGGGAGAGTGAGGTCCCCCTTTTATATCTTCTTCCCACTTGCTGGAAAGCTCTTTTGCTGTGACCTGGGTCAAACAGTTCTCATTGTGTAGTGTTATCTCTGAGATGTTTCTATTGTACACAGTTCCTGGGGTAATCCTTGTGTGTATTTCCTCAATATGCCATTAACATTGTTTGGCCTTTTTACTGATGTACCTAAAAGGCTGCTTGTGGGTGCTTTCAACATTGCAATGTGTTTCAGTAACACATTCATACAAACTTCATAATTTCACATATGACGATAACACAGTCCAATGAGATATTAATGTCTAGCAGATCAAGTCTTTTTTTAGTCTGATACCTCACAAGGCATACTTTGTACAAAACATATCCTAATAACATGATGGTGTTGAGTATTGGGGTGTCAGCATGTCAGACTAGTCCAAATGAAGAAAATATTCTCTCAACACCTGCGCAAGAGGCTTCTGCTGTCAAAAGTTGTTCCAGGAGCTTAATCAGGGACTTTCCCCATTTGAATGGTTTGACTTTCTTTAAAACTTCAGCAGCAAAACATATCCTGCTTGAATCATTCACCTTTTAACCCTGCAATTTATTATGGTTGATGTTTGGTTTTGATGTCCATGACATAACAGTATCCTTTTCAGCAGTAAGATGTCTACCCTGGTGGTTTGTTTTGAGAAGATTGACAAGTAAAAGAGGTGGACTAAGTGCTTGATCCATCCACTTCTTCACTGCCAGCAGTTTAACTTTGTCGTTGGATACTTCTCCAGTGTTTCTTGAGGTTCTTTTCAAATTTCAACAGCATCAGCAGTAGAGCAGCTTCTTCTTCTGCAGTTTGTACAAAGCTATAGAAATAAGTCACAGTATTTTCAGCATGTCATCTGTTTCTCCTCAGTCCACTGTCAACTGCTTTGGATATGATAATTCCATGTATTTTGTCATGATTTTCTACAAAAATTGTCATCAGGATAGGCCAGTCTTGAATAAATAGCTCAAAACAATCAGCCACTGAATTCAGTTGTATATGTTGGGGGAGAACTAGTTTTGATCATCCTTCTTTAAGTGAAACTAAAGAAAAGTGGTTGTTACTGAAGTATTTTGCAATTTCAGCAACATTGTCCTTTATTCCTGGAGTGCCTAAGTCTGTGGCCAAAAGATACATCAATGGAGCACTGTGTACCCATGTTATAAGTTTTAGGTATACTTCATTATCCTCGTCCTGAATTCTTCTCATCTTAATTTCAGCATGTTGTTGGTTGTTTTTTTATTTAAATGATTTTAATAGATTATAATTTTTAAGCCTTACGATAGGTTGTCCTAATTTGAAATTTAATTTTAAAGAGCTTCATAGACTTTAAGACCAGAAGGAACCATCATGATGAGCTAGTCTGATCTCGTGCACATTGCAGGCCACAGAACCTCACCCACTCCTCTGGCTGAGTTACTGTAGTTCTCAAATCATGTTTTAAAGACTTCAAATTACACCATTTACTCTAGTTTAAACCTGCAAGTGACCCATGCTGCAGAGGAGAGCAAACCTCCCCCCATCCCCCCCAAAAAAAGGTCTCTGCTAATCTGAACTGGGAGAAAGTTCTTTCCTAATCCCAAATATGGCCATCAGTTGGACCCTGAGTATGTCAGCAAGACCTATTAGACACCTGGGAAAGAATTCTCAGTAGTAACTCAGTGCCCTCCCTGTCTAGTGTCTCATCTTCAGCTGTTGGGGATATTTGCTACTAGCAGTCACAGATGGATTACACGTCATTGCAGGCAGTCTCATCATATCATCCCCTCCATAAATTTACCAATTTCAGTCTTGAAACCATTTTTTATCCCTACTGTCTAAACTTATTGATGACCAGTTGATATCCATTTGTTCTTAAACAGGTTTATTTTTAAAAGGAAAACATTTAATTTAAATCTGGAAATTATTTTTTAAAAAAATCATCGAATTTTATCCCTCCTGTCTAGCTGAAATATGTGCAGTATGTGCTATGTGCAGTTTGTATTGGAGCTCCAAATATTTTATGGGTGCGGGTAGGCACGAGGGATGTATTTTGAGTTTGAAGCTCTCAATAAAAGGGAGTGCAATAACAGAGAAGTAATGTCAGTGATGTAATCTTTTAAATAAGCTTTTGTTAAAAGAAAATAACTAGGTACCTTGAGTATGGAGCTGATGCTATCAAATAAAAACTACAGAGGTGAAACAAAGTTACACAGATAAAACTTTCAGTATAAAATTCCAGGCCCTCCCGGCTCTCTCCTCCTCTTTTCCCTCTCCCCCCTCCCCCCAAATCATTCAAATATCCCTGAAACAACGTATGAACTGAATTCCAAAACCATGGAACTAACAGTGAAACACAATGAGCTGCATGTAACATAAGGCTGCTCAGTCACCGTCTGTTAAGCGTCAGTGTTCCAAAATCTCATCTCTCAGTTCAGCTCACCAAATATCCATGGTTTCCATAAGAACAGAGTAAAAGAGCTTTTAACCAACAGGCATCTAGCACAGTTAGTAAAACATCCTTGAGATGGGCTGTATTAACCCCACACCAGGCAAATGGGAGTTAACCAATCACTTTGGGCCCAAGAAACCCCTACCCCTTTGTCTCTGCTGCGCCTGCTCCAGGTGCAGGGAGCAAATAAAAGGAAGCTGGGTCAGCTCAGTCTGGGCTGGCTGAGGAGGAGGATGGATGTGTGCTGCTGGCTCCTGCTGAAGAACCATCAGCCCTCCAGACTACTGAGGTGGGTATCCCTGACTACACTATGGAGAACCCACTGGCTGTGGGGACACCAGGCTGCTGCCTGGAAAAGACAGGCCCAAAGTGAACTTAAGAGTTGTAAGTGACCCAGGGAATGTATTGGGAGCCAATACTCGAATTCCGAAAAAAGGGGTTGCTGGCTTCACAGGTTCCTGGGTCGGAATCTGGTGGAGAAGCGTCGACTCCGATTCCCCTACCTTCCGCCCCATGCTGGAGACCCTGCCTATAGACTGTTTGCTCTGCCTTGCCCCGCCTAGGGGGCCAGAGTCCCTGATTGTCTGGCTCAGCTGAGTGTCTCAAGGACTGTGTGACAGGGTGTATCGACCCTGCCCTGGGCAACTGGGGGCACCCTTCTCTTCCCCGTCCCCAAACGTGCAGAGCCTTGTGAGAGTCTTCAATAGAACTTCTGTCAAATATGCATTCATTTACTGAGTCTTTCAGCAAGTTGTGTTTATGCTTTGAATTTCATGCAGCAGTGCTGCTTACTTGAAAAATTTCATTTTTCAGCTACTGAAACAAGAAAAGTCTTTAAAGCTTACTGAAAATGAGATTAGCGTCACAAGCTTGATATTTTCAAATCAAAATAAGGTAGCAATATCATTCAGAGCAATGTATTTTTAAAATCTGGCACATTATGTGAGAATTAACAAAGTTGCTTTAGAGTTTGGCTCTCCAGTTTATCATGCACTTTGTCAAAACTGTTACAGTCCTATTACCAAGGCATTAAATAGACTTAACTATTTAAAAAAAAAAAAAAAAAAAACCTTCAGAGACACCAACCTATAAATAAGATGCTTATTTTAAGGATGATTCTCCCGCTCACCCCCTCAAGCCTCTCTGACCAGATTTCGAAAGTAAAGTTGAGATATTTTGTTGATTGACGAAAGTGAAAAATAGCTAAAATGGGTGTTGGCTCAGTTGGCTAAATAAGGCCAGTGATCTTTAATAAAAAAAAAAAAAAAAAAAAAAAGATATTGGGGAAATATTAACCAGCGGGATATCTGATGTGGATCAAGAATAGAGTATGGTCTTAATGTGGTAACCCTGACCCATGGATAATTAAAAATGTAATTTGATGCTCTCCATAGAATGAAGCTAACATGTCAACTTAATATAACGTAGCTAAAATTTTGTAGAGGTGTACTGCTCTGATTTGGCATTGCAGTCATGTATTTCATCTAGCATTGCAGTCGAACACTTGATGTTAATATTGTCCATTTTAACATTTTTTTAAGCTACTGAGATGGTTTGAAATGACAGTAAGTTCACAGGAATACAATAGGGTCTTTTGATTGATCACTAAGAGTTTCATTTGAAATGGGATGAAATTCTGACTTTTTCATTCAGTGAAAAATGTCAATTTTGTTTCAACCTGAGCCAATTACTTTTTTTGGAACTACCAGGGAACTGAAAAATCAGTTCTTCTCGAAGCCCTAAATCAAGGCTGTGTTTGATATTAGAAGAGTAGGGATTCTGCATCTGTGAAAGAATTTTATTGATGTGGTAAAGGCAACTTTCTATGCAAGTCCTCTTTTGAATGGAGGAAAAGTTGGAAGATTTTGGGAAGTATTGTTGGAGAGGGCTGAGGGGAGACTTTTTTTTTTTTTTTAGTTTTCTTCCCTCTGTTGAAAGATTAGGGAACACAAACAGGAGAAATTGACTTACACGGTGATTCAGGAAGTACATATGCACATAACTGTAAGCACACTTACAGTTTCATAGAAGTTGATGAAAACAACAAGGAGTCCATCTGAAGAAGTGGTTTTTTACCCACGAAAGCTTATGCCCAAATAAATCTGTTAGTCTTTAAGGTGCCACTGGACTCCTTGTTGTTTTTGTGGATACAGACTAACACGGCTACCCTCTGATACTTGACACCATGGAAGTCAATGGAACTACTCATACTTTAAAATCAGGTACCTTCCTGAATCAGAGGCTTACTAGTTGTGCAGGAGGAAAATAGGAAAACTAACTACAGCCAAAAGTATGTCAAAATTGAAAAATATAGCAAGAGATAAATTTCCCTGTTTATCTTCCAGCTAAAGTAATCTTAGGTGTTGAGGACTGTGGGCAAAGTTTCATGAGCATGTGCACGCATGTGTGTCAGTGTCAAAGGGAGACAAGATTAATTATGTCCCTTTGTCATAAATGTAAAGGGAAGGGTAAACCCCTTTAAAATCCCTCCTGGCCAGAGGAAAAATCCTCTCACCTGTAAAGGGTTAAGAAGCTAAAGGTAACCTCGCTGGCACTTGACCAAAATGACCAATGAGGAGACAAGATACTTTCAAAAGCTGGGAGGAGGGAGAGAAACAAAGGGTCTGTGTTGTTGATATGCTGCTTTTGCCGGGGATAGAACAGGAATGGAGTCTTAGAACTTTTAGTAAGTAATCTAGTTAGGTATGCGTTAGATTATGATTTCTTTAAATGGCTGAGAAAAGAATTGTGCTGAATAGAATAACTATTTCTGTCTGTGTGTCTTTTTTGTAACTTAAGGTTTTGCCTAGAGGGATTCACTATGTTTTGAATCTAATTACCCTGTAAGGTACCTACCATCCTGATTTTACAGGGGTGATTCGCTGGAGGGGAGGGATAGGATACAGAAGGACCTAGACAAATTGGAGGATTGGGCCAAAAGAAATCTGATGAGGTTCAATAAGGATAAGTGCAGGGTCCTGCACTTAGGACAGAAGAACCCAATGCACAGCTACAGACTAGGGACCGAATGGCTAGGCAGCAGTTCTGTGGAAAAGGACCTAGGGGTGACAGTGGACAAGAAGCTGGATATGAGTCAGCAGTGTGCCCTTGTTGCCAAGAAGGCCAATGGCATTTTGGGATGTATAAGTAGGGGCATAGTGAGCAGATCGAGGGATGTGATCGTTCCCCTCTATTCGACATTGGTGAGGCCTCATCTGGAGTACTGTGTCCAGTTTTGGGCCCCACACTTCAAGAAGGATGTGGATAAATTGGAGAGAGTCCAGCGAAGGGCAACAAAAATGATTAGGGGACTGGAACACATGAGTTATGAGGAGAGGCTGAGGGAGCTGGGATTGTTTAGCCTGCAGAAGAGAAGAATGAGGGGGGATTTGATAGCTGCTTTCAACTACCTGAAAGGGGGTTCCAAAGAGGATGGCTCTAGACTGTTCTCAATGGTAGCAGATGACAGAACGAGGAGTAATGGTCTCAAGTTTCAGTGGGGGAGGTTTAGATTGGATATTAGGAAAAACTTTTTCACTAAGAGGGTGGTGAAACACTGGAATGCGTTACCTAGGGAGGTGGTAGAATCTCCTTCCTTAGAGGTTTTTAAGGTCAGGCTTGACAAAGCCCTGGCTGGGATGATTTAACTGGGAATTGGTCCTGCTTTGAGCAGGGGGTTGGACTAGATGACCTTCTGGGGTCCCTTCCAACCCTGATATTCTATGATTCCTTTACTCCTATTTACTTCTATTTCTATTAAAAGTCTTCTTGTAAGAAAACTGAATGCTTTTTCATTGTTCTCAGATCCAAGGGCTTGGGTCTGTGGTCACCTATGCAAATTGGTGAGGATTTTTACCAAACCTTTCCCAGGAAGTGGGGTGCAAGGGTTGGGAGGATTTTTGGGGGAAAGACATGTCCAAACTACGTTTCCCAGTAAACCCAGTTAGCGTTTGGTGGTGGCAGTGGTTATTCCAAGGACAATGGATAAAATTAATTTGTACCTTGGGGAAGTTTTAACCTAAGCTGGTAAAAGTAAACTTAGGAGGTTTTCATGCAGGTCCCCACATCTGTACCCTAGAGTTCAGAGTGGGGGAGGAACCTTGACACCCTTAATTCAGTGATTCATCTGATATGTAACCATTTTCTTTAGGGGTATTGAATCCTCCCTCACAATACTCCCTTATATGGCCCATTCAAACCATATGAAATAGTTCCACGCCTGGAGAGTTTGCAAACAAAGATTTCCAAGGAACTTCCAGGTACTTCAGGAAATGTTCACCTCTCTAGCAAAGGGTGTGATTTGATGGGTCTTGGAGCAGTGGGGACACCCCTCCCCTCCACAGCAGGGAGAGGGAAATATATCAAGTGGGAGTGGCTGAACCAGTTACACACACTCCCCCAGGTTTCCCCCTTCCTTGCCAATGGCCTGCTCTGTATGTGTGTGTGAGAGAGAGATGGGGAGAAGGAGCTGCTGCTTTCTTGTGTCTTCCTCTTCCCTCCCTCCCATGCTGTATAAGTGGTGTGGTGTCTCTCATGGCATCCAGATACAGTACTGGCATCTATCCTTCCCACTTTGGCTGCCATGGAACAGCAGGCATCAGGATGGTTGGCTGTCACCTGCAAGGGGGCAGTGTTTCTGTTGGCTGCTAGTGAGTAACTGTTCCAAATTCTGTCCTTTCCCAACTTTATGTTGTATGCTGGATCTCTTATGATGTTGGGCTAGGCTAATTGCCAAATTTGGTTTGGGATTTGGAAGAGATTTTTCTCATATGCCAGAATTGGCAAACTACTGGGGTGGGGAAGGATTCACCTTCCACCTGGCATCCCAGAGGCCTGTTTTGGGGGTGTTAAATTGCATGTCTCAAGGTGGTGGATTTCAGCATAGTTGGTGGGTTAAAAAGGATCCAGTGTGAGGTCCCTGCGCGTCCTGCTTGGGCATGAGCTCTAAGTATGATATGGCATGGGGAGGAGTGCACCTCCCTGTCTTGTGCAGTATGTAGTTCCCCATATCTCATCTCTCCTGTGTGGAGGAGTGGAATGCACAGGTGCTGATTTTTGCTTTTCCCTGGGGGTGCTCAGCCCCCGTTTGCCCAGAGGCCCTGCCCCAACTCCGCCCTTTTCCCCCAGGCCCCGCCTTCAGCCTCTTCCTGCCCCTGTTCTGTTCCCCTCCCCCAAGGCCCTGCCCTTGCTTCGCCTCTTCCTGCCCCCACTCCACCCCCTTTCCTGGGGCCCCTGCCCACCCGCCGCTCTCCGCCCTCCCTGAGGCACCAAACAGTAGAGCCCCCTCCATCAGCTGATGAACAGGAGCAGGGAACAGCTGTGGTTGGTGGGTGCTGAGCACTCACTATTTTTTTTTCCATGGGTGCTCCAGCCCCAGAGCACCCATGGAGTTGGCACTTATGGTGAAATGGGTTGGATCTCTGGCATCCAGCCAGGGTCCCCGGGCAGGCCTGAGAGTGTAGTGAGGGTATTGCCTCATGCATGCCCTCAGGTTTGAAGAACGTAGGCCAGTGGTGCCCTGGTGAAATCCACACTGGAGCAGCCCTGCCAGGCAGTTTGGGTAGTGGTTCCCCATTGGTTAATAATTTTAATGACATTGTGGACTCCCCATTTACCAAACTATGCCGTATGTGTCTCATTCTTTCTCTATCTGGATCAATGGTGGTGACTGTGTTTAAGTCCCATAAACTATTCAGTTCGGGCTAATGTTGTTAGCAGGATTGCACCCAAGAACCTATCCTTGCAACAAAGCCCGTTGCCAACTGTGCCCACATATCTATTCAGGGGACACCATCACAGGGCCTAATAACATCAGCCACACTATCAGAGGCTCGTTCACCTGCACATCCACCAATGTGATATATGCCATCATGTGCCAGCAATGCCCCTCTGCCATGTACATTGGTCAAACTGGACAGTCTCTACGTAAAAGAATAAATGGACACAAATCAGATGTCAAGAATTATAACATTCATAAACCAGTCGGAGAACACTTCAATCTCTCTGGTCACGCAATTACAGACATGAAAGTTGCGATATTAAAACAAAAAAACTTCAAAACCAGACTCCAGCGAGAGACTGTTGAATTGGAATTCATTTGCAAATTGGATACAATTAACTTAGGCTTGAATAGAGACTGGGAGTGGCTAAGTCATTATGAAAGGTAACCTATTTCCCCTTGTTTTTTTCCTACCTCCTTCCCCCAGACGTTCTTGTTTAACCCTGGATTTGTGCTGAAAATGGCCCACCTTGATTATCATACACATTGTAAGGAGAGTGATCACTTTAGGTAAGCTATTACTGGCAGGAGAGTGGGCTGGAGGGAGAGAAAACCTTTTGTAGTGGTAAACACCCATTTTTTTTCATGCTTTGTGTGTATAAAAAGATCTATACTTTCCACAGTATGCATCCGATGAAGTGAGCTGTAGCTCATGAAAGCTTATGCACAAATAAATTGGTTAGTCTCTAAGGTGCCACTAGTACTCCTTTTCTTTTTGCGAATACAGACTAACACGGCTGTTACTCTGAAACCTTTATAGCTCAGATTCTGAAATACAGATTGCTTTGCTTTGCTTTTCCAGGTCCCAGTTTATTGAGGAAAAAGTTTAAAAGAAAAAAGTTAATTTTCTTTTCCATCTTGACATAGACACACAAAAAAACATAACACGCATTCCTTTTGAAATTCCTAGTCATGCTATTTTTCATCTCAGTTCAGATAATGTAAAATCTGGCTTTTACTCCTGTAGAAATACTTTCTTAAATCTGTCTTTCAGTGAGTATATTTGATGAGGCTTTATAAAAATTATTTGTCTGGGAGGAGTTTTTAGCATTCATACTATCAGTCTGCTTCAGGTCAATTGCATTCTACTATATCTAAATGATTGGCTATTGAAAGCACATTCAAAAATGGAAGCAGATTTTACAGTCATCTGAAAGTCAAAGCGGTTTTCTCCTTAGTCTAGTTGGCAGCACAGAAAGAACACAGCCAGTCTCTCCTTTATCTAGATTTAGGTAGGTAAATGTCTCGCCCTAATAAATGTAGTCTGTTGCAGATGAAGGGTTTTCCTCTTGTGTGCTGAAGATGAGTCTTTGGTGGCTTGCAAACTGGGCTGGAACTGGGGCCTGGCTATAGTAACCCAGAAAAACCAAAGACCTATCAAGTTGAAATCATTATTGTAGATGGCTTCTGATCAAGGAGAGACTGGCTCCTTTGTTTTCTAGTTATGTCTAGACCTGCACGGATACAAAAATTTGTATCTGCATCCGATCTGTGATCCGCAAAAATTGTCCATGGATATCCACGGATTTGCAAAGCTCTACTAACGGCTCCACAGGTCACTGTGCACCAGTGATGCAGGGCTGTGACAAGCCCCCCATCCCCCCTCCCTCCCCCTTCTCCCCAGAGACCTCCTGCCCCGCCGCCTGTTCCATCCCCACATACCTCCTTCCCTGCTCTGGGTGGGGAGGCTACAATCCTGTGTCCTTTTATGCAGCACTGCCCTCCCAGTGGTGGGGGGCTCGGACACCCCTGAGCAGCCATGGCAGCTCTACCACACACACGTCTGGCCGCGACAGACAGCGGCAGCAGCCACTTTTTTCACAGAACCCACTGGTGCTGTCCCTTAGTTTAAAGTATAACCACACCTCTTTCAAAATGTCACTTGGCTTACTCTCTTATGGGAGTTGTAGTTTACCTTCTCCATCCGAGCAACCTGGGGGACTACAACTCCCAGAATGCCCATTGGGCTATTGCCACATATCACAGCCCGCTGATATGTGATTCAAAAAGCTGAGCTGGAGCCTGATGGCTGGGTGACAGCCGCTTCATTCAGGGAGTGTGTGCTCCAGAGCCCTGCCCAGATACAAAACTTGTATCTGCCTTCGAGCTGCGAAAATGGTCGGCGGATATCCACAGATTTGCAGGGGTGTGGTCATGTCTATATCCCCACTGTGGACTGTTCCTCTCCACCTTTACTTTCTACATCAGGATCTCATCTGGCATCAAAATAGATCTAGTTTAAAAGTCACTGTTTAGAGGCTCAGCAGCTAAAACTGTAAATTTTTTGGCTATTCATCAGAACCTGCTCAAGTTCTTTTAAAATTTAGGAAAGTTTCTGTTATATTCCTAACATTTGTGCCTCCAGTGCTTTAATAACAAAAGTACCAGTAACTGTAGTTTTTGTGTGTCCTCGATTGCAGATAACATGTAATTTCCATATCTTAATTTTTATAAATGAAGTAATGAGCTACCATAGCAATAGATGTAATACTAATGAATAAGAAATTTAGACATTTTCTGTTTTGTGGTCCCTAATGAATCTAGGCTACACAGGAACTTTCTCTCTCTCCTTGACTAAGCTGACAAATTTCAACCAAGGCTGGTGAATGTTTTGGATTGTTTCTGATACTTTTACTTCTGTTGACTTTCTTAGATACTCCCATCTGATTAATTGCTCTGAATTGTGGTGTGAAAGGTCTGCTGGCGTGAAGCCTCTTCCCCATCCATCTTGTAACCTGCTATCTACCTATTGCCTGAAACCCATAGCCAATAGAGAGTTGATTACTTGATAAACGATAAATTAATTCTCTTGCCTCCTTTTAGTTTATGAAAATTAATCACTGTTGACCTTTGCATCCTCTGCAGCCATTATTGAAATGAAGTATACAAAATGTTGCAACCTCAATATTGAGGTTGAGCTAGAGGTCCTGAGAGCACAAAGGAATGGAACTGCTAAGTTTCCACGTGGACTTCAAACATTTTGGTAATCTCCTTTTTATAACGGAGCACAATGGACACATGGCCTTCATATAAGCTAGTGGGATACTCCTTGTTTGACCTCTGAGCAGCCCTGGGAATTGTACTTTGGTACAGATCCCACTTTTTCTTTCACCTTCCTCCCAACCGCATTGTATCAGCGTTGGCCCACTTCCCTATCCAATGATGGGGATGGGTCTATAGGTGAAGCACAAGTTCATATCATACTCTGAAGTGGCTGTATAACACAGTTTATGATGTACCAACAATACGAAGGGTCTTTTTGAATCCATGAGATTGACCATTCTTGACCTGTAGTTTGCTATTTTGACAGTGCTGTGACAGAATGAATTTTCCTGAGACAGCTGGATGATTGTATTAGTTTGTATTGGTCTCTATTTTGCACAATATCTGCAGAATAATGGATATGTTAAAACAGTTCCTGGCTCTCACTGGGTGGATGATGCAGATAATCTGCTGAAAATAAGAAGACAATGTTTATGTAACTCTTTTCAGTTTAAGTATGATCAGGAAATGAAAAACTATGAAGAAATTCACTTTTTTAACTAGTCATGTATTCAGCACAGTAGACTATTGTAGCAATAGTTCTTAGGGGTGGACAGATTCTCTTTTCTCCTCAACCTATTGCCACACAGCAAGTGGAAGATTGAGAAAATTTCATGTTGACTGTGCTTGTATTTGTTTGATGACTGGTAAAATCCTGTTGTTGTTGGTTGTTTTTAAATAATTATGTATACCAAAGGCCACTGATTGGTTTTGGCAGCTAAGGTTGGGTGGATATTGGGGAAGGTTTGGGGTAGGTGGGGGGTGCTGTTTGCTGGATTTTCAGTTTTGGAACTTGAGCCCACTGATATAACATAGTCCTACTTTTTGACTTTTGGAGCACACTACAAAGCACATTTGCTTTTCCCTACTTGAGAGAGACTAGTAGGACTCTGTTGCTAGGTCATAAGGGTTGGAAATAGATATTTAGCTGCTGAGTTATGATTTATGCTCCATGAGTAGTTGTTTGTATAACTATTTTTAAAATGTCAAGGAATGCCTGGAGCAAAAGATAGACTGTTTTATATTGAATGAATATATAAACTGAAAAAATAAATAATTTCAAAAAATTAATTCACATTTCTAAACTAACATGATCAGACTCCTCTCCAAATAAGCAAAACCCTCAGTCATTTGTCCTAAAAAAATCTGGAATGACTTCAACAGTAGTTTCTGTTGATTTGAAAACGTAGTGAGGCTGATTCCTTTTTCATAGGTATTAACATATAAGGACTTCTAGTTTCTTAAGTTGCTCAAGCCTAGGCCCTGCCCCCACCCCTTCCTCCAAGGCGCCACTCCTGCCCCATCTCTTCCCCCCCCTCCCCCCCCCCAGTGTGCCTGGCCAATGGGGGCTGCGGGAAGCTGCGTGGGACATACTGGCCACTGCTTCCCTCAGCCCCCAGTGAACCGCAGCCAGTGGGAGCCGCGATCGGCCGAACCTGCGGACGCAGCAGGTAGACAAATTGGCCGGGCCTGCCAGGGGCTTTCCCTGAACAAGCGGCGTCCCAAGTTTCATAGAATCATAGAATATCAGGGTTGGAAGGGACCTCAGGAGGTCATCTAGTCCAACCCCCTGCTCAAAGCAGGACCAATCCCCAACTAAATCATCCCAGCCAGGGCTTTGTCAAGCCTGACCTTAAAAATATCGAAGGAAGGAGATTCCACCACCTCCCTAGGTAACGCATTCCAGTGTTTCACCACCCTTAGTGAAAAAATTTTTCCTAATATCCAACCTAAACCTCCCCCACTGCAACTTGAGACCATTACTCCTTGTTCTGTCATCAGCTACCACTGAGAACAGTCTAGATCCGTCTTCTTTGGAACCCCCTTTCAGGTAGTTGAAAGCAGCTATCAAATCCCCCCTCATTCTTCTCTTCTGCAGACTAAACAATCCCTCAGCCTCTCCTCATAACTCATGTGTTCTAGTCCCCTAATAATTTTTGTTGCCCTCCGCTGGATTCTTTCCAATTTTTCCACCTCCTTCTTGTAGCGTGGGGCCCAAAACTGGACACAGTACTCCAGATGAGGCCTGACCAATGTCGATTAGAGGAGAATGATCACATCCCTTGATCTGCTGGCAATGCCCCTCCATATATATCCCAAAATGCCATTGGCCTTCTTGGCAACAAGGGCACACTGTTGGCTCATATCCAGCTTCTCGTCCACTGTAACCCCTAGGTCCTTTTCTGCAGAACTGCTGCTGAGCCATTCGGTCCCCAGTCTGTAGCGGTGCATGGGATTCTTCCATCCTAAGTGCAGGACTCTGCACTTGTCCTTGTTGAACCTCATCAG
Source organism: Lepidochelys olivacea (assembly GCF_965140295.1). NCBI lineage: Eukaryota > Metazoa > Chordata > Testudines > Cheloniidae > Lepidochelys > Lepidochelys olivacea. The sequence continues at coordinate 29,584,305 of NC_140413.1, forward strand.
ATTTCTTTTGGCCCAATCCTCTAATTTGTCTAGGTCCCTCTGTATCCTATCCCTACCCTCCAGCGTATCTACCTCTCCTCCCAATTTAGTGTCTTCTGCAAACTTGCTGAGAGTGCAATCCACACCATCCTCCTGATCATTTATGAAGATATTGAACAAAACCGGCCCGAGGACTGACCCTTGGGGCACTCCACTTGATACCGGCTGCCAACTAAACATGGAGCCATTGATCACTACCTGTTGAGCCCGACAATCTAGCCAACTTTCTATCCACCTTATAGTCCATTCATCCAGCCCATACTTCTTTAACTTGCTGGCAAGAATACTGTGGGAGACCGTGTCAAAAGCTTTGCTAAAGTCAAGGAACAACACGTCCACTGCTTTCTCCTCATCCACAGAGCCAGTTATCTCGTCATAGAAGGCAATTAGATTAGTCAGGCATGACTTGCCCTTGGTGAATCCATGCTGACTGTTCCTGAACTTTCCTCTCCTCTAAGTGCTTCAGAATTGATTCCTTGAGGACCTGCTCCATGATTTTTCCAGGGACTGAGGTGAGGCTGACTGGCCTGTAGTTCCCCAGATCCTCCTTTCCTTTTTTAAAGATGGGCACTACGTTAGCCTTTTTCCAGTCATCCGGGACTTCCCCCGTTCGCCATGAGTTTTCAAAGATAATGGTCAATGGCTCTGCAATCACATCCGCCAACTCCTTTAGCACTCTCGGATGCAACGCATCCGGCCTCATGGACTTGTGCTCGTCCAGCTTTTCTAAATAGTCCCGAACCACTTCTTTCTCCACAGAGGGCTGGTCACCTCCTCCCCATGCTGTGCTGCGCAGTGCAGTAGTCTGGGAGCTGACCTTGTTTGTGAAGACAGAGGCAAAAAAAGCATTGAGTACATTAGCTTTTTCCACATCCTCTGTCACTAGGTTGCCTCCCTCATTCAGTGAGGGGCCCACACTTTTCTCGACTTTCTTCTTGTTGCTAACATACCTGAAGAAACCCTTCTTGTTACTCTTTTCATCTCTTGCTAGCTGCAACTCCAAGTGTGATTTGGCCTTCCTGATTTCACTCCTGCATGCCCGAGCAATATTTTTATACTCATCCCTGGTCATTTGTCGAATCTTCCACTTCTTGTAAGCTTCTTTTTTGTGTTCAAGGTCAGCAAGGATTTCACTGTTAAGCCAAGCTGGTCACATGTCATATTTACTATTCTTTCTACACATCAGGATGGTTTGTCCCTGTAAGCTCAATAAGAATTCTTTAAAATACAGCCAGCTCTCCTGGACTGCTTTCCCCCTCATGTTGTTCTCCCTGGGGATCCTGCCCATCAGTTCCCTGAGGGAGTCAAAGTCTGCTTTTCTGAAGTCCAGAGGACTAGGTTAGATGCACAAAATACAAGATCAAAATGATAGCTGCTTCTGTTTTTCCCGATCTCTCAGTCCAAATCTATCTCCATGTTAACAGTAGTCATAGACTAAACTATTTGGGGCAAGGACCATCTTTTAGTTCTGTCTTTGTACACTACCAGGGTCCTGGTCTTTGACTAAGGCTCCTAGATACTATAGTAATACAAATAATAGTTTCTCTCAAATCATCTCTGGGGTGGCCTTTGGCATTCCCCCACTTAATCGTACTCTTTCCTTTTGTCCTTTCATCTTTCATTTCCTCTTCTAGCTGATTTTCCTTGGTCACTTACTATAAATCCTGGTCTTAGGTGGCACTTTGCTGTGGGATTTCACTCTCCAAAATGGTTTACTCTGCCAACAGCTAGCGTTTTACTCACATAGAACTTTGGCTGAAATTCAGAGTTACCTTTGGACACCATCTAGTTTTGTGTGCATGGTTAGTAGTAATTCCTCTCAGCCAATCAAATCCCTTTGTTTACTCTTTTGCAGCAGGGTTTTGTTGGTTTATTTTACCCACCCCTTTTGTTAAGAGGCAATAGTAATGCATTCTCATAATTTTTAACACCTTTTTAAAAAGACCTTTTATTATTCAAATCAAACCCAGATTATCACGCAGTCTCTCAAGAAGCAAAGGAAATGACAATAGTTAATATGATTGTACTGTAGTTTATAAATTAATTTCTATTGCAAGGAAGGCAGAATAAGAGATTAGATTCACTCTGGTCAGTGAAGTTTAAATATATATAATTCCTTACTATTCTTAATCAGTTCACAATTTTTGATTATTTTTACTAAAAAAAAAAACCCTTGATTTGGTCAGGATTTTTAATTTTACAGATTTAAGAAACACTAGTGTTTGAGCATGCATGAAAAATAAATGTATACTTTCGAAGAAATTTGAATTGTATTTTCAGATAGTGAGTCAGCTAAAGCATGGATTAATGTTTCTATGACTACTATTTTGAGTATCTAGTGAAAAGAATTTCCACTGAGAGTTATGGCTTTCTAGATGAAGAGATGTGGTCATAAATATAGAATTGCATTAGTATGTAGGACAGTGTGGTGATATCAGAAGCTAGAAAAAGCTTTTACAAAATATGAATTATTGCATACAGTAGGGCATGACTCCTTTATATTTATTGGCTATGTAGTAGGTTAGCTTTTTATCTTTAAATGGTGGGCTCTGTGGTAAAATTTTTCTAAATTTTGGTTGTGACTTTCGAGGTAAACTGTAACATTTCCCCATCACCTCCTAAGTCACAGATTTGTCACGGGAGGGAAGCGAGTGCTGCTTTCTGCAGCAGCCTTCCCCTGCTGAGTCTACTGCTTATGCTGTTAGCAATAAAAGAGCTGGGATTTTCTTCTGGGACAATAAAGAAGTGATGAAATTTATATGTCTACTCCCCCAAAAGTACAAATGGGGGAAAATATTTTTAAATCAGGTTTGATCCAGAAATCGTAGTGGTCGCTCTCCCTCTTTTTGTTTTTTGTTGAAAAAAGTTAAGTGGTTTTAACATGGACGTGCAGCCCATATTGCTGAAGGGTGAGAGAGAGAGAGAGAGTGTGTGTGTGTGTGTGTGTGTGTGTACAGAAAATCCCCTCCCCCCCCCCTTTTTTTGCAGTTCATTTTCAACATGTGGGGGAGGAGGAGGAGGAGAGGCTTCTGGAACATGGTCTGAGTATGAGGCTATTTCACCATGTTTTTTTACTGTGAAGCAAGAAGTATGGTATCAGCCCACAACTTCTGCTTTCATAAATGTTAGCAACACAGTCCAAGTTGTGTAAGTGGTGAGAGACCCATCTTATTTAGAATCTGAGTTTATTAGTAAACTTCTAAAGCAGTGCTAGTTAGTTCTAAGGTGATAAAGTTGTGTAACTAACCTTAATAATAATAATAATTGATAAGGTAATAGTATTGTGCATGTTTTTACTTTTAAAAAGGGAAACTGAGTATTTCAATTCTTTGTGTCTGAATTTCTCTTTTAACAATATGTTAAACAGATTATTCAGTTTTCAACCTGAGCAGTAAAAGGCTGGGAATTTTATTTTGATTTTGAACCTTCATTAAATACTCCAGTTATCCGACTATTGTTTTAAATGTCAGTGCTTAAAAACACACAGGGAAGACTTTGGTACATACACAAGTACACCCAAATGTTTAATTTGTTCCAAGAGTTCAGACCCTAGTTCTGCTGAAAAATAATTAGGATGGAAGAGCGTCCTGAGTATTAGTTATGCAAATGACATATCCAGTATCCCACTTTTGCTTCAGAATTACTATATACAGTATTATCACAATAAATAGCTTTTTAAACGAGAGTATGGTTTAATCAGATGTAAAATTGGTGATCTGTCATGATATTTGAGAATGCAGTGATAGCAGTTTTTGTGCTCACCGTCCAGTGATTTCAATCAGCTCAAGAACATTGAGTTACCTAAAATGGACTACTTTCACAAAATATCCAAAGAGAAATATATGCTGTATTCAGTGCAAGGTTTGGATTGTTTGCAGTGAATGAGGCATGGTACCACACACAATTTAGATTAAAAAAATAACGTGGTATAGCTATTACCATTCTTCTTTCAGTGCTGGTCCCAGTGTGTATTCTAATGTGGGTATGCATGCACTCCATGTTCCTGAGACTGGAAAATTTTTACTAGTAGTGTCCATTGATCTGCACCTGGTCTCCTCACCTTGTGCCCCTGACCAAGGGCATAAGGGGTGGTACAGATCGATGACCTCTCCAGTTACTTTCTATCGCCACATGGTCTGAGACCCTCCAGTGTCCACAGAGCTGATGCTCTGACTTCAACCTGTAACTATTGTTGTGACATTACCCAGGGTACAGTCTGGACTGTTGGACAGCTGTGTCCCCTCAGTTCTTCAACCTGGGTGCCTTTCACACTGCTTCACTGTGAGAACAACCACTCCTGGCCTGTTCTCACACAGCCTCAAGCATATGAGTGCTCTTAGCTAACCACTCCTGAATTATATTGCAGAGTGACACCAGCAAATTCTCAGTCCCAGAAATGTGCGTCTTGCACTGCCCAGTTCTTTCCTTCTGGACAATACAAGCTCAAAGAAAGTTTGTCATTTTATTAATAGAAAATGATATACATCTATCTTGTTATCCCAAATGAAGGTTCCCAAACACACACACAGACTGGTTTAGATAAAACAATAAAACAAGTTTAATAACTACAGAAAGATAGATTTTAAGTGATTCAGAGTAATGAGTAAGGTTACAAATCTGTCACGGATTTTGTGAGTTTACCAGATGTCTGTGACTTCTTTGGCTTCAGCCTGCTGCAGTGGTAGAACTGGAGCAGCTGTCGGCAGCCTGAGGCAGCCTGTCTTCCACCGCCAGAGCAGCAGCCCGGGGCCAGTGGTCAGTCCCTATTGCAAGGGCAATGGCCCGGGGCTGAAGCAGTGGCCGCTGTTGCTGGGTAAGTGGCCCAGGGCCAGTGGTCAGTCCTTGGCGGGGCTCCCACTGTTAGTCATGTCCCCTCACCCCTAAGGTATTTTTCATAAAAGTCACAGAAAGGTCACAGGCTTCCATGATTTTTTGTTTATTGCCTGCGACCTGTCCGTGACTTTTACGAACAATACCCATGACAAAAATCTTAACTTTTTAGTAGTGAGGCATAAAAGTCACCTTATCAGCAGTACACATTTTGGGATTACCCAATACATTAGTGGACAGTCTTAACAGACACTTCATTATCAAACCTAGAATATAAGGGTTGGAAGGGACCTCATCTAGTCCAACCCTCTGCTCAAAGCAGAACCAAACCCTAGTTTTTGCCCCAGATTCCTAAATGGCCCCCTCAAGGATTGAACTCACAACCCTGGGTTTAGCAGGCCAATACTCAAACCACTGAGCTATCCCTCCCCACAAATGGGAGCTGCACGATTCTGTCGTGAACATACAAAGGCAATGTGCATTCCCCTCTTGAGACCTGTTTGCATCACAAGAAAACAGGAACTCCAAGATATACTGCTTCAGAGGATTGCACTGTTAGGACTCCAAAGTGGATGCCCTCCTAATCTTGTGGGAGGGACCCTTAATATTGTATGCCTTTCCCCCGCATATCTTTCTTACCTTCAGTTCTCAGGAAGATCTAGCAGAATGGGGCGGTGATCATCCTCATCGCTCCCAGGTGGCCCAGACAGTTTTGATTTTACAACCTTCTTCAGCTGTCAACCCATCCATCCATCTATCTCTGGTCTTGTCAGACCTCTCACCACAGGAAAAGGGCAAGATCAGACATCCCAATTCTGACTCCCTCCACCTCTCAGCTTGGTATTTGAATGGGGATCAAATCTAAAGTGGACATATTCAATAGTAGTTCAAGCCATCCTTAACAATAGTAGGAAGGAATCCACCACAAACTGTTTTTTTGGCTAAGTGGAAGAGATTTTCTATTTGAGCTCAACATCTCCAGATGCCCCCAGAAGAGTCAAATATTACCACTATATTCTAGACTTTCTATTCACTTCGAAGACTGCAGATCTTTCCTGTAGCTCCCTACAAGTGCACATTGAAGTGATTAGAATCTTCCACCCTTCAGTTGACAATTATTCAACCGTTCCATTATCAACCATCCAGTGACTATATGTTTCCTAAAGGGTGTAGTTAGAATCTCTTCTCTCTAGTAACTAAACCTGCTCTGACATAGGATCTTAACTTGGTACTGTCAGTGTTAACTAAGTCAGGATTGGGCCAAAATAAATCTGATGAGGTTCAACAAGGACAAGTGCAGAGTCCTACAGTTAGGACGGAAGAATCCCATGCATTGCTACAGACTAGGGACCGAATGGCTCGGCAGCAGTTCTGCAGAAAAGGACCTAGGGATTACAGTGGATGAGAAGCTGGATATGAGTTAAGTGTGCCCTTGTTGCCAAGAAGGCTAATGGCATTTTGTATGAGTATAGGCATTGCCAGCAGATCGAGGGATGTGATCGTTCCCCTCTATTTGGCATTGGTGAGGCCACATCTGGAGTCCTGTGTCCAGTTTTGGGCCCCACACTACAAGAAGGATGTGGAAAAATTGGGAAGCATCCAGTGGAGGGCAACAAAAATGATTAGGGGACTGGAACACATGACTTATGAGGAGAGGCTGAGGGAACTGGGATTGTTTAGTCTGAAGAAGAGAAGAGTGACGGGGATTTGATAGCTGCTTTCAACTACCTGAAAGGGGGTTCCAAAGAGGATGGATCTCAGTGGTAGCAGATGACAGAACAAGGAATAATGGTCTCAAGTTGCAGTGGGGGAGGTTTAGGTTGGCTATTAGGAAAAACTTTTTCACTAGGAGGGTGGTGAAGCACTGGAATGCATTACTAGGGAGGTGGTGGAATCTCCTTACTTTGAGGTTTTTAAGGTCAGGCTTGACAAAGCCCTGGCTGGGATGATTTAGTTGGGGATTGGTCCTGCTTTGAGCAGGGGTTGGAGTAGATGACCTCCTGAGGTCCCTTCCAACCCTGATATTCTATGATTTGGTGAACCGTTAGTGATCTGTTCACTGTTCCATTTGTCTGTGAAGGTCGCCTTTCTAGTGACTGTCACTTTGGCTAGAAGTATTGGATAACTAGGAGCCCTTATGGGTGATCCATCCTACATAGTTTTCCATAAGGATAAGGTTTTTTTAAGAAAATCAAAAATTCACCCCCAAAATAATCTCAGCCTCTCACATAAACAAGACAATATACCTACCTGTCTTTTTTCTGAAGTCATGTGCTACTAATGAGGGGAGGAGACTCCATTCCCTGGATGTTCACCAAGTGTTGGCATTCTACGTACAAAGAACAGTCATTTAGGAAATCACTAGCCTGTACGTTTCATTGGCAGAACAGATGAAAGGACAATCAATCTTTGCTCAGAGACTTTGGATTTCAGGCTGTATCCTCCTCTGTTATTAGTAAGCTGATACACTCCTCTGCAAGGTGTGAAGGACCATTATACCAGAGCCAAGGCAGCTTCAGTAGCTGCTATTTATGAAATGCCACTAGTTGACATCTGTGAAACTACAATGTGGAGCTCTGTACGTACATTCACAAAACATTGCACATGGGTCCAAGCCTCTGCAACTGATGCATCTTTTGGATTGGTGGTCCTTCATTCATCTGTACTGCTTGGGTCCTTGCACCCTCCTCTTCAATGATTACAGCTTGTCCGTCACCCAAGGTGGAGTTCACATAGGGATGAAGAAGAAAGAGACATTATTTACCTTTTTTCAGAGTAGCAGCCATGTTAGTCTGTAGTCGCAAAAAGAAAAGGAGTACTTGTGGCACCTGAGAGACTAACAAATTTATTTGAGCATAAGCTTTCGTGAGCTGCATCCGATGAAGTGAGCTGTAGCTTACGAAAGCTTATACTTAAATAAATTTGTTAGTCTCTAAGGTGCCACAAGTACTCCTTTTTATTATTTACCTTGTATGGTAACTGGAGTTCTTCAAGATGTGTGATCCCTATCTGTATTCCCCTGCCTTTCCTCTTTCTCCTCTGGTTTGGATCCTTTACTCATCGTTCATGGTAGAGAAGGAACTGGAGAACCAGTCTCTGTCTGCACTACCCTTTATACCAGGAGAAGAAGAGCACATGCGAGGCCAATGAACACCGCTTACAAAAATCTTCTATTCTTGGGTACATGGAGTGAATGCATATTTATCCACAGTGGAATACATACAGGGACAACGCATCTTGAATAACTTCAGTTACTATACAAGTAAGTAACCTCTTTTTCAGTGGATATCATCCATCCTACCTCATTCAGAGCACAGGATGGGGATTCCTATGGGGAAAAATAGTCTTTAATTACATGATTGCAGACTATCAGAATACATGTGCACAAGAGGGCCAAAATACGATTTCATGGGCAACCTTAATTCTGGCATTTCCTAAATTTTGAGTATGCAATCTTAATGTTCTTTTAATGGAGTTTCTGTGTGTGTAATATTATAAAGGTTGGAGTCATTGCAGTTGGCTTAAAAATGCAGCATTACTTACAAGGTCTTTATTGCTATTCATTTCTGCCTCATTAAAAGATTATTTTTGTGCTCAAACAATACTTTATTGAGCTGGTATCATTTTAAGAAAAAAATCAATGGGATGATAAGTTGAAATGGTCATAACAGTAGTTCACCAAATATTTGTTTACCTAACACTTAAAAAATGGGGGATAATTGCAGAGGGATCCTGGTTAATAATTAACTGTCATTTGCTATATGTGATCTTATTAAAGGAGCAATACAAATCTCTCTCCAACTAGGTTCATATGTAGAGTTGCAGTTTTATTTCCATAATAACAATTTAGATCCAAATACCCCCAATATTTTTAAATGAGGTACCTAAAGTTCACGTAAGTTGACATAGTAAAAATATTAGTCTTCGTCTGGTCTTTTATATCAGAGGACAGCAACATACAGTATTTTACAGGAACCTAAAGTGGGATCAGATGCTAACAATTAATTTCCTCGTAGAATTTTCTGTGGGGCTTATCACTATAGTATCTGAATATTTCAGGAACATTAATGAAATTATTTCACAACACCCCTCTGAGGTAAAATGATGGCATTTCCCCCATTTTACAGATGAGAAACTGAGACCCAGAGTTAAGGCCAAAAACTGTAAAAAGTGTTAGTTAATTTTGGGTGCCCAGCTTGGGAAGTCTAAGGCTTAATTTTGTCAAAGTACTTAGCATGATGTAGCATTTCAGATGTTGAAAGCATAACTCCCATTGACTTACACTGAGTTACAGTTGGGAGTGCTCAGCACATCTTCAAATCAGGCCCTGGTGTGGTATCTAGAAATGAGGAACTCACATAGAATGGCCCATGAAAAGTTTGGTTTAAGTGACTTGCCCAGTGTCACACAGGAACTCTTTGGAAGAGGCAGGAATAGAATCTAGATAACCATGAGACTGCCTCATTCACTGCATCTTTCAGTTTCTGCAATAAATAAGGCAGGGATCCAACAGACAACAGTCTCATTTTGCTGCACAACTCAGATTCATTTGAGGAGCGCTATCTATCCTGTGCGCTGAATGAGGCTGGAGTGCTGTGGAAAGAACAGTTTCTGATCGTTGTGACAGGGTCGGGCTACAGGAGAGTGATAGAAGGTAGATACATTAGCCCCAGATTAAGCAGGTCCCTTTCTCCAAGTAAGATAAGGGGCTGTTCCAGAACAATCAGGAAGTTGCTGGAACCAATTATGGCAGGCACGCTAATTAGAGCACCTGAAGCCAATTAAGAAGCTACTAGACTCAATTAGGACAGGCAGTCTTATGAGGGCACCTGGTTTAAAAAGGACCTCACTTCAATTAGTGAGGTGCGCAAGGAGATGAGAGTGAGAAGGCATACTGTTGGAGGACTGAGGAGTACAAGTGTCATCAGGAGGAAGGTCCTGCAGTGAGGATAAAGAAGGTATTGGGAGGAGGCCACGGGGAAGTAGCCCAGGGAGTTGTAGTTGTCACGCAGCTGTTACAGGAAACACTGTTGACAGCTGTGATCCACAATGCCCTGGACAGGAACCCGGAGTAGAGGGCAGGCACGGGTTCCGCCCCATCTCCCTCAACTCCCTACTTGATACAAGAGGAGTTGACCTGGACTGTGGGTCCCACCTAGGGTGACCAGATCACCGCACTAAAATATCAGAACACATTGGGGTGCCATCAGCCCTGCCCACAGTCCACCCCTGCTCCTCCCAGGCTCTGCCCCCACTTGGCCCCCCTCCCACCGCAGCCTTCCTCATCCCCCTGCCTGCCGCTGGCTTGCTGCATCCCTCCTCAGTCCCCCACCCACTGCTCACCTCAACGCCTACTCACTTGCACGCCACTCACCTCTTCACCGGCCCGCAACTCACTCCTATGGAGCTCGCCCATGCCCCGCCTCTGCACTGCCCTCGCCCCGCCCCCATTCCACACCCTTCCCCAAGTCCCCGCCCCTGCCCTGCCTCTTCTCCGCCTCCTCCCTTGAACTTGCCGCGTACCCGCTCCTCCCTCCTGGAAAGCGCTAAGCGCCGCCAGGAGCTGTTGGGCGGCGGGAAGCGCTGGGCGGGAGGAGCAGGGACGCGGCACGCTGGGGGGAGAAGGAGGCGAGGAGTGGGGAGCTTGGCTGCAATTTTTCCCCGTGGGTGCTCCAGCCCCAGAGCACCCACGGGGTCAGCACATCCCTCCTGCTCGCCTCCTTACCTGAATATCAGGACAAATGGCGTCCTGATCGTAACATTGATCAGGATGTGGACAAAGGGTTAAATATCAGGACAGTCCGATTTTATCGGGACATCTGGTCACCCCAGTCCCACCGAGGGGAAGGTCCCTGGCCTAGGTGGGTCAGCAGAGACTGCGGGGATTGTTCTCCTCCCTTTCCCCATGCTGTCCAGTGATGAGGTTAGCTGAGTGAACGGTAGGTTTGAGCCACTAGCAAAAGTGGCCAAACTGATTGCTGCCGTTAATCTCTGAGGCGAGCAAATCCGCTGATAAGTGCAGGACCCACCAAGGCAGAGGAGGAACTTTGTCACATCATGTAATTAAAGACTACACAACAAAACATTATGCACAGGGTTCCTTAATTGCACAGGTAAACTTTAAATCTGTCATTTCCTAAATGTTGAGTGCCTGACTTTGAAACCTTAATGTTCTTTTAAACGATTTTTAATGTATTTCCCTAACCTTTGAAAAAACACATTCAGTTGTGTAAAGTGACATTGACTCTCACATGGGTTATCAGTAGCATTGAAACTCTTAAATCCACAGTTCTGACCTCTGCAACTAGAGCTAGCAGAGTAAATTATAGCAGCAGTAGGCTGTTATCCTTTCCATCAGTTCCTGTTGTGTGTTGAGAGAGACTTATGCAAATGATTTCATAGTTAGCAGAAAAATGTTGACACTTGGTGATCATAAATTCAAGTCCATATTCTGGAAGGAAGCATGCTCCAATGGTTAGAGTATCTTCTGCCCGTGTCCCTTAGTAGTATATCTCATCTCATTCAATCGGTCCCTTTTGCTTCTGTCTCCTCTTCTCCCTCCCTCCCCCTCCCCCTCCCCGGCCACTATTGTGTCTAACCCCCTGCCTGTCCTTGGTTCACCTCTGCATCTGAGTCAGGCTGCTTCCTTCTCCTCCATACTGTGTGGGCACCAACAAAAGGAGCATCAAGAGCATAGAAAAGGCAGTCCCCCTTCCCAAAGCCACAGTTCAAGTCTGGAGGGACGGCCTGTGCCCAGTTTGACATTGGGGTGCAAGACTCATTTGTTTTGTTTGTGTTTTGGACTTGGGGTCTATCCAGAAAGAGTGGAGTTTTCTTTTATGTTTTAGCAAGAGGCCAAAGTCACTGTAGCAACCAAACCAGATTGGAATGTTGGGAGATTCAACCTGTGTGAGGAGAATTGAGGGCAGCTAGCCAGAAGCCAGATTGGATAGGTAGCACTGTTTCAAATGTGTTTAGCATGAACAAATACACTTTTTATTTATAGGTTACATAATTCTCTCAAGTTTATGATTGGAAAGGGGTATGTGAGTGTGTAAGTGTGTTTTGAAGTTCTAGTCTGTTTTTTATGTTTTTGTGGGTTTTTCTTAAGCAGCCTTAATTGGCACTCCTTTTCTTGTCCTTCTTTGTGAATTCTTTTAGTGTTTCATAGGAAACTTTCCACCAATGCTCATTAGTGCCTTCTGTATAATTTGCTATTGACACTGCTGTGGTTATGTTGGGTGTATAACTACTGCTGGGATCTAAATCTCTCCTGAGGCAGATTTTGAGAAGGTAAATCTATTTTACTTCCAGCAACTTCACAATCTTGAGCAAAATATGCATCTGACAAGATATGAAATTCTCCACTTCCATGATCAATTATGGAATTAATTCTGAATGGGAGCAACCCAGCAATTATAAAGAGACATAACCCCCACCCCACCCCACCCCAATAAATAAATAAACCTAGAAGTTTTATGCTGTAGCCAGGTCAAAGGCAGACTGTTAATCTCCTCCAAATTGGGGCTTTTTAGTGAACAAATAGGTCACCCACCCCTATAAGATCAACCACAAATAGAAGAATTGAAGCCTCCCTCAGAAGAAATGATCTTCTGTGACCCTCTGCACCTCTGTGGTTTCTACTTCTTTGGCATGGACCAGCTTCTAATTGGAGGATCCTTCAGGGAAGGTTAAAGACCTTAAATCTACCCTATGTTTAACTTCCATTGCCTGCAGCTTTTGTTTCCAGTGTCTCATTCATGCCCTGTCCTTTGTGGCTAAATGTATGGGAACATCCGTATTTTCAAGACAACTTTGACTGCTGTTTTGGGCAATGCATCTAATGGACTCGTCCAAATGCAAAGGGAAAAGTTTTGGTTAGCCACTGGATAAAGCAATAATTAAAGCAAGGGGTAAAGAAAAGCTGCTGGCTTTATCTAGTTGTCAGAGTTAAGCCTACAGAAATTAATAGAGGGCAAGCAGCTCTTTTGTTGATTCCACTCCTCTACTAGATTTAACAATAAAGAGAGAGCAGTTCTTCTCAGGGCATCTGGAACAGTTTTCAGTTGAGAATAAGCAGCCTTTTGGATCCTTTATTGGGTAGAAAACTGGCCCCTAACAGTGCTTTCCTCATTGAAGGCAACTTAATGTCTAAGATGAATAGCTGATCCTGTCTCTGAAGGAGTGGGAGTTTAACAGCAGAGCTTCTCAGGCAGTGTTCCAGTAATGGGAGATTCCACAGACTGATTTGTTTCAAACAACAACAGGAAGTTGGATCTTTTTTGCTTCAGAGAGGAGACCATGGAAAACGAACCCTTTTTTATTGGGATTGTTATATGAAGTGATGTGTTCTCTTCCATTTCTAATTCCAGTAGGCACGAAGATGAAGGTCAGGACCAGTATCCTCTTAATTGCCTTGCCTGAAGCTATTGACGGTTGGAAATGCCAATTTGACTTCCTTGGAGGTTATCTCTTCGCAGAGTCCTTCAGGTTTTAACTTAGGAAGCAGGAATCAGTATTGTCAGTCCCCAAAAATGTGCCCTCCGTTCATACTGGAGCAGGAGTAGTATTCTGCAGAAGGTCTCCTCTGTTCCTTAGGCCTAGGATGTTACATTGCAGCACATGTCAGAATGATTCAACTGCTGGAATGTTTCTGTTACACTTACAACTGGAGCAGAGTTTGGCATATAAAATATGTCTGTCAGACTTCTCTAGTAAAAGAAAATAACTTTTTAAAATGCCTGAATATGTATTTATAAGAATATGTATTGTTAAACATATATTCACATGCATGTGCTTGAATAACGTATGCTTTTTCTTCTTGGGAGAGAAAATTATCAGTGAATCTAACTGCAGTACTAAGGTTCCTAGGGAAGTTTGGTACTTTCTTGAACACATGTTGAACCGAGGGATGTAATGTAGTCCCAGCTAATTTTTCTTAAATTCCTAATGTAGTAGATGCTAAGTATGAAATGAGAATCTTTGTGAATGCACTTTTATCTTTTCAAAAAACACTTTTACAATCTGACACTTGACATTTGCAAGGTATATGTGGTTTCCATTTTAAATAGAAAATTTGAAATATTAAGTGTGATTTATATTTATGAACAGTGTAATTACTTTTGATAACAGTTACCCAAAAAGGTGAGACATTAATTTAAATGGAATTGTTAAAACATACTTCGTAAACCAAGTTCCTTTCTAAAATTTTGTAAACAAAATCTTATGCATGTTTCTATCAATAGTTGTGTCATAATTATTGTAAAGTTCTGAGGATTGAAGGAATTTTCTGCTTCTTAGCTGATAATGCTTCCATGTTAGTGCAGAAATAAAATGTGTGTTTTATTTCCCGCTGCTGCTAGTCTGTTAATTTTCTAATTTAAAACAGGTAGTGGCATATACTTTTGTTTAAACTATACTCTTTCGCTTCTTGTAAAATGTATTGGTGGGTATTTATTCATAGTACTCTAAGCTAATTGTTTAGACCATAATGGTTTACTTAAGTATACCGTTTACCTGAGAAACGTTCCAGTTAAAACTCTAGTCTTGTTCGACCAATATTACTAGGGATTAAAATTATATTGTAGTCTGATCTGAAACTTTCTGTATTCACTTGCTATATTCTGGACCATTGTCAGAAAGCTTTACTAAACTGGTGGATCAGTTAAAATTTTTGATCAATATCTTGTGACTTGTCAGCATTGGAAAGGAATACTTTGTATGACTTGAACCTTGAACATTAGTTTCTCTTTTTCCAACTCTACTTCTAGTTTTGATTTTTTGTTTTAATTTTTTTTGGGTGTAAATTCAGTTTGGTTGTTTGGGAAGCCTTCAACTGAGTTGATACAGCCAGTTACTTTTGTGGAAGAGTAATAATCGGAATTATTTTGCTTTCCTGTGTCCTTCTGCTGAAGCCTGTTGTATAATACACTATTGGAAACCTTGGAGAAGCCAAATTAACAGGAAAGAAATTACCCTTAATACTGTATTTATTAAACATTTTTAATTTAGGACTCCATGCATTTTTATGCTTGTCTGCTCTTTTGAGAGCAATGCCAAATCAAAAATTAAAACCAACTAAGGAATTTATAAATATATAGGGACATTTGGCTCAGGACAGGTTATACTAGATGACTGAATCTTCTATGATTGCACTGTCACAGCAAAAGTAGACCTAGAATTTGTTTTATATTGCTGGAATCTAAGGACAAAAATGGCAGCAGATGAGCTGTGGGAGGAGACAAATGGTGACATTTAATAGAAGTGGAAATAATATTTAATTGAAATATTTCTGGCTAAAGTCCATATATAATATTTTTAGAGTCTTTATTGCTAAATAACACTGTAATATTGAAAATATGAATTATCTGTAAAACCTGTGTTCAACAAGTAAGTTATGAATATACTGTTGCTGCTCCTTCTTCTCACCCCTCTCCTCCAGTTTGTTTACTTTGTTCATCTGTAAATTCCATTTTAAACTACATTGTAAGCTCTTTAGGGCAGAGGCCGTATCTCTTTGTGTACACTGCCTAAGAGGATGTGAGTGGTGACCGTATGTGCTACTGTACTATAAATGGTAATCAAGATGTTTTTCCCCCCAATAGTCAAATAAATAAATAACCCCTGAAAAATTGTTTTAAATATTGTCCAGGTGCAAAATCTGTGAGAAGAACCACATTTCACTGAAACCTATTGTCTATGTTACATGGTTTAAATGTCTAAATATGTATTTACTTGTAGATGACGACTACGTTCAGATATATTTGAATACATTTCTTTTTAGTCACAAGTCTAAACTACGAGATTCCATACAGTTAAACTCAAATAATGTAATCTGAAAAAAACTATTAAATTTCAAGTAGTCTTCCAGAACAATAAAACCTCCCAACAGTACATGTTGCCGGGATTATAGCCCCCTCCATCACTTCCTTCACGTACCTCTACTTACTGTCTTGCTTTGGGAACATTTTAGAACAGGGGTGGGCAAACTTTTTGGCCCGAGGGCCACATCTGGGTATGGAAATTGTATGGTGGATCCTGAATGCTCACGAAATTGGGGATTGGGGTGCGGGAGGGGGTGAGGGCTCCGGCTGGGGGTGCGGGCTCTTGAGTGGGGCCAGAAATTAGGAGTTCAGGGTGGTGGAGGGGGCTCTGGGCTGGGGCAGGGGTTGAGGTGTGGGGGTGAGGGCTCCAGCTGGGGGTGCAGGCTCTGGGTGGCTCTTACCTCAAGCAGCTCCTGGAAGCAGTGGCATGTCCCCCCTCCTGCTCATACACGGAGGCGCAGCCAGGGGGCACGGCGCACTGTCCTGTCCTCAGGTGCTGCGTCTGCAGCTCCCATTGGCTGCAGTTGCCAGCCAATGGGATCTGCGGGAGCCACGCACAGCGTGGCAAGCCCTTGACCCCGCTCCCCAGCCGGAGCTCAAGGGCCTGATTAAAACATCTGAAGGGCCGGATGCAGCCCCCAGGCCATAGTTTGCCCACCCCTGTCCTAGAAGAACAAATGAGTCTTCTAAAATGTCCTGATAGTAATTTAAAGTCAGGATTTGGTGAGCGAAGTTGTGAAATTAATTCTAGAGCTCAGGGTCTCACATAAATATCCAACCACCTTTCCTGTCCTGTTGTTGCTATATGGCTTGTTAGCCTGATTTAGTAATAGTAGCTCCAACAACATGGAGAGAAGTAATCACTCCAGCAGGTCCAAAACCATTTAAGCGTATTTTAGGTATGTTATGGTCTCGTATAAATACATACCTGGGAATATTATAATGTTTTAATCAGTTAAAAAGCCATTGGATTGTCAGTTCAAGTATGCATACATTTAAAAAGTGCATATTCTGTTTTTAGGAGTTTATATTATCAGTAGTTGTGCTTCTAAATCACCTAGGTGATTTTGTTTTCTAGATTAGTTATGAACTGAAAACACTAAAAATGTAATTGGTATTGTACCCGGTGGTACTGTGAAAAGATGTTTTGGATTCTGCCAACTCATTTTTGCTCATAGTATGGCGGGGTCTAAATCTGAGTAGGCCAGGCCATTCAACTGAACAGGGTTGATGAAGGCATAAACCCCAAACAGACTCAACCAGCCATTATAACTTTAGAATTAAGTGCCAACACAGGTGAGGCCACATTCTGTGCTGATTTCAGTGGGATTACTTGAAATATAAGCAGAGAATTTGACTGGCTGTTTTGTGGCTTCTGTTTTCTCCCCAGTTGTCTTTGTCAGAGTGAACAACACATACGTTTAGCTCTCTCTTGTTTCCAAGGCTTTCCCTTAGTTAATTTTTCCTCCATTTATTTAGGTCTTCAAACTGTACAGGATGCCTGCTTAGAAGGCAAAATTGAGGGCTACTTTCAAAGTGGATTCCTAGTGGCTAATTGTTGATTGTTGATCGATGATTTAACTGGGAATTGGTCCTGCTTTGAGCAGGGGGTTGGACTAGATGACCTTCTGGGGTCCCTTTCAACCCTGATATTCTATGATTCTATGATTCTATGTTCTGGGAAATCTTCTCTTCTGATTCAGGAGAATGCTGAAAAAAACTTTTAATTGAGATTTGTCCGCTGGAGAAATGCAATATAAAGAGTGTTTAAGCGAATTTACACAAGTAGATCTTTTTTGATAGGACTGGGGTTGCCTTTGCTTTTGCCAACAATGTGTGTGTTTGGTTCCTGCTATTTTTAGTTCTGATGGCTTTAAACCTTTTGTAATAACAGAAAGAGGAAGTGAACAGTGAAATCATTTTAATAACATATTTCCTGGTAGGAATGACTTATCAATGAGGCCTAAACAGAGGATGTCATTTCCTGGATTACTTATCTTCAGTTTGGATGGTCTGTTTTACTGTATAATCTTTTGGCCCAGGCATGCTCATCAATGTTCATAAATGTAATACAAATTTAATGCTCTTAGGTGAAAGATGCCCTTCAGCAACTGTTTAGAGCTTAAAACATCAGTTGGTCAAGTATTAAAATATAGAGAGGTCTTTTATACAATAAATATTAACATGTATATGAAATGCCTCGTATTTGTTTAATGTTTTTGTGAACCTTAAAATTTGCTTTCTTTGAAAGAATTTTTATAAGACTTTCTATCACTTCTCCCAGGATTAAGCAAAAACACAGAAATATTGGCCTTTGGGTTTGCTTTTAGCTTCTACTTTTATAGAAAAAACCCCCACTTTTTACAAATATAACCTAAAACAAACATGCAACTTCAAGGATAAACTTCAGACTTCGAAATGCTGCTTGTTTTCACCAGGTCTGATTTTGTTGTTGCACGTTGTGGATGATAGACATCAGAAATTAGGAAGATTTCTAGTGATCTAGGTGGCATAATTGTCATCTCAGTTTCTATGACTGTTCATTGGCAGCTACATGTAAAAGCTGTTTAAATTTTTATGAACAGAATTTGTGGAAAGCTGGGAGAAGAGAGAGCTAATCATTGTACATTTGGCATAATTAAAGTGATACAATTTTCCAGTCTTCATAAAATATAGGAATTGGTGGGTTGAAGAGAAGGATCCTTAACATAAGTGTAAAGGTGTGGCCACTCGCGAGCGTCTCTTGCTGGCGAGGTACATGCCTGGTTTTTTTTTTGTTTGTTTTTTTTTTGGTGCCCTGTGCTGGCAGTTTCTCTTTTTAGATGGGTTTTCAGTGACTCAGCCGAGTCACACGCAGTCTGTATGTGAAACAAATGGAAAACAAACCCCTTCCAGGGTAGCACAGTCCAACAAAAGGTTGGCCCCTCCCCAGAGTCCTGTCTCTGGGCCTGTTTAAGCACTTGCCCCCTTCTTGAGTGCCAACCAAAACTTGTTGCCTCCTTGGCCTGTGTGGGGACCCAGGCCCGCCCATTACTCTGGGTCCCAACCCTAGGACCCTACAACTAGCAGCCACCTGGTGCTTCCTTCACTATTGTCTATTGCTGCATTGCCTGGGTTGCTTCTCACTCTGTCCCATCAGCTTCTTGGGTCCTCTGCCTTTTCTTCGTTTAAGCAGCGTCTCTCCCAGGCCTCCTTGCTTAGAGAGTTGGTAACAATCTCTGCCCTCTTCTCTCAGGGTTCTTTCTCACAGGCTCCTTTGCCTGGTGAGCTTATAACAAGTTTCTCGCCCTTTTTGTCGGGGCTCTTTCTCCCAGGCCTCTGTGCCTAGAGAGCTTCAGAGTCCTACCTCTGCTTAGGCAGTGTTTCTCCGCAGTCTCTGTACCTGTGGAGTCTCCCAGCCTTCCACTCTTCCTGGTCCCAGCCAGCTACTGCTCTGTCCAGCTGCTATGGTTTCCTCAGTCAGGAACAGGGTCCTTGAGCCTTCTAGGCTCTGAGTGGCTGCCTCCCCTGCAACCTCTTTAGGCAGCGAAGAGGACCCCGCTCTACTGCCTTTTTTCTGGGGTGGAGTGCTGAAGAAGCACAAGGCCATCTGGAGGACCTGAAAGGCCTAGTACACGCCGTCACCCTAAGACATTTTAACAATGTCACGGTGTGATGTTGATAACTTACATTTAACTGTTACAATTGTATGGACCCTCTAGTACAGCATCACTAAAATATATAATTTGATGCCTTTTCCCCCCCGGATCAATAACTAGGATATAGATTGAACATAGTAATCCATGCATTTTAAAAAAAAAAACATCCAAAATATAATGCAAAATGACCTTGCAGGTCATAAATAGCCAGAAGTAATTTTCAGTTCTCTTCCAGCTTGTACAGATTCTGGAGTAAAAAGAAAAGGAGTACTTGTGGCACCTTAGAGACTAACCAATTTATTTGAGCATAAGCTTTCGTGAGCTACAGCTCAGTAGTAGTTTAAAAAAACAAATTACAGTGACTGTGACAGACTGACAATATCCTGGATAAACCTTATCAAATTAAGAGAAACGTCTTAAGTTAAACCTTATTGAATTAGGGTTAATATCTTTGGGGGCCCATTGTATTAAAAATGTAATTGTGTATATGTTATGGAATTATATGTACCTTCTCTAGTTGGAGGGGGATGCTAATATACTTTCTCTGTTATCAGCCCTTTGAAGCCAGCCCCTGGAGAGGTACGCATATGCTAGTGCAAACTGCATTCTCCAGGAACCAACAGACAAAGAAAGGATTTTTGGATAAATAGCCTGGTTTTAAAGTGGCTCAGGGCCTTCTTCCTGATCCAGCAAATGGACAGGACCTCTGGTCCACGGAGGGCCCCAATCCTTAGGGTAGGATGGAAAGACTGTGGCTACTGAAGCCGCATAAGACTGTGTGCTTGTTCTGAGCTGGAGCTGTGATGAACTTGTGATCACAAAGGAAAATCCTTGGGTGAAGTTTTGAAGGACTGCTCCTGCCAGAGCCTATGTTAGAGTTGGGATGTTCTCTGGTAAGCTTATTAACATGAGTGTAGGTTCTTTTATTGTTCTTGATCTGTTTCTCTGTCATCCTTTTACCTTAAGGATAAAATAGGCTTGTATAAGAAGTGCTTTGTCGGTAACTTATAATTACAGCAATTCAGCGTTTTAATTGTCTCTGAAGAGAAAGTGAGCAGGTGGGCTTGGACAACCCAGCCTGTCTCTGCTGGGAATAACACAGTGAAGTCAGGGAACAGTGTAGTCTACGAATACCCCAGTCAAATGGGAATGAGATGCCAATCTCCACGCAAGAGAGGCAATGACTGGGGAGGTGGAAACCTGCGAGTGGGTGCCTTTGGTGGGCCACTGAAGGGACATACAAATGCAGTTAAGGTGAACTGGGACAGTGACAATAAATGGAGAGCAAGCAGAAGATATGGGTCCATGTAGGGAGCAGTGGAGTTAGGAGGACTGTTGATGTTTGGGAAAAGAACAGGTTTTCTTGTTGAGTCTATGCAGGTACATTTAGTAATGAACATCCCTGAGCTGTATCTAAGATAAATTCAGGCTCAATTATGTATCTATAGTCAATTGAGGGCTTTTGAGGAATGACAAAATCAGATGATAGTTGAGGTTTCCAGCATCATCAAAACCACCTTATGGAATTGTAGCCCCATTGTTTGTACTGTTGGTAGTCCATAGTAGCCAGTCACTGTGGTACACAATTGCAATTG
Organism: Lepidochelys olivacea; assembly: GCF_965140295.1. Classification (NCBI taxonomy): domain Eukaryota; kingdom Metazoa; phylum Chordata; order Testudines; family Cheloniidae; genus Lepidochelys; species Lepidochelys olivacea. The sequence continues at coordinate 29,605,230 of NC_140413.1, forward strand.
GGGCCCCGTTGTGCTGGATTCTATTAAATGGTAGTGACAGTCCCCATCTGCACTCAGATAATCAGTTCCCCTTCTTAACCTCACCTGTCTCCCTTTCACATTACCCATTCTGAACAGCCTTAAATCTGACTGTTTATTGGTTATGTTTCTGTTTTGCTGAGTAGCTTAAGGTTGTTTGTTTTATAAACTACATTGCACATAGTTCTGTACATGGTTCATGTTGATTCATATAAGAAAGTGAGTTATTGTGCCAGATTACAAATAGTGTCTGTGAGGTGTTTGTCAGTAATGTTCAGAAAAACTTCTGTAAATGGATTATCTAAATTTTTAGTGAACATTCCACGTGCTGCCAACTACAGGGGTTCTTGTGCCTTCCTTTGAACCATCTGGTACTGGCCACTATTAGAATGCTAGACTAGATGTATTATGGGTATGATCTGGTATAGCAATTCCTAGGGTAGCATATTTATAAAGGTAGAAATTACAGAATTGAAATCTGCGTGTTTGTGGTGGTATATTATATATTTATGGCTTCAGTTGTGTCTGCAGTTCCTTCAAAAAGTACACGATTGTGTCAAACTTCTGGAAGTTAGCAGTGACAGCTTTAAACAGTGTTACGAGCAAGCAAATGGATCAGGAGTTATTTCTCCTCTTCCTTTGGGGATACTGGTGTGACACCATGGCTCCCCCTTATTCACCACTGTCATATAATTAGGATATGTTTTGTACAAAGTATGCCGTGTGAGGTATCAGTCTAAAAGTCTTGATCTGCCAGACATTAATATCTCATTGGATTATATGTGCTGTCATTGTATGTGAAGTTACGAAGTTTGACTATGTATGAGTTACTGAAACATGTGAGGTTGAAAACACCCACAAGCAGCCTTTCAGGTACAACAGTAAAAAGGCCAAAAAATCTTTAATGGCTTATTGAGGAAATGCGCACAAGCACAGGGAATTATGTATGATAGAAACCTCTCAGAGATAGCACCACACAATGGGAACTGTTTGACCCAGGTCACAGCAGAAGAGCTTTCTAGCAAGTGAGAAGAAGTTATAAAAGGGGGAAATTACATCATGATGGTACCTCACTCTCCCTACAACAACAACACCTGGAAACACCCGGGGAACAAAGACTCAGCTGTGGGAAGTGATGGTCCCAGGCTAGAGGGATTTCTAGCCTGTGTATGAAAACCTGGGAAACCCATGCTGCAAAGCCAAGGCAGCTTGTGCTTTAAGAATCTTCCATCCTGTTTATCACTCGGGTGAGAATTTGCTAATTCATATCCTGCCTATCTAGTATGTTAAACTCAGTTTGTGTTTTTGTTTATTTACTAGGTAATCTGCTTTGATCTGTTGCTGTCACTTATAATCACTTAAAATCTATCCTTTTGTAGTTAATAAACTTTTAATCCAGACCAGTGTGCATTTGACTAAGGTGTCTGGGGAAAATCTCAGCTGGGTTATCACAAGTGTGCACGGTGCTCTTCACACTGAGGGAGAAGCGGACTGGATGTTAAACCTATATACTGGCCAGATTTAACGAGGGCAGGACGGTACTGCTCTGGGGTCCCAGGCTGGGAAGGCTGGTGATTAGAGAGCCTGTATGTAACTGCAGCTGGGTGTGTCCCTACCTGTGTGAATGCTGGTGAAAGTGCAAGATTGGAGGACTTTGCAGCTTGTCACAGCAGCACAGTGTGAGAGGGAGCCCTGGCTGGTGGGTCAGAAGGCTCAGTGGTATCCCAGTTCCAAGTGGCACCCCAGGGGGAACCCGTCACAACTGGGACTTGGAATTTTCAGCTGTATCATCGCTTTCCTTTTGATACCCCTAACTCAGTATCATTTATATTTCCTTTCCAGTGTAGTGTCCAGCAACCTTTTTCATAATGCTCATCTGACCATAAGAGAATTTCAGAGTTGGAATATTTGTCGGGGGAGCCACAGAGGGCTGATTTAGCCTTTTATCCCAAAACAAAACTCCCAATTCTATAAATACTATTACTGTAGTACCTGACAGCCCTAGTCATGGACCAGAATGATATTGTTATATTCCTCCATCTAACGCCTTGAATTCAAAGGGAGAGATTAGCATAAACTAGATGTATGTGGTACACATAATGTCTATCAAAAGAAGACTGAAAACTTTAGGACTTCGAGATCCTTATCATCATCACGCGGTCTAATGCAGAACACTTCCAATTCCTCCATAGATAACTGGATTAAGGCAGGTATCTTAGAATCTTACAAAAGGCAAAGAAAAACCTACTGATATAAGCATCAAATATGCCAGTAGTTCCATTGTCGGTGGAAAATTTTCATGACTCCTATGAAAAGAGATGCAAGCAGCAATATGGCCTTGCTCTCATACCATCATCAGACAGTACAAGATAGATGTATTCATCTGCAGACACAGCTTTTCAGAGGAAGATACTTCAGTCTATAGTGCACGCAGTAATAGAATTTGTTATCCAAGTTTTATTCCTTTTATATGTACATAGCTGATAAATTAATTGTATGTGCGATGCCTATTAGCTTCAATGGCAATTGTGGACACATAATTGGAGGGATGATCTGGGCCTTAGAAATCTTGTTAGTATTGTTACAGATTTAGTTGGGATCCCAGTGACGGGTCTAGTTTTTCCTATGTTGCATGTAGAAAAGAATCTAGGAAGACCCAAATTAACAGATTAGGCAATTCTTCACCCTCTACCCATGCCAAGTTTCAGAGCCTGGGCTCCAGCCTGAGCAGGAACATCTACACTGCTATTTTTAGCCATGCAGCCTGAGCCCTGTGAGACCGAGTCAGTTGACCTGGGCTTTGAGACTTAGTGTTGCGGTTATCTTTGCAGTGTAGACATACCCTTAATGTGCTATTCCTACTGCTTGAAGCTGCATTGCAGGCTGGACATCCAACAGCCCAGAGATTAGTCTCTACCTTTCAAAAGACCTTATGGGATGACTACATGTTTCAAAGGTTTCATGCAGACATTTGCTCTGTTCCACTATACTTGAATCCCTCTATTTGAATTTCTGCATTTCTAAATCTTCAGTTCTTAGTGCCTTCAAGGACTTGCTGAGTAGTTGATTAGCATTAAGAAGTATGACAGTATTTTGGTGAGCTTCTTGCAATGCTTGATGTTTGTTTCTAAGGAGTGGGAGAACCTTAAACACAGGTGCTTTGTAATCCCTCTGCTGCTTAGTTCTTTGCATTGGCAGTGTGTGAATATTTGAGGTTCCCAAGTGAACATTGTGTACCGCATTATTGCAAGGTGATATCCTAGCCTCCTGAGTTGACAGTGTCTGCACCTCAGCATGAGGTTTCACTCATTTTGCCTTTCTAAACAGATGCTAATTCATCATCGTACACAGAGCCTAAACTTTCCTATGTATTTTCCTATGGTGGGGTGTATCATTAATGTTTTACAATATTGAGGATTGAACACAATGAATGTAATAAAGGCTGTCCAATGATCTGAACTATCTTGTTTTGAAAAAAAAAATACATTATCTCCTGCATAAGGAGTTATATTGACTGTGTTCTTTTGACATAGCAGGTCGGTTGTATACAAACTCCTTTTTCCTTGAGGAATACCAGTTTGGTAAAATTGTGGAATTTAACAAGTTTTTCGTCAGTACATTTAACCACAAGATAGTGGTTCTGGTGCTGGTATTCTCCAGAGCAGTGGTGGGTGGCGAACCACAACCACTGGGAACTGCAGGCGGCTGTGCCTGCAGACAGACGGTCAATATAAACAAACTATCTTGTGGCCTGCCAGCGGATTATCCTGACGGGCCGCGTGTGGCCCGCAGGTTGTCCACCACTACTCTGGAGTGTACATAATTTTGTACATAATTCTACATTTGTAAGATCAACTTTCATGATAAAGTGATTGCACTTTAGTACTTGTATTAGGTGAATTGAAAAATACTATTTCTTTTGTTTTTTACAGTGCAAATATTTGTAATAAAAATAAATATAAAGTGAGCACTGTGCACTCTGTATTCTGTGTTGTAAGCGAAATCAATATATTTGAAAATGTAGAAAACATCCAAAAGTATTTTAAATAAATGGTATTCTATTATTGTTTAACAGCATGATTAATCAATGATTAATCACAATTAATTTTTTAATCACTTGACAGCCCTAATAATCACATTTTCTGGACCAAAAATCTGGCCTAACTCGTGAATTTATGCTAATGAGAAGGAATATGTGTTCTTTTGTATTTGTATCTCTGTTGTAGCAAATGTGTCGCACATAAAGTCTTTCATTATGCTCATCTTGAGGACCATATTGGTCCTACCTTTTGGCTGTTTCCCACCTGATTAGTATTTCCCCTCAGCTCTCCAGCCTGCTTCTGTGGATGGGGGATTTGGATGACCTCTGATTCTTCTGAATACATGAAACTTCCTTTAACAGTTTTTGTTTCTTCATGATTGGACAATTTATGTATTTGTGGAGACAGCCTTTTGAGCTTTGGTTTCTAAGAGAAGGAATCCAGTTAATATGCTTTCTTTAGAGGAGAAATTTTGCATTTTTCCTTTTCTAGATGAGATTCTCACTCACCTGTCCCACTTCCCTTCAGTGTTGATAAGGGAAAGAAATATTTTCAATAACTAAACTTTTTTTAATAGCCTCTTTCCGTTCTATAAATATTCTTTGGACTTTTATTATACTTAGATTTTTGGGGAGCTCTTTGCTTCCCATTCATAAAAGTTACTGAAACCAGTTATTCTGTACAATTGATTTCAGAATGAAGATTGCCTTACTGTGCCTCAAAGAACAAAAATGTTTTAAGATGTAGGGAAGTTCTGATTTGTCTTGTCCTAGGGAGTCCGAATTCAAGATCAGAAATCCAGTGAAACGATACCTTGAGTGAGGGAGAATTCTAAAACACATGTTGCTGCCCTTGCGCCTGTGCAATCCTTTTCGTTCATTAAGATAACTGTATTTGCATAATGGGATTGTAGTCTGTGCTTGAATAATATAGAACCATATTTATTACAATAGTTTTAAGAGAGATGTTAATTTTGAAATTCTAGAAACATGTTTACAATTAACTTATTTTTATTTCTTTTCAGGATGGCCTGAATTCTTTGGTCCTTGATCTGGATTTTCCAGCACTGAGGAAAAACAAGAACATAGATAATTTCTTAAATAGATGTAAGTTGCACTTAAATATGCTTGATGTTGTCATGATTGCACTATAACAGTCTTGGAAGCTGAATGGGCAGAAATACTATACATTACTTATGTGTACTTCGCTAATTACCACAAAACAGAGCTTGCACTATAAAAACAGCATTCCCTTCTCAGTAGATACTTGAGATCTCATTGCAATGGTGATGTTTCATTACTAAAATTTCATTACTCTTACAAATGTATTGGAAAGTATACTGATCAATACTAAAGCATTATCAATAATTAAAACAGTACTAGTCAAATGGGTATTTTTAGGATGTATTATCCTTACTTTATTTTATCTTTTGCTTAACTACCAATTGCAAAATTCAGTAATTCAGAAGTCTTGCAGTTAGTGAGGTTCTATTGTAATCTGCAGAAAATAAATATGTAATTACTCAAAATGGCATACACTGTCATGTAAATTTTTCAATAAAACTATACTTTTAATTCAGAAAAGTCCTTCTACCACATCTTAAATAGATTTTAAAGTATGGTTGTTTAATTGCAATGTTTGTTTTAGGTGCATCTTTGTCATGTAAACAACAAACTTACTGTGATTCTCTCTTAAACCACTTCAAAACATAGCTGTTGTCTATGGAAGGAACATTTTCCCAAAAATTCAGTCTTGTTTTAAAACCAATTGGAGCTGCAGTATAGACAAAGCTGTGCTAGCTGATGCAGTTTTTATAACTAGCTTAGTTAAAACTGCTTTCTAAACTAGAACTCAAACTTGGGGGGGGGGGAGATTTGCAACTATTCAGGGAATACTCACTCCTTTCAAATGTTAGTGTCCTGGGAAAAACAGGAGGAACCATAATTCCATTAATGTTTACATTGGTCTGGGGAGCAAAAATTCCTTTGGTTATCTGTCCCTTAAGGGTAGTGTGGCCTAATGGTCTGCCTAACCCATGATGTGGCACGGCTCTTTAAGAGATTGAAAGGTCTGATTATATACCCAAGGATTTGGGAGACACTGGGAGAGAGGAAGCAGTCCTGGGGGTAAGAAGCGTTCAGAAGGAAATCCCGTTACTGTTTCTTTAAGGACTTAAGGCTGGGAGCTTTGCAGAGAGGGTGGGGCAAAGCTCCCCTCTCACATGACCAACTGGGGATGACCTGGGAGAAAGGGACTAGCATAAAGGTTGCCTCCTCTCACAGCAGAACAGATGCCAGGAGATACCAGCAGTGAAAGGCTGCCTTGCTGAGCAACATGAATGATAATTAAGGAAAGGGGACTAGCTGGGGCATAAACTGGTAAAGGCCCCCCAGTTGGCTAATATACAACTCAGCTCCATAGAGGAGAGCTGGGGAGACTCCTGGGTAGGGAGAAAGTAGTACAGCCCCATTCTAAAGAGAAAAGCTGGGGATTCCTGCTTAAGGAAGGACTGGAAAGGGGCAACCCCAAGAAAGAACCACAAATGTTTCCTGGACCAGAGACTCTTCTCTGGTCCTGTTGTGAAAGAAATATATTCAGTATTATGCTTAACCATTTGATGGCTATTGAACCTCACAGGTATATCCCGGCAGATTGTACCTGCCATGCTGCTGAATGTGCTTGGTACTTTAACGTTACACCCTCATCAAAAGAATATTAGTGGATGGAGGCAGCACAGCAGGTGGCAGAGGAGTAAAAGTTCAAGGTTGTCATGTTGGGTCCTTAACGGCTAAAATGTGTCTGGAGGCTTGAAAAGTGTACGTTTCTAAGGCATTAGGTAGACTACAACTGAAATTAGAATAGTATTAGTTTTCACAGTTACGAGGAGATGATCATTCAACTGTTTACCAAGAAATACCAAAAAGACTGCAATTATGGATTTTAATTCTGAGCAAATGGTTTAAAAACAACGTAGGAGTTAGTTGCAAATTTTAACTTTTGTATTCAAATGGCTTGTTTTTACTGTCTGGATGACAAATATTACCAGAGCTGTTCTCACACTGCTACAGATCTGTCTTTATGATGTCATTCTTTAAACTTGTTTTAGATGAGAAAATTGTGGAAAAAATTCGAGCTTTACAAATGAAAGCTGAAGACTATGATGTTGTTAAGGTGATTGGAAGAGGCGCTTTTGGAGAAGTACAGTTGGTAAGAATGTCTACTCATCATCTGATTACTACTTGTCAGCTAGATTTATTGCACCAACTAGATACTCTTAGAGCCACACTTTTAATGGAAAGTATGCACATTTTCAAACATGGATTTATTTTTTTTAATTCTCTGCTTGTTGTAATTTAGTATCAAATTCCTTGTTAAATATAAACTTTGTGACATAAAGAAATCCAAGGGAATTAAATGTTCACATTATATCCTTAACACACTTTCCTGTGCTGAAGCTTAGTAGTGTATTGAAGATCATAAAATCAGACCTCAAAAATAGTTTACCCATAATGGTGGGTTGCAAGGGAAAGAACTGAAAAGCTGTTTCCCTTACCTAGGGCAGCTTTAGAGTATTTAGCTTGTGCCAGGTATGTTTTTTTCTTGGCCACAATAGTATCAGGAAACCTCCTTTGTTGGTAAAGTGTCAATAGTGCAACAAGAGGGCTTTGCCTCACAGTTCTCTCTTGCTCTTGGTACATGGGACAACAGTTTTATAATGCATTCAGTTAATACTATTTACATACAAGGTTTTTATTCCAAATTTCTTTTCTTAATTTTTGTTTCTAATTTAAAAATCCAAATAGTTTGTTTTCAAGGTATATTACCCAATGTAAATACCTATTTAGAAATTTACATAAAGATGAGATTAGAGAACACTCCATCTGCTGATTTGGGTCATCCATAGTTTCCTTTGCAATTGATTTTGTTGTGTCCAAGGCTGCCAAGTGCGGTTGTAGGATAAATCAACAATTTTAAAATTAAAAGTGTGTGTGTGTGTAATATTTCTAAAATACCTACTTTAAATTTTATATATATGTTTTCACCGACTTCTCATTTTAAAAGTTTGTTGTTGTCAAGGTTCCTCCCCCACTCTGAACTCTAGGGTACAGATGTGGGGACCTGCATGAAAAACCTCCTAAGCTTATCTTTACCAGCTTAGGTCAAAACTTCCCCAAGGTACAAAATATTCCACCCTTTGTCCTTGCCGCTACCACCACCAAACTAATACTGGTTACTGGGGAAGAGCTGTTTGGACGCGTCTTTCCCCCCAAAATACTTCCCAAAACCTTGCACCCCACTTCCTGGACAAGGTTTGGTAAAAAGCCTCACCAATTTGCCTAGGTGACCACAGACCCAAACCCTTGGATCTGAGAACAATGAAAAAGCATTCAGTTTTCTTACAAGAAGACTTTTAATAAAAATAGAAGTAAATAGAAAAAAGAAATCCCCCCTGTAAAATCAGGATGGTAGATATCTTACAGGGTAATTAGATTCAAAAACATAGAGAACCCCTCTAGGCAAAACCTTAAGTTACAAAAAAGATACACAGACAGAATTAGTTATTCTATTCAGCACAATTCTTTTCTCAGCCATTTAAAGAAATCATAATCTAACACATGCCTAGCTAGATTACTTACTAAAAGTTCTAAGACTCCATTCCTGGTCTATCCCCGGCAGAAAACCAGCATATAGACAGACACACAGACCCTTTGTTTCTCTCCCTCCTCCCAGCTTTTGAAAGTATCTTGTCTCCTCATTGGTCATTTTGGTCAGGTGCCAGCAAGGTTACCTTTAGCTTCTTAACCCTTTACAGGTGAGAGGAGCTTTCCCCTGGCCCGGAGGGATTTCAAAGGGGTTTACCCTTCCCTTTATATTTGACAGTTGTAAATATAATAGATGTAGGACCAGCTGGGATCTGTGTTGGAAAGTGCCTATAAATTTCACAGCTTTGTGATAGTTGTTTTTTTTCTATGAAGAAGAGGGGGGAAAAAAAGAATGTTTGCTCTTTGCCAAGAAGCATTGCTGTAAGTAGTTACAAAATAACACTTCAAGAAAGGATGTAGAAATACTTAGAGAAGCTGCAATGAAATTAGACACTTATAGTCCATTTATAAAACTGCTAGCAGTTCCCAAGGCTGGTGAAATAATAAAAACAGAGCCAAGAAAATTATCCAGAGTATTTTAACAAATAGAATGTTGAAGAAAAAACAGGGCATGCACATAAGGTTCGTGACAACTTTTGTTGTTTGTATTGCTGGTTTCCTCTGCAGCAAGCTGGGTTAATTTTCAAAGAGAAATATTGTAGATTTGATATGTCTTGACGAGTAAATACAAATTGCCCTAGTTAAAATAATTAGAAAAAGTTTTCATCCCCTATCCCTATACTTTGTAATAGGTTTATTGCTGTCTTAATTAGGTACTGGATTCCTCATTAAAATTACTGTAACCAAAAAAAATTGTCGCAGTTTAAATAGAATAACATTTTTGGGATAGTTTCTTACATGCGAAATATGCCTAAGATGCTTTCCAAAATGAAATAATAGTTTGGAAGATAAATGGGAGAGCGAAAATAGCAACTGTAACAACATTTGCATGACTCATGGGTAAGGCTAAGGTTTTGTCACGGATATTTTTAGTAAAAGTCATGGACAGGTCACGGGCAAAACAGAAAAATTCACGGAGCCAGTGACCTGTCTCTAACTTTGACTAAAAATATCCTTGACAAAATGGGGATCTGCGGATCTTCACACTACTTCAAGCAGGGCAGCTGCAGGGTACCCTGTCGCCTGCAGCTCTGGGCATCCCCGGCTGCCCGCAGGGGCTGGGAGCTCACCCATGGGGGCCAGGAGCTTGGGTTCCTCCCCAGCAGCCCAGAGCTGTCCGCCACCTCTGGCGGCTGGGGTTCACTGCCACACCTGGCAGCCGGGAGCTCGGGGGTTCCCCTGCTGCCACCTGCTGGGAGCTTGGGATTCCTCCGCTGCGCTGCCCCAGGCGGCAGGGAGATGGGGGTTCCCGGCCACCAGGAGCTGAGGGGTACCCCACAGCTTCCTGCCCCAGCGGGCGGTGGGGGGACCCTGCAGCTCCTGACCACTGCAGGCTGAAGTAATGGAGGCTGCTGGAAGTCACGGATTCCGTGACTTCCGTAACCTCCGTGACTAAATCGCAGCCTTACTCATGAGTAACTTGCAAGTTTGGATGTGATTCATGTGGGCAGTGTGAAAAAGCAGTGATTTTTTGGCAAGGTCATCCCTGTGTGACAATGTAAGAGTGCAGCTCTTACACACTGTACCGCTAGGTGAGCTCTGCTTGGTTGCAGCAGAGTTAACGGAGAGCCCACAAAATATAGGCATCGCAGGGATTTACTCTCTATCATCAGGGCTTTACTCAATACCAACAGTGCATCTTTAATCTGTCTGCTCTCAGTGGTAGAAGAAGAGAAACTACTTCTTAGGACCCCACTTGACAGAAGAGGAGCTGCTGCAAATAATTTTGTGAGGAGGAAATTTTCCCTGTAGGCCTCATTTCTGTCCGCCTTCCACTACTGATTCCTGTATCAAGTGTTACTTTGCAATACTTCTAATAGAGATTTTTTTTTGTTTCGCTTGACCGTAGAAACGGGAAGTGCTTAGGAGAGGTGCTGTAGGTATGTACTTGGTCCATGGGCTAGCAGAGAAAGCCAGAGTGCAAATGGGCTAATGTGGAGTACAGTCCTTCCTCCATCAGACAGGAGGAAGAGGGAAAAGAATGTTGTAATGTGTGTTAACATTCATAATATGTTCAGATTAAAATGTATGTGTTTTTGACCTGGCATTGGTTTCAGCAAATGCACCAGAAGAAGGCCTAAAATAATTGTTGGGGGTGGAGGGAGGGAATTTTGACACACTCAGATTTACACAGATCTTTTTATACATTTCATTCCAACTTAAAATGATACATCCCAAGTAATTATTTTTAAATTATATAATTTAGACTTAGTATTTGCTCTACTATAAGGGTGTTACAAGCTGCCAAAAATTCTATGAATTCTATATATAGAATTTTTTAAAAATCACTCAATTTTGTAGTTATTAGCCTTGTATAATATATAAAAACCATAACATTTTGCTGAATCTAGAATAGCAATGAACTGAAAAATACCATTCATGGCGCTGTACTAACTTTAGTCATAATGAGGGTATACATAGACATTTTGACTTCAGAAGGTTCAATACAAGTTGAAATTGTTGAGCTCTAAGCCCTATCACTTTCTGCTGCATTCAGAATATTATCATAAGTCTTTTCAAACAATCATGGATGATGATTTGCAATAATTAAAACATATAGTTCAGTTTACAACCAAAATAGGAATTTGCTTTGGCAGGCTCTAAAAACAGAGGGCACCATAATAACATAAGAATGGTCACACTGGGTCAGACCAGTGGTTCATCTAGTCTAGTATCTTGTCTTATGACAGGGGCCTGTGCCAGATGCTTCAGAGAGAGTAAACAGAGCAGGGCAGTTTATCGAGTGATCCGTTCTGTCATCCAGTCCCAGCTTTTAGCAGTCAGAGGTTTTGGGACACCCAGAACATGGGGTTGCATCCCTGAGCATCTTTGCTAATAGCCATTGTTGGACCTGTCCTCCATGAACTTATCTAATTCTTTTTTGAACTCTGTTATACTTTTGGCCTTCACAACATCTCCTGTCAATGAGTTTCACAGGTTTACTGTGAGTTGTGTGAAAAATTATGTTTGTTTTAAACTTGTTGCCTATTAATTTCATTGGGTGACTTCTGGTTCTTGTGTTATGTGAAGGGGTAAACAACACTTCTTTATTCACTGTCTCCACATCATTCATGATTTTGTAGACCTCTATCTCATTCCCCCTCTGCCATCTCTTTTCCAAGATGAACAGTGAGAGTGTTTTTAATCTCTCCACCATGAGTAAAATAAGATTGAAGATCTGAATTAAATCAACAAAATTCAAAACATTTACATTTTCTCTGAACAGTGCATACTGTTCTGCATCATAAATATTGCTGCACTAAAGCAAGCCAAAAAGATGGCACATTAACCTATCTAGCAGAAGGGTGATCTTGCAGTGAAAGCCAGCTCCCCCAAAATTTGCAGCTCCTATGTGGCAGCTCCCCAAGAAAGGAGAGCTAATGCAGATTAGTTTCCCTGATTTCCGTGTTCTGCCTACTCAGTTTGGGACAACACATTCTGTGGCATTTAGTCTTGTGCATAGATTAACAAATACCCTTCTCCTGTCCCCAGATGTCAGCCCTGCAGAGGGAGACCAATTGGCTCTGGGCTCAGTCTCTGACTTTGGTGGAAAAACAATTTTCTGGTGCTCCAAAAGTAATAAAACTCCACTCTTGGATTCTAGCCTTGGGTGTAGAGAGACCAATAGCTGATGAGCAACCTAAGAATGTAGAAATCACCTGGTGGGAGGGTGAATAGGATGCATCTATCTTCAACTGCCAATTCCTTTCATTACGCATTGAGTGAGGAGCTGTGACTGGTGTCTAAGGCAGACATAAAACAAATATTGTATATTTAGATTAAGGCCAATAGTTTACGTGAAGGAGGTTAATGTGTATTCAGTATGTGGTTTTGCATATTGTTTTCTCTTGGGGGGGGGATGGGAATCTTATTGATTGAAATTCAAATATAAGTGGTTTCCTGTGTTTTTTCTCTTGTGCCTTATCACAAAGTACTGGGTTATGGTCCAGTGATATTGCTGACTAGCATAATCCTTTACCATAAGAGCTCCCTGCCTACACAATAGGGAAAGGCCTACCCCTAGTTGCAGAGTGTGTTAGGTCCATTTACCATACCTTCGGGTAGTCAGTGTCTCTGGGAGATCTGTATTACACAATTTCAGTGTTAAATCTCTGCAGTCTTATGGAGTTCATGAAGACCACACTGGTCAAGATGTGTGTAAATGGGCTACCATTTAATTGTTGCCATTAAACATGTAGCGCATTGTCTATTGCATCTACTCTGCCTGCTGACAGGGTGCATGCTTCAATGCTAGCCCATATAAAAGGAGCAGATGTTTCTTTTGTCTCTACCAGCTGAAACCACCTCCTTTAGGAGACTAACTCTGGCTCCATCTCTGTAGCAGCCCTAACTAAGTTTACCTCTTTATTGCATCAGCAGCACATCTTGTGATATTTTAGGTATTTTCAAAACCTTTCTGCGCGCTAGGATTTTAAGTTTGGCATGACAAGACTTGGCACCATTATCAGTACTAGATTTGATGCATGGAGAAAGCTGACTATTTAGAACAGCCGCATCATTTCCTCAATATGCAGATTACCTTTTGATATAGTGATTGGGAGGGTCTTCAGTGCACCTCTTATGTGGTGGCAGAATGTGTCTTGGGGAGACTTGTCTTTTAAGACACCATTAATTTGTTTTACATTTCATTAATGAAGCAGGGACCAGGCCATAGAGTAACTGTGATGCTTTAAGAAAGCATACATGAATCAAACTAGCTTTAGTGCATGGTGGCAACATGAAGGAAATTTGACAGATTTTTCCCCTATATTTTGATATAAGTTTCTTTCAACTTCAGCATCTCTTTTCAGTGCAGTTGGATGCAATTTACTGCATTAGAACAGTTTCACGGGTGCCTAGACAAATGTTAGCACCTCAGTGAACATACATACATACACACACTCACACATACACACTGCTTTGAGGAAATGGCTTGATAATTCTTCCATCTAAGATGCCTCTAAATTAGTTGCTTCACTGGTGGCCATATTGATACTACAAGAGAGATCTCCCATAGGTCCTTTCACACATGTGGCCTGCTCAGGACAGAGCAAATCTGTGGATGTGTCATTGCCACAGTTATTCATTTGTCTTGAGGTACTTCTGTTTTTCAGTGCTGACCGAGATAGTGGATGTATCCTGTAGTTTTCTCAGGAAATGTTTTTAGCCACCTGATAATTTGACACCCCCAGCCCAGTCAGTGGGACAGATTCTTGTCTCCATTCCCACTGCTTTGCACTCGACATGTGCTACATAGGATTTGGTTTCTGCCTGTAATTGGCCAGTGGAGAATTTCTCTAATGGCAGGAAAATTTCCTTTGGCATAAAGTCAGCTGTGCATGCCACACCAACCCCAAAACTGCTACTCTGATCCCCCAGTAGTGAGTGATCGCTTAGAATCATAAACTGGTGGCATGACTTAGGGCTGACCCTAGGCAGTTTTATCCCAATGCCTCTGATGAATAGATTTTTCTCTGAGGGCCTCTGTGCCAATATTTCTTCTGCAACTGAGCAAATGGATCTATGGAAGCTCCGGTTTATGTAATATAGCTTCCACTGTATTCAACAGTTCTGTGCACGATGTTGATAATTGGAATAGGAAAGGAATTAGTTCTCCAAGTAATCTTATGTTAGGACATTTCCTTAATGCCTTAAATTGTATATACTTTAGAGGTATTGCAGCATATGGATAATTTTTTTTAAATCTACAGTTCCCATGAACTAACCATCTAGAAAGTTGTAGCCTAGTAACAGGCTGTGTAAGAGGCTGATCCCTAAAATGTGCATACCTGTCTAGGCAGCACAAAGCTCATGTATTCAAGAACATAGTATACACCTACCTAATGATGTTTCAAGACATGTTTTGGCTGCTTTCCAGAGTATCTTGTGCCTTGATTATTTTTCTGCTCCTACGACTAGTGCTTATTGTCTCAAGGAATTGTAATGCCGGCAGCTCCTCAGAATGAGGTGTTTGGTTGAGGTTTCCATGGTTACAGGGGAGGCAAGAGGTTGTGCACATTTTAAAGACTTTACTATGAGATCAATAGGAGCATAAGACATATTGTGACAGGGTCCGGCCAGACGGCTACGGGAGAGTGATAGAAGGCAGATATATTAGCCCCAGGTTAAGTAGGACCCTTTTCCCTGGGTAAGGTAACAGGGAAGGTTCCAGAACAATCAGGAACTTTCTGGAAACAAGACAGACAGGCTGATTAGAACACCTGCAGCCAATCAAGAAGCTGCTAGAATCAATTAAGGCAGGCTAATCAGGGCACCTGGGTTTTAAAAAGGAGCTCACTTCAGTTTGTGGTGTGTATGTGAGGAGCTGGGAGCAAGAGGCACTAGGAGCTGAGAGTGAGAACGCGGACTGTTGGAGGACTGAGGTGTACAAGCATTATCAGACACCAGGAGGAAGGTCCTATGGTGAGGATAAAGAAGGTGTTGGGAGGAAGCCATGGGGAAGTAGTCCAGGGAGATGTAACTGTCACGCAGCTGTTACAGGAGCCACTGTAGACAGCTGCAATCTACAGGGCCTTGGGCTGGAACCCAGAGTAGAGGGCAGGCCCTGGTTCCCTCCATCACCCCAACCCCCTACTTGATTCCGGAGGAGTTGAACTGGACTGTGGGTTCCACCAGAGGGGAAGGTCTCTGGCCTGTTCCCCGATCCACTAGGTGGATCAGCAGAGACTGCAGGGATTATTCTTCTTCCTTTCCCCATGCTGGCCAGTGATGAGGCTAACTGAGTGAACGGCAGATTTGAGCCACGAAAGTGGCCAAACTGAGGGCTGCCATGAACCTCTGAGGCAAGAAAATCCACCGATAAGCGCAGGACCCACCATGGCAGAGGAGGAACTTTGTCACAATATGCTGTTATGCAAATCGATACATTCTTAAAATAAACGTTTAATTGCATAACTTAATTGGTCGCTAGCTGAGCAATAGTTTTCTAGTTGATTTTACTAAATGGTCTGTCCTGGAATACACCAATCAAATCTCTAACCTTCTGATTCTGGTTTTACAAATTTAGGTTATTTACTATGTAAAAGAAAGCTGAATCCCTTTTGTAAAACCAAAAAGGGAGATACATGCATACATCTGAGATGCAATAAATTTCTTTCTGTGTGATTCAGGTATCTTACCTCTGATTACATATTCTACTCATAATCTGTTTTATTCCTCAAAAGAAGCTTTAGGAGAATTCAGACATCTGTCCTTTGGATTTTGTTTCACTTCAATACTATATTGTCATAATGTCTGAACCCATCCCTTCAAGGATACTAAAAGCCTTTAGTGGGTCCTTAAAGTGCCAGTTAGTCTGTCTTTTATGTCACAGGGATTATCAAATATCTCCACAGGGTTATGTGTCCAAACTCTGCCTATTTAGAGTTTTCCAGAACTACTCCAGATTTTGTGATATAAGTTCTCATTTAGACTGTCATACAAGTTTTAGACCATTTATTCAGTTAGAGCCTAAATGGACTGAGGAACTGATTGGGAACACAAATAGGAATAAATGGTCAATTTTCAACATTGAAGGACGCTAAAGTGGATTGCCCGAAGGATTTGTAGTGAGACATGTTGTTTTAATACTTTACTGAACTGGAAAAGAGGGCGAACATTGAGGTAGTAAAATTTCAAATGTCACATTTTAGGCTAGTCAAGACTATCCGAAGATCCTAACAAAGTTAGACAATTGGGCAAGACTGGTAGGTGAAATGAAATGTAGACAAATGTAAGGTAACATGCTAGAAGGAACAAGTGGAGTTACTTGTAAATATTAGTTGCAACAACTCAGGAAAACGTTTAGGGTGTAACTGTGAATAGTTCAATGAAAGCATTTCCTCAGCATTGGTTAAAAAAAAAAAAAAAGGGCAAACAAATGCCAGCTTGCTTTAGGAATAGGATAGAGAATAATACTGTAATGTTACCATACTATTATAGATAGATGAGATGCTTGAATGCTGTTCTAGCTGTTCCATTTCAAAAAGAATATAGCAGAATTAGAAGGACATGTAAAATGATTAGACATGGCAATATGGAGACAGTTTAGATAAGCGGTGACATAAGGGTATATAAAATAATGAAACCTATAGAGAAGGTCAGTTGGGTGTTCTTATTTACCTTGTACCTTCTACTATTCTTGTAGGAGAATAACAAGATGATGTCTTATAAAGTTAAAAATCAAAACATTTTAAACAGCTGAAAACATTTTTTGAACAATGTATAATTAAGCCTTTAACTCACTGCAACAGGTACTATTGAAACAAAAAGCTCAATAGTATTAAAAAGGAGACATTTATGAATATTAAAATCTGCAATTAAACTTGTTAGAATAAAAAAGTATAAGGGATTAAAAATATGTTTTTCCTCTACCCCTGTTCCACATGCCCTGATGGCTTTCACATATTGGTTTATTTTGTTGTTTCAGTGTGGGGCATGTGCGTTCTAAATGGGTGGATGAAAATGGCTCGTCAGTGATTGCTTTATTTCATTGTCACCATTTACATGTGTGAATGTGCAGTAAAAATATATTTCAGTAGTTGCATCTTATTTTTAGTCTCTTCTAGATCGGGATACCTTTTCAAAAAGCATTGTGAAGTTTTATCTGTGCAGTGCTAATTCAAGGATGTGGCTGCCACTAGTATAGATGATGGGTATATCTCTGTCATCTGTCAGTCATTTTCATTCCCTTTTCCTGCTAGCAGGCATTCTTGCTAGAGTAGATAGACTGTTCCAGTTGAATTTTGGGAAATTCCAAAGTTCTAAGACTAATTTCAGGAACCTCTCTCCAAGTGCTTTGTTGCAGTAGATAGTCTCAATCAGTTAACATTGGAATCCATCTGACTAGATGCCAGCTTCCTGAGGTTGTCTGTCCTTAACCAGTGAGACTTTTGGGAGGGAGGAGCATTTCCGCTAACTTCCATCTTGTCTCCATTCTTTTTAAGAGCTCTAGAATATTTGGATGTTGTGTACTCAAGGAGCAGTTTCAAAAGAAATCTCTCTCAGTGCCAGTCTCCCAGTTGAATCTCAAGCTTGGTGCATGTCTCATTAAAGGCAGTGTCTCTCTTGAGTGAGGTCAGGTCACTGCTGTGCCGACCCATTGTTTATAAAGGTGGCAGCATATCAGTGAAGAACAAATTACTCTTGCCTATTAGTTTCTTTCGTATAGTGACTCCAGTATAGACACCCTCTAAAATACCCTATTTGATTAACAGACTCTGGCAGAATGGCTAGAAGTTAAGTAGAGCTATAAGGTTTTTTCTTTTGGCTTTGGAAGTTCTCAACTAGTTACAGACTTCTTGACTGCCTAGAAATTGCAGACATAGAAATCTGGATTGGTTACCACCTGATGTAGGGGACTTCCCATGTCACAGAAAACAATTAGCAGGTAAGAAATTAGTTTTACTTTGTTTTTTATAATTATTTAAAAACACAATTTTTTCCCTCCTTCTTAACCAACAGGTTCGCCATAAAACATCACAGAAGGTTTATGCAATGAAGCTTCTTAGTAAATTTGAAATGATAAAAAGATCGGATTCAGCCTTTTTCTGGGAAGAAAGAGATATCATGGCCTTTGCTAACAGTCCCTGGGTGGTTCAAGTAAGGAGTGTTTTTCTCTAGTTTTTAAATTTAAGTTAAAAGTATTTAATTTTTGGGTCAGTTTTGAATATGCATTTAAATTCAAATAATGGGTTAGATTCAGATCTCAATTTAGAAGTCACACCAGTGTAACTGAATTATGAATCAGGATCAGTGATTTTGTGTTAGTTTATATTTTTCCATATTGATAGGCTAACTTTTAGCTTGATCACTTCAGCTGCAGTATAAAATGAAATGGAATTTACAAAACAGCCTCAAATGAATACGCTACTTGAAATTATAATAATTTTTGTGTGAGGGGAAAATTGTGAGTCAGATTACAATTACAGTACAAAAATATGTGAGTGAACTGAAATTTTTTCTACTAATCTATTCTGCCAGATTAATTTTATTAGTGTTTGTAATATGGCTCAATCATGAGGTCACAAACAATTCATTGTGTTATTGTGGAGGAGGAAAGTGGATTTAAGTATAAAGTATCTATTTATACACCCATGTACCTCAATAATCTGTAACAATGAAAACCTAAATGCAGGAAAAAAATTCTTGGTACTTGTAATTTAAGAATTAAATAGTTATAATTTGAAACATTTTCAAGTGTGTAGATGTGATTCTCTGTATGTAATTTTATCTCATTTTAATACTGGCCACTGACCAATTACATAGTAATGGCCTGACCTTACTTGGGCTGTTTTCAAATGGATGGGATCTAGAGGTGAAAGTCCTGGAGTGCATTCAATGAAACCCTCTAAAACAATTTGCAAAGAAATGAACTTACTTTCAATAGACCAGTAACCTAAAATATTAACTGTAATATATACCAAGCTATATTTAATTATTAGTAAAGTTAATCACTTCATGCATCTCCACTTCATAGACACATTAACCTGCATTTATCATTTCTACTTTTGCTTGGTGATGTTAGAGGAAAACAGCAGTAATGAGTTCCAAATAATAATTATGTAAATATTTGGGAGCTATAACATAATACAGAAATGAAATTACAAAGCAATTTCAGAGACATCAGCCTCTGTTTAGCTATTTCCAGTACTCTGAATTGTACTTGTATCTCAGAGGGAGCTGACATTTCAATGATGCCCGTTTCATGCTGAGAAACAGAATGAGATGCACTTAATAAATGGAATAAATAAGAAATTAGTAGTTTTTAAAAATTGTGAGATAAGGTAGTTTTAATGTTTAGAATATGTTAGATTACTGTTAAATTAACCAAAGTCTTTATTCGAAACTTTAAAAACAAATTGAACTTGCCTTACAACAATCTTGAAAATCTCTGATTATCTAAGAACAGAGTTTCATGAAACCAGAATAGAAAGAAGGTTGCTTTTTCAAATATCCCTCGAGTAATTTTCCTTCTTTTCTGCTTTAGCTCTTTTGTGCCTTTCAAGATGACCGATACTTGTACATGGTAATGGAATACATGCCGGGTGGAGATCTTGTAAACCTTATGAGCAATTATGATGTGCCTGAAAAATGGGCCAAGTTTTACACAGCTGAAGTTGTCCTTGCTCTGGATGCAATTCACTCCATGGGCTTGATACACAGGGACGTGAAGCCTGACAATATGCTTTTGGATAAACATGGGCATCTAAAGTTGGCAGATTTTGGCACCTGTATGAAAATGGATGAAGTAAGTATGCAATTAAATATTTTATCTACCACAAAGATAGGTTTTATTTTATTGTAAATTACTCAGGGATGTAAGGAATAAAGGAATGTTCAGCTAATTGAGCTTCTTGATTGGCAGAATATTCCTTGCTGTCTAATTTTAAGTAGAGGAAGGGACATTCTGTATTTTGTAACATTGGTCCATAATAAACTATTCTGGCATGGCGACAAAGGAAAGAGACCTACTTTTTGTTATTTCTGGGAGCATATATGTTTATGAATTTCTGTGTGTTCATTCTTTAGCCAAATGTTTGAACAGCTCATGAGACAACTCCTAATTTCAACATTAGTAATCTTGGAGCAGTTTATAAGCTAACACTTTGGTATAAATGAAATTGTTACTGAAGAGGCAACAATTTACATAGTCCCATATAGTCATTACTATATATAATTGCTCCAACAGCACCCCCTAGTGGTTTTCAACTTAAAAATTTAGATTAAAGTAATGTGACTAATGAAGTGTGATGCACTGATTGGGACTGCTTATTGCTAGTATTCAAAATATTCTATTTTTTCATTGCCCACATATTTAAAGAACATGGTCCATTAGGCAATACATTTTATGTGCTAGTTTCAAGATAAACTCATATGGCTTTAAAAAAGCCTTATTTGGACTACTAACAACATTTTAAAGCAGACTTTTAAAATCTTCTGTATTTTTCAGTTTACACTTTGTTCTTGTTAAGTGAGGAGTAAAAAGTAAACAGTGAAATTACTCTGTAATTAGACATATTCCCCCACCCCTTGTGTTTTACTCTACAAAGGCACCGTAAGTTATCATGAACTTTGTGTGAATGTGCAAGTGTTACATTGATTACCTTTAGTTTTAAAATGTTTTTCTGATATTTTAATATTGGTGTTCCTTTGTTTTGTCAGCTTTGACTTAACAAGAGTATATTTTGGCCTGAAGGATATTACTTTAGTGCTTTCTTCTGCTATGTTGTGCTAGAATTTGTGTATATTACTTATACAAAATATGTTCTTGTTCCTTTGCAACCTATTTCACTTCTTCTTTTCTCCAGTATTTTTTTGTAATATATTTTTGACTACTACCCTTTTATAGTAATTGCAAATGTACTCTGAAATACTGATGTCTTTTTTCCTCATATGGTATTTTATAAGCTTATTGAGAAATGTAATAGCCTTCATTTCTAGCATCATTTAGTTCATTTTGTTCATGCTACAGTGATTCTGTTCCACAGGTAGATAGATTGTTTATCTTAATTTGATTATTTGGGAGACAAGATGGCTGAGGTAATACCTTTTATTGGACCAACTTCTGTTAAGTGAGTGAGGTAATATCTTTTAGTGGATCAACTGCTGAAGTTGGTCCAATAAAATATATTACCTCAGCCATCTTATCTCTCTAATATCCTGGGACCAGCATGGCTTACGTACAGTTAATTTGATTATGCAAGACTGCTGACTGGCAGAGTTAATTTATTTTTATATTAGATAGATATGTTGCCAGGTTGTTACTGTAAGTCTAATTATTTTCAGGGTCCTTTTGAATACGTATTCTTTGAAATGTTAAATCCAAATAAATAAATATAATGTGAACCTTGTAGCTGTAAGAGTCCGATTGGACCACCCTATCTGTATTGATACTATTAGGCTACATATCAGGTGGCTTATGCCTTCAGACTTTGCTTCTTTCATTGTACAAATTCTATAAGGCTTTCCAGGTTCTCATTCTCTGAACGCATTTTCTGATCCTTTCCCTGTATAGATATTCAGAACCCTGACTGACACTTTGCTTGCAGTAAGCCAAATTTGTTTAGTCGTCTGAGACTAAACTTAATGTGATAATGGGCCTTGTTTTACTTGTAATTGAAGTAAGGTAAAAATAATATTTGATCTGCTTAATATGAACCCTTAACTTGTTTTTCTTCTTTAAGTACGTGCTCATATCCATACCATGTTAGGTGCATGCTCATGGCATGGACTGTTGCTGGAGATTTTTCCCTCAGTGGTATCCATCAGGTTGACTCTAGCACCCTCCATGTGGCGGTATAAAGTGCGCCACTGGCCCCACACCCAATCAGTTCCTTCTTACCGCCCCGATGGTTGCTGGAATAACTCCTCTTGCTTCAGCCACTGGTCTCTGGACCTTCGGCACCAGACGTCGGAAATAAGGAGTACCACTGCCCTTGGTCACCTCGGGAGGACTCGTCATCTGAATCTTATGTGGAGCCCTACACCCAGTGCAAGAGCCACCACTGGTACTGTCCTATGTGCTGCTGGACCTCAGTGCAGGTTGCCCCACGAGTACCTGGTCAGGTGGACAATGGCCTATTCAGTGGCCATTCAGGAACCCATGCCATTTCCCTCAGTACCGTGTCCGTCTTCTCACCTGTCATACTCGTTTGCTTCCGAGGGGCAGCATCCCCCTTCACTCTGCTCGGTACTGGACACCAACTCCCAGTGCTGATGCACATGACGTGGGCCACATGGAGGTAATTAAAGCTGAAGATGAGAAAACAGCCCTCACCTTCCAGTAGAGGCCTCTTCTTCCTCCTCCGCAGACCAGGACATCTCGGGACCGAGTGGCTCACTGCCGCAAGGTGATTTTAGAGCCCATCAGGAGTTTCTGAAGCGGGTAGCGGTTAACCTGGAGCTAGAGATTGAGGAGCTCTAGGAATTGTCTCTCACCCTCATTGACATTCTAGATGCAACAGCACCATTTAAGGTGGCTCTGATACCCGGGGTTCTTTCAACCGAAAGCTCTTGGTAACTTTTACTCTGTGCGAGGTGGTGTCAGGAAATAAATCAGGGGAGACACGGCCATCCGACCGATAGATGGCTGGCACAAACAGGACAACACAAGAGTGCTTTCACTTAAAGCTAAACTTTACTTAGTCTCAAGCACTTACACATGTCCGCAGCAGGTTAGTAAAACACCCCCAACCCTCGATAATTACTGAAGCTGAGTGTGGCTCTCAAGTGGCACAGCTGCAGCCTGTCTGCCAGTGGAGAACACAAGCTGCATCCAGAAGGAGAGTCCAGTCCCGAGGAGTCCCACTACCTCAAACTTTTCCCCCTTATTTATACATTAGTAAAACAATGACATGTCACTTGTTAAGCAAGCAGTTTCAACGGTCAAGCAAGAGGTTTCCTTCTAATTATTGATTAACCAGGTGTGAGTTTTTCCCAGAGTTTGCAGTCTTGAGGCTCTAACAGACACATTCCTGAGGGCACACCCTGCTCTTCTAAGATGCATGTATCAGCAACTTCAACACAATTCTTATCAGGAAGGACGCGGGGTCAAGCTGTCCTGTTTGTGGCACCCAAAACCCCCTCCCCTCCTGCCTTGGTTAAGGTGAGGCTGCTGCATGGCCAATTTGCAGTCTGCTGACTTGGCTGCCTTTAATTTTAAGCAATAGTGGTATCAGGCACTTTACTGGTTTGCAGAAATCTCCCCGTACAGCCCTACCCATTAACGAGGTGGTAATGGGTCCAGTCAGAGCCCTGTGGCAGACCCAGTCTTCTCTCCCTCCCACTTTGAAGAGGGCAGAGAAGAAATATTATGTGTCAGCCAATGGGTATGAGTAGCTATACTCTCAGCCCCCGTCCTGGGTTCCTAGTTGTATGGGTGGCCAATGAGAGGAGTAGACAGAGCCAAGCAAGTGCTACCCACAAACAGAAGGATGCAAGGAAACTCAATCTGTTTGGGAAGAAAGTTTTTATTCAACAGGTGGTCTACAACTAATCTCAAACCAGCAAACCCTGCTGGGGAGATATAATTACAACTTGTAGGACTCCTTATCCAATTTTAAGGTCTCCGTGCCTGAGGACTTCAAGGCAGGAATTCTGTGCCCAATTAGTGGAGGAGAAAGAATGTTGTCAGAGCCTCACTCCAGGCGACACTGAATGCTGCTGACATGGCAGCTAGGACGATGGCCTCTGCAGTGTCCATGAGGCGATATTCTTGGCTACAGTCCTCATGGCTACCTCAGGAGGTCCAGCAATCGATCCAGGACATCCCTTTCAAAGGCTCCTCATTATTTCAGAGCAAATGGACACAACACACTATGGCCTGAAGGACTCAAGGGCTACCTTCAGATCCCTGGGCCTCTGTGCTTCATCCACTTCAAGGAGGCACTTCAGGCCTCAACAGCCAGCCCACTTCTCGGCTCCACCACTGAGACAGGACCTGTACAAGCGAAAGGGCAGAGGTTACAAACGCCATCCTTTGTTTGTTTTCGGACTGATTCCCACTTAAGTTCGGCATCGTCCCACATCACATTGGGCCACTGGGTGCTAAGTACAGTGGTGGGTGGTTATATCCTGTAGTTTTCAGCAACTCCTCTCTCCTACCCCTTATTGCCGTCCCTCTTCAGTGACCCTTCTCACAAGCAACTCCTAGTCCAGGAGCTGCAGATCCTCTTACCGGTGGGGGCTGTGGAAGAGGTACCTCGAAAATTGAGAGGGAAAAAGTTTTACTCCCGATATTTCCTAATCCCAAAGGCCCAGATTGGCTTTTGCCCCATCCTGGACCTGCATCACCTCAATAATTATCTCAAGTGTCATAAATATAAAGGGAAAGGTAAACACCTTTAAATCCCTCCTGGCCAGAGGGAAAACCCTTTCACCTGTAAAGGGTTAAGAAGCTAGGATAACCTTGCTGGCACCTGACCAAAATGACCAATGAGGAGACAAGATACTTTCAAAGTTGGGGGGGGGTGGAGGGGGAAACAAAGGGTTCTCTCTGACTGTGTGTTGTTTTTTTTGCCAGGAACAGACAAGGAATGGAGTCTTAGAACTTAGTAAGTAATCTAGCTAGATATGCGTTAGATTCTGTTTTATTTAAATGGCTGATAAAATAAGTTGTGCTGAATGGAATGTATATTCCTGTTTTTGTGTCTTTTTGTAACTTAAGGTTTTGCTTAGAGGGATTCTCTATGTTTTGAATCTAATTACCCTGTAAGGTATTTACCATCCTGATTTTACAGAGGTGATTCTTTTACTTTTTCTTTAATTAAAATTCTTCTTTTAAGAACCTGATTGTTTTTTCATTGTTCTTAAGATCCAAGGGTTTGGGTCTGTGTTCACCTAGGCAAATTGGTGAGGATTTTTATCAAGCCTTCCCCAGGAAAGGGGGTGTGGGGTTTGCTGAGGATTTTGAGGGGAAAAATGTTTCCAAGCGGGCTCTTTCCCTGTTACATATTTGTTAAACGCTTGGTGGTGGCAGCAATAAAGTCCAATGGCAAAAGGTAAAATAGTTTGTACCTTGGGGCAGTTTTAACCTAAGCTGGTAAAAATAAGCTTAGGGGGTTTTCATGCAGGTCCCCACATCTGTACCCTAGAGTTCAGAGTGGGGAAGGAACTCTGACATCAAGAAACTGAGGTTCTGCCTCATCTCCATGGCCTCAATCATTCCCTCCCTGGATCCAGGAGCCCTCAACTTGAAGGACGCTTATTTTCACATTTCTGTCTTCCATGGCCACAGAAGATTTATCAGATTTATTATAAACCAGACACCTTACCAATTCACCATTTTCCCTTTTGGCGGGTCCTCAGCCTCCTGGGTTTTTACAAAAGGTATGGTGGTGGTAGCTGCCTTTCTCAGAAGGCGAGGCGTTCAAGTCTACCCATACCACAGTGACTGGCTGGCTGATCAAGGGTCATTCAGAGGCTCAAGTAAAGAAAAGCATCAGCCTGGTCCAAGCCACCTTCCAAGCACTGGGCCTGTTGGTAAACGAACAAAAGTCGACTCTCATTCCAGTACAGAGAATAGAGTTTATCGTGGCACTGCTAGACTCAACTCAGGCCGGAACCTTCCTTCCAAGGATGCGATTCCAGACCTGACATCCAAGGTCATGGCTTAACTGATCACAACAGCTTGGGTTTGCCTCAAGCAACTGGGACACATAGCCGCATGCACTTACATGCTATGGTATGCAAGGCTGTGCCTCAGGCCTCTGCAGACATGGTTAGCTTCAGTGTACTCTCCGAACTGTCACTACTTGGACTCTGTGCTTGCTGTTCCAGCCCCAATCCTTGCCTCCCTTGACTGGTGGAAGGACCCCTGGATGGCACTGGTGGATGTTCTCTTTGTTGCCCTCCAGCCATCAGTGTGCCTAGTATCGTATCCTTCAGACCTAGGTTGGGGAGCCCACCTTGATTAACGTAGGGCCTGTGGTCCCAGTAAGAACTCTCCTTGCACATAAATGTCTGGAAGCTCAGAGGGGTCTGCTTGACTTGCCAAGTGTTCCTTCCCCAGATTGCAGGCAAGGCAGTGCAGGTATTGATAGACAGCACCATAGCCATGTTCTACATCAGTAAGCAGGGAGGAGCATGCTGCTCCACCTTGTGTCAAGAGGCCGTCTGTCTGTGGGACTTCTGCATGAAGGACTCCATCCACTTCAAGGCATCTCATCTTCTGGAAGCCTGGAATGCCCTGGCACACCTCAGCAGATCTTTCTCCTCTCACCACGAGTGGTCCCTTCACCCAAAGGTCATCAGGTTCATCTTTCAAAGGTGGGGATTGCTCTAGGTTGACCTGTTTGCAGCCAAGCAGAACTGAAAATGCCATCAGTTTTGCTTGCTGCATGGGCACAGCCTGGGCTCCCATGCCTTCTGACTTCCAGGGGCAGAGCTCTTATTCTACGCATTTTTGCTGGTTCCTCTGGTTTACAAGGTGCTTCTGAAAATCAAGCAAGACAAGGTGAGAGTTATTCGTATAGCCCCGGCATGGCCACACCCACACTGGTTTGGCACACTACTAGACTTACCAGTATTACCCCAGCTAATGCTCCCACTTTGCCTGGACCTGATCTCTCAAGATCACAGCCGTTTACTCCACTTGAAGCTTGGGTCCCTTCACCTGACTGCATGGAAGTTATATGGCTGAACCCGATGGAACAAGCCTGTTCGGAACAAGTTCGACAGGTCCTTCTGGGTAGTAGGAAGTCCTCCACCAGGAATACCTACCTCACTGAATGGAAGCATTTCTCAATATGGTCATTCGAAATGGGGCCTCTCTCCAACTCGGTCTTCCCTTCAGTGTGTCCTGGATTACTTGCTCCATCTAAAACAACAAGGTCTAGCCTTCACATCTCTCAAGATGCATCTAGCATCAATTTTGACCTTCCATCCGCCAGTGGACAGTAAGTTAGTTTTCTTTCACAAGATGACCATTCTTTTTCTTAAGGAGTTGGAGAG